>NC_143529.1:29068022-30268022 GCF_031878675.1 Megascapheus bottae | reverse complement strand
GTTTTCAGAAATAATTCCATCAGCTTTCCTAGCATCTTTATAAAACAGACAATGTTTTATATAGGAAATGGTTAGGTTCTGCTTTTATTTGTTTAATGACTATGACTTACCTAAGTAACGTAGGCCAAATAATATAGTATCACCCACTAAAATCATACAAACTCTTTTCAACCCATAGACGATGAATACAAAGCTATTGTAGGTCAAATGGATTCTTAAGTTAATGCTTGGTGAAGAAAACACATTGATATAATTAACTGGGGTTGGGCCGGGAGTTTAACCTAGTGGTAGAATGTTTGTCTAGCATGTATGAAGACCCGGGTTCAATTCCTTGGCACAACACACATAATAAAAAGCCAGAAGTGGTGCTGTGGCTCAAGTGGTAGAGCTCTAGCCTTGAGAAAACCCAAGAACTGTGCTCAGCCACTGAGTTCAAGGCCCAGGGCTAGCAAAAAAATAAATAAATAACTGGGGTTCTGATCAGGTGCACACTCAGGTGTGATGGAAGGGGGGAGAGAGCTGTGATGATACACTCAGGTGTGATGGGACACACGAAGGTGGTTATTGTTTATAGGGTACTGTGTATAGTCCATTGAAACTTTCTTCCCCTGGGAGAAAAGTATGTGGACTGAATTAAATTTTAGGTTATAGGAAAACATTTTCTAAGCATGTAACTTTTTAGTCTTTTCCTGTCCACCCATGTAGTGCTCTCTTATCCATGAACTACCATTCATTCAGTTATTCACCCAGTAGTTATGAAATATCCACCCAAACTACAAAGCTGATATTGTAGTTGGGAATAGAAAGAGGAAATAGGTTTAGAGATGAGTAGAGGGGCTGGGAGTTTGGCCTAGTGGTAAGAGTGCTTGCCTAGCATGCATGAAGACCAGGGTTCGATTCCTCAGCACTCCACATACATAGAAAAAGCCAGAAGTGGTGCTGTGGCTCAAGTGGTAGAGTGCTAGCCTTGAGAAAGCCCAAGGACAACACTCGGGCCCTGAGCTCAAGCCACAGGACTGGCAAAAAAAAAAATAGAGATGAGTAGAATGTCAGATTTCAATGAGAAAGGGGGAAAACCACCACTCCCTATACTAAGTATTTCCAGAAGTGGGGGGTGGGGGAAAGAGGGCTTTGCATTTTAAATCACGTGCTGGAAAAGCTGGCTTAAGGAGTGATATTAGCACAGAGGTCTGAAGCACATAAATACTCTCCTCTTCAAGAGGAAAGACTTTCAGTCGGAGAAGAAACACAATACAAGTTCCTGGGGCAATTATGAAATCCGAAAATTTAAGGAGCTATGTCCATTGCAGCATTGTTTACCATAACCAGATGCCCTTCAGTGGATGAATGGATCAAAAAATGTGGTATATATACACAAAGGAATTGTACTCAATTTCATTAAAAATAACATTGTAAGGAAACAAAGATTGAGAGAAAATTATATTAAGTGAAGTAATACAGGCCCAGAGAAACACAGGTTGCATGATATCCCTCACTTACGGTAACTAGAATGTGTCTATAAATCTACAAGTAAACACACCGGATGATAAAAGAAAAAGTATTCACTGAAGAATGACTTTGTGAATGAAGCATTCACAAAGTGAGTCCACAGGAGGATTTTCTAAGGAAAGGATCTAGAAGGCACAATAATATGTGTGTCTGACCATATAAAATGATATTTATTGAAATGAACTTCAGGAAATGTAAACAAGGGATTATATTTTCCGTGTTGCTGCCTTTGTTTTCTTTTCCTTTTGTCTTGTTTGTTAAGTTTTCTGTCTTTGGAAGGGTCAGGAGAGCACAGAAATGGAGGGACAAGGGATGAACAAAGGCAGCAGTGGTCCTCTGTGGACACATTGTAAAATAAATGATACAATTGTGGGGTGGGAAATGGAGGGAAAAACTGGGAGAGTGGAGAAGGGTGACACAGTTAAAAATATATTCATTCTCTGAGTTATGTAACTGTAATCCCTTTGTGCATCACCTCTATAGTAACAACAAAATATATTAATTCAATAAAGAAAATAAAGAAAATAGAAAATTGAAGGAGCTCCAGAGAAGTCCAAGAGTGTGGCTAGGATATGAGGGTAATGGAATAGTGAACAAACTGGAGTGTGTGTGTGTGTGTGTGTGTGTGTGTGTGTGTGTGTGTGCGAGAGAGAGAGAGAGAGAGAGAGAGAGAGAGAGAGAGAGAGAGAGAGAGAGAGAGAGAGAGAGAGAATCCACATGCAAGTAGACATGTGCATACATGCACAGTAAGACCATGTCTCTATCAAGGGAAACACCAGCAAAATTTAGTCTAGGTCATTTCCTTCTTAGTCACATTTTTGCTGCTGTTTGAAATTTATTGTACATTTGAGTCCCGAGAATATAGTAAAGTATTTCTGCACTTCCAGCTTTGTTCCAATAATCTATCTAATCTGAAAGATTACTCCTCTCTGTAGTATGCGTATGTGCAAAATGGGAGAGAGAAGACAAATGTTTGTAAGAGTTTTTCCATTCCAAACCCACTATTAAGACATTTTTCATGCTTTTACCTTCCACAAATTACAGTCATTACTAGGCCAGCATGACATTCCTGCTTAATGACCTGGGTGTCTGAAAGATACAATGGCATAGTGATACATATTTATGGAGGGAAATTACAAACTCATATTGCTCTACATCTAAGTTCATGAAGCTACAATGTTTGGAAAAGAAACCAGTCAATAAAGAAAATGAAAGGTATATACTTATAAAGGTTAACTTTATCTCACCTAAGCCTCAAAATAGTAATAAAGTTACACATTTGAATGTGAATGCATAAAAGTGCATTCGATTGAAATGGGCTTTGTGCAAGCCCAAGTAGACACCTCTTAGACTGTAGTGACTCTGTTAAGAACAACTCACTTGTCCTCAGAATTGCTCAACCCAGAATCTCAGTGGTGGCATGCTTGCTGGTCACTGACTGCCTGCAACACACAGTATTCTCTCAACTACACACCTGCTGCTCTGTCCGTCACAGGGTTAACATGGGGATATTTTCCCTCCTCCTTTGATGAATAAAATTAATATATTTTCATAATATTTTATTAGCATAACTTAATTGTTCAAAAGGATTTTATGGTGATGATACATGCATAGGTATTACCTATCGATATCATGTTTTTAAAGATAGATATCCACTTCATTTAAAAAGTTTTCATGACTTTGTTATGTTTTCATATATACAATTATTGTTTTAATTATTCAATTTTCAAATGTATGTAATGAGCAATAATATTTACCCTAATAGCCTGCTCCTTTCTGTTTCACTGCCTCCCTGCATTCCTTCTAAAATCACATTTCACTATTACAATTTATTCATTTATCTGTTTCTAGTACTAGCATTTGAACTCGAGTCCTCATGCTTGCTTGGCTTACTTGATAAACGGGCACTTTACCATTTGAACAATTCCTCCAGCACTGTTTTTTTGCTAATTATTTTGGGAGGAGTCTTCTAGATTTTCTGCCCCCTCTGGCTTTCCGCTATGGAAATCAAAGTTCTCAGATTTCTGAGTTGCTAGTTACATTCATGAGCCACAAACACCAATTAGTCTTACTAAGCTTGGCTTATTTAGGTTAATATGATTATTTCTCTTCCATACATTTTCTGCACACGGTGTAAGTTCAATTTCCTTTCTTGCTGAATAATATATGTAGTATGCACATACCAACTTTTATTTATCTGATTACCAGTGGTTGGTATCTTGGCTGATTTCTCATTTTGGCTTTATGATGAATAGTGCTATAAACATGGATGTGAAGATTTCTTTATTATATGTTGACTTACATTCTTTTGATACAAGCTCATGAATAGTTTATCAAGGTTGTATGGTAGTTCAGTTCTGACTTTTCTAAGTGACCTCCACACTGATTTCTATAGTGGTTACACTAGTTTACATTTGTATATGAGATTTCCTTTTCCTAACATCAGTATATTAGAGTTCACGTTTTTCTACATCGTCACTAGCATTTGTTGTTATTTTCAGACTGATATACATCGGACTGGGTTGAGCTGGAATCTCAGTGGCATCTTATTTGTGTTCCCTTTATAACTAATGATATTGAAATTTTATTCCTTATTTATTTTCCAGTTGTACTAGTTGAGAAACCGTGAATCTTGACAAAAGACAATGTTATGCATGTACGCACACATCCACAGACCCACAAATAAGTGCATGAAAAATTGCCATGCTTATTTCAATGCTAACTTCTATGGTATGAAATTGGTATCAGTACTGGAAAAACTAAGTGAAGGTATAGAGGTTTCTCAGTATTATAATCTCATGTAAATCTACAACCACTCTCAAAGAAAATTTTAATAAAACTTAAATGTTAGAACGAAATATTGACAAATATTGTTGAATCAGGTAGATATGACAGAGCCCAATTTAGATGATACATTTTAGCATTCTATGTAGATATCTTTTAATTTGCCAGCCAATGTGTCTTAAATTTAAGCAGAAATACTATTTGCATAATAAGAGGTAGTATTTTCCTTTTCCTTGTCCATATATTACATGAAGGAAATGGGTTTACTTGCAATAAATATTTTCTTATTGACTTTTGAACTGTTTGGTCTAGATCACTAATTAGACATTTATACTTTGGAGTTTTATTTTTCAATATATCCTCACAGGGAGAAATGATGAGTACAAATAAAAACTATGTTTACAAGCTTGATTTGAGTTCACCTCCTCAAAAGCAGAACATATCAGTGACCTAAAAGGATGAAAAACAATGCATTTTTACATGCTAAAGCCACACACAAAGTGCTCATCATCTGATTTCAGGAAAGGGGGCCTACTGATAGAGAAATAATTTGTAAATCATAATGATTCATTTTATGTGCCAACATAACTGGAGCACAGGATTCCCAGATCGTTAGATAACATCAGTCAGATAATATACTGTTTACAAACATTCTGGGTAAGGTTAGCATTTGGTTTAAGAGATCAAAGCTGTTTTTCCTTCACTGTTCATGAATGTGTACCAAATAATAAAACAAACAAGAGGGCTGGACTAGAAAGGTCAAAAGAAAGCAGAAAATAGATGTCCTTGATGCCTGAAAGGATGGGTGCTGCAAGGATGCACAGGAGAGGAATGAAACAATAGGACCAGAGGCTTCCAAAGCAGATTCACTGCGGCTCTGGGGTTTCAAGAGGCCGCAAGTCAGTAGAGGGGTCCAAAGAAGGCACGGAGGGAGAGCTGACAACAAGAAGAAGAGTGCAATGGAGAGCTAAATGTCACAGCATAAGGCATTCCCATTCCCTGTACTCAGCCTGCAGAATGGTTTCACCACAGAGTCCCGCCAGGGAAGGTTGCTCCATCTGTGCCTGAATATCATGATCTTTCTAAGTGAGTGTCAGGTGCCAGGGGATTTCTTTCTGCTGAGCATCACATCTGGATTGGAGGATTAGCATGTGCTTATCTGTCACCATGAAGGGATGTGAGTACCAACAGATCCTTTGTGACTTCTTAGCCTTTCAGTTGGGATGTTTACGCTGCCAGGGGAGAAAGCTCCTTCAGGTCCACCTGTAGCACACTAAGAGGTGAGAAGTGCCTTTATCAGTCTCCTTGAGTACTGAGAACCTGGCAGGGGTTTTGCAGAAAATGGAAGGAACACCGGCTTGGAAAGACGAGGGGAGAATGCTCTGATACGTGGCCACAAAGCATACTTCCTTTGTTCATTTAAGGAAAATTAAACTTTCCTATTGTGCTCCTATGTCTGAAGAGTGACTGGGATGCAGGCAACAGCAAAAAGTGTCCAAGGACAGTGCCCAGGGTCTGAGTTCAAGCCCCAGGGCTGGCCAAAAAAAATCAATTTCTATGTCAGAGTGTGACTTCATCTTTTATTTTTAAAATTCTCTTTTACTGTAAAAGTTATACACAGAGGGATTACACTTACGTAAATAAGGTGATGAGTACATTTCTCATTGAACATTGTTACCAACTCCCTCATTTTTCTCATTCCCGCCCCCAAGTTGTAAAATTCATTTCCAACATAGTATCCTGTGAATATCTCTGTTGCACTGATTCACTTTTGGTCTTTTGTCTCACAATTTTGTTATTTACCTTTCCTACTCTAAATCAGTTAAATTTATACAAGTTTGGGTACAAAAATTAAAAAAATATTGACAACAGGGAATAAATTTCACAGGTTACTTGAAAAAGAAAAAAGGAAAAGAACCTCTTGTTTCCATATCTTGGAGTTCATGTAGCATAGCATTCTTTTATATGGTCATATGTATATAGCTATTGAGCTATTGTGATCCTCTACCAGAACTATACTAGACATATACTAATTATTACCAATGAGGGAAGCCATGGAACCTGGGTTTCTTTGGGTTTGGCTTACTTTGCTTAATATGCTTTTTTCCAAGTGTTTCCATTTCCTTGAAAATGGAGCAATGTCATTCTTTCTGATGGAAGCATGGAATTTTATTCTGCATATATACCATATTTACTTATCCATTCATGTCAGGGCGTGGTTTCATCTTCTATTTGTACTTTAAGTTCCAAGTTCCAGAATAACTTTCTTGAGAAAAGTGCTAGTTATATAGAATCAATGGCTCCTTGCTTTTTAGTGTATGCTGGAAGTACTGGCACCCTTCTTTCAGCAGCAAAATGCACAAAGGGAAAACCTGCATTTTGTTTATCTTCTGATCCTTGTGTTATAACAACAGTGCATACACAAAATCACCCAGTGCAATGTGTAGTTGTAAAGATGTGATTGATTTTGTATATATGCATATATGCATGTTTACTAAGAATTCTTTCATAACCCTTCCTTGGTGGAGCACATCACTTCATTTAATTCATAAATCTTACTCTAGAAATGTGTCTCCACTGAAAAATATTAATCTCAGGACATAAATTGAAACTTCCAGTTTTTTATATAGATTAAAAATACTCTTAACAAGTTTATAAACCAACTGTATTTCCCATTGCTGATTTTTTTTTTTGAGGAGTAGGGATGGTTCCAGGAACAGAACTCAGTGCCTTATGCTCTTCTTAAGAATTTTGCCTGCCAGCTGGCCTTGTATCATTTGAGCCATGGCAATTGTTAGGTATTTTGATGGTTAACTACAGATAGGTCTCCTGGACTTTTCTGCCTTGTCTGGTTTCAAACTTGGACCTTCAGATATCAGCCTACTACTAGTTACTCAATAGCTGAAGTGAATCCTGTTTCTGAGACAACCATTACCACCTCCTCCTCTTCTTCCACCTCCTCCTCCTCTTCCACCTCCTCTTCCTCTTCCTCCTCTTCTTCTTCCTCCTCCTCCTCCTGCTTTCCCACCTCCGCCTCCTTCTTCTTCTGTTGTCTTTCTTCTTTTGTCTTCTCTTTCTTCTTCTCCCTTTCTTCTCTTATTTTCTTCCATTCCCCCTTCTCCTCATCCTTCTTTTTCTGATCTTTCATCTTATCCCTTGCAATTTTTTTAAACTAGTCTTCATCTTTCTGTTGTACAAAAGGAATCTAACACTTGATGAAGTAGAGAAGATTACTTTGGCTCATGGATCTAAAACTAAAAGTCCAGGAACATGTGTGAGCATCTGAATAGCTTTTAGTGAGGACCTCAGAGAAAAAGTGTAGCAAGATCCTGGGGAAGAGCAGCATAAGGGACAGACTCAATACTAACCAACTCCAACTGCAATAGCTAATTCACTTCAGAGAGAACTTCCATAATTATCTCAATGGCTTAATCATCTTTTGAAGGACCCATTTCTAAAATACCATTATGAGTCAGATTTCCACATGAATTTTAATGGATACAAGCTATGCCCAATCTATAGCAGAAACCACATAGATTATTTTAAGTGGTCAAGTTATATTGTCTTATTCTTAGAAAAAAATGTGGATTACTTTACAGGATATAATGGGAAATGTTGATGACTGAGAAAAACATAAAGTTATCAAATGACAATCCATTCTACCAAAAAAAAATAAAGAGCAAAACTGGGACTTTCTGAGAAATAGCTTGTAATATTCACCTTAGAATAAATCAGTATTACAACCAGGACACAGACAAGGCCAAACCATAACCACACACAGGACTATTCTTCACCAGCTAGAGTAATTGGTTGCTGTTTTTCTTTTTTTTATTATTTAGAAAATACTTTATTAGTTTCTGTACTCAAACCCATGTAAATAAGACCTTATATATTTAATATAGTGTGTTTACCCCCGTATAAATGAAAAGAATTAAGTTTAATGTTCCTAGACCAATATGGCTCTTAATTTCTGTACAATGCCAACTCAATATGGTAAACTGGGATACTTTTTCCAAAGTTGAGAGCACAGCTAAAGTTTCCAAAAATTCAAATTATATATGTATATATATTTGTGTTTATATAAAAGATCAATAATAGCAGTATGTTTTGCATTGATAGCAGCAACAGCTTTTCCAGGTTCTGCAGTCATCGGAACAAAATTAGACATTGAGCACACTCCATTAACAAAAAGAAAAAGATAAAAAACAAAACCCCAGAAAAATGTGAAGTTCTGTTACTGTTGTGGTACCTAGCACCATTTTTTATTAGCTTCTCAATCATCATCTGAAAAGAAAACATTCTGATAAAGCACAGTCAAGGACTCTGACATGGCTTTATGCCATTTTAGTATATATTTATTAAGACAACCAGTTACAAACTAGGCCCATTACTTGGCAATTCCTAATTGGATGTGCTTCTCCCACCCCTAATTCCTCCCTAAAATCATCCAATATTATGATTCTCAAACCCATAAAGCTTCTCCCCATAATCCATGTTAGTTCTGTCAAGTTTCTTCTGAAATGTCCTCTTCATGGCTTTGGCCAGAAAATTATAGGAAGGATCCTGGTGGACACAGATGGTATGTGACTAGACGCACAGAGAAAATTTTTTTGTGAGTCATGGGGTTGAAATCGGCCTGGGAGGTGTCCTTGAGCTCTTCAGCTCAAGGCTATCACCTAATTCCTGGACCTGGGCATTGTCCCTGAACTCTTCAGATCAAGGCTACTGCCCTGTTCTTGAGCCAACATCCACTTCCCATTTTCTAGAGGTTAATTGGAGATAAGAGCCTCTGGTTGCTTTGTTTCTGGGCTGGCCTTGAACCTTGATCCTCTGATCTCAGCCTCCTGATTAGCTAGGATTACAGGCATGAGCCACCATAGCCGACCACACAAAGAAATTCCTGATCATAGAGAATAATAACCATCTTTTTCATTAAGTTAATTCTTGTCACTACTGTATCTCTTTGATGATGGCATGATAATCATGGATATTGTTTGGAAGTAAAACAAGAAGCAGATCAAAGAAATAGTACATGAGATATTTAAGAGACATTGTCATCTTTCCAAAATACAGCTTTATATCTATTTTTTGACCATTTATCTTTGTAAATCTCAATTCCCCAAAAATCTGTTTCCCTAATACTTCCTCTCTCTCTCCTCTCTCCTCTCTCTCTCTCCTCTCTCCTCTCTCTCTCTCCTCTCTCCTCTCTCTCCTCTCTCCCCTCTCTCTCTCTCTCCTCTCTCCTCTCCTCTCTCCTCTCTCTCCTCTCTCTCTCTCTCTCTCTCTCTCTCTCTCTCTCTCTCCTCTCCTCTCTCCTCTCTCTCTCTCTCTCTCTCTCACTCTCTCTCTCTGTCTCTCTCTCTCTGTCTGTCTGTCTCTCTCTCTCTGTCTGTCTGTCTGTCTCTCTCTCTCTCTCTCTCTCTCTCTCTCTCTCTCTCTCTCTCTCTCTCTCTCTCTCTTTCTTCCTCCATCTCCTCCTCTTCCTCCTCCTATTCCTCCTCTTCCTTCTCCACTTCTTTCTTTTTGGTGTCAGTTTTAGGGCTTGAACTCATGCCTGAGTGCTGTTCCTGACCTCTTTTTCTCAAGGATAGCAGTCTACTATTTTGAGCGCGCGCGCTCTCTCTCTCTGTCTCTCTCTGTCTCTGTCTCTGTCTCTGTCTCTCTCTGTATGCGTGTGTGTCTGTCTCTCTGTCTCTTTCTCTCTGTCTCTCTCTCTGTCTCTCTTTCTCTCTCTCTCTGCTCCATTGGAGATTTAAGTCTCACAGACTTTCCTTTCCAGATTGCTTTCAGACCAATCCTCAGATCTCACCTCCTGAATAGCTAGATTTACAGGCATAAGCCACCAATACTTGGCTATATACTTTCTTCTTGGGTGATATAAAGCATTCTCTAACTTCCAATTTCATTACCACTTCCTTGTATGTTGAATGTTTCATTACATCTATAATTCATATAAACTGGGAAACCAACTCCAGTTAGAACATTCATAGAACTCATGTTTTTATGTTCTCTTCTACACATTCACAGATATGAATGAAATCAAGTATTAAATGAAGTATGAATTAACTCATATTACTTTTTGAATTAGGAGCCTTTGCATTTGCAAGTCAGTACAATTTTTATGATTCTTTCTTTTCCCATATGTATGTAGTACCAAAGAATCAAACCCGGGTCTTCATGCATGCTAGGCAAGTACTCTACCACTAGGCCAAACTCCCGGTCCTAATTTTTATGATTCTTTCTCAATGCAATTTCTTGAACACAGGACTGATCAATATATATTTATATAGAGAAAATATATATTTATGTATATTATGGAATATTTTTCCATGAGGCCAAGCTCTCAACTCAAGTAGCAAATAATCTAGGGTTCCCGGTTACCATTTGGACATTAGATTCATTACTAGACTATTGTAGGTTCCCAAGTATTTCAAGGAGGGAAATCTGCTTAATCAGGCTGAATTACAAACCTAATACCACATTACAAAGGAAAACTTTCTAAAAAAAAAAAGCAGTTCCAACGGTCTAAAGAATATCTAATATGCAGTATTTTGTTTGTATGGGTTTTTTTTAATTCAGGAATATTAGTAGAGAAAGAACTGCTGGGTCAACAAAAATCTACAGTATCTGTTTTCTTGAGAAAATTAGGAAAGCCAAAATGTTCTTTCTCTTTTCACCCTAACCACTCTGTTAGCTTGAAATAAGTGACACTGAAACACAGAAAATTTCCATTATCTTTGGTCAAACTCCAGCAACTCTCATCAAAACCACATGGCCCAGAACAAAGCAAACCTCCTAATTCTAAATTGTTCTGTGACTGTGAAGTTGCAGCTTCCTTTTGTGTCATTCCACTGTGGATGATGCTCACATCATGAAGATTGGCCTGGGTAGCTCCCTAGCTCCTTAGCAACAGATACACACCACAGTGTATGAGGGAACTCATCCTGCAGATGGTGAATCCTAACTATTTGTTTATTTTTACTGGTTTCAAACTGAGAGTCAAGAGATATTTTTTGACCTTGATCAGAAAGGAAAGAATAAAACCTAAAGAAATCAGACTGACCAGTATATAATTACTATCATTTGAGACCCTTAACCTATCATTTTTGATCCAGGGATCTATTTTTAAAGTGTACAAATTAGATCAAATCATGGTGCAATGTGTACTTGGATATGGTGAGGAGATACAAGATCCCTTTTCAAGGTAACACAGTCTTTTTTATATAACTTTATCAAATAGGGCTTGTTCCGATTATGAATCATTTTAAAAATTTGGTGATCTCATAGCATGGACACTCTGCAAGGAGTTGTAGACAGCTTTACATAGACAAATCCAACATGGTTTATGACATCAATATTTGAAAAATACCTCTAAGTAGTATACACGGCAACACTCATAGCATCAAGTTGTAAATTTTAACTGGTGTTGCCGATTGAGTATTCCAAATTGTATCACCTAGGGTATCATCCCATAGAAAAACCTTTAGATTTTATGATTATTGAAGCATTAACACTTGGCTATCTTAACACAGATTTTCTTTATATCTTTTGTTTTGTTTTATTTTTCCCCTCTCTTCTTTTTTGTTTTAAGTATCTTTGGCACAGGCATTTCAGTTTACTATCATGCTGGGAATAACTTCAAGTTGAAAGACAACCTCAGCAAAGTTTACAAAGGCAAAGAGATGGTTCAAAGAACAGAGAGTCCTAAGTCACGTGCTAATAGGAAACGAGCAAGACATCTTTGCACAGTGCAAAAATAAAAGGTGAGTCTTAAACATGGTGCATGGGGGAGATGAGTGTGTGGGTATGTCTATGCGTGCGTGCGTGTGTATGTGTGTGTATTTGTTGTATGCAGACTTGAGGCTTGAACTCAAGACGGGTGCTGTCCTTGATCTTTTATATTTAAGGCTAATATACTGCTACTAGAGCCACAGCTATTCTTCCAACTTCTTTGGAAGGTGAAAGAGTCTCATGGACTTTCCTTCCCTGTATGGAAATGAACTGCAGTCCCCACATCTTAGCCTCCTGAATAGCTAGGACTCCAAGAATGTGCCACTGTTGCCTGACTTGGACTTAACTTTTTTGACAAATAATGTCATTAAAAACTTTTAAAGAATACTTTCACATGTTCAGAAAACTTGAGAACACCAAGATACCACATATTTACACTCCATTTTCCATTTTATTAACATCTAAAGTTAGTAAAATACATTTCACAAGTATGGCAATCATACTGATATACAGATATGAACCAAAGATCTTACTCTATTCAAATCGTTCCATTTTTGGCTGATGTCAGTTTTCTATGAAATGCTATCTATAATACCAGACACTAATACTTGATTGGCCCATCTTCTCAACTTCTCCTTTTCACCAATAATGTCTAGGACTTTCTTTGTTTCTGATGACCTTGTCAGTTTAGGGGGAGCATTGTCCAGTTACTTTCTGTGTAGGATACTCAGGTGGGATTGGTCTGTTGTTTTGCTCATGATTAGACTGGAGCCTTGGAGAACAAAGACCATTAAGACAAAGTGATCACTGAATAGCAACTTGAGTGTTAATCTTAGTCACTGTCTGAGGCAGAGAAGGTCAAGTTTTAGTTGCGCTACTCATAGGAGACTAGAGAATTACAAGTAGTAAATGGAAGTTATGGATTTCTAGTTGTTGAGTTTGGAAGTCTGAGATCAGAGGGTCAGCTCTGGGTTTCTTCCTGCATCATCACCAGAGGACAAGTGTATATTTGTGTGTGTTTGTATACGTGTACGTGTTACAGAGAGAGAATGACAGAGGGAGGGAAGAGAGAATCTTAGACCAACTTATCCTTATCTAAGAACCCACTGCTACATTAATGGTATTGTCTCCTGGCCTAAGCAATTTTTTTGTCATTATTGAAGCTTGAACTCAGGAGTTTGTACTTCCTAGGAAGAAAATTCTCCTACTTCAGTCATGTTTCTAGCCTTTTACATGTGGATTCTTTTTTGAGATAGGATGGTATCTTCCTATCAGTGCATCCCTTTGTAGCCAGGATGAAAGGAATGTACCTCCATCCAGCTTTCCCCAAAATGCATGATATCCTGTGAACTCTTGTGCCCAGGGCTAGGCTAGAATGTGAACTATCTAGATCTCAGCTTCCCACATACCTGGATGACATTCATGAACCATCATGTCTTGGCTGAGAGGTGGGCTCATACAATTTTGGCCTGACCTACAAACATAATCTTAGTTATTTTAGCTTCATATGTGGCTAGAATTATATATAAACCAGATCCACCCGTATCCAGATGCCTAATCACTTCTGAAATGCCCCTTGGAAACAAATTTCTACCACATGAGTTTAAGAGGATACATTTAATCCATAACATGCTTATCTTTTTACATTTATTCTCCCTGCATTCTGGGAAGTCACTATGTGCAGATTTATTTAAAAGACATGTAGAAAAATCTGCATTAATTATTTGTAATTATTTTGCACAGCTTTATTTTTTTCCTATCTATCTATCTATCTATCTATCTATCTATCCATATGTAATATACTCCAGGTCAATATTGTATACTTTCAGACCAATATTAAGTATTTCCAGACTCATTCCTGGAATCAATGCCTTCTCTAAAAGGCCCTGAGTCTTTTTGTCAGACTCCAACATATGAGCAATAAGGTATGTCTATTTCAATTGAGATGAAATCTAGGTCCTCTTATTTAGAAGGGCAAAGGAATATATAAATGTATCCTAACTCATATATTTAAAATATATTTTACTTCTGCTTTTCAATATTCCAACATACACAGATATTGTAACTTATCCATGGGTTCTATGTAAAATGGATTTCAGTATACTGAAATACGCTTCCATAAATAGTATACACTTTTATATCTCTGTATTTATATTAAGTTAATCATATGTTTGACTAGTGTTTCAAATTTCAACTAATAACCACATGCATCATGGAAGTTTTTGCTTCCCATGAAGCACTCTGAAAGAGTAAATATTTAGGTATGGTAATGCACCCTGTCACTCCAGCTACATGAGACCTGGAAATATGAGACTTGCAATCTAGGCAAGGTGACTTGGAGAGTAAACATGAGACTCTATTTCCAAAATAACAGAAGCAAAGTGACTCCAGAATATAGTGCAAGTGATAGGTGCTTACCTAGCAAACACAAGCCCTGAGTTCAACCTTGACTATTTCCATATTTAAAAAAGTTACTGAATATCTAAACATTTGATCATTTTGGAATTACCTAAGTCTTACAAAATTCTACTGTGATCTAGCAACATTTCTGTGTACTGTTCTTGCACTGTTTTAGAGGTGTGTGTATGGTCAGGAATGGAGCCTATATAAATATCCCAGGGAACATGGACTCATCCCATGTGAGCCTGAGAAAAAGCAGGTAATTTGTAATCGTTGGAATGCTCAATAAATGTGAATTGAATGAGAGTAATTTTTATCTACCTGTTTTTCACAGAGGACTGTTGAACTCTCCAAGACTACCATTGTATGGATCTAGCACTCCTGTTCTATCCATTTTTTTGTCATACTATTTGATTTTTCTCTTTCAGATTTAGCTTTATATGTTTAAAATTGCTATGGTCCATTTGGAAAATTAACAAGTTTGTCATTATCCCTAAAAGGTACTTAAGCCTGCTTGTATTTGTTGCTCTGAAGATGGTTTTACTAAATTTAATATTGCTACTAGACCTTCTGTTTGATTATCATTAGCAAAAAGATATTTTTTAATCTGTGACTACACACTAAACAGCCTGTGTTTTAGGTATTGTAAGTCTGCTTCTCCAATCTCTGCCCTTTGTTTCCAATCTCTCCCTTCATTAACATAGAATGTCTGTTAATAGAGCATACTAACTATGTCAATGCAGCTATTGATCCTGATGTGTACTGGAGGAAGACCCATTACACATAAAGGTAGCATAATTCATCTCTTTTTCATGTAGTAGTTGAAAACAAGTATAATTTAGAATGTAAATAGGCTAAAAGATTTTTGAAGCAGGTAATATTATCAGATGCCTCAAAGTTTAAAAAATTCAGTAATTATTCATATAAAATGAGAGAACATTTTTGAGCTGTTGATATATTTTAGATATGGGGCCTTTGTCCATTGTATGGTTGGTGAAGATCTTCTCCCACTCTGTAGGCTTCCTAATTAGTTTACTAGCTATGTCCTTTGCCGTACAAAAGCTCTGCAGTTTAATGCAGTCCCACTTATCCAGCCTTTCTCTGATTTGTTGTGATTCTTGGTCCTTATTAAGAAAGTTTCGACCTGTGCCAAGGAGGCCTAGTGTATCTCCTATTCCTTCCTGTAAAGTTTTCAGTGTGTCAGCTTTTACCTCCAGGTCTTTGATCCATTTGGAGTTAATTCTAGTGCAAGGTGACAAAGAAGGATCCAGCTTCAGTTTTCTGCAGGTGCTTAACCAGTTCTGCCAGCACCACTTGTTGAAGAGGCTGTCTTTCTTCCACTCTATTTTTTTGGCTCCCTTGTCAAAGGTTAGGTGGCCATAGGTCTGTGGTTTACTAATCTCCAAAGTAACAACCATTCCATTAAAAGATGGGCCAAAGACTTAAAGAGAGTCTTCTCTGACGAAGAAACAAAAATGGCTCAACATCTCTGGCCAGAAAAGAAATGCAAATTAAAACACCTCTAAGATTCCACCTCACTCCAGTTAGAATGGCCAGGATCAAGAAAACTAATAACAACAGATTCTGGAGGGGATGTGGCCAGGAGGGATCACTACTACACTGTTGGTGGGAGTGCAAACTCGTTCAACCACTATGGAAAGCAGTTTATCAATTCCTCAAAAGACTAAACATAGAGCTCCCCTATGACCCAGCAATTCCACTACTTGGCATTTACCCAATCATCCAGAAACAAAGACATACTAAATCCACTAGCACAATGATGTTCACTGCAGCACCATTTAACATAGCAAAGACATGGAACCAACCCAGATGTCTCTCAGTTGATGAGTGGATCAACAAGATGTGGTATTTGTACTCAATGGAATTCTCTGCTGCTGTCAGAAAGAATGACATCGACCCATTTGTTAGGAAATGGAAAGACTTAGAAAAAATCATTTTAAATGAAGTAAGCCAGACTCAAAGGAACATAGGCTCAATGGTTTCCCTCATTTGTCATAATCAGTAGAAGCCTTGGTCTCTCCTAGCAGAGATTTGCAATAGAGCAAAACCTAGATACATAAGGCCATAGTGTGACACTAAATGAAAGGGCCTCTAGGATACAGAAACAAAAACCATATAATGAGTGATTGTTGTCCTTAATGTACTATGTTATTGCTCATCTCTTTTGCTATCCATTAGTAATCTCATATTGTTACAGTATCTCACTTTGCTATCTGATATATCGGATATATTTGTATTTGGTTATTTGAAATTGGATAGGCAAGGGGGAAAACAAGATGAGAGGTGGGGGTGGGGGTGAGGGAAATGGGGATCAAGACATGAGAAAGGGTATCAATGTATGCGAATTAATGCACCTCCTCTGGCAAATATAATGTAACCCTTCTATTAATTACAATCAAAATATATGAAAAAAATGAGAAAATAGAAAATTAATTTGACTGGATAAAGATTAACCCTACCCCAAACCTGGGAAATCCAATCATTATGTTTGATGCTTTCCCTGTCATCTGAGAAGCAGGGAATTTGTAGTAGTCACTCTCATAACAGCTGTTGAGCACAGTAAAAGATATGCTAGTCAAAAAAAAAGAAAGAAATGTAGTTAAGCAAGGAATAAATAAAAGACTGCATGTGCAGATTGTCTATGTTAAAAAAAATAAAAAAACTAACAAAAAATATTCTACCACTAACCAGTCTAGCACATTTCCAAGAACAATATAAACATTTAAAAAGTCTGTATTCTGATGTTCTAGCAGACTATGTAGTAAGCAAAAAATAAAATATAATACTATTTATAATACTTTAGCATAAACCTAATGATGGGACTGTATAGGAATTCTATGATGAAAATTACAAAACACTGCTGAGAAAATCAAACATAATAAATAAGTGAAAGAAATTTCATTTTTATGTATGCTGGTAGTTAATTTTCCTCAAGCCTTTACAGAAATTTAAAGTAAATCCTATAAAATCTCAGCTGTCTTACAAATATAAAAGAGTTGGTTCACAAATTTATATAGATAAGGTGAAAAGAATAAATATGGTCAAAATACTTTATGTCTCAGTGTGAAGAATAGAACAATAAAGCTTGTTGAGATTGGTTTGGGAAGGAGGAGGGTTAATGGGAAGGGGCAAAGGATGGGATGAGCCCAATCCAGCTACCTCATATGCATATGTGAACATACAAAAATAAAACCCCTTTGTTCAGTCACTTGATGTTAATAGGAATGTGGGGAAACTTTACAAAGAATTTAAATAGCAAACAAGATTTCTAACACGAAAAATAATAAAACTCATCATTTTACCCAAATTAAAACTTAATATATTGCTAGTTATCAAAATTGTACATTTGTGGGAAGGTAGACATATGGATCAACAGAACAGAAGAGCACATCCAAAAATAGTTTTATGCAAACATGCCCAATTAATTTTTGACAAAAAAGGAAAAGCAAATCAACAAAAGATGGGTAGTTTCTCAGATCAACAATGTTGGAGGGAATTGGTGATTATAGATAAATGTGGACTTCATTCATTATACAAATTTAAAGGTCAATCTTTTGAATAAAAATTAGCTATATTGTGGCATTAAGTTAAAATTTTAAACTAAAACTACAAGAATATCACTGTTCTAAAACAATATTTTCATATCCTAAAGTGTGGTGAAATGTTCTTAGAAACTAGCAGAATTACCACACATAAAAGAAAAATAATTAATATGATTTCACTTAATCTGATTTAGTGAAGTAAGCCAGACCCAAAGGAACATAGGCTCAATGATGTCCCTCAGTTGTCATAATTAGTATAAACTTTGGATTCTCCTAGCAGAGGTTTACAATAGGGCAAAATCTAGATACATAAGGCCATCTAGGATGAGGCTAAATGAAAGGACCTCCAAGATATAGAAAGAAGAGCCACATAAAGTGTGACAAGGTGTTCTTAATGTACTATGTTATTTCTGATCACTTCCGTTGTCCCTTGGTTATCTCATATTGTTACAGTATCTTACCTTGTTATCTGATATTGTCTATATGTTTATTTGAAACAGGATAAGGAAGGGGGAAAACAAGATGGGGGAGGTGATGGGGTAGGGAAATGGCGACAAAATCATGAGAAGGGTAGCAATGATTGTTAAGGAATGCACATTCTTCTAGCAAATATAATGTAAGCCTTCTATTAATTACAATAAAAATTTTAAAAAAGAAAAACAATTAGCAAAATTTATCATATTCAAAATATTATTTTGTGAAAGAAGTAAAAGACAAGCAACAGCTGGTAAGAAAAAAGTATTTGTCCACTATAAAACTGGCATATGACTAGTATCTAGGGTAAGTAAAAAAACAAAAAATATTAACAAAAATTTTTAAAAATCCAATTAGAAAACAGGTAATGGTTACAGTGAAAAAAAAAGCACACAAGGAAATATTTAGCCATTTGGGAAATGAGAGATCATAATATACCTAATAGGAGGCATAGATGGAGAGAGAGAGAAGAAAGAAAGAGAGAGAAAGAGAGAGCGGGGGACAGGAAAGGAGGGAAGGAGGGAGGGAATTATTTTGGAAATTATTTGAAAGCCACTCAATTCACACAAACACTTTGCAAGTATTTGTCAGTTGTTTTTATCTGGTCATGGGGCTTGAACTCTGGGCCTGAACATGATGGTCCCTGGGCTCTTTAGCTCTAGGCCAGCACTCTACCTTTTGAGCCACACAAACACTTCAGGTTTTTCTGGTAGTTAATTGGAGATAAGAAGTCTCTCGGACTTGGAACAGTGATCCTCAGATCTCAGGCTCCTGAGTAGCTAGAATTACAGGCATTAGCTATGGACACCCAGCTTGAAAGTCTTTATTCGAAGAAGTTGACAGCAGGAGCATCTAAATCTAAAATGTCTTTTACAAGATGAACATTTAAATCATGGTTGCACTTCATACCACAGAAAAAAGAGCAGAATATGGATCCTAACACTATTTGCATGAGCTAGACCTCAAGGTTGATTTGCTGTGTGACAATGGAGAGTCCCAGAATGTCACCTGCTCCGTGATTCCAGTAACACAATAATCACGGTATGCAATGAAGTTGTAGACACCTTTGTACGGATTGCTTATGCTTGCAGAACACATTTATTCATGAGCATTAAATGCTTCATTAGCCAATAGTCTGCTGAGAAAAGGAAAGAAAAAAACAGTTATTAAAGCAGAATTCCCATTCATAAACGTCATCCATTCTAGCTGGTCATACATAAAATGAGCTAATGTAGCTACATATAATATGTGCACTAGAGAAAGGTGCCATGAGTGATGTAAAATAGAGGGAGGGTTAAAGTTGAGGAGCACCTTATAGGTAATGTAACTGGAGAAAGCTTATTTGATAAAAGAAGAAAAATAATTGACCTGAGCCTTGAAAGAAATGGTCAGGATAATTTTCAGGGATGAGCTGTTTGGGGCAATGTGTGTGGAAAGACCCTGGACACAGAAAGGAGTAAAGAAAATTATTTGCCCAAACTGTGAGCATACATTTTGATATTAAAGCTAAAAACGAGTGTAATGAGCACTTGGATTCTGGCTACCTCATAAGGACTTTGGATTCACACAAAGTTGGAATTGCCTCAAAGATTTGAGAAAAAATGGAAAGAGTTAAGCTGAGAAAAGCAAGAAAAAATACGTCATCCACAAGTCTATATCATTTTGGGTGAAGGAGAATATAAAAATTTGATTTTTAAATTCCTCATAATTTGAGTATTATTAATATTATCCCCATCAAATGTCATGCTGTATCAATATTTAAGGAATTTGGCAGAAAGTTTCTTTGCAAGAATATTAGTGTGTAAATAGTTCTAACCTTTCATAGTCATCCACTCATCAAATATTTTATATATATATATATATATCCCTCATTTTCCCTGTACTATAACTCTTTGATTCATCTGTTTGTTATGTATTCATGAAGCCTGTCCTATTAGATTTCACCCTACTCCTCCCCCCCCCACCGCCATGCATTGTATAGCTTGAACTCAGGGCCTGGGTCATATCCCTGATCTTTTAAACTCAAGGCCAGTATTCTACCGCTTTGGGCCACAGTGCCACTTCTTGTGGGATTAATTGCAGACAAGACTCTCATACATTGTTTCCCGGGGTGGCTTGGATCTCAGCCTCCTTGGTAGCTGGGATTGTAGACCTGAGCCACCAGAGTCCAGCAGCTTCATTCGTGTTTACTTAATCCTTTTGTAACAGGTTGGGACTCAGTTTTTCAAGGGGCAGGCTGTGATGTGTGGGTCACAGACGAGCCCTTGTATGCATGAGCCAGCATCTCATGCATCTAATTCATAGGTATTCCTTCTGGGCTACATGCATTGAAAAGGAAGGTTCCCCTTGAAGCTGGGACTTCTTTTGTCTACATCAAAATGTATATTACTCTCTGATTGCTGTCCTACCAGCTCCCTTCACATTACTCTTACATTTGAACGCACTGGAAAGAGTCCATCATTTAAACAGGACCTCCACCCCTTTTTTTTTGCTAGTCCTGGGCTATGAACTCAGGGCCTGGGAACTATCCTTGGACAATTTTGCTCAAGGCTAGCACTCTGCCATTTGAGCCACAACACCACTTCCGGCTTTTTCTGATTCGATGATACTGAGGAATTGAACCTAGTGCTTCATGCATGCTCTTGGCCCCATAAACAGCCATTATAACTAGTTTTTCCTCACACTTAGCTTTTCACATAGTCTGGTTACTCAAAACATGCAAGGATTTAGCCTACTGCTAAATAAAATTAAAACTGAATTGAAAAATTGCCAATTAAATATTCCAAGAGTGTATATTCTGTGCAAACTTGATATCATGTTAAGAAATATAAACTTCACATTTCAGAAAAAAATGTATGCATATGTGTATAACTTATATATATATATATATAAGCCATATACACATTTATATGGACATACATGTAACTTTGTAATAACTAAGTTAGTGAAATAACTTATTTAATAGTTGTATCTTAGAGTCCCCTATAAAACTTATTTACATCTTACTATTTCATTGTATTGCATTGTATTGTATTTTTTGCCAGTCCTGGAGCTTAAAATTAGGGCCTGGACACTGTCCTTGGGCTTTTTCAAGGCTATCACTCTACCACTTGAGCCACAACACCACTCCCAGCTTTTTCTGTGTATATGGTACTGAGGAATCAAACCCAGGGCTTTGTGCATGATAGGCAAGCACTCTATCACTAGGCCATGCTCCCGGCCCCACATCTTGCTATCTTTTAGTAATTAAGTAGGATATATACCTGTACATCAGGCACGGTGGCTCACATGTGTATTCATAGCTACTCAGGTGGCTGACATATAAGGATTGCAGTTTGAAGCCAGCTCAGGCAGGAAAGTCCATGAGACACTTATCTCTAATAAACTACTCAGAAAAAGCCAGAAGTGGCTCTGTGGCTCAAGTGGAAGAGTGCTAGCCTTGAGCACATACACACTCTGGGACTGTACCCAGGCCCTGAGTTCAAGCCCCCCAGAACTGGCAAAATAAATGTACCTGTAATGAGAAAGTGGCTGGCCAGTTGTTCATCAACCTAACCCTTCCTCTTTCTCTTACTTAATTACAGTGCATACTACATATAAAGTAGGTGCTGTGGTCTTTAAATGAGATAGTGCATACAAAATGCATTAACCTTTAATAAATTTCAAATAGCTAAACCAAGAGAATCCAGTTTAGTTGTAGAGAAAGAAAACACATTATATCCATGTCTTTCCCAAAAAATTATTAGGATTTCCTTGTCTAAATAAATTTGACTAATTGGTTTTTCTGATTTTCCATTTGCAATCAAGTGTTGAGCTTAAGACTGTTTCTACAAGTTGGATAGTCGATGTATCAAATAAACAGACTTATTCATGCTTTTCAAATGTGTATAAGAATTGTAGGATCTATTCTCAAAACTTTCGGTATTTTCAAAAGCAGTGATAACCAATCTTTACATTTTTCCTAGGCAACAAACAGGTCCATGTAGAGATAGATAACATCATTACTAGGATAATAATAGATTTGAAAATAAATCCTAAGTATGTAATCCTGAACTTTTACTCTTTAAATTTACATCATGATTATTGAATTTTAAAGAGAAAATAAATTCTAGTACAACCACTCTGGAAGGCAATTTGGAGGTTCCTCAAAAAACTAAAAATAGTCCTTTTCCTACAATCCAGCCATACTACACCTAGGCGTCTACCCTGAGCATCAAAATCCAGGATATGATAAGGACACCTGCAAAGCCATGTTCATCGCTGCACTATTCACAATAGCCAAGTGATGGAAACAACCCAGATGCCCCGCTACAGATGAATGGATACAAAAAATGTCGTACATATATTCAATGGAATTCTACATAGCCACAAGACAAGATAAGATAATGGCATTCCCTGGGAAGTGGATGAAATTAGAATGAATCATGTTGAGTGAGAGAAGTCAAGACCAAAGGAACAAAAGGCACATGGTCTCCTTGATATATGAATATTAGAGCCAAACAGTACAAGAGGGATGACTCAGTACTCAGGTACTCAAGGTCATTGGCATGAACTTGGAGATTTAAATATAACTATATAGACATATAAATCTATGATGGGATATATATTCTATAGACATATTGATTATTATATAGATAAGTATGTATCTGTGACATACAAACTCTCAGCTTAATTCTAATTTTGTTCTTAAATTTATGTGCCCGTGATTGCATATAGAGATTCCGTTCCTGAATAATTGTTTGTTAAACTTGACATTTGAGATATGAAGTAAAAGAAGTCAGTGTCGGTCGCTGCCTGCCGCAATAACGTGTCACTTCGGAGGCAGACTGGGAATGATCACAGACTCAAACAGCTATAAGCAGAGGATTTTTTTCTCTCTCCTTCCTTCTCACTCTGCCTTTCTTCCTGTTTTTCCTCTCCCATAAATCCTCCACTATTTATATCCTTAAGCAGCCAATCACAATAAAGGTCATCTGCACACCCAGCAAGCATACATGGAAAAATCTAGAGATCACGCTCTATCCACGAGCACGGAAGGAACAAATCAACCAATGCAAAGAGACTTCCTGGTAAGCAAGTACTGACTCATTGGTGAGCTGCCAGGTGCCATCTTATAATCTTACTTCCTCTGGAGGCTGAAAGCAATGTCTCCAACAAGTGTCAATAAAATCTTTTAATAAAAACAAAAGAAGATAAATCATGCCCTCTCCAAATTTTAACTTGCATCTTTGTTCAGATTTAAAATGAAAAGTACTAGAATGTTCATATCTTTTAATAAAAGATAAACCTTTATATAGAATACAGTTGTGAATTCAGTGTGCTTTATGAGGGTCACACAGGGTACTATTTGATTCCTTAAGGACAGTGCATTCCTCCAAAGGTCACAGTGACATGGACAAAGCGTCCTGAATGACTAATAGAGAAATCGTGGGTTCCTCGTGAAGATTCTTCAGTGTAAACTGCTAGATCTGACACTGAAATTCAAAACAAAATCTCTTTCTGTTTGGGAACAATTAAAAATATTTGCTTTGTTTCCCCACAATCCGTCACCCCAGACCCACCCTAACCTATGCTTTCTAGAACTACTAAGAGCTAATCTCTCATCTTTGAGAGTTGCATTAAAACATTCAGTCATTTGTGCTGTAATTTTCTGGATAATTAAGCAAACAAGTAAACAAACCTAAGAAAGAATGAAGTCAAAATTATTTTAACTGTTAATGGATTTCATTTTAAAGAGAACAATATTTTAAAATTTAGACTTCACAGGAGAGTAAGAAGCCTTTGGTCTTTTTCCTTATTCTCAGGTAATTATAATATGTTTGAAAGTATATAACTATACTCTGTATACATGATAGCTGTGTTTGTATAAATAGGCATATAGGTCTAGGGTTTGATAATCATTTTAAAGGAAAGTAGGACAATTTGGTAGACCTACTTAGGATTTTTCTCATTCAATAATATCTATGAAAGTCTCTCAAAGTTAGCAAGCATCTATTAGGATACCAAAAGGAAGGGAGAGGTAAAGGAGATTCAGATTGATAGGAAGAAATGATCAATTAAATTATTTAGAGTTACTGAGTGAATAGCCATAGAGAACAGCCTCTAGGTGGGTGAGGGAATGAATGAATAAGTGACTGAATGAGGTATTAAAGTCAGAGTCTTAATATTTGGTGGGCAAATGATCTAACACGAGCTACATGCCTACACCTTGTTGCTTTAGTTTGCCTTTGAGTCTTGCAGTTTTGCCCCAGTTGGCCTCTTACCATGATCTTTGTACCTCTGCCCAGTTATGTTTAGCCATGCTTACCTCATTTTTTTCTTTGTTGCTGTTGTTGTTTTATGAGACAAGATATTGCTCATGGTTTGTCCAGCTGGTCTTGAATTGTGATTCTCCTCACTGGGCCTCCTAAGTGGTTGAGATCCAGCACACTGGACCAGGGGTGGACTGCTACAAACAACAAGCCTCCCCCAGTGAATTGTCCTTACTGTCTCTCCCACTATCCATTAGTATACTGAGGAACTAGTAGCTTCAATTGTTTGTGCTTTCAGTATTTGCATAACTTTCTGGAATATGCATGTCTCAGAACATCTCTCTCTACAAGCTCCAATCTGTTCTTAGAGAGAATTTGCTCATAGGTAGTTTGAGTGGTTTTCTCTTGATAATTTTTGAATCCTGAACAAACCAGCCTCCCCTGCAATTATCTGAGTATCCTTTGAGTATCCTTGTTACAGAATTTATTTTTTAGACTGGCAGATGTCTTTTCTAGCTATTATTTTGTCTGAGTTTAGTTCACTGTCCAAGAAACACATTTGGTTTTGAGTATGTCTATGGGGTAAGACACAGAGCATAGGACACACCAGAACAGAAAGAGGAAGGCAGTGTGTCACTCACAGATGCATGGAAATGGAGAATACTAGCTCTTGGGAGACTCAGCCAGCTAGTAGAAAACCAGAAAGAGGGGGAGAGCTAGAGGTTGAGGAGGGGGGAGGAGGGAGGAAGACAAGAACGAGTAAAAAGGAGATGGAATGAGAAAGCAGGCAAAGACCTTCATTGGCTTGTAGGATATTAATAAACAGTTTCCTAAAAATCTTGTAATCCCAGTCACTCAAGAGGCTAAGACCTAGAGGATTACAGTTTGAAAACAGCCAGCCAGAAAAGTCTATGACACTCCACCTCCAATTATTCAGAGAAAAAGAAAGAAAAAAAGGCCAGTCTGGGACTATAACTCAAAGGATCGACCATTCACAAACAAGTAAGTAAAGTGAGCTCAAGACTCTTAGTTCAAGCTGTAGTTCTAGTAAAAACTAAAAAGATTAACAAATGTCAAGTTGGAGTCAGGGCTCAAGTAGTAGAACATAAGCTGAGCAAGAAAGATCAACAGGCCAGCTGAGCAAGCACAAATACTGCCCCCAAAATTTTTAAAAAGCATAAGAAGGAAAAGAAATAAAAGTTGTGTTCATAAGCCAGGTGGTAGTGGCTCACACCTGTAAACCTACTTGGTCAGGAAGCTTAGCCCTGGACTATTTTGATTTGAATGTAAACTATGCAGAAAGGTCCTTGAGACTCCATTTCTAATTAGCCAGCAAAATACCAGACTAGAGTTATGGCTCAACTAGTAGAGCACCAGCTAGAGTAAGAAAGCCGACTAGGAACATGAAGCCCTGAGTTGGCACTGGAACAAAAAAAGAGCAGTTTTCACACAGAAGAATTTTAATTATATTAATATGTTTGCATCTTAAAATATTTTCTGGTTTTCCAAATAAAATATATTTGTAGTGCATTAAAATTTATAAAATAATTACAATGGGGAAATCGTTATTTTGGAAAGGATTTCCATTTTCTTACTATTATAATTATCCATTTAACAAATCCTATATCAGTTTCATGTAGCTATTAGGTAATATTTCTTTGAATTTTATTTATTTTTTATTATCTTTATGTAGTTGTATGCATGGATTTCTATTTAACAAGATTCTAAGTACAATGTAAGGAATGATGTGTGTGTGTGTGTGTGTGTGTGTGTGTGTGTGTGTGTGTGTGTACACATGTGTGTGCTGGTCCTGCTGATTGAACTCAGGGCCTGGGTGCTATTCCTGAGCTTTTCCCACTTGAGACTTGTGCTGTACTACTTGAGACACAGATCTACTCATGGCTTTTTGATGGCTAATTGAAGATAAGGCTAATTGAAGCCCAGGCTGGCTTTGAACAACAATCCTCAGATTTAAGCCTTCTTAGTGGGTAGAAATACAGTTGTGCTCCACCAGTACCCAGCTTAATTTTTCACTATTTTTTTTCTTTCTGTTTTAATTTTCAGCTCGGGGCACTGAGTTTGCTTCCTTGGCTACTGCTATATCACTTGAGCTCCAGATTTTTCTGCCGAGATTGGGTTCAAGCTGTGATCTTCTGAATCTCAGCTTCCAAGTGGCTAGGAATACAGGTAATAACCACCAGTGCCTGGTTTACTAGGCAGTAACATTTTGGTATGTTCACATACATGACTATACATATGCTGGATGTACATTATTAATGTGTTTTATAAAATATAAACTCTTCATTACCGTTACACACATATATGTACACAATTACATATGATAAAGTAAAAAAGCAGGTTATATTTTCTCCCATTGCTTTTGACATTTTTTTCCGTGGGTCATGGGGCTTGAACTCTGGGCCTGGGCACTGTCCCTGAGCTCCTCTGCTCAAGACTGCTTCCCTATCCTTAGCCACAGCTCCACTTCCCTCTGCCATTGCTTTTGAAGATTATTAGTAAACACATCTCCTTAACATTGAAGTATAATATCTCAGTCAGATCTCGGTCCTTTTTAATATTATCCAATACTTTCCTGTTTCAGGCTCAATTTATCACCAAGAGTTTTAAAAGAATTCTAATTTAGAGCATTCTGTGTTCATCTCCCTGAATTCGTTTAGTCGTTTTATCAACCCATGATTTTAATGTTGTATCTTTATTCATTTCCGCTTTGAAAATACTGCGATGCATAGAAACATACACCTGATTAGGCACTTGCAGAAGTAAACAAGGTTGAACTAATTATCACTTGAGAGGTGCCCCCGTGGTAGTGATCCTGGGACTCCTTCAGCATGAGGAAGCTGACTGACTGCTACTTTCTTGCCTATGACATGGACCTCGTTGGAAGGATGCACTGTGAAATGCAAACAGGAACTGTAGTCCAGCACCATCCTTACATGCTCTGCTAGGTTTGATCCTGGGTATAGTCATCAAAAAAGCAAGTTAATTGACGAAAAGAACTTTTCATTACCAAATTTTAAACACAATGACTTTTCTATGTACCTTTTTATTATTTTTTCTAAGTATAACATGAACCTTTTTAAAAAATGATAACAATTAAGAGCAGCAGAACTGGGCCAGGAGTGTGACCTAGCAGTAGAGTGCTTGCCTAACATACACAAAGCCCTGGGTTCGATTCTTTGGTACCACATACATAGAAAAAGCTGGAGGTGGGGCTGTGGCTCTGGTGGTATAGTACTAACCTTGAGGAAGCCCAAGGACAGTCCTCAGGCCTGGAGTTCAAGGCCAGGACTGGCTGAGAAAAGAAGATAAGAGAACACCAGTATCAAATGTTTGGGGGAAAGGAAGAAGGTGTGGAAAAGAGAAAGAAACAGAGTGCGTTGATTTGACCAAAGTACTATATATATGACTGTGTGAAAATCCTTTGAAAAATTACTATACACTTAAAATAAAGACCATCAGCTTCAACAGTATTTCAAAATATAAATATTTGAATTTGATGATACACTATTGAATAGACAATGTAAATTCTTACAGTTCATCTAGAGGAAAAAATTCATACATAACCACATCTATCTGTAATTTGTAAGTCAAACATCAGTGTCCCATGCATGTAATCCTAGCTACTCAGGAGGCTGAGATCTGAAGAAACACTTCAAAATTAGCCCTAGCAGATAAGACCCTGTGAGATTCTTATCTCCAATTAACCACTCAAACACTAAGTGAAGCAGCAGCTCCAAATGGTAGAGCACTAGCCTTGAGCAAAAGATCTCAGGGACAGAGCGCAGGCCCCCAATTGAAACACCACAATTGAAATAAATAAGTAAATGAATAAAATTTAAAATATATCTACAGAAAAAATAGTCTAATAGCCTAGAGAAGATATCCATACTTCATTAACTGAACAAATACGTACTGTCAGTGATAATGCCTCAATCTATTATTCTTCCCTTTGCCAAGCATTTTTAAAAATTTCTCTCAGTGAGGTAAAACCTCCAATTATCCACTGCTTGCTGTCAGGAAAATACAGTATGTTAATGATCCTGCAGGCTGCCATATGTGGTAAGAAGAATTTTTTCATAGGATTTAGACCATAGAAGAGAACCTCTTTGTGAAAATATCCATGAAATAGGGGAAAATCTTCTTGGTGGGAAGCTGGGCTATTCGAGAAGACTGGGTAATAGGTACTAAGAGATAGTAAGAGAGTGGAAATATGTGTCTCATGATCAGAAGAGGTACCTGGGGTATTATAAATTGATGCAGTAAAATCTTTTTGGAAAGCAATTTGGCAACTTGTCTGAAAGGCTATAAAAAGCTTTATACCTTTTGACCCAGTAATATCTCCCTTGAGAATTGGTTCTAAGAACATAATTCAAAAAAGAACATGTGTTTTTGCAAAAATTATTAATTATATGATTAATTTTACCAATGAAAACATAGAAACAAAGAAAACATCCAACAATAGGGTAGTAAATTATGAGATAATGAATAAAATTATTGGCTAACTGTTTCCATTATAACTATGAAGACTAAAACCACATGGAAATACATACAATGGATTTAAGAAAAATAAAATCTATGAAATTGAAAGAATTGAATGATTAAGTGTTTTAAAAAGGGAATTGAACTTGGTTTAAAATTTCACAAGACTTGGAAGAAAATAGAGTTGAATGATGATAGAATTTGGGATGATACTGGGTTTCTTATGACATACTGAGTCTTAATACTATTAGAATGCTACCATCAATTAGAAAAGAAGTCTTTACATAGTCTTACTAATTTTAGTTCTTGTCAGTATTCATGGCATTATTTTAAAACTTGCCATCTCTTGTTAGGTCACTTTAAATTATACTTGGGGCTCATGCCTGTAATTCTACCTACTCAGGAGGCTGAGATCTGAGGATCTCGGTTCAAAACCAGCCCAGATACTAAAAAGTCTATCAGACTCTTATCTCCAATTAATCACCTAAAAATAGAAAGTGGCACTGTGGCTCAAGAGGTAGGGTGGTAGCCTTTAGCTGAATAGCTCAGAGA
This sequence comes from Megascapheus bottae, assembly GCF_031878675.1. Classification (NCBI taxonomy): domain Eukaryota; kingdom Metazoa; phylum Chordata; class Mammalia; order Rodentia; family Geomyidae; genus Megascapheus; species Megascapheus bottae. The sequence goes on along the minus strand of NC_143529.1, from coordinate 30,238,258 downwards.
CAATACTCAGGCCAAGGGGTAGGGTGGTGGTCTTGAGCTGAAGAGCTCCGGGACAGTGCTCAGGCCCCCCAGAGTTCAAGTCCCATGACTGACCAAACATATATACATATATGTATATATGTATATATGTATATATGTGTGTATTTCAATTTAGAATGCACCTATTAGGTTTTTTTCTTACTGCATATATAAAACTAATAGCTTAAATTGTTCCTTATTTTTTTTTCTGTTGGATAATTTGTTTAAGTTCCTTACTGGATAACTGGATAAAGATTTTAGCACTTTTCATTTTCAAAATGCATTCTGTGAGCCAGGTGGCTAATGACTGTAATTCTAGATGCTAAGGAGGCTGAGATCTGAGGAAAGCAGTTCAAAACCAGCCAGGGCAAGAAAGTTCATATGAGGCTTATCTACAATTAACCACCAAAAAGCTGGAAATGAAGCTGTGGCTCATGTGGTTCATGTGGTAAAACACTACCCTGGAGCAAAATACACTCAGGGACAGCATCTGGGCCCTGAGTTCAAGCCCCAAGAACGGCACAAAAAATTCATTCTATGCTATCATGAATAGTGTGTGTGTGTGTGTGTGTGTGTGTGTGTGTGTGTGTGTGTGTGTGTGTGTGCATGTGCGAGTATACATATGTAATGTTTTTATGGAATTTTTTGAACATATAATATTGAACATATAGTGCACATAATATAAATTTTAAAGAAAGAAAGAGATGTCAAAGCTGCTTATGTTGTAGAGGCTAACACCTCTTTCGTATGTCTAAGGTACAGGTAGTCATCTTCGGTAATCATCAAACATCTTAAGCACACTGAGCTTACCTTTCCATTGTATTCTGGGCACAAAGATTCTGTATACACACTTCTCATCAATGGATTTCTTGGGGGAGAATTCTTGAAGGCTCTTTGAATCTTCTCTGTGATTTCTTTTTCTAAAACTTAAAATTCAGTTCAAAAATTAAAATCTTAAACCCTTTATCTCTCTTATAATCTTATGATGAAATTTTCTTCAGAAAAGAAACCTAGCATTTTTATTTCCCCTTAGTATGGGAACTTACCCTTGTGTTAATTCATACTTTTAATGAGGTGGATATATAAGGCATTGTTATTCTGAGTGTATGAAAGTGTGCTGGTTCACCATGTTAATAAAGCAAAAACAGAAAGCAAAAGGAAAACAAAAAGTCTTCCAAATACTTTCTAAAGTAAGCAGTACACTTACAAATTTTTCAAAATGGGTTTCAAGGAAAACCCAACAAAACACGTATTTAAAATAATCTGTGCCGTCAGCATCCTGAACCAGAAGCAATATGGTAAGTCAAAGGATGCTGAAATTCTGTTCTCATTCCAGTCACAATGACAGTTACAAGAAAGGAAGTCACAAAAGTACTGACCAGGATGAGGGACAGAAAGAAGCCTTAACATACTGTTGGTGGAAATGTAAATTAATATCAATTGCAATGATAATAATATGAGATGACTGTGAAAGGGAGACTGTAGAGGACAGACCACCAGAGAAAGAAAGGAGGAAAGTATGCTGGGAGTGATAACAAATGAAGCAAAATGTTAAGGAAACCCACTAAAACTTAGTAAAACAAAGGTATGGGAGGGGGAGACCTTTTAGGAAAGACTAACATAGATGAAGTGAATTTGGCCAATTTCTCCTGAAAAAAGGAAAGCATATAAAGAAAAGGAAATATTAATATAGAGCATGAAAAAGTACAATGTAAGCTCTACACAGGATTAGAGTCAAGTGGGGATAGATCATGCCCACACTATCGTTACAACACTCTGTGTGTGTGTGTGTGTGTGTGTGTGTGTGTGTGTTTAGGGGTGTGAAAAGATGTTTTATCCTCACAATAGATTAGGAGATTAAAAATATCCAGTCTAATTAGTGGTATTTAATTCTGTTCAGTGACTGGTTCAGAGGCTCAATATCTTTCTCCTTCTCTTAAGAAGCTTCTTAGAAGTAATAGTAATCTCAGTCTCACAAGAGCATATTGTTTATTAGGACTTCATCAAGGGTTCATGAGTAGGACCTAGAGATACATTGTTAAAGGAAAATATAGAAATACATTAAAAACTAGAAAAACAATGGGGAGAAATATTAGAGGTTGTTTTATGTAAGGAGAAAATTTCCACTGCAATCAGAATGGGCTGATAATGTCAGAATTTTGCATTTTATGAAAGCTCCAGAAATCTAGATTGTGGAACACATTTCATATAGTAGTCTAACACCTCAGCAAATCCTGTCAAATCTATCTCTAAAATACCTGTCAAGTATCCTCCCACACATTTTAATACACTGACAGATTCTTTGATCGACATGCCAGTTGATTCCAAATCTTGGCTATTGTGGATGGTTCTGCAATAAACATTTATGTGCAGCACTTTATTGATAGAACGATTTCATCGCCCTGGATATATACCCAGCAGTGCTACTGTTGTGTCATAAGCATTTTATGCTGATCAAAAATGAAAAATAGTTTAATTATGCAAAACAAAGTAAATGATATGCGGTTGGAGGCATGGCTTAGTTGGTAGAGTGCTAGCCAATGAGAGAAAGCAGCATGTACTGAGTTTAAGTTCAGCTGGAAGCTTCCTTCTACTTCATTTAATACCTGTCTGAGTCATCTCACAGCTTCGAGTAGTATCCTTTCATATATAATTCAGACAGCCTCCAGAGTAACTTTTAAACTAAAGTTATTATTCCTCCCTACACTCCACACAGCAATTAATGAGGACTCAATCATGGAAACTGAGGCATTCTAGCATTATAAGAGTAATGAACATATTGGAAATAGACTTTCCTAAATGTCTAAGGGGGTGTAGTGTGAAGGCATCTAGAAACTAAAAGAAAAGAAAAAAAATATCACTGGATTATGACCTCAAACCCTGATGAAACTAAATTAAAATCCAGTATGTGTGTGTGTGTGTGTTTGAAGTTTTTATTTTTAGATGAAGTCTCAAGTTATATACTTCCCATTATACATTTATTAACATAGTTAAATATATTGGCATGGCTTGAGTCAGTATAATAGTTATTCACAGAAGAAACTTCAGTCCTGAGACCAAGTCAAATGATATTGTAACTCTGGCCTGCTAGATAAGCAGCACCCTTTCCAGACTTCAGCACCCACACAGTCCGTTTCCAGCAGGGAGTATGTTTCACATCTCAAGACAAGTGACCAGAGTATTCATTATCTTCTGAAAGCATTATCTCTTGACAGAGACATTCAGAGCATTAATGTAGAAAATAAGTTGAAACTAGAAAATTAATTTCAAACACGGAACACATCAAGCCATAGCCCCTTTGTCAGAAACATGCTTATCCTATTGTATCTACTTAGATTTTATGAAACTCTCTTATTAATAAACTACAAAGTGTCACACCATCTAACCTCAAGCAGTCCACACTGAAGAAAACGTATTCTCCCTTGTTTTTATGACTTATTTCTTAACGTTACTCATGAGTAAGAAATCCCACCCAATCCTTAGAGGCCAAGATTATAACTTGTTGAAGAGCAGAGATCATAATGAGGCAAACTTTGAAACAACTAGAGTGGATAGAAATTCATACCATTTACAGCTGCCGTTCCTTGTTCTATATTCAGCGGGGAGGCTCCTGATGCAAAATGTGTACACGATACATATTTGTTGAATAATCGATCAATTGGAACGAAAGAGAAATAACCGGATGACTATGTGGATAAAGTAGTGCATGGAATTTGGAGCTCTGCTGCCTGATCTGAGAGGGCCGTGATAGAACACCGGAGCAGGGCACTTTCCATCCCTAAGACAACAATGGAGTGCTATCTCAGGAAGCACGATCCATCTGGCAGAGGACTCATTAGCCATTTTCACCGAAGTATACTAGATTCAGGCAGTTTCCTTTTTGTATATTCTAATTCTTGCAATGTTCGATGCTTGGTCTGAACACATACACTTTCTTTTCAACCGAAGGGCCATAACAAACAAAGCTCAGGATGCTGCACATGATCTGTTGTCTTGCTTTCCATGATAGCAGTGGTGGTTGCTTCCTGCAGTTGAGAACAGCCCTGTCCATCAGACGCACAAACAGCTCGTGTTCGAGGCAGTTATTTTTCTTAATGCTTATCCTCAGCAAAAAAAAAAAAAAAATCAAGAGCAAGGAAAATAGTTGTGATGCAAGAACAAAGGTTGGTACCTCTCAGATTGGTGAGAACTAAATTAAGTTCTCATCTTGTCTCTATCACCACTGCAAATAGAAAACATATCGGGGAGATCTAATGTCTTTGGACATTAAATTACAAGCATGTCAGATTTTATAACTGATTATAATTCATTTCAAAACAACACAGGGATTTCTCCACCACTAAATAATTGGTGCTGTTTATTGTGAATGAGAAATGGAAAGACAAAGGAAATGTCAATCGTAGAGATAATGTGGAACACACACACACACACACACACACACACACACACATTTATGTGTGCCAAGCTGTATAACTACATCAGAAGTTCTTTGTAGACAAAATTGCAATGAAGTCAAGATAAGAGCATAGTAAAAAAAAAAAAAAACCTGTCTCCTGGTGTTCCTCAGAATAAAGAAAATAGCAATGCGAATAACAGGTATTCTATGTTTTTATTTTAATGTAGAAACCTTTGTCTTCTTTCTCCTTGTCCCCTTGTCCTTCCTTTGCTTTATCTCTTCTCTCCTCTTCCCCTTATATCATTTTCTTCAGCTATAAGCTGTATAACTGGTTACTTTCTGTCTCAATCCACTTTTTTCTCCACTGCTAATAATCTTGCCTTATATTTTCCAACAGAGATCCCTTAACTTGCTTTTCTTATTATCTAGAATTTTCCTCCCCAAGATATTTGTCTCATCAACAATATGATAAATGATTCTTCATTATATTTAACACAAAACTAGGGGCAATTGTCAACTAGACTGGGATGAAGACTGATTTCTCTAGTTTTGCAATATGTTGGCTTGGTACTTAACTTAAAACTTAATGTGCTACTCATTAGATACTGTGTAAAATGTGCATCTTGTGTGGAGGGATGGAGGGAAAACCTGAGAGAAAGCAGGGGAAGGGGAGATATGGTTCAAAAAGAATTGGACTCATTACCTGACTCGTGTAACTACAACCCCTTTGTATATCACCTCTATAATAACAATACAAAATTTTTCTTTTATATATTGTATATACCTTTATGTGTTTATTTGGAACAGAGAAGGGAGGGGATGGGAATGTGGCTTAGTGGTACAGTGCTTGCCTAGCATGCGTGAAGCCCGGGGTTCAATCCCTCAGAACTGCATTAACAGAGACAGAAGTAGTGCTGTGGTTCAAGTGGTAGAGTGCTATCCTTGAGCAAAAAAGCTCATAGACAGTGCCCAGGCCCTGAGTTTAAGTCACAGGACTAACAAAACAAAAATAAACAAAAAAAGAAATAGAGAAGGGAAAGGGAAAAACAAGATGATTGGGAGGGAGTGAGGGGAGCGAAAGTGGTAGAAAAACACGGGAAATGTATCAATGTTCAAGAAGAAATGTACCCACTACCCGATGAATGTAATCGTAAGCCCTTTGTACATCACCCTGATAATAAAATACAATAAAAACTTTAAAATATTTATTTAAAAAGAACTTAATGTATAGGTACTGATCTATATATCTATCTATAATAAAGATATACTATCTATGTAACTATTATCTATAATGTCTAATATTATCTATAACATTATACATAGTATCTATAACATCTATAAGGTTTATAGATTTATAGATAAGATAGATGCAAACAATATATCTATATGTTTAAGAGGCCAGTTCTACAATTATATCTTTATCCTTATTAGCCACTACACCATACATAGTAATTCTTGATGCTATTCATCTTCCTCATATTAACTCCAGAGTCTGTAATTTTGATATTAATTTATTTGATACATATCCATTGTATATCTTCTCTTGTAGGCCAAAGTTTACTATGCTGGTACTGAACCTGAAATCAGGGCATGGATACTGTCCAATAAATCTTTTGCTTAAGGCTCCCTCCACCACTTGTGCCCCACCTCCACTTCTAGATTTTTAGGTGGAACATTGGAGTTAGTTTCTCACAGATGTTCCTGCCCAAGGCTGTCTTCGAACCAAGGTCTTATGATCTCAGCCTCCCAAATAACTCTCATTTCAGGTATAAGTCACTGATTCCCGTTTAGGCCAAAGTTTCTTAAGTGATGTGTGTATTTCTGCCTTGTCCTAAGCATCTAATTCAATGTCTGTGAACATGTTTAGTGGCTGATTCATAGAAAGCTTTCTATTAATCCCTGCTGGACAAACAAAAACAGCATATGGCTAAATCACCATAGGCAATTTCCCTGAACATGTTCACTTGCCTTGTACATTATCAGAGCCCTCATTATTATTGGGTAAAATAGCAACCAGTCCTTAAATACCAGTCTAACCATCTTTTCTGTCATATGACATTTTCTTAGTTATTCTCTCTGTCCCTCTTTGTCTCTGTCTGTCTCTGTCTCTGTCTGTCTCTCTGTCTCTCTGTCTCTCTCTGTCTCTCTCTGTCTCTGTCTCTCTCTCTCTCTCTCTCTCTCTCTCTCTCTCTCTCTCTCTCTCTCTCTCTCTCTCTCTCTCTCTCTCTCTCTCTCTCTCTCTCTCTCTCTCTCTCTCTCTGTCTCGCAGGTAATGGGGCTTGAACTCAGCCTGGGTGCTGTCCCTGAACTCTTCAGGTCAAGGCTACTGCCTTACCCTTGAGTCAAGCTCTACTTCCCATTTCCTAGAGGTTACTTGGAGGTAAAAGTCTCAGGTCCTTTTGAGCCTGGGCTGGCTTTGAACCTTGATCCTCAGATCTCAGCCTCCTGAGTAGCTAGGATTACAGGCATGAGCCACTGTGCCCAGCAGACATTTTCTTAGTTCTATGATTGAATCTATTCTTTACTTTTAGGTTTTTGATGAAAATTCAAATGTGTCAATAAAATACAGCTTACCAACTACCACCTTGTATCATTGACATAATGATGAGGCCATAATGGACATGTGAAAGGTGGGTAAACAGGTGAGTAGACACAGCCAAAGCTGCAGCAAAATTGTGGCTAGATAGAAGATCCTTATAGACTGTTTTCAATAAGATTAATAAGAGTGGAGTTCAAGTGGACTTTGACATAATTTCTGTTCTGCCTCCTCAGTGCCTCCCTTATTCTAGACAATTGTGTTGGACATTTTTGAACAATTTGCAGTCTCCTGTTGAAGTGTTCTCTACTCTCTCTGATGACCTAAAAGGCCTCTCAAATACTCATAGACATAACCCAGAAGTGAAGAATGGATGGGAACTACTAATACTCCTGAGAGCAATTTCTAACATTTAAGGAATGAAACTCTCTGAGAAAGTACTCTAGATTTTCCTCTATCATTATAGGGACAATTGTGAAGCATTATGCTATAATATCTGGACCATAATTACCCTTCTGTAAACATTAATTAATTAAGTTAATAAGTAACTTAATATATGCCTGATTGCATACAATTTTTATAGCTCTTATCTCTATGTGAGGCTTATTAACCATGTAGTTGTCTAGCAACAGGAAATCCAATATAATTTAATACATTCAGATAAACAACCTTGGTGAAATTCCTGGAAATTTGCTTTTACTTTCTGTTTTATTTCCAACTGCACTTTTCTAAGAATGTTAAAAAAAGAGATGGTGTGATATGTATTGACTCCCAATTGGGATGTTGAATTTCTTTCCCAGAATACTTAAGGAATTTTAACTATATAATTTTCCAACATGCTTTCATGAAAACTATTTAGAAAAAACAAATTTATTTCTGTGAAGTATCTTTATATGAGTGTAAGTCTGAATCAATGGCTGTGACTACAAAACGGCTGAAGTACACAGCTACCAGTGACTAATTGGATAAGGCTCAGCTTTATATTTCCAAGCTTTCAACTTTTGGGCTTCTCCACATGATTAACTGTTCAGTTTATCTATCGATTCTTCTCTTCTTTCTTGACCTATCTAATATTTACTACCGGGGAAAGAAAGAAAGAAAACAAACAATGAACCAATCACATCACTGTCATGCACGTGGTAATCTATGATAGAGTCAAAAATTGAAGCCAAGTATATAAGTTTCAATCCAATACATTTCATTAAGATTTTAAAAATTCAACATTCTTCAAATTAGATAAAGCTTAAAACATTCAATAAGAATCTACTTTAATTAGATTACTAGAAGTAACTCACCTCTCTGTAGCTTTACAGTATCATTCATGACACATATTCAAAAGATGAAAACATTAATTATATATCAAAAGGACAGTGTTATGAAATACTGTGCCTTTTTAATGCTTTTTGTTGTTGTTGCTTCTTTTTCTTTTCTTTTTTGTCAGTTTTGGGTATAAATTCACAGCCTGGGCACTGTCCCTTAGCTATTCTCTCTCTCAAGCCTAGGGTTCTACCATTTTGAGCCACAGCTCCACTTTCCAGTTTTTGAGTGATTACTTAGAGAAAAGAGTCTGACAAGGACTTTCATTCCCAGGCCCACTTGAAACCACAATCCTCAGATCCCAGCATCCTGAGGAGTCAGGGTTACAGGCCTAAGCCACTGGTGCCCAGCCAACACTGAACTTTCTAACACAGCGTTCAGTGCAAAACATGAGAGAGCTTGAGGTAGCATCTTCCTAGATGGACTCACTCAATATCCACTACCTGTGTCTCCTGAAGACACAAGAGGTGGTTAAGACCCCACCTCCAATTAAGAAGTTGGTGACTTCAAGGAAGAAGTGAGGAGCATATTTTCTTTGTAATTTGGTCTTCGATAGGCTTCTTGGTGAAACTCACTCTGGTGAGTTTTTCTTAAATTCCTCTTTACATTTCCAATTATTCATGCTGTATTTTATCGTGTGTTATTAGATGGTCTTCCAACACACCAATACATCTTTCCTTCCAAGTTTACCAACTACCTAAAGGCAGAAAATCAGTCTTAATATTCTGTATAACTGCAGACCCTAGACCCATCACACTCTGTTAGTGGAAGTTCAACTTCAGAAATGTGTGTCAAATAAGTACAGTGATTAATTTGGTAAATAATGAAAGGTTAATGTCAGCAAACACACTCAGTGTTTTCCAGTACTGTAATATCCTCACAGAACTTTATTAAATTTCAAAATTTCTACAGGTAAAATAAGAACATAATAGGATCAACTTCCCTTTTGCAAATCTTCCTGAGAAATGAAGACTGAGCTATATATGTGTATATATGTCTATATATATATATATAAAACATTTTACAATTTTTCTATTGTTTCTTTAGTCTTGCCATTTAGTTTCTCTGGTAACATGCAGGAAGCATATGATCAGATATCTAGAAGTCTTTGCAGGAAAGACTGAATGGTAAGCATTTGCATTACCTTTTAGAAAAACTATCACCCCCATCCAGGCTGAAGCTGGCAGGCTTTCTCATGTGGTCAACATATGACTAGGCTATCAGAAACAAAAGAAACAGCTGTGTTCAAATCTCCCCATATTGAGAGTTCTTTGATCTTTATTTGGATGAATGTAATATCCCCAGAGGAACTAAAAAAATTCTGCTTCATAAATACCTGGAACATCTGGTGTAAGCCACCTTCTTTTAAACCACTTAAGTAAAATCGTGCAGAAAAACTAGAATGAATATCATTTATCATCTAGATTGTGTGGGGAAATCTTTACACGACCATTAAATTATTGCATTCTAGTTTCAACATTCATTATAATAAAAACTGCAAAATGTTATGAATATATTTATCTATTCACATTTACTTTTGCCTCTTAGATAAAATCATTACACCCAATTCTCAACTTGAATTTGCAGAAATATTTTGTGCTTATAAAATTGGCTTTGGACAGTACAATAAAAGACTTGCTTGTTTTATAATACTTATGTATCATAATATTACACTGTACAAATGCCAATTTCATATTATTTATGTACTTGATACTATCTACCAAAATTTTGGTCCTTTATATTATTCATATCTCTCTGTACAGTGTGAATCAAAGTATAAAATCTTTGCTTTTCTGTATATTAATCTGTGTAAAACTTGAATATCAGATCTAGGCACCAGTGGCTCATGCCTATAATTTTAACTACTTAGGAGGCTGTGATCTTAGGAATGAGGTTGAAGTCAACCTAGGGAGTAAAGTCCATGAGACTCTTATCTACCAAAAAATCAGAAGTGGAGCTGTGGTATGAAGTGATATTGTCCTAGCCTTAGGCAAAAGAAATCCCAAAGACAGGGTCATGTCTTGAATTAAAGCTCCAGAGCTGACAAGAAAGAAAGAAAGTGCCAGTATTTAACAATGCTATTAAACTAAGCATGTTGAGACAAGATATTTTCACAATTGTCAACAATAGATTGTAAGGGCAAAATTCCACTGGCTACAGCTTGAGCAGTAAGGATCCTTGAGTCAGAATCATAGAAATGACTCATATAATGTAGGTACTGAATAAATTATCTGTAGAAAGACTAAATATGAGTACATGTTCCTATGTTTGCTAAGGTATAGTTTCCACAAAGTTATTATTGCACAAAATATGAAATGTGACCAAACAGATGAATAGAAAATCACTTCTGATTATAATTGGATTCTTTTCATTTTGCATTAGATGGGAATGATAGATAGTAAATTGCTCTCATTAAGCATTTTGAAAAGGTTAGTAATGTATTATTTAAGCTTTCCAAATATGCTAACTCAAAAGCCTGGTTTGTCAAAACACCAGACAGGATTTAGCTTTGTGAATACAGTCCATGCAGGGTATCTTGCCATGGAGGAAACATGCAACAGAGCAGATGAGACTGGTGAGTATTCTGGGGGTTAGAACATGGAAGGCCTCTCTCTTCTTCCTTCTCCATATCAGACTGTCTGGCCATGTGTCTCTGCCTGGTCATTATCTCCCAAGTACTTTTTGAAACATATCCATTGTATACATGACGGTTTCCAGGAAGCCATATGGTATAAATTGTGTCTTTATTGATTATACACAGTGTTTAAACAGGGATAGCCTATTAAAACATTCCATAGATATGGACTCTAGGAAATATTATTGCTCTGTTTACCTGGAGGTCTAGTTTTCATACTGAGAAGGCAATTGGATAGATTATCTGAATACTTTCTTTTCTCAGTGCTTTCCCCCCACCAAACAGAATAAATAGATTGTGGACTGGTTCCTTCCTATATGTAGACTAAAACTCAATAAAATGTACCTATCAAATACTAAAAATCTGTATAAATGGTATGGCCATGGCCATTGAGATACATAAGCATTTCCCAATTCTTGGAAGAGTGATTTCCTACTGGTTTAACTTTTATGCTGTACCTTTTGGTAGAGTGCCATCCCACAGTAAACCTGGTTCTGGCCATGTCACCTGCTTTATAGTGAGAACACCTATGGCAGACTGAGGCTTAAGGGTCCATCGTTTTTCCATTCTCATGGATCCCTGTCATATGAACTTGTTTTGACTATTTTTCTAATGATGATGACACCACATGAAGAAAAAAACATTTCATCATCTCTGAGGCCATCTTAAATCAGCAATGAAAGTCAAGAACAAGGTATTTAGTCGAGATCAAGAGAACTACGTGACCAGAGAAAGGGAGAAAGGAGAGACAGAGGAAGAGAGAGAAAGTGAGGGAAGAGGAGAATGGACAGAAAGAGAGACATCTCAGAGTTGTTTTGATTTGCATTTCTTTTATGGCCAGAGATGTCGAGCATTTTTTCATGTGTCTACAGGCCATTCCTATTTCCTCTTCAGAGAAGTCTCTCTTTAAGGCTTTGGCCAGTCTTTTAATGGGATGTTGTTTCTTAGAAGACTTGTTTTGGAGAGATTCAATTTTTTAACTGTAGATCTATTTTAGATATGAGGCTTTTGTTGTATGGCTACTGAAGATCTTCTCCCACTCTGGGCTTTCTATTTAGCTTGCTAGCTATGTCCTTTGCCATATGCACACTCTACAGTTTAATACAGTCCTATTTGTCCAAATTATCTTTAATTTGTTGTTCTGGGTCTTTTTAAAGAAATTTTTGACCTGTGCCAAGAAGATCTACTGTATCTCCTATTCCTTCTTGTAAAATTTTCATGGTATTTGCTTTTATCTCGAGGTCTTTGATCCATTTGGAATTAATCCTGGTGCAGGGTGACATAGAAGGGTCTAACTTTATTTTTCTGTGGGTGCTTAACCAGTTCTGCCAGCACCACTTGTTGAAGAGGCTGTCTTTCTTCCATTCTATTTTTTTAGCTCCCTTATCAAAAATTAAGTGGCCATAGGCCCGTGGGTTGATTTGTGGGTCTTAGGTTCTATTTCATTGGTCCTCAGACCTGTTCTTGTGCCTGTACCAAGCTGTTTTGGTTACTATAGCTCTGCAATAGAGTCTAAAGTTTGGTATTGAAATTCCTCCTGTGCTGTTCTTTCTGCTAAGGATTGTTTTGCTATGCAGGGTCTTTTATTATTTCATATAAAATTTTGGATTGCTTCTTCTATTTCCTTAAAGAATGGCATTGGGATATTGATGACTATTGCATTGAATTTGTAGATAGCCCTTGGCAAGATTATCATTTTCACAATGTTAATTCTTCCAATCCAGGAACATGGGAGGTTTTTCCATTTCTTCAGGTGTGCTTTAATTTCCCTTTTCAGGTTTTTAAAGTTTTCATCATAAAGATCCTTTACATTCTTAGTTAAGTTAATTCCTTGGTACTTTATTTTCTTTGAGGTTATTGCAAAAGGAGTTGTTTTCTTGACTTCTTGTTCCTCCCGTTATTGGCTTACAGGAAAGCAATTGATTTTTGAGGGTTAATTTTATACTCTGCCACTTTGCCAAAGTTTCAAATCAGCTCAAGTAATGTGGAAACAGAGTCTATAGGGATTTTTTTTTTAAAGACAGAATCATGTCATCTGCAAAGAGGGAAAGTTTTCACTTCCTCTTTCCCTATTTGGATCCCTTTATGCCTGCTTCTTGCCTTATTGCTCTGGCTAGGAATTCTAATACTATATTAAAGAGGAATAAAGCGAGTGGATAACCTTGTCTTGCTCCTATTTTAGAGGAAATTGCTTTAGCATTTCGCCATTCAGTATAATGCTAGTTGTAGATTTCTTATGCACTGCCTTTATTTATTTTTAAGAATACTCTCCTTTGGTCTCACTGGATGTGAATGCCTGTAGTCTTATATAATTTATCATGTTCCAGTGTATTTTAGATCTAGCTTCTGCAGAGAAGACATGTGATATTTTCTCCTGAGCTTAGTTACTTCAGTTAACATGATTTGTTGAAAGTCCATCCATGTCCCTGCAAATGACATATTATTCTTTCTAATGACTGTATAAAATTCCATTGTGCATATGTAGCACTTTTTTTTTAGATCCAGTCATCTATTTAGGGCATGTGGACTGCTTCTATAACTTGAATGTTGTGACTAGTACAGCACTGGTCAGGGATGTGCAAGTGTCCTGGCTTGATGTTCTGAGTGGATGGCCACAGTGGGATGGCTGGGTCAAAAGGCACACTTATGCTTAGTTTTTTTTTTGAGGTACCTCCAAGACTGTACAGAGTGGTTGTGCTAGTTTACATTGAGTTTTACTTTTGTGTGAAAGTGGGGTATATGTGTATGTGCTTGTCTCAAGCCTTGGTGCTATACTTGAGCATTTTTTCTTGTTCTTCTCAAGGCTCTTCAACTTGAATCACAACTCCATTTATGATTCTTTTTGGTCATTATTTGGAGATAAGAGTCTCATGGATTTTCCTTCCAGGATGGCTTCAAGCTGTAATCCTCAGAGCTCAGCCTCCTGAGTATATAGAATATAAGTAGCTGGTCAGCTAACACATATTGGTTTATTTTTAATTGACGTACATGTACCTGATTATGGTACAAATCATACTCCCATAAATATATACACTATGCAATGATCAAATCAGAGTTACTATATACATTATACTACCTTAACATGAACATTCCCTTAGAAGATACATAATGCTTCTGTCTGTACTTCCTGTCCTCTGTTGATCAAATTATTTTTGCAACATCTCCACTAATGTTAAATATGTATCTCAGAATGAATGTGTGCAGCATTCCTCTCCTTATTTATCATCGAAAGTTAACTCAGTAAAGCTTCCATCTTTCAACAATGGAATTCCCATGTTCTCATCTTATCATCCTCTTTTTCTCTCCTCCTCTTCATTTTTTTCTCATTCTTTTCCTTCTTCTCTTCTTCCTTCTTTTTTCCTCCTATTCATCATTTTTCACTCTTTTGAGATTTTATTTTTATATTCTTTCAGTTAAGTGTTATTTCTGCAGTTATTCTCACAGTTGCTTCTTTCTTTTCTTCATGTTATTAGTTCAGCTGTTAACCTCCACTATAACTTTTCTTCCAAATTTTAAAATTAAACTCCTCAGTATAGCCCATTGCTTTCTTTTATGCAAAGATTTTATTTCTTTCATTCCCTTTGGTGTCTTAAAATTACAATATTCAAAGTCAATTATTTATAATTGGTCCCAGACAAGAAAGCCTAGAAACATTTGAAAAGATTTTATATGATTTCTGACCAAGTAGTTCCTAGGTCTAAACCCAATACTTTTCTAAAGAAGGTAGTTTGTGATTTCTATGCCATTTTAATTTTTTTTTTTACAAAAAATGAAGTTATTTCATTCTATTTTTAAAAAATATCACTGGATAGTAAATTTGGAATTTTTAAAATAATATAAAACTGTTCTTTGATCCTTGGATGGTTTCATAGTTACTGCCCAGAAACCTTAGCAGCCTGAATCACAATACAGATGGGATAAACCACAGGAGATTTCTAAGGCAAAGTACAGTTAGCATAAAAAAGAATAATAAAATGATAAGAAGAAAAATAAAAAGATGATTATATTGGAAACTGATGTCATTATTAATAGACTAATATAATAAAATGTCAATAAAATTTGGATCTTAAAAATGTCAGTTTATAGAAATGCATCCTTTGATGTGATTCAATTTTGGTCCTCTGTGCATTCATTGATAGGCATCTGGGCTGATTTCATATGTTGGCTGTGGTGAACTGTGCTACAATGGACATGGTTGTGTTGGTGGCATTACTTATTGGACAAATGCCCAGGAATGGAACTGCTGGATCACAGGGTAGTTTTGTTTAGGTCTTTGAGGAACCTCCATACTGCTTTCAGCGTGATTGAACTAGTTTACATTCCCCTCAACAGGTATTAGAGCTAACTTTTAATAGTTAAAGCTTTTTGCCCATATGATTTGAATCTCATCTCTCTTCAGTAATTACTTATTATTCCTGGTCTTGTATTTTCCAACTATACTGATATTCCTTAGTTCTATGAAAAATCTCAATCATTAGCTACTCCAGATCCACCAGTCAGCTACTCTCTCTTCCCTCTTCTCATACTCTTATTCAAAGGTCCCTTTTCCAGAAGACCATGAACTGCTCAGATACTTTTACACATCCAGAAAAAAAATGGTTTCTGGTGATTAACGATGAAGCACTTTATAATCTTTCTTTGTTAGCACTTATTTAATATGAATACAATTATTTTTAAAGACTGCAGTTCCTTCTTCACTGAAAATTTCATAATGATAGTAATGACTATATATATTCACTCCTTCATTGTTGGTATCTAATAAACAGTATAGCATAATAGTCATGAAGATCAAGCAAAAAAATTTAATTCTGAACTTATTTGAAAATCTATACCTTAGTGAAAAGCTATGCCTTAGTGATTTAATTATGGAAACATTGAATCATTTATATATATATATTATAATATCTAAATGGACATATTTTTCCCAACTATAATTAAAATTTTTATGTATGACCATATGGATTCTTGAGTTTCCATGCAAGCACCATGGTCCAGAGATGCAGTTTCCTTTCTGTGTTAGTTCTTATTGTTGTGATGTAACAACTGAAGACAGAAATCTATTTATTTACTTGCTTGTTATATTTTTGTGCTAGTACTGGGGCTTAAACAATCTATTGAAATTAGAATGACTCCTGATTTCCAAATATTCTTCTCAATTATTTTTCAAAATGTTTAACTTATTCTCAAATTTTTGTTCTCTCATATCCGGCACCAATGGCTCCTATCCATAATCTTAGTTACTCAAGAGGCTGAAATGTAATATCAGAAATGTGTAGATTTATATTCAAAGCTAGCACAGGCATACAAATACCAGGCTTTTATCTCCACCCACAGGCCAAAAAGCTGGAGGCCGTGGCTTACTTAATGAAGTGTCACTTCTGAGCAAAGAATAAAGCAAAAATACAAAGTCCTGAACAGTAAACCAGTGTTGGCATCGAAAAAAAGTGTTCTATTTTCTTCTGTATCACTCTCCTTTCAGTAATTTGTTTATTTTCACTGTTCTTTATCTCGCTTCAGTATCAGATGAATGGGAACCAGTGGAGGAATTTAAATTTGAGTTCTGATTTTAATGCACCTTCTGATTTACTGGTGACATTCTAATTAATCACTATTTTCTCCATCCCAAATTTAGCTACTTGAAGATAGAGATGCTAAGGAAGTAGAGAGCATGTCATCTCACTAGACGACAGAGCATATCAACTGTGGGACAGTTGTGTCTTTGATGTGAAATTAGTGTCCTTTCTGTAACTGCCTCAGCAAGTCTATAAACTGGAAAATACTTTTGTTACCAACAGCCTGTGTCCCCAAATGGATCACGTTATTATCAATCTGAAATGGAGGTTAGCTGCTACGAGAAAGGAAATATCACAAAGTAGCCTTGCCTATGCCTCTCTATGTAAT
The DNA here is from genome assembly GCF_031878675.1 of Megascapheus bottae. Taxonomy (NCBI): domain Eukaryota; kingdom Metazoa; phylum Chordata; class Mammalia; order Rodentia; family Geomyidae; genus Megascapheus; species Megascapheus bottae. The sequence goes on along the minus strand of NC_143529.1, from coordinate 30,221,455 downwards.
CCAAGATCTCAGCTGTAACTTATAGGTCATGGAGAAGAGATAGTCAATGGTCCTTTCATTTGGTGTACACAACTCCCAAGATGGATATAGAGATTGATCCATTCTGGTCGTGGAAGCAGCGATGAATAAATCCATCTATGTCCTCAAGGTAAATATGAGTGAAAGGTTTTTCTCTAGCAATTCAGAGAAAGTTGAGGTACTGGTAGAGTTTGTTTCTTTCATAGGCTAGTTGGTGAAGGATAGGGATTTGCTCACCTAGAGGAAGAAAGAAGTTTATATCTTGGTCTTAAAATGAAAAAGATAAAGTGCTCTTAAGCAGAAATGTAAAAGGAGGTAAGTGAGCAACTTAAATGCACCATGAATGGATCTCCAGGATATGGAAAATAGAGCTTTGTTTTGTGTGATTGTTGTTCTTAATGTACTCTTCTCTTTGGTTGCACTTTTGTTAATCTCATATTGTTACTGTATCTGACTTTCTTACCTGGCATTATTGTATATATGTTTATTTGTTTATTTGAAATAGGAAAGGGAAGGCAGAAAGAAAGATGATTGGGAGGGTGTGGGGGAATGGAAATGGGGACAAAAACATGAGAAAGTGTATCAATGTGTGAGAAGTAATGTATCTACTATCTGTCGAATATAACTGTAACCCCACTATACATTACAATTTAAAAAATGCAGCTAATGTAATTGTAAAAAAAAAATACAACATGGAAGGGCCAGGAGTTTGGCCTAGTGGTTAAAGTGCTTGCCTAGCATGCACGAAGACCCGGGTTCGATTCCTTGGTGCCACATACATAGAAAAAAGCCGGAAATGGTGCTGAGGCTCAAGTGGTAGAGCTCTAGCCTTGAGAAAGTCCAAGGACATTGCTCAGGCCCTGAGCTCAAGCCCAGGACTGGCAAACAAAAAACAAAACAAACAAAAAAAAACAAGAAGCTCTGGTCCTTGGCCTAGTGGTAGAGTGCTTACCTAGCAAGCATAAAGACCAGGGTTTGATTCCTCTGTACCACATACATAGAAAAAAGCCAGAAGTGATGCTGAGACTCAAGTGGTAGAGCTTTAGCCTTGAGAAAGTCCAAGGACAGTGCTTAGACCCTGAGGTCAAGCCCAGGACTGGCAAAAAAAAAAAAAAGAATCTTCGGTCCTTTTGTGCCTGGGTTGACTCCATCTGAGTAGCTAGGATTATAGGCATGAGCCTTTGTGCCCGGCTTCCCTTGAGGTTTTTTTTTATTTTTTTTCTCAAGGCTACTGTATACCACTTGAGCCCCAGGTCCACTTCAGTTTTCTTTTTTTAATTTACTTTATTGTTATTATATAGGTGATGTACAGCGGGATTGCAATTACATGAGTCAGCTACTGAGCACGTTTCTTTCAATGGTGTCCAATAAGCTCTACAGCTGCAGTTATTCTAGTTTTTTCTTTGAGGTCTAGGCCCTAACCCCACACCCTCCCAAAAATATATTCATGAATACACATTTCTTTCCATTATGTTTTGTGCATTATGCTTTTATTTTTTTCTATTTTTGTCAATTGGAGATCAGATTTCCATGGACTTTCCTGTCCAGACAGGATCTGAACCATGATGCAAGATCTCAGCCTCCTGAGTAGCTAGGATTATAGGCATGAGCTGTCTATACCTGCCAATAATTATTATTTAATTATAAACCATTTTTGGTTAACGATTTCTTTAGAATGTGTGAGAATACATTTGCTGAGATTTGGTGATGACAGTCGTTACTCTCACGGTTGCTAAATACAGAAAACAGGTGTTCTTCATGCAAGTGTCGCTGCTGTCTAAAGATCTTCACTCTTTCTACTAAAATAACAACCTCAATTCTGAAACTATAATTCATATTTACAAAGTTATTATTTGAACTTCTTTGTCTTTTTGTTAACACTGCTTTGGAAAAAATGATGTGTGCCTGAATCAACATGAATGAATCAATAAATAGTTCAGTGGAAAAATATCAGAACAAATATTGTGTGATTTTTAAACAGATAGCATTATGTAAGTCAATATTTTAATATGAATGAAACCTCAAATCATGCCACTTTGCTCAAAGCTCTTTCAACAGATGGTTAGCATTTCCACCATTTCTGAATAGAGCACACAGAAGGTTCTTTGGTTTCTATGTTATGTAGGGCATGTACATGGGCGTGGGATGGTTGTAACTTAGTCCTCAAATAATAATAACCTAAGCATATAGTTTATCTGTCTCTCAAAAAATTGTCCTGCCATGAGTGTGATCTTACATGGTAACTCCATGATGCATATTTCAATCCAGTTAATTATCCCCCCAAATCTTGGGTAGTATCACATTTCCCACAAACCAAAGCTGTACACAGATACATCACCAGGAAACCAAAGTTAAAGGAAGACTGTGTACTTCCTTGAAATAGTGTGATTATGGTGTCCTAGTTAAGAATTGACTAAAGCAGACTTACCATTCTCTGAGAGAGGTGGTCAAGTGTTTTCTTCTCTCAACAGTCATCAGAACCAAAAAGAATCTGAGGCCTGGGTCTCAAGTGAGGGCATTCCAGATTTGTGACCCACTGTTAACACTGAGTGCAGGACAAGGTGTTGGGAGACACTAGTCAATCTCAAGCCCACACATCAGCATGGAAACACAATGAACTACTAAATCACAATGTAGGAATACGCCATATATTCAGTATATTAAATACCTGTACTCGAGTAGAAAGCCTATCAGCACATCTAGGGCCCTCAGAGATGCTGTACTTGTACCTCTATCAGACAAGTTGTTAAATGGATGGCACTAGGCTATTTTATAACATCATTTACTATGTGGAGAAGTCGATTCATCGTCTAGCAGGCAACATTTGTGTCTGCCACGTGCTGAACTCTTTATGCATGGGTCGTATTAGCACAGAGAAGTGATAACCTTTAAAAGTAAGAGACTTAGCTGATCTGACAACTGTAGCAAGCTGCCCCCACAGTGAAGTAAAAATATTTTAATGGAAAGCACAATAATTGATCAAAGAGACATGCAGCCCTCCTGGGTCTGTAGTGAGGCTTTTCCAAGATTTTAAATCTGCTATAAAACTCTAATGGACACGCAGTGGGGGCACTTTGAACAATTTATTTCACTTTAAGTGAATTCCAGAACTTTAGATTACCAGTGAAACCTAGTCATTTGCTGCATTGCCCGGAATTTTCTGGTTCTGATTACTTTATGGAGTATATTCAAGTTTGTCGTCATTAGTGATTTCACAATAAGCAGCAAATAGCTAACAGATATATCTTTGAAGAACTCCACCTACAAGTAAAGGTCATTTTCTGGAAGGGTCTGAATCGTATCACCTACACACATTTTTAATTTTTGGTTTAACTTCTTAATACTGTCTTTTTCTGCTCTAAGAGAGACTCAAAACATCCTTTATGTTTGTACAGATCTGTATGTTACCTAGATACTAATAATGCTTATGCACACTGATACCCAGTGACAAATATCTACCAACTGAATAGAATCTTGCAATGATAAGAGATCTCTAGGGCCGGGAGTTTGGCCTAGTGGTTAAAGTGCTTGCCTAGCATGCATGAAGACCTGGGTTCGATTCCTCGGTACCACATACATAGAAAAAAAAAAGCTGGAAGTGGTGCTGAGGCTCAAGTGGTAGAGTTCTAGCCTTGAGAAAGTCCAAGGACAGTGATCAGGCCCTGAGCTCAAGCCCAGGACTGGCATAATATAACTTCTGCCAATTAGCCTTCTTAAATATGCAGCAGTTCCTAATTGAATCTTGTCCAGATTGTGGAATAGAGCTGCCATTGTTGTTGTTTTTCTAAATGCTGCTTGCTAAATAGAAAAAGTATAATTTTGTTAAAAATGAAATTAGAAGCCCAATCATCAAGCATTTGGGGGCATTTTAGGTCTAAAAATTGCATTGCGCCAATAAGAAATGACACTTTGCCTTGCGTATTTAAATTTCAGAAGCATTCAGTTTCTTAAGGACAATCTATTGAACTTTTATATAAAATGAATATTCCAGTGATACCTGCTCTGTTAAATCCATGTCTAACATCTGATAGACACAAAGGACCTTTAATCATTTTAAATTTCAATCATGGATGCCCATAAATTCACTTTCTGTTTTGTTTGTTTGTTTGTTTTTGCTGTTGTTATTCCTGGGACATGAACTCAGGGCCTGGGCACTGTCTCTGAACTTCTTTTGCTCAAGGATGTGCTCTACCACTTGAGCCACGGGGCCATTTCAGGCTTTTTTGTTTCGGTGGTACTGAGGAATCAAACCCAGGGCTTCATACATGCGAGGCAAACACTCTACCACTAAGCTACCTTACCATCTACCATGAACTCACTTATTTATTTTAAGATTACATTGATAAATTCAGTAAGCTGCTGCTAGGGATTATAAGCTACGAGTAGAATATTTGCTTTTCAAGTAGGAGGCCTAAATATGGCTCCCAAAGAAAATAAAAAGATTTACAATAGAGCAAAGCACAGATACATACGGCCATAAAGTATGATGCTAAATGAAAGGACCTTCAGGATATAGAAACAAAAGTCATATAATGGGTGGTTGTTGTCCTTAATGTACTACGTTATCTCTCATCTCTTTTGCTGTCCCTTGGTTATCATATATTGTTACAGCATTTCACCTTGTTATTTGATATATTATATATATGTGTGTGTGTGTTTTTCAATTTATTTTTTATTGTAAATAATAAAAGGGTTACATGATATTTGCCAGATAGAAGGTGCATTAATTCACATATGTTGATACCCTTTCACATGTCTTGGTCCCCATTACCCTCCCCTCCACCTCCCCACCCCCCGTCTTGGTTTTCCCCCCTTCCCTATCCAATTTCAAATAACCAAATACAAATAAATCCAATATATCAGATAACAAAGTGAGATACTGTAACAATATGAGATAACCAAGGGCCAGCAAAAGAGATGAGAGCTAGCATAGTACATTAAGGACAACAATCATTCATTGTATGGCTTTTGTTTCAATATCCTGGAGGTCTTTTCAATTAGCTTCATACTATATGGCCTTATGTATCAAGGTTTTGCTCTATTGCAGATCTCTGCTAGTAGAGCCCAAGGTTTCTAATGATTATGACAAATGAGGGGAACCATTGAGCCTAATTTCCTTTGAGTCTGGCTTCCTTCACTTAATATGATTTTTTCTAAGACTTTCCATTTCCTAACAAATGGGGCGATGTCGTTTTTTCTGACAGCAGCATAGAATTCCATTGTGTACAAATACCACATCTTGTTGATCCACTCATCAACTGAGGGACATCTAGGTTAGTTCCCTATTTTTGCTATGGTGAATAGTGCTGCAATGAACATTGTTGTGGTAGTGGATTTAGTATGCCTTTGTTTCTGGATGGTTGGGTAAATGCCAAGTAGTGGAATTGTTGGGTCAGGAGAGCCCAAGGTTCCTACTGATTATGACAAATGAGAGAAACCTTTGAGCCTATGTTCCTTTGAGTCTGGCTCACTTCACTTAATATGATTTTTTCTAAGTTTTTCCATTTCTTAACAAATGGGACAATGTCGTTCTTTCTGACAGCCGCATAGAATTCCATTGTGTATAAATACCACATCTTGTTGATCCACTCATCAATTGAGGGGCATCTGGGTTGGTTCCATATATTTGCTATGATGTACTATGTTATCTCTCATCTCTTTTACTGTCCCTTGGCTATCTCATCTTGCTACAGTATTTCACATTGTTATCTGATATATTGTATATATGCCTATTTGGTTATTTGAAATCAGACAGGGTAGGGGGTAAAACAAGATGAGGGGTGGGGATGGTGGGAGGGAAATGGGGACCAAGTCATGAGAAAGGGTATCAATGTATGTAATACACCCTCTATCTGGTGAATATAATGTAACCTTTCCATTAATTACAATAAAAATATATGAAAAAAGAAAAAAGAAAATAAAAAGAAAAAATGTATATGGTAAAATTTGGTCACTGAAAAAATATTCAGTGTGCTGGAATGCAATGAATGTACATAATTTTGTAATTATTCTCAGGATCAAAGTTTTGAACCACTCCCAGAAACTTTCTTACCTACAATCAGAATTAAACTGCCCCTGTTCATACTCAGTATCTGAAAAATATGGATGTATGTTCTGTCACAGACATTTTGCTATTTGTCTGGCTTCTTTTGCATAGCATAAAATTGGTTCTTACACTTGATATGTTATTGGAAAAGCCAATTTTATTTTTCAAGAGTTAAAAACGTAAAGCAGTCTTCCTTTTGCAAACTTAACAAACATAATGAATCCTTTTAGTAGTATCATATTTAACATTAAATTTGGAAACAGAAAAACCATGAAAGACTCAGAAAAATTTAAAGATGGCTCATTCATGAAGTAAGACGAATTTTATCCTTTTTTGGGAAGCTCTATTTCTTTAGCTGCTTGTAGTTTGCTTCTAAGCTTTATCCTACCAATAACTCTGATTTCGTCACTTATTTCATTTTCAGAGACTATTGATGATTTGTGTTAACACATTTGACAAATGAGGAAAGAGAATTTGGGTAGTGATATACTTACTAAATAAATCCAGTAGCTACTAAAGAGTAGAATATAGTCAAGAATGTAGCTCCTTATGAGTATTTCATCAATGTTGTCTGACTCTCCAATTTGTTGATGTTTGTAACTCACAGGGTAAAATAACCATCATTCTGCAGCATGGCATAACAAAACATATTCCCTATCTGGTTACAAAAGTATTGCTGATATCCTTAATTTACATTAATATCTAATGAACTTCAAAGGCATCAAACACTTATCAGTAACAGATAATTAACAAAATTATGCTCTCTAGTTCTAGCAATATTTCACAAATAACCTTCAACAAAATTATTTCAATAAATTGTTTTAATTTGATGTGAGCTAGAAGCAATTATAATTCTGACTTCACCTTAAACATCTTTGGGAAACATATTAAAATCCAATCATGAAATAATAATTCAAGGACCATGAAAGAGACTGAAATGAACATCAAAGTAAGGGTGAATTTTAGAAGAATAAGGAGATCTTTCAGCACTTCAAAACAGGTTTGAATAATCAAAGTAATTTTTACCTTAGTTTTTACCCTCAACTATTTTTTCTTTGGTAATATTTTAAAACGTTAAAAATGTCAGCAATATAAATACTAAAAAATTGTGGTAACTTAGAAAATTAAATAATAGGACACAACTAAACAGTGAGCATGGCAACTAAACAGTGAGCATGGCAACTAAACAGTGAAAACAGCAATCTTTCCAAGGGCTATCTACAAATTCAACACAATACCCATCAATATCCCAATGTCATTCTTTAAGGAAATAGAAGAGGCAATCTAAAATTTCAGATGGAATAATAAAAGAACCAATATAGCAAAAAAACAATTCTTAGCAGAAAGAACAGCACAGGAGGAATTTCAATACCAAACTTTAGACTCTATTACAGAGCTATAGTGACCAAAACAGCTTGGTACTGGCACAAGAACAGGCCTAAAGACCAATGGAATAAAACTGAGGGCCCAGATATAAATCCACAAATGGCCACCTAATCTTTGATAAGGGAGCCAAAAAAATAGAATGGAAGAAAGACAGCCTCTTCAACAAGTGGTGCTGGCAGAACTGGTTAGGCACATGCAGAAAACTAAAGTTGGGTCCTTCTTTGTAAAACTGCACCAGGATTAATTTCAAATGGATCCAAGGCCTCGAGGTAAAAGCAGATACACTGGAAACTTTACAAGAAGGAATAGGAGATACACTAGGTCTCGTTTGCACAGGTCAAAAGTTTCTTAATAAACTCCCAGAAACACAGCAGATTAAAGAAAATTTGGACAAATAGGACTGCAATAAATTGTAGAGCATCCATATGGCAAAGAACATAGCAAGCAAGTTAAATAGAAAGCCCACAGAGAGGGAGAAGATCTTCACTTGCCATACAACAAGGCCTCATAACTAAAAGATATCAACAGCTAAAAAAATCACAATAAGTGTAAATAAATTATAACTTTATTTAACTCTTTATGTAGTAGTCATATAATTATATATAATTATTAAATATACATATATATTCAAATCTATAATTGTGAATACACTTTTATAATAGAGTTATTTCTCTTGAATTAACATTACCTGTTATAGGATGTATATAATTATATATTAATTGTATGTAGTTAAAGATATAATTTTATGTTTAAATTATGAAAAGTGAAAGAAATATTATGAAAGAAGGAAAAATAGATATGTAGATTGATAGAATGATAAAAAAATGGATAGGGTTATGATAAGTTAAGTATAGAAACAGTAAGAAAAAATGAAAATTTGGTGTGTATGAGAGCACTCAAAACTCTTTTCTCAGCTTCTCTGTAAATTTAAATATATTTTAAAATTAAAAGCTCATTTTAAAGCTTCCAAAATGTAATTTTAAAAGAAATGATTACATGTGCTTTATGCACATTATTTATGTAAATAGCACTACACAATAGGATTATTTTTGGTGAGGAAATAGATCTGATGATCTATCAAGTAAACACATTTTTAAACTGTGTCCTCTGATATTGAGAAGCGTTTGTTATTATCTTCTTGGTTCATTCTTTGATAAATATTTCAGAGGAAAAATGATATATGGTTTATATTTTACTGCAAACCTTTTAATGTCTGTTAGTTTAGTTTGAGAAATGTTATTCAAAGACATCCCTTGCACTAAAGTCTGTGAGACTCTTATCTCTTATTAACCACCAGAAAACTGGAAGTGGCACTTTGACTCAAGTGGAAGAGCTTCTACCCTTGAACTAGGCCTAGAGTTCAAGTTCCATGACCAACCACATTTTTTTTTTAAAAAGGTGCTAAATTCATGGACTGTACGAAAAGTTGCTCTAAACTTGGCACTGTGGCTCATGCCTGTAATTCTAGCTACTCGAGAGGCTGAGATGTGAGGATCAGGGTTCAAAAACCAGCCTGGGCACAGAAGGACCTGAGACTCTTATTGCCAATTAACCTGTAGAAAATGGGAAGTGGGGTAGGGGGTTAGCCTTGAGCTGAAGAGCTCAGGGACGGCACCCAGGCAGAGTTCAAGCCCCATCACACACACACACACATACACACACACACACACACACACACACACACACACACACGCACTGCTCTAGAATTCTACTTTTAAAAAAGACATGGAAAAAATCATATTAAGTGAAGTAAGCCATTCCCAAAAGAGAATAGACCCTATGGTTTCCCTCTTTTGTAATAATTAGTACTCATTTAGGCTTCTTCTAGCAGAGGGCCACAATAGCTCAAAAGCTATGTACATAAGGTCATACAGGATGAGACTAAACAAAATGAATTCTAGGTTAATGAAACAAGAGGTTTATCTTTGTGATTGCTGTTCTTAATATACTATTAAAGTTATTTCTTTTCTCTCTTTTTTTTTCACATGGCTAATATCATGAGGTTACCGTATCTGAATTTCTATACTGATATACTGTATACACACTTGTTTGTTTATTTGAAGTAGGAAAAGGAAGAGGGGATAAAAAGATGACTGGGAAGGTGGGGAGAGGACAAAAACATGAGAAGGGGTATCAAGTTTTGAGCAATAATATACCCACCAGCTGACAAATGTAACTGTAATGTAACCCCTCTGTACATTATCCTGACAGTAAAATACAATGAAAAATTCAAAATAACCCCCCCCAAAATTAAATAAAATTAACTATTGGGTTTTAAACTGATCTTGCTGGGCAAACACCTTACCACTTGACCTATGCAATCAGTATAATAATTTTGTAGATTGTCTACATAAAAAAATCAATACTCAGGCCATTGTATCTATGGTTATTTGTAACTTTTATAGTTAACAACTTTACAACCCTACAACTTTTTATAACTTACACTGGTTTAAATTCCCCCTTGTTTCTTTAAAGCTTATTCTTTTATTTGAAATGATGTTGGGATATTTTATAATTAATACATAGAAAAGCAAGCATTTTATTAAAGTGTAACTTCCATATAGTTAATGCACCTTCGATATACAGAAAAATATTTCCATTTTTAAAAATGTGAACACATTCATTTTTCAAACATGCCGTAATAACAAGTCCACATATATACTGACTAATATGACAGATATTAAAATCAGCTCCTTTAAACTAAAAACTTATGTATAATGAAATTACATAGTTTATATTATGAACTACAATGATTTTTTGCTTTATCCCAAAGTTTCAGATCATACGTAAGTGTGTATGTATAGCTTACTTGCAAACATTTCATTGCAAAAGAAAAAGAGATTAAAGAAAGAAATTCTAGGCAAGCCTGAATATTTGCCTATTTTAGAGTATGTACAGTATATTTTTTGTCTCACAGGGCTATTCTATTGTGGGCTAATGAGAAAATATGAGCCACAAATATCTACTTGCAACCAGTTGTAGTGATCTGTGCACAGTGGGGTACCTTTTCAAATTGAGAATAAATACAAAAAAAACTTTTTGTAATCTCAGGAAGCAGATAAGGAAGTATTAAAATAGCTCTGGAAATAATGTATTACTAGAATTCCAAATAACAATTTCTATACTGTCAAATGAAAATCGTTTATTTCAGGAATTAACAAGCTGAAGAGACATTTCAATAATTTTAATGGCTATGCCTAAGAATAACCAAAGCAATTGTTGATCTCATTTTAGGAAGTACTGGAACATATCTCTGGCATAGAGAAATTTTCTTCCTATTAAAATTGATGAACTAAGTAAGTTCCAAAATTCAGAAGGCGCAGATGCTGCTCTTTTTAGGTCATAATGGAAGGTGTGAAAATTAACTAAAAAACTATAACTTCTATGTGGATGCATTGTGTGTGTGTGTGTGTGTGTGTGTGTGTGTGTGTGTGTGTGTGTGTGATGGGGCTTGAACTCGGCCTAGATGCTGTCCCTGAGCTCTTCAGCTCAAGGCTACTGCCCTACCTTTGAGCCAAGCCCCACTTCCCTTTTCCTAGAAGTTAATTGATGATAAGAGTCTCAGGTTCTTTTGTGCCTGGGCTAGCTTTGAACCTTGATCCTCAGATGTCAGCCTCGTGAGTAGCTAGGTTTACAGGTGTGAGCCACCACGCCCAGCATGTATTTTTTACTATTTCAGAAAACTGACCATACAGCATGTTTTTTCTAAGTAGCATAGATATGGTAAATTTAGTGTGAATTATTTATTTTCCTCTAAAGGAAAGGAGGAAGGGAGGAAGGAAGAAAGAAAGAGAGGGGAGAGAGAGAAAAGAAGGAAAGAAAGGAGGAAGAGAAGGGTAGAAAGAAGGAAAGATACAATGAACATTTTCTGTAACAGATATATACTACTATCTGTGTGTAAACATCAGTAACTAAAAGTAGAACATCAGCCTGAAATTCAGCAGTGAGCACAGCTCTCTGCTATGGAAACCTGGCTGTCATTCTCTATCTTGAATGAAAGAATTCTGGTGCTCTAGAGATGCACAGATTCCTTCAGTAACATGATCTGCTTTGCCTGAAAGCTTATGACCCTCAATTAAGAGCAGACTCTGCTATGGCTCACAAATATATTCAAAAATAAGATCATCTCAAAATGAAGACTAGAAAGATACAGAGAAATGATGGACAGTCCTTTGAAATCTTAAAAATATATTTTGAGCCAGGTGCAAGTGACTCACACCTGTAATCCTAGCTACTCAGGAGGCTGAGATCTGAGGGTCACATTTCAAAGCTAGCCTGGGCAAGAAAATCCATGATACTCATCTCCAATTAATCTCCCAAAATGCCAGAGGTGGATCTGTGGGTCAAGTAGTCGAGTGCTAGCTTTGGGCAACAGAATTCAGTAACAACACCTGAGACCTGAGTTCAAGCTCCAGGAACAGCATCTAAGAAAAAGAAAGGAAGGAAGGGAGGGAGAATTTTTGAAAGGAAGGAAAGAGAGGAAGGAAGGAAGGAAGGAAGGAAGGAAGGAAGGAAGGAAGGAAGGAAGGAAGGAAGGAAGGAAGGTTTTTCACATAGACATCACAAAAGCTATTCATGTCCGCATTATTACCATTCAGGAAGTATGAATTTGAGCTTGGAGAACCAGAGGACTTGTCCATAGGCATTGTAGTCAAGGGAGACATGCATGGAATTCTTTGTTTCTGACTGCAAATTCTGCATTCATTCAGTTCTCCAAATCGGATCTTCCAAAAATTGAGATAATACATAGAAACAGCACTGAAAGCGACTGTGCTCCTCCTGAGTCTCTTCTGGCAGCTACTGTATGACTCTCTTATCTCTGCTTTGTGGTGCAGATGGATGTACCTGGGCAGATGTGTGCTGAACACTTTAGTCACAAAGCCAACACTATGTTCTGGAAGAGACAGTCTGTGCATCACACAGAGTAAAACGTGTGAGGGAGTTAGGAGAGAAATGGAGTGATAAATCAAAGGAGTGGTTGACCAAAACATGTAAAGAAAGATTTTAGTGTGTTGATGTTTAGGTGAAAGGAAGAGAAATTTCAACTTCTGTCACCATGCACACAGTACATCCTGTAGCACTCAGCAGACAAAGTGGCGGATGGGGCACTGTGAATGTACACAGTAGTCAGTGAATAACGGTCATTTATCAGATGCTTTGAGCTAGAATCCCACCTCAGCCATTCTGCCCGATGATCTGAGGCAAGTCATTTACCTCCTCTAATCCTCAGAACCTGTATCCATATAACTGGGGGTGATTGTAAAATCTGATTTACCTAAGACATTGAAGTTCTATGAAAATTAAATATGAGATTGTTTCTGTAAACACTGCATGTTCCATAGAGTTGATTTATTTCTGATGGATGTGGAAGATACTCAGCATTGACTAGTAATTATAATACCATTTCAAGTGAGAGTGGTTCAGATTTCCAATGTTCAGCCAAAACCTATTTTTACAGAGTTTATCTGCTGAATTATAAAAAGAGATTTTTATACATAGACATATATACAAACTTACTATAAAAAATCAGTTCTCAAAGAACATTATGTGAGGTATAAATTCTTGTACTGATCATTTTCTGTCAAGCTTATATTGATAACCTTTTATTACTTTCCATGTTCCTACTTTCTTTTTTTTATACTGCTGCTTTTATTTTTTTCATATATTTTTATTGTAATTAATAGAAGGGTTACATGATATTTGCCAGATAGATGGTGCATTAATTCCCACACATTGATACCCTTTCACATGTCTTGGTCCCCATTTCCCTCCCCCCTACCCCCACCCCTCGTCTTGTTTTCCCCCCTTCCCTATCCAATTTCAAGTAACCAAATACAAATATATCCAATATATCAGGTAACAAAGTGAGATACTGTAACAATATGAGATAACCAAGGGACAGCAAAAGAGATGAGAGATAACATAGTACCTTAAGAACAACAATCATTCATTATATGGCTTATGTTTCTATATTCTAGAGATCCTTTCATTTAGCATCCTACTATATGGCCTTTTGTATCAAGGTTTTGGTCTATTGCAAACCTCTGCTAGGAGAGACCAAGATTTCTACTGATTATGACAAATGAGGGAAACCATTGAGCCTAAGTTCCTTTGAGTCTGGCTTACTTCACTTAATATGATCTTTTCTAAGTCTTTCCATTTCCTAACAAATGGGGCCTACTTTCTTAATTTCTAATATGATGATTAAGATCACAAATTGGGATTATTGGAATTTCACGTAAATAATTCTAACTAGGAATTAATGGACTTGAAGGAGTTTGTCAACAGTGAGAAATTAGGCAAATAATCAAAACAAATCATATCTAATTTAGAAGCTGGGAGGCTGGTTTTAAAAATCAATTCTTTAGGCAGGACATGGTAGTATACACATATCTGTAATCTCAACGTTCAGAGGGTTGGTGCCAAATAGAAAGTTTGTTGGCTACTATAACTTTATATCATGTCTGAAGTCAGCCTGACCTATATATTGAGATCTTTAAAAAGAAAAAGAAAAAAAATGAGTTGTATTCTGATGGATAGACTGCCAGTGCTGATTTTCAGGCTGAAAGATCATCACCATCATAAATATTATTCCATTTATATGACGCACTGCCTCTTCAAACTGGCAACACAAAGTGCTAACACATCTAGGACCGAGTTGTGATGTGTATTAAGGAAGACAAGGGACATGTGGTCTGATAGGTCAAGAAGCACTAACAGGGGAATACAAGACTTTTCTGAAGGAGATTCTATGCCAAAGTATGCTATTCAGTTTGAGGGCAGCAGTCCTATGCTATTTACCTTCATGAACCAACACCTCATGTGCACAGGAAAAGATGACAGACCTGTAACTCACAGAGCAGAACAATGTGAAACTTATGGCCTTTGGCAAAACTGGTGATACACACACACACACACACACACACACACACACACACACACCACATAGTCTCACCCATGGCATTTTTCCCTGGATTTGTAAATAAGGTCAAGGAAGGATTATGACAGAAACTACTACACAAGGAGAAGGAACTTCCCAACAAAGGAATTATTTTTATTTCCTATTCCTTCATATAGTAGAGTAATGTCCCCCTCACACTCCAAAGAGAGATCAGTATCCTAGCTCAAGAATCATGAGTGTAGTAGTCTTAATTGATAAACAAGAGTCTTCAGTTTAAATAAGTAAGAGTAGTGACATGAAGTGTCAACCTCAGTTATCTTCATGGTCTTCAATCAAATGACAAGTGTTCTCAGAAGAGAAAAAATGGATCAAACAGGCCATAGACAGCTTCAGAGGAGGCGATGTGACCACAGAGGCAGAGACTGGAGTGACACAGCCACAACTGAAGGAGTGGCAACAACCACCACAACCTGGAAAAGACAAGGAAATGATTTTTTCCCCTAGAGGCTCAAGTGGGAGGTCAGCTGTTCTGGCATGGTGAACTTGCATTCCTGGCCTCCAGAGCTCTGAGGGAATGCATTTCTGTTTCTTTGAGCCATCCAGTGTATGGTACTTAGTTCCAGTAACCACAGGAAACTAACACAGGGGCTCATTCAATGGCAGTGTCAATGCATTCTTGTGCTTAAAGAAGAGCTTCACTCCCAGAGTTTACCATTCCCTTATTCTATAGCAGGAGAATTGTAAACCGGTGTTGGTTTTGCTCTTTTGTTTTGCTTAGGACATGGCTGCTTGATTCACGAAGGTGACATTTGAAAAGGAGACATTTGAAATGACTGTCATAATCATAGTGCCCACACACACAAACACACACACTCCACATTTATTTCTGAATCCATTCCTACTGACATTGTGGATACTTTATGCCTCAAAATCTGTCAGTGTAAAGTACTAGCCTTAATACTCCACCTGGTAGATATGGAATCACATGGTCTTGCAACCACTGAGACTATACAAGTTATTTTTCATCAGTAATGAGTTCTTAACCTTTCTCCCATCTCATCTCTTCTCCTTTTTGAGAACATGCTAGTTACTGAAGAAGTAATGTTTCTGGCTCATCATTTTTATCCCTCTTAATAGTATTATGGCTCCATTCACTTTTTGAATACAGTTAGGGATAGGTAGCTAACTTGGCTAGGATATTAGATGTAGAAAATAGTGACTGGGATGAAGGTGAAGATACTGGGAACAAGGACTCAGCCCCAATCACCGCTCCTGTACCACTCAGACCCTACAGCAAGGCAGAAGTCAAACCCTCCCACTTGGTGTTTGTGTTCTGAGGTGGGAGTTGAGGTAACCAACCACAATGGAACTTATCTTCCAAGGAGAACGACCCAATCAGGTCTTTGATGGCTCATGGCCACCATGGAGCTCATCAAACCAAAGCTGTGATTCACCAGGAGGGAGAGAAAGGGGCACCACGAAACTGGTGGGGCTCAGAAGGGATTGCAAATGCCTGGCTCTAGTTTTCCCTTCTCCTCAGAGAATCCTGCTTTTCTCTCTTTCCTTTAAATAAACTTAACTCTGTTTAGTTTCCTGCCCTTGTAATTCTTTAACTGGGAGGAAAAAAGCAAACTTGACTCTATTGATTACATTCATTTTTTTTCTACGAAGAGGGGTTAAGTAATGATTCTGGGAAATCACTCTCTCTTCCTGGGCTTTTAAAAGGGAACAGAGAGTAGTGTACATTTGCCAGGTTTAGTCCTTGACTGTGTACCAAAAAAGTGAGTTGGGATTGATGTGGAAATACTTTGAAGTAACACAGAATAGCTTGGATGCCATGATTAAAGAGGACTTGTTTACAAAACAAACTTCCAGATTATAGGAACATGTCCTCCGTGATTCTTTAGGCCTTTGATTCAATGCACTGGGACCTTTTCTTCCTCCCATAGGGGAAGCTGTCCCAGACCACAATAGAGAGAGTTTAGCAGATAATCTTGCCAACAAGCCATCCAGGATACAATTAGTGGGAAACAAACTTCATTCTTTAAAGAGCAGGTGGAGAATTGAATGCGAACAAAATCAGGTTTTGGCCCTATCTCCCTTTTCTCTGACCATTCATAACTTTTGAAAACATCTAATTAAAGAGAAGACTTCCTATTTTTCATCTTAGGTCTATAAATATGACAGTACCAATCAGAGATTTTTTTGAGCAGGTGATGAAAGTACATTTTCTAACCAAAGAAAAGAGCCTTTGCGTGTTAGGGAGTTAAGACTTCCTCCTTGACTTCTGTTATTTTGAGGATTTTACTTTTTGAAGAATATACTTATGACAACCACACTCTTCATTCTTGAGGTACACAATTTTTCAAATTTGTTCTTAGATAGCACCAAGAAGGCTGCTGAGCTCAGCCTGTGTATCCAGCCCTTCACTCTGCTGCAGTATGAAATTGTAGAAGCACCTGATTTAAAAGCTGATAAATTAATGAAACGAAGACTTTAGGCTTTTTTTTCCCACCTGACTTGCTTTTTTGTTCCATCTTGGTTCCTCCTCACAGCTTAACCAAAATGGAATTTGGCAAAAGCTATGAAGAAGTGAATGGCCATAATTCCTATCATCACATATGAAATGATTGTCGAAGCTGTCACATCCTGTCTTTCCTCTTCCTTTAAACCTAAACACACCCCTGTACTTATTCTCCATTGAATTAATATTTTCCTTCCCTTTTGACCATGGAACATTTTACCTGCCTAGGGCTCTTTCGAACTCTAGAACACAGGGTGTTCAAAGTGACCATTCTCTTTGCAGCCCCCACCCTGAAAAACTTATAGCTGGAATGCCATAAGTGGTTGTCAAAAGTAAATCAATATGTTAAGTTTAAATGTTAAATAATAACAGTATTCATGAATGATAGGCAAGCAAAATTTACTGAAATACATTGTATACAATAAAAATCTCTCTTGTATAGTTAATGTATGCTAATAAAAGTCTATCTTTATTCAAATATATATATGTGTATATACATGAGACTGTTTACTTATAATTTTAGAAAATTTAGAAAGAAATTTTAGTTTTGTTAAGGTTCCATGACAATTAAGGTGTTGCTAACCTGACCTATTCTGAGCCTGATTTGTCATTTCTTTCAATATGCATAGCCTGACAATTTTCTAAACTTTTAACTTCAATTTCATTTTATTTAACAGTAGCATCCTTTTGTCCTATTTGACACCATTTCTCCAGGACCAACTCCAGTAGTTGGCATCTTAATTTCAGCTACATATCCAATTTTATGGCTTAGAAGTTTCATCTCCCACAAAACACTTGAGCATCTTCACAATTCAGTCGACTCCCTTGGGAGTTCTTAACAGCAATCTCCCTTCCTGCAGTCTTTAACTGCACTAGCCTCCTCCTATTCTTCTATCAATATTCTGTTCATAATCCTTAGATATTTTCTTAGAAGACTGTGGTTTTCTACTTGGCCTTCTTCTTCTGTGACATGAAGAGGTAGAGGTGGAATACTATCAGAAAATGTTCTCATCTCCCCCAAATTCCTGTTAAACTCCCAGTGGGATGACATTAAGTAATGGAGACATTGGTTTGTGATTAAGTTATGAAGAGTCTGCTTCATCTTCATCTTTCTTTTCTGTGAGAATGAGCAAGAACAGGCTATGGGTGGGTCAGGAAGTAAATCTTTCTTGCACATTGTATCATCCAGCACCTTGATCTAATTCTTTCCAAGCTTTAGAACTGTAAAAATAAAATAAAAAAACTCTGCTGTTTTTTTGTAATATAGTATTCTCTTGTAGCAGCCAGAAATTATTAAGATAGTGCTTTCTGATATATTAAAATTGACTCTGCCCCTACATATGTTTTTATTTCAAATAATTGCCAAAATAAGAATTTCTGTAAGGAATGAAGTTTCAATATATTCTTATTTCTTTTCTCTCCAGAATTAAAAGTATATTTCTCAAGCATCTTATTAACTAGAATTTTTAGAAGTTATAGAAACAAATGAGATAAAGTATTGTTAATACTGGAGGAATTGTGGTGAGAATAGTAGCAAATCTTTCAATATATTTCTGTTTTTCTTTTTATAATTTGCACATAGGTGCATAAAATAATAGGACTATTTTGCCTGCTCTTCCTATCTCCTCTCTTCCTTTCTCTAATTTGCCTTTAGTTTAGTTATACTCCCCCATATTATTCTGCTTTTTTAAATGACATGCATAATCATAATTAATATAATGCAAACAAAAGTATGCATTTTGGTTACATAAAGGTCATTGCTATACAAAAACCATCGGAGGTAGTGGAGAAAGTTTAATATTTTGTGCACATCTATGGTAACAACTGGCAACTCTGAAACACTTAAACTGCCATTTGAGAAACCATGGAAGTAATGCTTAATTGTATTTTATGTTTTTCATTTTAATTTAAAAACACATGGCTCATGAATATATAGGATATGACCAGTGTAAATAAGGAAATTCATTTTCATTTTCTCTATTTAAATTTAACTGGATACACATGAACATTAGTTACCATATCGGATATATGGCTTGGAGCTCTCTTCCCAGCTTTTTTTCTTTTTCTGCCAAGCTGACAATAGATCAGTCACTCAAAGGCCAGTGTAATGGCAGCTTATCAATTTGTCAGTCACCTCAATTCATCTGGTAAGAGGACTAAAAATACCTCCCACCAAGTTACAAAGCAAAGATTTCTTACACAAAATTTTGCCCAGAATCTCTCTTTTCCTAATTTTCACACCAAAATTCTGACTGCAATGAGAACTTCAAAGGTCAAAGAAGGGCTAATTTCTCACGATTGCAGCTGTGAGAGGAAATACCGATATGAATGCCAGATATTACATGCCTGCAACCAGATGAGAAGAGACAGGGAATCAAAGTAACACTAATAGAAAAACTTTGTTTAGCTAGATATGGAAAAAAGAATTAATGTCAAATGGATACTCCAAAGTAGGTAGGAATCTTACCATATAGCCAACAGATATGTTTTTAATCCTTCACTGGTGATTATTTTTCTACAAGAAAATAATATGGGAAATTCAATATTTTTAAGGATGTTAACTTTTTTTGTTTTCTTTCTTTCCAGAAGACAAATCTAATATTTGAGCTTTCTGTAAGTCATAAGGCTTTGGAACGGGACCTATTACATTTGAAATCTCAAAGACTTTCCAGATTTCCTATTTTCTTTGATATCATTAATCATTTATTTAAACCAAAACTGAAATTAAATTTGTAGGCTTTCCATAAGTATAAAGAAATGATTTGATTATAAAAGAATGCAACTCACCACAGAGGATACAGCCCTCAGACCAATTAGTTTTCAATCCATTCTATCCTATCTTAGCAGATGTGACCCAGCTGTGAACTATGCTTCAGAGATTTGTTTTGCGAAATGCAAACATATTTTGCAAAAATAAATACCTTTGTAAATCATTTTTATGATGACTACCTTTTCTTTCAGTTGATCTTCAGAACAGCAAGTAATAGAAATGGAGCCTCTAGCTATCATAGAATATAATGAATCTCTAGGGGCAAACAGTGAAATCATAACCACAGAGGCCTGCTCCCTCCACTCTGAATTGTGTGTAATCTATGTAATAGAATCCTGTGGGATCAAGACAAATAGCGTGTGTGTATATGTGTGTGTCTCATTTTCAAATGTTTAGTTATATTATAAATAACACAGTATGAGAAATTTTTTAAAGACCTAAAATACAAACCAAGAAAAGATAGGAATCCCAAAAGTTCTAGAACTGTTACAGCATGTGAAGGAGTCTCTCCTAAATCCGCATCTGCCTAATTGATCTCCCAAGCTGAGACACTTGTATTGAAAAATGAATGTTGGTGTAATACTTTAGTGATCCTTCCACATGATGGAAGCAATGGAAGTTTCCCTTCTTCCATCCACAGTTAACTCCTGCTCATGATCCTCTAGTACCCAATCATCATTATTTTTTCAAAGATTGTTCAATGTCTCTGGGTTTTGAGACTACAACTCTTGAGTGGTCTTTGACTTTTCTTCTTTACATTCCTGAAATATTTACAATCATTCTCATTACACTTATTGACCACTATTATTCATAGTATACTTATTCATCACTATTATTTCCTATGTATTAGTTTTATTTCTATAATTAGACTACAAGTTCCTATCAACACATAGAAATCTCTCTAGGGCCTAAAACAAAACCTTGTTACTGTACAAGAGTTACTGAATAAGCCATACACTTTTTATTTAGGTAATATAATTTCACAGCTCCATTTAGATATTTCTTTTCTAATCAAAGCAAAGATGTTGATATAGATATTAGTAGATCAATTGACCAGTCATAAAGTTTTATTTATTGACACTAATTGAAATGCACAGTACATAATCTTTCTAGCTGGAAAAGATGCCATGAAGATGGCAGAAGACTGGAGAGAAACATGATGGGCACATGAGATGTGGCTACCAGCTACTAAGTACCTAGTACCAATTATCTCATGATAGAACATGGTCTCGGAGAGTTGGCTATGTTCCATTACTATTACCTCTTCTGTCAGATTTTCTTTATTGATTGCCGTTCTTCTGCTTGTTACTTCAGTCTTCTGACCACTATTACTCTGATCTATAAAAAGGAAGTAATGACATCTCTCTTTTCTATTTTCCATCCGATAGCTGCTGTAAAAATTCAATTACTTAACGTTTAGCACATTATCTGACAAGTTTCAAAAGCTGAAAACAATGTTAGCTATAATTATTTTTGTGCAGATTTTGGTGTTTCAGCACTAATGTGAAAGGTCCATGAGGATTCTATCAGCCTTTCATCTCTGGGATCTACCAGCATGATTGCTCATGCATGGGCCAAAGTAGCTGTTAATACAATGTCATGTCTGCCTTCCAGATTTAGGTTCTAATGACAGTAAAGAACCTTTCCTACCAAAATATTACCTTCAAATTTGGGGGCCTTTTTTTACCCACAAGCTATATTTGACATGTATAGGGACATATGTGGACTTGATTTAGATGCTAATGTGTGAGCTAAAAACACAATTCTATTTTAAGGAATAGATAGAAGGCTTGGGTGTTACATTTAACCTTATCCATCACAGAGGAAAATCCAACCATCAACCATTTAATAAGTTATAATGCTCTTCTAATTGCCTGAGATAAAAGGTCAAACTCATGTTAGGTAATACAATAATGCGATACTCAAGTACTTACATTGTAATTTTTAATTTATGGGCTTATTCACTTTTATAAGAATTTACATTGATGATAATTGTAATTTATTCAGTGAAATCTGCTATTACAAAAATCACATAACATAGTAAAAACAGCTACACAGTCTCATTTTTGCAAATGTTGTAAAAAAAAACATAAAATTAGACAAAAACTTTGATTAAAGAAACCCAAAGCTGAAGATACAAACTTTTTTTCATATATTTTTTATTGTAATTAATAGAAGGGTTACATGGTATTTGCCAGATAGATGGTGCATTAATTCCCATACATTGATACCCTTTCACATGTCTTGGTCCCCATTTCCCTCCCCGCCACCCCTACCCCTCATCTTGTTTTCCCCCCTTCCCTATCCAATTTCAAATAACCAAATACAAATATATCCGATATATCAGGTAATAAAATGAGATACTGTAACAATATGAGGTAACCAAGGGACAGCAAAAGAGATGAGAGATAACATAGTACCTTAAGAACAACAATCATTCATTATATGACTTATGTTTCTATATCCTAGAGATCCTTTCATTTAGCATCCTACTATATGGCCTTTTGTATCAAGGTTTTGCTCTATTGCAAATCTGTGCTAGGAGAGCCCAAGGTTTCTACTGATTATGACAAATGAGGGAAACCATTGAGCCTAAGTTCCTTTGAGTCTGGCTTACTTCACTTAATATGATTTTTTCAAAGTCTTTCCATTTCCTAACAAATGGGGCAATGTTGTTCTTTCTGACAGCAGCATAGAATTCCATTGTGTACAAATACCACAACTTGTTGATCCACTCATCAACTGAAGGACATCTGGGTTGGTTCCATATCTTTGCTATGGTAAATAGTGCTTCAATGGACATTGTTGTGCTGGTGGATTTAGTATGTCCTTGTTTCTGGATGATTGGGTAAATGCCTAGTAGTGGAATTGCTGGGTCATAGGGGAGCTCTATGTTTAGTCTTTTGAGGAACTGCCATACTGCTTTCCATAGTGGTTGAACGAGTTTGCGCTCCCACCAACAGTGTAGTAGTAGTCCCGCCTGGCCACATCCCCTCCAGTATCTGTTGTTATTAGTTTTCTTGATCTTGGCCATTCTAACTGGAGTGAGGTGGAATCTTAGAATTGTTTTGATTTGCATTTCTTTTATGACCAGAGATGTTGAGCATTTCTTCATGTGTCTATAGGCCATTTTTATTTCTTCTTCAGAGAAGACTCTCTTTAAGTCTTTGGCCCATTTTTTAATGGGATTGTTGTTACTTTTGAGATTAGTTTTGGACTGATTCAATTTTTTGAGCTGTTGATATATTTTAGATATGAGGCCCTCAAAAGCCATATAATGAATGATTGTTGTCCTTAATGTACTATGTTATCTTTCATCTCCTTTGCTGTCTCTTGGGTATCTCATATTGTTACAGTATCTCACTCTGTTATCTGGTATATTGAATTTATTTGTATTTGGTTATTTTAAATATGATAGGGAAGGGGGGAAAACCAAGATGGGGGGGTGGGTGGTGGGTGGGGGGGGAGGGTGATGGGTACAAGACATGTGAAAGGGTATCAATGTATGTGAGTTAATGCACCTTCTATCTGGCAAATATCATGTAACCCTTTTATTAATTACAATAAAAAATTATAAAAAAAAAGATATGAGGCCCCTGTCTGTTGTGTGGTTGGTGAAGATCTTCTCTCACTCTGTTATCTGGTATATTGAATTTATTTGTATTTGGTTATTTTAAATATGATAGGGAAGGGGGGAAAACCAAGATGGGGGGGTGGGTGGTGGGTGGGGGGGAGGGTGATGGGTACAAGACATGTGAAAGGGTATCAATGTATGTGAATTAATGCACCTTCTATCTGGCAAATATCATGTAACCCTTTTATTAATTACAATAAAAAATTATAAAAAAAAGATATGAGGCCCTTGTCTGTTGTGTGGTTGGTGAAGATCTTCTCCCACTCTGTAGGTTTCCTAATTAGTTTACTAGGAGATACACTAGACCTCCTTGATACACAAACTTTTTGTACAAAAATACACTGAAGTACCATTTATTGGAAAAATCAGATGCAAGACACATAAATAAGATATTTGAACATACAGGACAAGCCTTTTGATATCTAGAGTCAAGAGATCAAGGGGTAACTGTATGTAATAGTTTTAAATATAGTATTATTGTTACTATTAAAGTGTTTTATGGAGGGACTATCATATCACAATTCAGGTAATGCAAGCATTCCTCTTTTTTGACAATGTCACCACTTCCTTTGTTTAACCTCAGCCTCCTCCTCCCATCCATTCCTGCAAGTTGCATGGTTCATTTTCAACATATTTGTACTGGATACCATGACTGCATTTGTTCACAAGGAGCACAAAGTAACAGACTTGAAATCATTTAGGAAATCTACAACTAACTGCTTGCTGAGCTCATTGTTTCTGCTCACCACAAAGACAGGTACCAGATCCTAAAACAAAGATTTTACTATTAAAAAGGAACCTACAGAGCAATTGAACCAAACTCCTTATAATAAAGCAAATCTCATCACATGAAAGGGAATGTGTCACTGTAGTATGAGGAATTATTTTATTCCCTTCTACAAATATGTTAGAGAGGATACCACCTACAGTTTACTACAGTTTTTCTAACCCGACTTCTCTATGAAGCTGGCCAGTCAAAACACAAAGTTATGGGAATGCGACTTTCAGACACACCACTAGTGTGGAGAGACAAACACTATTCTTGATGTACTATCATAACATAGACAAGGTTTCCATAACAGAAAACATCCAGTTGGTCTGGTTTATTATCAATGAGGTTCTATTATTGAGGGATAAGTTTGACTAAATTCATGTTCGGCTCAGTAACCAAATGTGTTCCTGACCATTCCATTAGATTCCAAAGAAAACAACTCAAGGCAGAAAATTACTCTGAACTGCAGTTACAGATTTCCAAAATTTTAAACATAAGAATTGCATGAAGAAAATTTTGACTTTTTGAGAAACTGAGTATTTGGCTTTATGAAAACCTGAAAATCATTCATGGCTGATTATCTTCCCTTAGAGTTAGGAGATGTAAACTATTCCTGACCTCCAGATCCTCTGATTCTCCTCTGAAATTTTTGGCATTAAATTAGAAGTGCTGGCTAGTGGTTGGTCTTCAATTCCTATTTTACTGGGCTCACTGAGGTACCAATTGAAGAGAAGGTAAGAATGATGGATTCTAGAATATTTTTTTAGTAAAAAGAGCTCTGTGTCTTTTGACTTTAGTTAAAATTTAAGAGACATAAAACTAGAATGTTTTTGTACATCTTCCATCAAATATAAAACTGTTAATACAGTTAAGAAAAATTTTAAATCTTAAAAGATGCATTTTGGGCTGGGAGTTTGGCCTGTTGGTAGAGTGCTTGCCTAGCATGCACTAAGACCTGGGTTTGATTCCTCAATACCCCATACATAGAAAACCCTAAAGTAGCAGAATCTTTAACTTTCACTTCTTAATCCCATCATTTTCTATTGTAACATGCATTCTCCTCAGTTACTTAAGGTTCTACAGTCAGCACAAAGGTTCAAAATTCTAATCTACCATGGACAGTTTTTCTTTATAACTGCCTGTACTGCAGTAGAGCATAGTTTGTACTCTACAGGAGTAATAAACACATTGAGATCCATTAAAGTTCTTTGAGAGAGTTCCTCCACAATTCCACAGGACCTGTTAATATAAATTTACCTTAATGGAGTTTTGGACATAAAAAAAATTTAATTTTCAGAGACAGACTTCAGGGCATAGCCTACATTACAGAATATTGATCACACAATTTCCCCTTAAAATGTGTTATCTATAAGCCAAGTGCCCATCGCTTATGCCTGTAATCCTAGCTATTCAGGAGGCTATGATCTGAAGATCACAGTTCAAAGCAAATTCAAGTATGGAAGTCTATGAGATTCTTTTTTTTTTTTTTTTTACCAGTCCTGGGCTTGAGCTCAGGGCCTGAACATTGTCCTTGGACTTTCTCAAGGCTAGAGCTCTACCACTTGAACCTCAGCACCACTTCCGGCTTTTTTCTATGTATGTGGTGCCGAGGAATCGAACCCGGGTCTTCATGCATGCTAGGCAAGCACTTTAACCACTAGGCCAAACTCCCGGCCCCTCTATGAGATTCTTATCTCCAATTAACCACTAGAAAACTGAAAGTGGTGCTGTGGCTCAAAGTGGTATAGCACTATCCTTGAGCTGAACTGCTCAGGGACAGTGCCTAGGAACAGAGTTCAAGCCCCACAACCAACCAAAAAAACCAAAAAATTGTGTTATCTATGATTCCTGTATAGCGGTGAGTTCTTCCAAGTATGTACTAAATAAATGTCATGCAATTGAAAACATGAATACCTGAGTAAATGAAAAAAACATCTACTTCAATGATTATTGACTGAAAAGTTAAATTTGCTGAGGTTCAGAAAAGTTGATAATAGAGATGAGAGAAAAAAATGTCTGTTTCTGAATTGTTTTTTTCCCCAGAGTCTGTCTCAACAAAGATTTTCATAGTGAATGCGTATTTATGTCATCACATTCAGAGCTCAGCTTCCTCAATCTAAACCTCAAATAGGCAAGAGAATCCCATTGTTTGCTGATTGAAGTTCTGACTCATTTCATTCACCCTAAGATATTATCATTCAGAAAACCACATAACTATCCCAGAAATCTATTTTTCTTAACAGGACAGAGAATTCTGATGGATGTGCACTTGCATCACACTCTAACACTATTAGAGACACATACACTAAGCTAAGCAAGTTATTGCCCTAATGTCTATAATAAAAGTCCTTCCCCTTCAAATCAGATACATTTATATACAAGACAAAACACACAGTAATTGAACAGTGGCATTAGGAAATTAACCAAACTAAGGAGGAAAGAAAAGTAAAAGAAATAACTGCAAAAGACTACACTACAATAACCTCTTGTTTGTACTTCTTGAAGTCCATTTGTTAAGTGTCATTTACACGGTTATATGTACATATCTATTGAGCTATTGTGATTCTCTGCTGAGTACTTTCTAAACATAAGCTAGTTATGACAAATGAGACAGACCATGGCAGCCTGTTTTTTGGGGTCTGGCTTACTTCACTTAATATGATTTTCTCCAAGTCTTCAATTTCCTTATGAATGGGGCAATGTCATTCTTTCTGGTGGAAGCATAGAATTCCATTAGATATATGTATATGTATATATATATACCACCTTTTCTTGATTCATGCTTCTAATGAGGAGCATCTGGATTGATTCTATATCTTTGCTATGGTAAATAATGCTGCAATGAACACTTTGCATTATATATATATATGTTTATCTGAATTGAGGAAGGAAAGGGGAATTACTGAAATGGTGAAACAACATATGAAACAAGTGACTGTGTTACTCATTGTATATAATACTAGAAATGAACTTTACAGCTAGGGGCCAGGGAGAGAAGTTGGGGGTGAGGAGGGAGACGGGAGAAAATGAAGGTGGGGTAGCATTGTTCAAAAAGAAATGAACTCATTACCTTACTTTTGTAGCTCTAACCCCTTACAATAAAAATAGATAGATAGATAGATAGATAGATAGATAGATAGATAGATAGATAAATGTCTTACCCTTACACTGTTAAATCATGTGCTGCTCTTATGAACCTTAGGAATGGCTGTCACTGTCCAGTGAAACTACTAGTTGACTAGTAGTTCAGCCAGTTAGCAATGATAGCTTCACCCTAGCAAGTTTTTCGAAACATATTTTGTCGCATAGATATCCACAAAATGTAATACTCCCAATTTTTGCAGTGACTTTCTGCCATAATAAATCTTGAACAAAACTTGCCAGGCCTAGGAAAGTCGAGATGAGTTGGGAAGGAATAGATACCATTTGAAATATTCTCCCTGTTGATTCTAATGACCATTAAAATTTTACTTGGATTCTTGCTCTGAATTAAGATTTAGCATATGCTTTTAATATTCATAGGAGTTTTCCTCTTTTCAAGCTTTTCTATTCCCTTCAATGCCCTACTTAAATTATGCTGCTTCTGCAAACTCATTTCTTATTCATACCTCTGAAATTATTCTAGCCATTTATGCTCCTAAGCACTCTGTTCAAAACCCTGAACAGCATAGTGTATATCGGAATCTTTTGTTTACATGGACATTTCCTACACTAGCAGAAATCCTATTGTATTCATCTTCACATCATCAGTTTGTCTCTCTTTGCATCGCCCAAAATAAACTGTCAATAAATATTCATGGAGAAGTGGAAAGCAAAAAAGCAGGTGCAGGCAAATGTCTTGTTACTGATGTGAAGAAATCAAAATACACTTTTTACCAAACATATACATACACACACGTGCACGTACACACACACACACACGCACACACACACACACACACATACACACCTACATAACTGGATGGAAGATTTCTTCTGACTCTAGTCATCAAGAACTTTGTCTTTTACTAAACTTAAATATTTGTTTGTCTTTTATGTTTTCCATTTTGAACATTACATTTTTAAAATTATAGCAGCTTTGAATTAAAATGAAATTCAGATACATTATATATTTTTAATGATCTGAGGCATCCAACACATAATGACATTTGGCAAAAGAAATATAGTTTCAGGGGCCGGGAGTTTGGCCTAGTGGTAGAGTGCTTGCCTAGCATGCACGTAGGCCTGGGTTCGATTCCTCCATACACCATACATAGTGGTGCTAAAGCTCAAGTGGTAGAGCTCTAGCTTTGAGAAAGTCCAAGGGCAGTACTCAGGCCCTGAGCTCAAGCCCAGGACTGGCAAAAAAAACAAACAAACCAAAAAACCCCAGAAATATAGTTTCAGAGTGTTATTTTAAACCAGGAGATGTGGGAGTATTATTCTGTGTGTATATATGTGGTATAGGGGATGGAACTTAGGCCCTTGCTCTGGTTAGCAGCCCTACAGAATATTTTACAAATAACATCAAAAAATAAAAATAAAACCTTCTCGAACTCATTCACTTGTGGGTACTTTCCTGCTCACCATATAAGAGGTTTGCAAATCTGTATTGATTAAAGCCGGCAAATGAAGGGTGTTTATTTTGATTGATTTTGATCTGGCTATGGTAATGGAATACTGAAGTAACCACTTGTTTCTCTATTGGCCCTTAAAATCAATTGCAGGGCACTGAGGCCATTATTCCCCCCCTTGTAAACAAAGATCCTTTGATTTTAAAAGGATGTCCTATATGTTAAAGATGAAGAACAATGCCAGTGCACTTAAAGAGAATATGACAGCATTTGACTGTTTTGATTGGCTGATTGCTATGCAATTGACACTGGCTCAGCTGTACTTGTTTTAGGAGAGCAATAAGAACAGTTCAATTCCTATATCCACAATGGTTCCTGCTGAGACATCAGGTCATGATATATGAGTTTAAACTCATTTCAAAGAAATGTGAATTCTGTGAATTATCATCACCCGAGTGTCTTGGACTTCTATAATCCTTTTCCCTCCCTGTGTGCTCCTTGGCAGAAGTTAAAGAATGTCATGGTTTTGAGGAATCCGGTTTTAGCCTCTTACAGTCTAACCAACCTTCAATCACCCAGGTTCAGTGGTACTTACTAGGTTCTTGCAAAACAGGGTTGTTCTTTTTCTGGGGAGATCGTTTATAATTATATCCAAAGAACAATGCTCAGAGTCTATTTTAAAAAAAGAAAAAAAGGAAGTACAGGTCAAGATTAAAGCTTATAACTCCCATGAAGTCTCCACTCAAAATGTTCTAAGTTTAAAGCCTTTTCATTATATCTCAGAAAGTAAAGGCCAATGGTTTCTGCTCTTCAACAAATAATGAAGAATTCAGGGCTGAAAACTGAAAATTCAAACATGAATATGTTAAACTCTACATTTTTAAATAGGGATAAAAACCAATCTCAACAATAAGTCATGTGTTTGTGAGAAGAGTTGTCAATAAGTGATGTATTTGCATATTAGTGTGTGACCTACCCATTAATAAAAATAAAAAAAACAAGGCAGGCCTGGAGTGTGGCCTAATGGTAGAGTGCTTGCCTAGCATACACAAAGCTCTGGGTTCTCTTCCTCAGCACTACATATACAGAAAAAGTCCGAAGTGCTGCTATGGCTCAAGTGATAGAGTACTAGCTTTGAGAAAGTTCATAGATAGTACCCAGGCCCTAAGTTCAAGTCCAGGACTGGAAAAAAATAAAAATGCTCTTAAATACTACAGAGATGTTCCTTTCCAATTGTTTAAGGAACTATCTCATTCATTGTTGCATTTTATTTTGCCAATGGCCTTAGGATACAGGTACTTAATTGATTTTGTTGTCTCTGAATTTCCCATTCATCATTTATATACCAATACTTTGCATTGTAGAAATTAACAAATTTAATTTATGTAACAGATACATAAAGAAATTAAATTTAAAATTAAAATTAAATTTAAGATTTGTCCTCAATATAAAATAACAATTTGGATTTTCAAATTATTTGTGACTATATATATACATACATACATGCATGTATATATGCATATATGTATATATATACATACAGATGTATATATATGCATTTGTTTCATGTTTACCCTTACATTTTTTTTTTGCCAGTCCTGGGCTTGAGCTCAGAGCCTGAGCACTGTCCTTGGGCTTTCTTAAGACTAGTGCTCTATCACTTGAGCCTCAGCACCACTTCAGCTTTTTTTTTTTTCTATGTATGTGGTACTGAGGAATCGAACTAGGGTCTTCATGAATGCTAGGCAAGCACTTTACCACCAGGTCAAACTCCCAGCCCCTACCCTTACATTTTTAATTGCTTGAAAAACATTTGAATAAATGAATGGAGAAAAGGCCACAATCCCACTCAAACAAGACCAAGTAGATCTAGATAAATGTGATGGGTAAACCCAGGCTGCAGGCAAACAAAACTGAACAGGCTGATGGTACACCAAACACCAGTATGCACAAAAGAAGGCCTTACAAGATCCTGAGAAGCCACAGTTCCAGTCAGGAATCATAATTTGCAGAAACCGTGAGGTTGTCAGTGTGCGTTGCTATAAATGGCTCCATTTGTGGTATCTTCTGCAGAACATGGAACACTTATTCAGAGATCTCACATTGTTTTTTTGCTTTTGTTTCTTACGTTATGTTCATTCACCACATAAGATTTCAATAAAGTCTCATTGATGAATATTAACTGCACATGACATTCTGCATACATGGAATATGTTTTCGGAGTATATTTCCAGAAGCAAGACCTTGTATTAAATATGTACTCAGTATGTTGTGAAGATAAAAATACCTGTCTCAAAGTACATAATTCTATGCACCTTCTAACACTATGTGAGATTTTTCTTTCCCCAGTAGCATTTTATTGTTCTTATTTCTGTTTTTACAAATGTTATTCTATTTTACAATTTTATTCTTTTTACAGTGTGAATATCCTAACATCCTGACAAATCCAATTTATATTGATAAATGGTATAAATTATATTGACAAATTGATATCTCAAATTACATACATAAGGCCATACAGTCACTCAAAAGATCTAAAATAGCTAAGTGACTGACATACCATTCTGTTCTTGACAGATATGAGTAAATCTATCTGGTCTGTTGGATCCTGCATGCCTTCAAATGAGAGCCTTACTATTTTATGAAACTATTGTCACTTTTAATAGCAATATAAGGAGAAATACCAAGCAATGTGTTTCATGTTGGACAAAAAAACAATTTTAGTGAGCCTTTTCGCTAAGAATGTAAAAATGCAGTGTATTTTCAGTGCACTTATCTTTTAAACTCCCAGAAAAGAGAGAACAAAAGATTTTTGGGTAAACTCCCAGAATTACTAATATGATAAGAATCTTGAGCACAAAGATAACATCTGTTATAACACATCACCCTGCACACAAAGTATTTCTTCCCCTTTCATGCTATTTTTAATTGTATAAATCGCATTTTTTTCTGATTTAAGTGAGAGAAGATCTTCTGTTTGCAAAACAGAAGAAAATATGTCTGGACCACATGTATCTTTTTTCATAATAGAGAAAATGATTGAAAAATTATTAGAAGAGAGATAAGATGGCAGTGCAAAAACATTACCCGTTACACTTTATAAGACAATAGTGTAATAGAAGAGGCCCTGTTGTTGGAAAAGTAGAATTGAGGAAGAGCAATGACCCCCCTGATATGACAGAACAGAATCAGACAAGAGAGCCTTTAAGTCCATATATTCAGAGAACTGCATCCACGTTTTATCTTGAGAGAGGGGCTTCTTGATCAAGACAGAGGTGCTCAAGGTGTCACATGAAATTAGTGACAAGCAAGCAGGTATTGGGATGCAAGCACAAACAGGTGCTTGGAAGCCAAGGAAAAACCTGTAACAAGGAAGCTCTGAGGTGCTCAGAAAGTATAAAGGTAGGAAACTGCCACGGGAGCTGTGCATAGGGAGGGTCAGGTCTCAACTCAAATGAGCTGAGAGAACTCTGTGGAGGCTTAAGAAGCATCTAGATGATCTCAATGAGTCAGCAGCCCATTCCTCCATGTAGGGGCATCATCAAGATAGGAGGGTTATCTCTAGAAACTGAGCAGCTATTCTCTGCTCGTAACTCAGATTACACAGCGATTAGTTCATATTACCAGGCAACAAGCAGCCTGAAGCCAAAGAGACTGAAATTGAGCCACTGCTTCAGGTGCTTGGAAATCAAGGAAAAGTCAATTCTACAAAGTAAAGCCATTTGTGACCACTAAATCAGTATTAGTCAAAGATATATTGCAGAGAGAAGTGAAAGATAAACATAATTGTTGAAGTACAGAAGAAAATAAATCTTACAAGTTGATAAGCAAGTAAAGAACAGGAAAGAATCAAATGCAACCAAACAACAAACTGGCAGGAAATTCTCCATAATTTTCATTGATAACACTAAATAGCCTTGATTTTTACTGTCTATTCCAAAGACAGAATGATGAGTTTGAGCACAAAACAACTTGTGACTGACCATTTTTGCCTACTAGAAATACATCTTAATATTGATTTTAAGTAAAAAAAAAGTGGGAAATTATGTACACACACATCAAGCAAACTGACTACCACACCGAGCAAATGTAGCTATACTTATATCTGAAAAAGTAAACTTCAAACCAAAATTTAGGAAGGAAAGCCCTTTAGGTTCTCTCCATTGTGTTGAATTCTGGTGTGGGAAGGAGTACATGGGTTCTTAGGTGTACAGAGGCATGCAAATTCGTGAATCAAGGACTGCTCCTCTCCCTCAAAATATAATTAACTTCCACACTATATTTGTTACTTTGGGTGATAGGATTTAAACTCAGAGCCTGGGCCTTGTCCTTGAGCTCTTTTGGCTCAAGGCTTGTACTCACTCTATTACTTTGAGCCTGAATACCACTGCTGGTTTTCTGGTAGTTAATTGAAGATGAGTTTCACAGGCTTTCCTGTTTGGATTGGCTTTGAACTGTGATCTTCATATCTGGGTGTCCTGAATAGCTAGGACTGCAGGCGGGTACCACCAATGTCTATCTCCTCCACACTTTTCATAAATTAAGAACATATGTAAGTTAAAAACATATATTGTTAAAACATATATTGTTTTCAGAGAAGGGATCATTTTTCAATTTTTCAGCCTCTTTTATAGCTGGTTCATGATTTTAGACATAGAATTAGGTAGGTTGTTCCTCTTCATTTATTCTTCCTTAATTAAGGTAGAAATAAAAAAGTGAGACTTGAAGCAATTTTTAACTCGCAGAAGTTAATTGAAATAGTTATACTGTTATATTGCAATCCTTATTGTAATTACTTAGCTTAATACAGAAATGTGAGGTATGAGAGGGTAAGAAAATGTATAATGATGATAATGATGATGAGGATGAAGACAGCATACCATGAACTGAAGCCTCTGATGGAAAGTTTTACAAGATAAAATGAAAGATAAATACATGATTTCATGTGTTTATTATGAATAAGCAAATTTTACAGCCAGCTTCTTGATTATATACAGTATATATATACATTATAAAATCAAGTTTTAGCAAATAAATAATATATATTTAAAAAAAATTATCTCAGGAAAGCAAGGATGGCTGAATCTCAAGTGATTGATGAATGACCATATATTGAAAAATCTGAAAAACAAAGATTTTAAAAAGATATGTTATGTTAGGGCTGGGAGTTTAGCCGAGTGGTAGAGTGCTTACCTAGCTTGCACGAAGACCTGGGTTAGATTCCTCGGTACCACATACATAGAAAGAAAAGCCAGAAATGGTGCTGTGGCTCAAGTGGTAGAGCTCTAGCCTTGCGAAAGCTCAAGGGCAGTGCGCAGGCTCTGAGTTCAAGGCCCAGGACTGCCAAACAAAGAAAAGACATGTAAAAGAAGAGCAAGATAAGAAGTTAGAGGCATCCCCTGATGTGACTTCACTAGAGGGGACATAGAGGATACTGTTCTACCTCAAAAAAAGAGAGTGAGAGGATTTGGAATCATGAAATCAGTAGCCTGGATAGCAAAAAGCATGGAGAACACAGGTAACAGAGAAAGGTAGCAAACACTGGTAACAGAAAGGTAGCAAACATTGGAAACAGAGAAAGGTAGCAGACACTTCAGTTTCTGAGAGGGAAAGCTAAAGGCACACTCCTAGGCAAAATTAGATCACTATAATAAACTTGCAATTTAGTTGCTTGCATGCATATTATTGTGGACTCACCAACTGGTGAATTAGGAGATAGCAGGACTAAGGCTTGGCCACTTAAATCCTGTGACTACCTAAAACTTGTCTCTGCCATCTCCCAGCTCACAATTTGGTGAAGTGATGACTAGGATCTAAAAAAAAAAAAATGAGGCTTGTAGGGTGTCTCTGTCTCTCCATCCTCCCCTAGCCTGTGTAGAACTCTGGGCTCCGTTTGCTTCTCTCATCCTCATATGTTCAGTGGTCACTCCTAGGCTTGATTGAATGTTTTCTACCCCTTACGTCAAAAACACAGATGCCTGTGGAGCAAGTGGAAACTGGACCAGCTCACAGATTTTTGAGACCCGAATGGATCAATATATACAAAGAAGGAAATTTCTATACTTTAAGTGGCTCAGTAGATCCAATCCCTTCCATAAAAAACTCCAGCTAACTTTCCTTGGACTGTGCAGTTACAGAGATTAGGCCTAGTGCCAGGAACATATGGGGAAATATTTGACTATTTAACCATGTGTTATTGGATGTTATTCAGACACAGTATATAATTCTGTCCGCTGCTTTGTTCTACCTGACCACAGAGAATATTTTAACTGAAGATTGTAGTTTAAACTTAAATAACATGGCTTAATATGCATAATCTCAAAGAAATATGGAAAAAGGCAACATGCCTCTTCCAAATCACAACAAATATATAGTAACAAGTTCTAATGATAGTAATGTGGGATAAGTTACAAAGAATTCAAAACAATTACCATGAGAATTATCAATTAAATCAAAGAGAAAATAAATTCATGAATAAATTGCCAAGAAATACCGAAATACTAAAGAAAGGGCCAAATGAAAGAAATCAATGCAGGATATAATAGAGGAATTCAATACAGATACAAATTCTGGGGGGAAAAAAACGCTGAAATTCCAACATAAGTAGTTTAAGTCAAAAAGAAACCTCCAGTCTCTATACTAGAATAGTACAAAGTGATAAAAGTACAAAGACTCAAAGAAAAAGTAGATTCAATAGAACATGCTAGTGTAGTTAAAGACTTATGGATCATCCAGGGGCCAGTGGATCACACCTGTAATCCTAGCTACCCAGGAGACTGAGAGCTCAGAGTTGTGGGATGGAAGCCAGCTTAGACAAGAAAAGTCTTTTTTTTTTTTTGCCAGTCCTGGGCTTGAGCTCAGGGCCTGAGCACTGTCCTTGGACTTTCTTAAGGCTAGAGCTCTACCAACAGAGCCTCGGCACCACTTCTGGCTTTTTTCTATATACTTGGTACCAAGGAATCGAACCCCGGTCTTTGTGCATGCTAGGCAAGCACTCTACCACTAGGCCAAACTCCCAGCCAAGAAAAGTATTTTTCCCAATTAACCAGTAAAAACTCAGGAGTGGAGCTGTGGCTCATGCAGCTGGTAGAACAACTGGCTTGAGGAAGAAAAGCTCAGGGGCAGTGCCCATGTCCTTACTTCAAGCCCCAGGACAAGCAAAACACACACACACACACACACACACACACACACACACACACACACACACACAAATCATGATTATGAAAGCTCTTAAGAGATCTGTAAAATACCAAACTATGAATGATAGGCATAGAAGAATAATTAATAATAGGCATAGAAGAATAGATCTATGCTAGGTATACAGAGAATTTTTTAAGTTATTTTAAACATATATTTCATTTTTTTGTAGAGGTAATATAAAAGGTTACAGTTACATGAGTACATTTCATTTAACCATGTCTCCCCTTCCCTTGCTCTCTCCCAATTTTCCCTCCCATCTCCACCCACAATATGTATAGCTTATTTTTTACAGTGTCTAGTGAGTACCATTATTGTATTTGTACATCCATTGTTATACCTTTTAAGAACCCTCCTTTGAATAAACAGACAAGACAAAAGAGTTTTGAACAAGTTTACATTCCCACCAACAGTGTAGTAGAATGTAGTAGAGTTCCCTTTTGGCCACATCCACGCCAACATCTGTTATTGTTAGTTTTTCTTGATAATGGCCATTTTAACAGGGGTGAGGTAGACTCTCGATGCTGTTTTGCATTACATTTCTTTTATGGCCAGAGTTTCTCAAAATAGAAAAAGTAATCCTACCATTAATTGGAAATAAAAAAGATCAGGAATAGCAGAAATCATTCCGAATAAGAAGGGCCATACTAACATAATCACAATATCTTTGTTTCAATAATTTTTATTTTATTGTTAGCATGATGTATAGATGGGTTACAGTTATATTCGTAAGGTAGTGAGTACATTACTTCTTGAACATTGTTACCCTTCCCATGTTTTTCTCCCACTCTCCCTTCCCCTCAAACTCTCTCTACCTCCCAGACTAGAAAGTTCATTTCCAACATATCTTGTTAAATAGCTATTAAATTGGTTCACCCATTGTCCTATTTCTCAGGAACTTTTTTCCCTTTTCCCTTCCACAATTCAAACAAATAAATGTATATACAATCATAATATCTTATTTCAAGCTATACTACAGAGCCATAGTATTAGACCAGCATGACAGTGGCCACATACACACATACAAAGGGCAATGAAATAGAATTGAATAGCTATGATTTTCAGCAAAGATTCTCACCCCCCAAAAATGTTAGAAAAATATGGTGTACTATTGACTCTAGCTCTGTCATATATAATCTTCAGTATACTGAGACATAAATGTTCTATTCCTGATTACTTCATGTATCCTGACCAAAGTAATATTTATCTGCTGAGTTGACTATATTGTTTTTATCTTTGTTCTTATTTTTATTAGTCATTTCCTTTACTGATGTTGAACCATTCTTTTGTTCCTGAAATGTAGCCAATCTGAACATCCTGTGGTAAATTCAGTTTACAATATTTTATTAGACTTTTATTTTACCTATGTTCATCAAGAAAACTGTCCTATAAGTTGCTTTCTTAAGGCCAGGCTTTTCCCACCTAAGCCACAACATCATTTCCAGTTTTTTCAGTGTATGTTGTACCCTGGGCTTTGTGCATGCTAGGCAAGCACTCTACTGTTAAGCCACATTCCCAGATCTTTTTCTTTTTTAATTCTGGCATAATAAGCCATCTTGGGCTTTTCTTGGGCTTTTCTTATTGTCTGGGAGACTTGTCTTAATGAGAGTCTGTATCCTGGGTGATTTGCTGATGCTCTCTGATGTTTGGTTTTAGATTAGCCACATTTACAGATCTCAGTGTAGGATTGAGACCTTTGATGACTTTCAGTGACCTGGTGGATTTTTGTTACTGGTGATAATCAATTGAGTTCTGTATAATTCCAGGATTTTAGGGTTCTTACAAATAGAAACAAAAGGCAGATTCCTTAACTCTAACCACCTATGGGTTTTAAACCAACAGGGTTGGCTCTAGGTAGGAAATCTGCCTTTGAAGAAGCTGGGATAGTTCTGATATGAACAGTTTGAAGATAACTGATAGCATGTCCTTGAGAAGGAAGCCATGACAGTGCAGAATGGAATACTGTTTCCTTCATTGGTCCTGAAATCATTCTGTAATGTTCCTCGTAAGATGGTGACTTCTAACCCTCATGTTGTCCCAACAAATCAGTCAAGCCAGATTTGTATCTTAAGCAAGGAAAAGGAAATGCAACTATTAGGTAGTTAGGGACAGAATGTGGCAGACATGTGGCTCATCTTGATGCTTCTTGTTGTTCTAGTACCTGGGTTCCTGCTCAAATGTGTTTGTGTTGTCTTTTTTTTTTTCTATCAGGATCTTTCAACCAATAAAGAGAGCCAGGATGATACAGGCACAAGACTCCAAGCTATCAATATAATGCCCAAGGAAGGAGATAGGATATCCCCAGGCTAATAAAAACAAACAACACTAACTAAAACTAAGAGATTTCTATTGGACCCTTTCGTCTACTTTTCCTTCTAGGCTTTTTAAATAAACTTTCTCTCTCTGCTTTAAACAGTTTCCTGCCTTCTAATTCTTTAATGGGTGGAGAACAAAGTGAAATCATACCCCTGGATGAAATCACTAGTGCCATCATAACTAAGTGCCAGACACTGGGAATTTTACAAAGCACAAGTTTATTCTCTAATGCTAGTTGTGAAGGCTAAAGTTCACAATCAGGATGTTTTCAAGGTCCTGATCCTTCCTAAGTAAGCATCTAGGGCAGGGAGGATGCTTCCTGCCTATTCCAGTTTCGACAGACCCACACATCTCTGGCTTGTGGTGACATGAAACCACCTCAACTTCAGTCTTCACTGAATGGTATTCCTCTTTGTCTGTTTCTGAGCTCCTGCTCTTCTGAGGACAGCAATCACAGTCACAGTGGATTAAGGGCCCACCCTGGTAGATAGAGTATGACCTCATCTTAAGTAATTATTATCTGCAATGATAACCATTTCCAAATAAGGTCATATTCTGAGGTTCCTAGAAGCACATGGAGTTTGGAAGGGACACTATTTAATCTAGTATACAAGAATTGAAATATTTTATGAAGTATTACACTGAAATAACAGTCATTTGTTCATAAAGAAAATGAGCAAAAGTCCCATCTCCCCAAAATGTTTTGACTTCACTATAGTTATCTTTAATTCCTGTGATGTTTCTTTTTTAAAAAGTTGTTTTCCCATTGTCTGTTTGTCAGGACACATGGCCATCATTCACTTTGGAATTACCTCATTACTCTGCAAGATTTGGCATGTCCTCATGAACAGGAGATTGTTTCAATAACATGTCTGTGTGTACTTGTACATGGGGAAAACAGAATAAAAATCCTCTGGGGAACCAACGCTCTTTTATTGTTTGGTTGCCAAAAGCAAACAAAAAAATCTTTTGCAATTGAGAGAAATGACCTATGAGGGGCTGAGAAATAAATCTCCATGATCTCTACTTTTTTAAAAAAATCATTCAAGGCAGAGAATTATTACTTGTTGGCCCTCACAAAGTAAGAAACTGATTTGCAAAAATACACAAAAAAGTAATTTTTGCTTTATGTCACAAAAGGAGACTTGAGATTCCAGACCAGTTTCATGTCTTGTAGCAAACATATTGCATTGGCTATGGATAACACCAGTCTCAAAGGTTCAAATTCTCAGTGACACAATTTTTAAGGAAGAAAGATGTATCATGCTGCAGAATACCAGTAACAAATAAAGGCTCTGATCCTCCACCTTGTCTCACTCCCACATAACCTTATACATTTCCTTTAAAACAATAAAGTTGATTTTATGTTTGTTTACTTGTTAGAATGACTGCAGTGGTTTTAGATTTCCATAAAACAAACTGATGCTTTTGCTCTCCAAGCATGTATCTCTTGTGTAAACTTCGGTAGAGTTCTCAGGACCTCAGCTCACTCAGAATATCTCAGTTGTTCTGTGTATCCAACATCACCATAATAAATTCAGCCACAGAAGCCTAAAACAATTGCCCAGAAAGTAATTTGGGAGGAAGAGGAGGAGTGCTCTCTTTGCAGAGATAGGAGAAGCACAGCCACGATTCAAAATTTATAGGAAAAGGGCTATGCCCATACAAATTAGTCTCAACTATAATTGATCAACCTGAAATATCATCATAATGTTTTCCATGTTAGGTTTAATAGTCATGATTCCTGAAACTATCTCTTCATAGGCAAGTATTTTCCATTTGTGAGTAAGAGAAGGTGACTCAAAATGTGAATGATTGCTTTCATAAATCTTCTGCCAAGATTTTGAAAATGTCGTTGGATATGGGTTATATTAATTTACCCTGCCATTGAAATTATGTACATATTTAGTTATAGTCAAAGAGAAAATAATCGTTGAGCAGATATGAATATGTTCCATGTACCTTAGTGTGGTCTACAAAAGAGTCTCTGCCAATTCTAACTTTATACATTTAGTACATTAAATTCATGAGTGCATGTATGAAAACTGAGATATATTAAAACGCTTTGGTACAATTTAATGGGATAGTCATATTTGTTTCTAGAATAGGGGGTTCTTAAGCCTTGTTGTATCCTAAAATCAACTGTGGATACTGCTCAGAATTGCTAATGGATTCCTTTATAGGAATAGGTTATTGATAGAATAAGATGGATACATGAGATACCCAGTTCCAGAGATTCTAGTTCAGTTGTGAACCAGGTGAGTCAAGGAAAACCTTAGACTCTCCTTAGGTAAGTCCAATGCTAGAAAAAAAACCATAACAATGTACTATGTGAAGTTATTTATTTTTTTCTCTATATGTTGGAAATGAATTTTGCAACTTGGGAGAGGAGGATTGGGCAGAGGAAAAGTGGGAGAAAAATAAGGGAGAGGGAACAATGTTTGAGAAGAATATACTCACTGCCTTACATATGTAAATGTCACCCCTCTGTACATCACCCTGACAATAAAATTAAATGCACATATTATATATGCATTTACATGTATATAACTTCAGTTGGGCACTGGTGTCCTACATGTTTAATCCTAGCTATTCGAGAGGTAAGATCTGAGGCTCACAGTTCATAAACAAACAGGCAAGGATATCTATGAGACTGTTATCTCCAATTAACCACCCAAAACAGGTGAAAGTGGAGCTGTGGCTCAAGCAATAGTGTCTTAGCCTTGAGCAAAAACAGCTCAAAGATAGTGGTTAGACCCTGAGTGCAAGCCCCATTACCAATACACACACACACACACACACACACACACACACACACACACACACACACATTTTACTATGTTCATTTCAAATCCTTCTTGATTTATGGTGGTCTCTGGGTAATGACAATGGTACTCTACAAAACTCGTGTACTCCATGATAATATGCTTTTGGTATAATTGACACAAACTTGTGGTAAGTTTGATGTAATTAATCCAAATAACAGGAATTTTCAGTAAAGAGGAAAGATATATTATCTACTATTTTAAACATACTACTACTCCCTTCATTTCCCTTTCACTGTAGTATGAGACATGGAATACATTTTTCTCTCAGGACTAGAGCACAGTGCAGGCATCAGCTGATACATCATTATGTAATGACATAATTCTTCTTCATAGATGAGGAGCATAAAAATGTAACTTCTGTGCATCATCTTACATCAGCTTTTTTCTACTAAGGCCTAACCCCCTGCCTCCTCCATTTACCTTAGTCTTCATTTAAGGTTAGCTATTAACATTGCAGGGTGAATGGGATGGAAAATGATGGTTGGTTAATCCCACATTATGTATTGAAAATCTTGTTGGTGTGTTGACCTCACAGACAGGAAACCTGTGTTGTCACCTAGATATTCTCTGAGAAAAGACTTATTTTGCCCTTATTTTACTTGACACTCTACTAATTGGATCTGAATTTTTTTTCAGGGAGTGTCTCACTATGAAGTTGAGGCTGGTGTCAAACTTTCAACATAGCCTACCCCTGCATTGAACTTAATGATCTTCCTTCCTCAGCCTCCTGAGTACTGGGATTTTAAGTGACACTATACCTGGCTTTTGAAGTTCTTCATAATTTTATCTTAACTTTGTATTCTATAAATAATATCCAATAGGATAGACATAGAACATATATACAAACCAATGAAAAAACAGACTCTGTACCTATATACTTGGAAGTGAAGACTTACAGGCTCCAACCCAGGAGCTGAACCAGCTTTGGTGGTTCTGCCATGCTGCTGTTATTTCTGCTTATAATATCCTTTACATTAGCCAATTGATCTTCCATTTCCAAATTACTGGAAGAAATGAACCAGGACTTAAATAAACTACTATCTCTTCAATGAAGACTTTTCCAAGTCTTGCAACCAAACTCTTGGAATTACCTTCAGTTCCAACACTAACCTCTCTCCCAACGTGGATCATAGATAGCATGATTAGTCACCGATACCTTAGACCTTATGAAACCATAAATCCCTGTAGGAAAGGATTCCTCTACTCCTGACATTTAGTCGGCATAGGGCTTACCATGTTATTCCCTCCTGGTCAGTGTTTATCTGATGAAAGCAGCCAGCACTTACTAGCAGCATGTTTCCAGCTAACTGGAGGTGAAAGTGGTCATGCCCGCATCTGTACTCAGAACAGCTCAGTGTATTGGGGGATTCTTAGCCTTTCCAGCTGTCCACCAACACACAGCCTTAGCCACAACAATGAACCCTTCCTTTTCATCTTCCATCTTCTTTTTTTCTTCCTTGAACCTTATTCTCATTTTCTTTTATAAAAACTTAAATTCTCTAAAATCCACTGGGGAGTTGGTTTGTAGCAGTTGATTGAGTTTAATATTGCAATGTTTACTTTCTGGATTTTTGTTGAGTGTTTAAATCCAGGTGTTTACAATCTGGGTTTCTTCTTTTGTAATTCTGTTTTTGTTCACAAGTGTGTTTTCTGAGGCAGCTGGTGGCACATATATAAACAAAATCAAAATATTTGTTTAAATTTTTCTAAGGTTGTGCATCTACTGGACCTACTGACAGAATATGTTTATCCTAAGACTGACTGTGAATGATGCAATCAAGATTGTATTGCTTGGGAAATTTTAAACAATTGAAGTAGGAGATACTGAATGGCATTAGCCATTAGGGGTATTTGCTACACTTATTGTACAAATCACGGGGGTTGTCACTGAATAAAGTTTGAATTGTATTGATAAGAGATAGTCCACTTTATTAGGAACCTATTACATATTACACATCTCATAAAATATACTTTTTAGTTTTGGATGTTTATAAAACCAAGTACAAATTTGAGGACCAAACTGTAAATTATTTAGACATAGAACATCTAGTATATTCTCTAACTGATTTATCTTATGTGAGTTAAAACTTAAATTTTTAAGTTAGTTAAAATTTCAA
Organism: Megascapheus bottae; assembly: GCF_031878675.1. Lineage (NCBI taxonomy): Eukaryota > Metazoa > Chordata > Mammalia > Rodentia > Geomyidae > Megascapheus > Megascapheus bottae. The sequence goes on along the minus strand of NC_143529.1, from coordinate 30,178,390 downwards.
TCCTCCTTTAAGGAAAAAATATTTGGCTCAATAGACAGATGGGGAAGGGCACAAACTCAGAGAAAGGGTATGTGCAGGCCCGAGTGAGCATGGAGGAGTGTTTCTTGACCACTGTCTGAACTCAGCACACCCATTAACTTCATGTATCATGAGCCAAAGCAGTCTGGTGCAGAATGAAAGGGACATGGCTTGTGTCTGTGAGAGGGTCTCGACATTTAATAAACAATTGCAAAGCTCTGCCAAAAATTTGCATCTGGGAATAAAGATATGAAGAAAAGTTTTGAAATGACATGGAAATCTGGGCTGGAAGGAGTTGATGTAATATGGAAATCTAAATGAGGGTAGCAGATAAAGAAAATAAAGAGAGGGGTGTGTGTGTGTGTGTGTGTGTGTGTGTGTGTGTGTGTGTGTGTGTAAAGCAAGTTTGTAGATTAGAAACAGAGGATTGGGGGAATATACAAGATTGGACCTAAGGCAGAGGCTGAGGCCCATGGGTCAGTTATTATGTGACACATCATAGAAAGCCCTTAATTCTCAGTGTTCATGTAGGCTAGGCCATGCAATTAGCCAGAACTGGAAAAGTTTCTGTGGCTACAGAATGAGAAAGAGCACGGAGAAAAGAGGACAAAAGAGGTCTCTCTACCACCATTGTTCCTCTAAAGGGCAGAAGAGACTCTGAACACATCCAAATGTATTTTGTCAACACTATCACTAAATATATCACGTTTATTTCTTTATGTACATACAATATCAACATTTCCCTTCTAATGTTCTAGAAATGGTCTGCACTCACTAGTTATTGGTGAGAAAATGTCCGCACCTACAGTCTAAATGCAACTCTAGGGACTTCAAGGCCAAGGTTTTGTAAGGTCACACAGCTGTTTAGCAGAAGGTCTTTGTCCTATAGGCCATGGCCCCAGAATAAAAACAAAATAACTTAGATCTTCGTGTTCCTTTGTTAGCCTGTGGAGTCTGGCAACAGTGCACAAGGGTAGGGCAGTCAGGTTCAAGAAGCATCCTTATGTGTCAAGGAATGTATGGAGATAGAAGCCAGCTAAGAACTTGATGAGCCTTTGTAGATTCTCACTGTGGGAGTGCATATCTCTGGGACTGCGTATTTGTGCTTCTTGCTAATGAAAACCACCTGAGTGGAAGAAACACAGAAGTCCTTTCCTAATTGAAAGCAGTTTTGGAATCTAAACACTGTGATTGATCCACTCCCACCATCCCTAATGAAGTACATGGCGTTTTCCCAGCATATGGAACAAATAGAGGATGCATGATAAGGTTCTGCTAAGCTAACGGTCAATGTCAGGCTGATCAGGAAGGAAGCAACTCAGCCCTTATTCTGGATGGTGTGGATAGGAAGCCAGCCTGCCTGTGATTAATTACTAAAAATGCTGATAATTTTAACATAGGGACTCTTACCGTAGCATGATTGAGTTTTGTGGCATTAACATTCTACACCCAGAAAATAATTGCCAGATAACATTCTACACTCACAAAATAATTGCCAGATTTTTCTACTGGGCTGTTTCTTTCTGCTTGTATCATGTGTGGCACATGAAAAGCCTCTATCTTTGTGAGGTCTGGAGACATCAAGATAAGTGACACGTGGATCTTGTCTTTAAAGTGCTCTGGAAATAATAGCAAACACAAACTGGAAAGAGAGTAGGGAATTTGTTAAACTGAGGTACAGAAGAAAGATTTGAATACTCTGGCTCAACAAAGTAGGCATCTATTATCTTCTCCGTGTCACTCTCCTTGGATAAATGGCCTTATTTGAAATAGCTGTCCTTGCACTTCGTCTAGGCTCCATTTGCAAGAATCAGAAGAGTTTAGAGAAAAGGAATAGAACAAAAGTCTATATTTCTTTTCTTCTAGTGCACAGCTATCAGTACTGTTAGAATCCCTGAGCTTCTACATCTAATCCAGCAGGCTTCAATTCCTTTCATTCTTAAAAACTGAAGAGTAGCATTCATAAACTAAACTGGAAAAAAGTTATGCCAACAGAAAGTAAATTTAAATTGTTGTCTTAACATATCATTGACTGCAAGACTTTTGCTCAACGTTGGAGCAACCTTAATCCCTAATTTAACTCTTTACAGAACTTTATTTGTATATTTATATTGATCACTATATATACACAGAACAAGCAAATGAAATGATAGTCTTCTACTTAAATCAATATGTGTATGTATTAATCACCATGGGAACAAAATTGGAAATGAGTATCCACTCACAACAGTAAAGGAAATGTGCAAATATGGCTTATATACATTACTTAGAAGTTTCATATAAATGAAAATATTGATGTGCAAGTCCACATTAATATGTAGCATATGGGTATGTGTGTTATGTGTTTATTCTATTTTTTAATTAATGCCACAATTCTCTTGGCCCCCTGACCTTATGTAAACACCACGTCCTATACACATAAATAAATATGAAGCATTTATCATTACTTCAGTCATAGCATCTTGTTTAAATCTAATTGTCTATTTAGGTACAACCTATGTGTGCCTACATTTATCTCCTGTTTTAATCCCAAATCTGTCCTACTGAGTCATGTCCTTATGTTTTGGGACCTAGGAAATGGAAGATATAAGAACTGATCAATGCTTTTCCTGTACTCTTCACATTAGGAAGGTTCCCCCTTAAAAATAACCCCTATCTTCAAGGAAAGAGCTTTTAGTGCATGTCTCTCTTCAGCTAATTCAAGAAGTGCTCCTGAAGGAAGCTAATACAGAGATTGACCAAAAGCAAAGCTGACGAAGATGCTAGCAGGTCATTGTATTAGACATCTGCCCTGCGGTCTGTCTTATTTTGTATAACTGTCTGCCTGATTTGTGCCAATATGATTAATTTCCACAACATTCCCTCTGTTACAAACTGTCTTCCTTTCTTTCCTTTAATTTTTACCCGTCAGTGCTTACCCAGGAAAGCACCAGCATTTTCCATGCCAGTGACAGAATGATTCATTTCCCAGAGATGTTTAGACCTCATTTATCACAAAGAAAAGAAAGCTTTGGAATTACTTCTACACACTCACCTCTTTTCCCATTCCCAACGTTTAATTGCTCATTGACAGTTTCAGAGAACTATCCTTCACCAAAGATTAGGTTGAGGGAAGACAGGGGAGTTAAAAGGAACATATATGACTTATCCTTTATTAAGGAATAATAAACTAATGTAACAATGCAAATGTATACGCCTCTGTGTGTGTGTGTGTGTGTGTGTGTGTGTGTGTGTGTGTGTGTGTGGTGATGGAGATAAACAGGCAACTATTTTCTTGGATAAGGGGAATCCAAATTGAATTAATTATCTTAAAAAGCATTGTTCACCCAACAGACCTTGTGGTGTTAAATTGACCCTGATGGTGCTGGAATAAACTCTGTCTTTAGAATATGCTAACATTAAAGTAGCCAATTCCTCCCTGCTATTGACTCTTGAAGTAAAAACATGTGGGAAAGTTATGTTTCAAACTTTTTTTATTGACACTTATCACATCCTCCCTGTAAACCAAGCTTTCTCCAACCAAGGAGTAAATCAAATTTCCTAAAGGATTAGAAGCACTTTTTCTATTTTAGATCTTAAATGTCCCCTAAAGGCCCAGTTAATCAAGCTAAATTCAAGGTTTACCTTCTAAAGCAACCCTTATAGAAACTGCGAAAATTATTTGTTGAGTCAGCATTCTTGGGTTTATGTGGAGAAATGGACACTTGAATGTAATTCCTATACCTGGTAAGTCCTAAAACTCCTGCCTTATAAATCTTGACTAAAATTCTCAATCCCATTTCATTTGTCCTTCTCTAATTCCTCATTCATTCTGGTTAATAAGTGTAGAAAATGAGTGTCATTATCTTCTGTTATTTGTTCGAAACCATATTTTCATTTGAATGACCTTCTTCCTCCAAGGCAAGAAAATGATAGAGGTCAATGGTCAGTGTGATAGAAGCCTCTCTCTAAGTACCAGATGAATCGAACTGTATGTGTCAGAGAAATCGATGAGGGTGGCCTTGCTGTAAGCCTTCGTCTCCTTGGCAGCAATCCCATCAGTTTATCTGTGCTTATATTTTAATGACTCATATTCTCCTTCTGCCTTGTCCCATGAATCATTTGGAAGAATTTCTGCTGATTTGAAACATCACATAGCAAAAGGGGCAGGTATGAGGTTGCACGCATGGGCATTTTGACAGGAGCAGATGCAAAGTCCCATCTATTCAATTTTTCTTAAGGCCTTTCAGAATGACAAAATGCTGCAATGTCTTCCATTTAAAGTTACAGCACTGAGTTTTTTCTTCATTATTTAATATCAGTGGTAACTTTTAAAATTTCCAAAGAACAAAATGATAGAATAACAAATATAGACAGGTAAACTAGGATTATAAGATGTTGTACTTTGGGGAGAGAAAGAGCAGAAGGCAAAATGGGAGAAAAACATGAGGAGGGGTAACACTGTTCAAGAAGTAATGTGCTCACTACCTTATGAATGTAACTGTAACCCTCTATACATCAACCTGACAATGAAAACATATTCTCTGGATATGAAACCTATTAAAGGTATATGCAAAGAATGCAAGATATGAATACCTTTGATCAAGGAGTCACGGAAAAGGTAAAAAGATAGAATTCTTCAGATAAATGTAAGACTAAATTACAGACATGTTATTATTTGTCAAGTCCTTTTGCTTGAAACATGAAATATTTTATCTTCCCACACTAAAACCCTAATTATAACCCAAACAGTCCCTCACAACCCCAGATGGAGGGGCAAGGTCTAGAAGAGAGGCAGAAAAATACATATAAAATGCAGAATTTTTCAACCCACCAGGTATAGAATCGTTCAATGTAAAGAAGTATACCTTTCGAAAGTTCTTTTTTTTTTTTTTTTTGAGCGGGTGAAGGTGTCATGGGGCTTGAACTCTGGGCCTGGGTGCTGTCCATGACCTCTTCAGCTCAAGGCTACCACCTTCCCCTTGAGCCACAGCCTTACTTCCTGTTTCCTAGTGGTTAATTGGAGATAAGAGTCTCTCAGTCTTTAGTGCCTGGGCTGGCTTTGAACCCTGATCCTCAGATCTTAGTCTTCTGAGTAACAAGGATTACAGGCTTGAGCCACTGTGCCCAGATACCTTTTGAAAGTTCTATGTTAAATGCAACAAAGCCAGATTTTTCTCCTGCTGGGAGAGTAAAATTGAGACTATCTGCCTTTGTGCTTATTACTTCAGCATGACTGGTCATCAGAATCAGATGGCTCTTAGTTGGCAGCGCTGTCTGAGCACTGTAAGATGTCTGGCAACCTCTCTAGCCTCTATCTACTGATGTCAGCACTGCTCTGTACATCCTCACTTTGAACAATGTGTCATTGTAATGTCAAATCTTACCAGAAGATTCTCCCTCCTGAGAATCATGGGTCTCAGTGGACTGCATCTGCCCATGTGTGACCCTCTGTGAGAAGTTACTCAGCTTCTCTCTAGTGCCTATTGCCGCCCTGTGGAAACCTGCTTTCCAACACACTTGTCACTTCAGTATTCATGGCTGTGGAACCACAGCTTGTATCTCTCATCTCCTTTTTTAAGCAAAATTTCTCATGAAAAGTTAGACAGTGTGGCAAAACACCACTAATCCTGTTTACTCACGAGGCTGAGAACTGGTAGAACAAATTTCTGCCAGGGAAAATCTCTGTGAGATCTCCATCTCCGATCAACCAGAAAAAATGCCAGACTGAGGGTATGGTTCAAGTGGTTAAGTGCCAATTAAGAGCATAAAAACCAAGTGACAGTATGAGGCCCTTGGTAAGGTTATGTGCTTGATACCAGGACAGACAGAAACATACACACACACACACACACACACACAAACACACACACACACACACTCAAACACACACACACACACACACACACACTCGTGCATGCACATTAGACATTTGTAGCTATAATTCAACACAATATGTAGAACATATTAATATTGAAAACCTGATATCACAATAAATTCAGTGTATAGATCAACTTCTCCATTGAGAACTCCTCATATTCTATCTTCCTCCTTTGTCTCTGATACTGCGTTGTGGTATGGGTTTTTATTTCAATCTCTTCTTTGGCTCACTCTTCTCAGACTCCCAGTGATGTGTTATCTCTGTGTTTTCTTGGTACCACTATGCAGGCCATTTCAAGCTGCTGTATCTACCTTTATGAGATGTACACAGATGACAGGTGATAGGTGGTGAGTCTATCAATAGACAATAGATAGATGATACACATACATACATAATAGGAATCTATTTGAAAATATTCATGGCTGCTTATCACATTCAAAGCAAACCAATTTTATTGAAAACAAATAAGTAAAGGGAATGCCTCCAAATTTGTATTGTGCCAATAAAATTATCACAATGTTTTCTCAACATATCTTAGGCAAATATTCTAGAAGACATCCATTTTCCTTCAAGGAAAGCCCAGGATTTAAGGAACCAGGGGCAGTTGATCTTTGTATATAATGGAATAAATAGGTAAGCTTTTCTTCCTTTCTTTTCTTTCTGTGTTGAATGTGAACCCACAATATTTCCAGTTTAAGTCAACAATAAAAACAAAGGCAATTTTAATGAGGCAATTCAAGGAAACAAGAAGAAGATATGGTTGTCGATGTAATAAAGGCAAAACCACTATAGGTACTGAGATTAATCCTCACTGTGCAAAAGTCTAGTTGGCATTTAGACCCCTTGCACATAAATCAGGCCATGAGACCATATGAATGCTTTCCAATACTTTCCTTCTTCTTGCCAGTATCCAAAAGCATCTCCTCTGTCCCTGTCTGTTGGACCTCAGCTTTAGACTACACTAGGAAAACAGGGCAGAACCTCATACAGGAGAACTACTGAGAAAATGCAAATAACTGAGAAAATGCAAATAACTTGTCCTTCTGAATCACAGAATAGATGCTACGGATGTTTCCATCTACGAAGAAGTTTTCCTACTCAGATGAAGTATCGCAGAACACAAAGCATTGTTGGGCTAGAATTCATTGCCTGAACTTGAAGGAACGTGCTGATGAATGAGACTGTGCATTTTCACCAGCAGTACTGCACCATTTCATTGAGAAACATGAAACTGCTCCTTTTCATAACTGGGGTTTTATTTCTGGACTCACATCACAAACTTTATATTACATCGAGAAAATATTGGGAAACTTCTGGTACTATAATAAAACGTTCAAGAACTGAGGTCTGGTTGGCAATGTGTGATATGGCATGTGACAAATGAAACTGAAAATTAAATGGCTTTATTTTGCACTACACCTATGATAAATCTTTTAAGGCTAGGTTTAATGAGATTACTCAGGTTTTATTGCATCTTAAGTATTGTTTTATTTGAAAGGCTGCAGGACCAGACTGGAAGAACTCCCTGTTCAAAATGACAAAATGCATTCCCAACCTGAGTCTAGAAGGATGCCAGGGGAGGGATTAGTAGGTGAAGATCTGCAGGATGGTCTCATAACTATGCTCATTTTATACTTATCTTCCCATTGGCAGATTACTTGAGTTGAAAGCCCAGATGTTCTCTTATCACTGTTGGAGAGAAGTCAAAACTATACCCAAGAGAATGTCACAAGCAAGCTTTATCTCAAAATAGTTCACAATTCAGCCAAACATTTTTCCATATATGATTGTGCATACGTGCATTTATGTGTATGCAACATACATGCACAATTATATATGCCTATGTATATATGTATGTACATCTATTTATGTATACGTATTGCATACTTACTTCACTCTTGTAGACATAACATTGTTTAGATTATGTGAAATCTGGGAAAGGAACACAAATCAATATCCTGTTCATCTTTATATCAGAAGTCAAGCCTTCCTGCTCCTAATAATTTCCCCCAATGCTCCTATCCACCTGTAACACATGATCACACCAGAGTATTAAGTGTTGCCAAAATGTATTCATGGTAGCTCTCATGGTGCAGGGTTGGGCACACACCTTTGCCTCCTGTACTCCTCTTCCTGCATAGTTCCACATCCCAATGACCACTGACTGAAGATCTTTCTCTTCGCGCATCTCCTGTTCTCATCCTCTAATATGTGCCATCAGATCCCAGTATTGAACTTACTATGTTTAATGGGAGGAATAAGAAAACTGAATATGCTCTATAAATCCTTCATCATCTCCTAGATATCCTGACACTTTTACCTTTTTTCCCTCAGTAGGCTTTCCTGCCATGAAGAAAATTGCTTCATTAATTTTTCAAGAACATTACTATTGTCCTCTCACCCATCTCTCGTGTAGCTCACAAACGCCATCTTAAAAGTAAAACAAAAATTTAAAATCCAAGTATGTAGTTATTCTTCTAAGTAAACCTTTCCATGAATAGAACCTAGAATCAGAGCCTTGGCTTTCTCATGTCCACATTATTTCTCTACATGCAAACGACACATGAATTATTTTCCTAGTTAAGCCATGGAAAAATCTAAATCATGGAATGACTTCTGTGTGGCTTCTAACAGCAGAGATGGGAATCAAATCTTTTGCCAAAACAGTTTCTAGCTTGTACTATAGTCAATGTGGACTAGGTAAAAGATTCTTGATTTGCCCTGATTTCTTTGCTCTATCTTGTATGGTTCAACCATTGTTTTGTAGTTCAGTTGATTCCCTGCAGGAATGTTTCACACTTTTTCCTCAGGCTGAATATGTTGTTTTATGCTACTGGTGCCTCAATATGTTACATTATATTATAATAGAAAGTTATATGGAGATGCATTTATTCCATTTAATATGTTGTTTGTTTCTCAGGTAACTATATGCTATATCTTTGATGTGTTCCTTTCATTGCACAGTGGAAGCAAATCATGTTCTTGTTTTATTCAATTTTGTGTTTTTCCCTGGCTAAAAATTAGTGAGCATTCCTTATCAATGAAGTATGAATTATAGGCTAAATGCAGGGAATATTTTCCCAGGGCCACAGAATCCTTTCATGTTGCAGATCCACATTTCAGACAATGTGAATCTTGGAGAAAAAGCCACTTTGAGTGTTTTTCAAACAATCCCCATCCAAGGCCAGAATATCCTGACATGTTCACACTTGGAATTTTGTCAAACACGTACTCATAACTGGATTTTTGCCATACCTGTCTCATTTGTTATCTGGAGGATGATTTAAATTATTTGATATTCTACAAATCAAATGTAAGTGAAATTATGAAATGTGTACCCAGTGAATTCCAATAAACATTTTTTCTCAAACAGGTACAGGCAAGATCTTTATTCTCAAAACCTATGGAAACTGAACAATCAGGGTGTTCTGTGGAAACTAACAAAGTTTTAATCATATTTCTTTTTATCTAAATATCTTCATGGAGAAAAAAGTGTATTCTAACATGTGATCCTAACACCAAGAATTTTCCCCCTAATATATGTCACAAGCACATCTCCAATTATCAAATATGTAAGTATCCTAAAGTGAATAATTATAGGTATAATTATATTTATTGTTTCATTTTATGATGAACTTAGGTCATTTTAATAATAGATCTTATTCTAATCCTATTATTAATATTCAGCTGTCTTATAATGGCATAGTTTTCCTGAATCCATTATCATACTGAAGTAGCTACATAATCCATCTTTACATCATTTGCATATTTTTAAATTAGAAATGGATAGTCAATTTAAACTATTATAAGTCAAATGGGAAAGGAAACAGCATAATATTAGAAGGAACATATAACATTAGAAGGAGAGGATATGGAACCAAGAGAAACCTGGATGCTGACTGAGTTGACAATCTAGAGCAGATAGACGAAGACTTTCAATGCACTGAGTTATGAATTGCTTCTGATTACTATCAAGATCTACATATACCTTTTATTATGGGAAGCAGAAGCTAAAGAATTTATAAAGTCTTAGTCCATAGACAATTTATCCTACTTTGGCTTGAATTTTGCCCATTTGGAAATCATTGACTCTCAGTAATTGTCCTGTTCTTTCTTTCTTTCTTTCTTCCTTCCTTCCTTCCTTCCTTCCTTCCTTCCTTCCTTCCTTCCTTCCTTTCTTTCTTTCTTTCTTCATTTTTTCTTTATGTTGTCGGTTGTGGGGATTTTTAAAAATTGTAATGTATAGAGGGGTTACAGTCACATTCACCAGATAGTAGGTGCATTACTTCTCACACATTGATACCCCTTCTCATGTTTTTTCCCTGTTGTGGGGGAAGGGTGCTTTAACTTGGGTTTGGATACTGTCCCTGAGCTTTTTTGACAGGCTAGCTCTCTATCATTTTGAGTGCCAGTACCACTTCTGATTTTCGAGTGGTTGACTAGAGTTAAGAGTCTGGTGGGTACTTTTCTACCCAGGCTGGCTTCCGAGCACAATCCTTAGATCTCAGCCTCCTGAGTGACTAGGATTGCAAGTGTGAGCTACCATCACTCAGCTCTAATGATTTCTTCTATCAGCCAGTAAGCCTTCAAATTCATATAATTTATCTTTTGTCCAACAACAATTAACTATGCACCAGTTACTCCAAAGAATATGACATATGCTCAGGACATATAAATTTTCTCTTTGTAAACATGGAGTATCAAAAATACATGTGAATTAAAGATATGATTATTGCTCTCAATGTAGAATACAGTCTACTTAATTGTCAAGATTAAGTTAAACTATTCTCTAAATTTAAAAAAGCCCAAAGATTCTTGTTCACTTATACTGGAGAACCTGTGAGAATTTTTAGAACCTAAACCAATTCCTAAACCTGCTTTAGTGTACAGTCATTCCTCAATTTCTATAGAGATTTGAAGATAACCTATACATATCTTTCCATATGCTTGATGACCACTCCAGATTAGTTAATTATACAACCTAGTACAAAGCAAATGGAAGTACATACCTGTCATACTGCATGTCTAAGAAACAGTGACAAAAGTCTGTAGAGACATGAGTTTTGCTAAGTATTTTCCCTTCAGAGTTAGTTGAATCCTTGATTCCCAACCCAAAGATACTGAGAAACAAACTGTAAAAAAAAACGTTATGGTCTAGGTAGAATAGACCTAAAATATTAACTGCCATATACCTCAGAAACAAGAAATAAATGTTAAAATTCTTTTTGACATTGTAATCTTATGTATGCATGGGGACTATTGGTTTTGACAGATTTAATCACTCAGTCTTTGACGTATTCTTCTTCAATTGACTTAGAGAAGGTATCTGGTTTTTAATACTATTAAAATGTCACAATTTTCCTGTTCTAGCAATTAAATTGCTATAGTATTTCCTTATATGAGAGGCTCTTTAATTGAAATGAGCTGAACTCATTTCCATTTCTAAGCAGAAGCTACTTTCCACAGCATCAACCCCATTCCAGTGTTCTCAGTCTCAAGCTGGAAGACACTGATCCACAACTGAAGCTTCTGGTGAATTACTACCAATATCATTTTTATTTTGAAAAATGGAGGGAGAAAATAAAAGAAAAACCAGAAACCAGAGCCACTTCATATATTCTTCAAACTTGTGTTTAATTTTCCTGGTTGGTCCTGAAGTTACAATCCAACCCATTTATTGAGGTTTTCCCTACGGAGATTTGTTCCTGCTCTTGTTGTATTCCAGCCAGTATTATTCAACGCAGTCACATACCTGCTTCAGATTGTCTTAGACAGAGTGTACATTGCTCTCTAATGATCTGCCTTTCCAGCATCCATGTAAAAGTGATGAGACTAAAGGCTTTTTGCAGCTCCTGGGGAGCTGGGAACTTTTGTACTGTTACTCAAATAACAACATCCGAAGACTATTCTGGAGATGAATGCCTTTAATAAAATAAATAAGCTTTCCATGGTGAATTATAATTGATAAAATACAGCACACAGTTTGTAATCTCAAACTTTGTATATAAATCTCATCTAATCTAAGAATGCCCAGAAGTTTTAATTCCAAAGTGAGACAGCTGGCAGTTAAATAGGAGTTAAATCTCTGTGTTAAATATGAGTTCTTGAGTTTGGAAACAACTTGTATTAATTAATCCATTCTTTTAGCCATTCATATATGAAGTCACTCCACAAATAGGTAAGTAGGAACAATTCTGGGTTAAACTATATTTTAATCAGAGTGAAAAATAGGAAGGAAAAGATTAGTCTTTGTTTCAACATATTAGCCTTACATATCAAAGATTATAGATAAATACATAGATAACCGGGTTTTAATTTTTAATGGTAATGTTTCTATAAAGCTGCTTTTGAGGCTGGGAACATGGATTAGTGGTAGAGCACTTTTCTAATAAGCATAAGGCCCTGGGTTTGATTCCTTGGTACCACATACATAGAAAAAGCTGAAGTGGTGCCATGGTTCAAGTGGTAGAATGCTAGCCTTGAGAAAGCTCAAGGGCAGTCCTCAGGACCTGAATTCAAGCCCCAGGACAGGCCAAATAAATAAATAAATAAATAAATTTCTTTTTTATTTCAGGTAATGTCTTCCAGAGATACTTAAAAAGAACCCATTATGACAGCTTCCTTCATTTTAGATAACCTATAGTAAATGTTGTTCATTATAATTCTAATTTCTCCACTCAGAAAGCATTCCCATCTGCCATTTTTTTGTGCCAGTCCTGGGCTTGAGGTCAGGGCCTAAGCACTGTGCTTGGACTTTCTCAAGGCTAGAGTTCTACCACTTGAGCCTCAGCACCAATTCCAGCTTTTTTCTATACATGTGGTATCAAGGAATCAAACCCAGACCTTTGTGCATGCTAGGCAAGCACTCTACCACTAAGCCAAACTCCCAACCCCCACCTGCCATTTTTAACAACTGACTCATAGCCTCAAACTGACCATGAGAAGGAACTGCCCACCATAATGTATATGAATACATATAAATTTTTCAAGTTCAAGAGTTCCTTGCATTCTTTGTTTATGAGGCACTACTTGGAGAATTCTCTTCACTTTGCTCTTTATTTGTTCCTCTTCTATCTCCTGTTTTTTTTCCCTGGCTTTATACTCACCCTGAGGGGAACCCATTGCATACTGTTACACAAGCTTTCATTCTGATTCCCTTTAGATAGTGGAATATAGTGGTATGTTCCTCCATGGGTTTAGATAATGGGCTTATTGTTACTCTTCAATAAAACAATGTCTACTTTCTTCTCACACTCAAAGTGGGTGATTTAGTAAAGATTTCCACAACTTCTGCAAGATTAAATCTAAGCATTATGCAGAGAACCTATATTAAAACCAGTGAAAAATCAGGGTAACCAGTTAAGTAACATGGTGCATGCATGTAATTTGAGTAATTAACAATGGAGAATTTTATGCATCACTTTGATTGGATCATAAGGTACCCACATAAGAGATCAAATATTATTCTTGGTGTTCCTTTGAGGTTAGTTTTAGATGGCATTAAATATATTAAAATATATTTTCCTTGTTATGGTTGGGGCCTTAAGTAAAACAACTCCAAACTTATTTCAAATAAAAGGGAATTCTTCCACTTCATTTGTTTTCAAGCTGAAACTTCTTTCCTCCTTTCTTTGGACTCATGTAGAACATGAGTTTTCACGGTGTCTCTCCTGCCTGACTTTGGATTAGGGTTGCAAACATGGCATTCTTGTGTCTGTCATCTTAACTTGGGCATGAAAAAACTCACTGGCTCCTTATACAGATAGACTGTTGGTTTTGTCACACTGGAGGATCTTGGCTAATTGAGTTTCTACTCAAAGGGTTTTCCACACAAAAATGTACATCCTTATCATTTTCAGCATGACGCCCTGTGCCATCAGATATACTAAAATGACACCTCGGTATGGGAAAAAATGAGTTACAGAAAATGAATGGGTTTTACAACTGGATATGAATGCAAATCCTAACTCTGCTAGTAAGTATAGGGGGCTGTTAATACCAAACCAACAGCAGACGAGTTAAGACTTATTTATTTTAACCTTTAGTAGCTGTTCCAAGAGTTTTCAATGTAACATAGCAAGTGTATGAGAACAAATAATTTTGTGCTTTCATAATTTTGTGCCTTCATAATTCTACTTCATCTTTCCCAAAGCCTTTATCTCCTCAAAGAAGTTCTTAAGAATGGAGAAATGATCCTATTATTGTTAACACCCATGAGTATGTGTGTGTGTGAGTGTGTGTGTGTGCATTTGCATGTATGTGCATGCGCATATAATGAATGCTCCTGAGAAGAATCAGTCCAAAATGGTTACATTCCTAATTCATTTTAAGAAGTGAGAAGGCCATAGGGGAAAAACAAAAACAAAACTAACTGCTAAAGTTCTGTAGAAAATTACATTTTGGTCTGATAAGGCTAAAAGATTATATGTCGTTCATCTGGGAACAGCTAATCCCACCTGGACTTCTTCAGGGAAACATAAATATTTCATGTTCCATATAGGGTACAGATAGGAATCTACACAAATATTTCTTATGAAGAGAAAGACACAGGTACCTTTTTTTTTATTATGTTATTCAGGTCTTAACAAAATGTTCCATGTCTGAAGGTGTAACAAAATTGAGAATTTGAGGTGCTTTTTTTTTTTTTTTTTTTTTTTTTTTTTGCTAGTCCTGGGCTTGAGCTCAGTGCCCGAGCACTGTCCTTGGGCTTTCTCAAGGCTAGAGCTCTACCACTTGAGCCTTAGCACCACTTCCGGCTTTTTTCTATGTATGTGGCACAGAGGCAACAAACCCAGGTCTTCGTGCATGCTAGGCAAGCACTCTACCACTAGGCCAAACTCCCGGCCCTTGAGGTGATTTTAAAAGCAGTTTTTAATCAACTAAATAATATATTGATATACTTCTTCTCTCTCTCTCTCTCTCTCTCTCTATATATATATATATAGTGGTTGTTGTTGCTGGTGGTGGTGGTCATGGGTCTTGGTCTTTGGGCCTGGGCGCTGTCCCTGAGCTCTTCAGCTCAAGGCTAGCACTCTACCACTTGAGCCATAGCGTCACTTTCAGTTTTCTGGGAGATAACTGGAGCTAAGAGTCTCATGGACTTTCATGCCTGGGCTGGCTTTGAAATGAAAGCCTCAGATCCTACCCCAAGTAGATAGGATTACAGGTGTGAGCCACTGGCACCTGGCTATTTTTTATTATATTTAGGTAGTTGTACCAATGGTGCTTCCATTCAACAAAATAGTTTAAAATGTATCTTGATCAGTGCCACCTTTTCCATTGTTCTCCTCTAATGTCCCAACCCTCAAGTTGCAAGGCTCCATTTTCACCTATGTTGATTGAACAGAATACTTGCATTCATCCACCCGCCTCCATTTTTTTTTTTAACTTATCCAGGAAATACAGGCTTTCCACCCTGGACTTCCCAGTGGAGAGTCCTTTCCCAAGCTGGTCTCTATCCTTTCTTCGGCCCCAGTACTTCTGTATTGCCCTTGCCTTTAAGTTCCCAGTACCATTTTTCCTCCTCTTCCTCCCCCTCCGTTTATTTACTCTACTTCATTTCCCCACACATACTGACAAAACATGTTTTGGCTTCCTGCTTGATGTTTAGCATGAACGGTTTTTGTTCTTCTATCCATTACGAGGGATGGCTTTGTTGGATACAGTGGTCTACTTCGGCAGTTGTTGTCCCTCAGACCTTCGATTGTCTTTTCCAGGGCCCTACTGTGGACTTAGTGTTTGCTTTGAGAAATCTGTGTTCTCCTGGGCCTTGTAAATCACTTCCCTATTTAAGTTTGCTGTCTATTATTTCCTTGCTTGTGCATTTACTGTGTTAACAACAATGTGTCTCAGAGTAGTTTTTCTCTAGTCTTGTCTGTTTGGGTTTTTGAAAGAGCCAGTGAATATAACTCTACTGAGTTGGAGGAAATTTTCTGCTATTATTTGATTGAATGGATTCTGAGTGCATTTAGCTTTTATTTTCTCTTCTTCATCTATTCTCATCATACTTAGAGTTGATCTTTTGGCAGACCCACAAGACTTGCCACTCCTTTGGTAACTTCTGAGTAATTGTGCAATGACTTTGACTATTTGATCTAGTTCTTTTGCTTTATCCTCTAGGCTCTTCAATTTCTAGGCTCTCAATTGAGCATTTTATTGGGTGGTTTAGTATTTCACAGTTCCCATTTCCTTACTGAATACGTCTCTGATATCTGGCATTTACATCTTTAGTTCAATTAGCTGTTTTACAACTACATTTTAATCTGAATTAATGGTATATTAAGTAAAAATAACAGAATATCTCTCAAAGAAACAGCATACTTTCTTGTGAGTAGTTTCTATGTCTCAAAATATGTCTACATACATGAATATATATGCATATAAAATTGCATATCTTTGGTAGACTATCAAGTAAACTATTAAATATACATAGATCCATGTAACTTTTCAATTACAATGTGATTAAATAGAAATACCAGAATCCCATGGAAACTGTGAATAAATACGCAAAGAAGGAATGTCGCCAGTGGAAAACCCTGGTCATGTGACTGCTTAGAATTAGTGTGTTTGACCTTCGGTGTAATTCTGTCAAAAGAGAGGAATGATTGTATGACGGTACTTGGCTTATTGCTGCCTCATATCCCAAATATGTTGCCAAAAGGATTTACCTTACTGCTTCCCATTATCCTGCTATCTACCTCTTAGAAGGTGCCCTTCTGACCTACGAAGGGTATTTAAGATGTTTAGGCTTTATCATGTCTGTGGATTAAACTCATTTCTTGCCATGTTGTTTGTCTTTAAAGGTTAAGTATTTAATATAAAAATACTAGACATGAAAGATCACTACAGAGACATTTCCTTGTCCGTCACCCCAGTGTCTACTGGATGGACCTGTAATGAATACATAGCCACCTATTTTTCCTGGAAAACTTCGTATTCCACATGTTCCTTCATTTCTAGTATTTCAAAAAATCTTCCATTTGCATTGCTTTTGAGGCTATGCATGGCCTTATCAATTAAAGATGCATTGAGTGGAAGTCAACATTGGAATATTTTACCTGTCATTTTCAGATAGGATCTATAGGAGCTGTATGGAAATCTCTGCACTGTCTCTTCTGGTGGTGACACAGTATAACGCTTTATACTGTTGAATTTTCCTAAGGGAAAACACAAAGTAGACAGCTCAGCTGGTTTCTGAGAGCTTTGTGTTCTTCTCCAAGAGTTTCCTAGGTCCTATATAAACATAACATGCATTTCCCAGCTCATATAAATATTGTTTGTGCATATTTTTCAGTGCATCCTTTCCCCTAAGTAATTTCTTCTTTTTCACATATACGATACGGTGGAAATATATCCACTTGCAAATGTATTTTACAAATATACTCATGATAAATTTTATGTTATGTCAGTTTTTACAATCGCTGCCAAACTGGTCCTTTACCAATACTGAAACAATATATAGGTCTCACATACACACTGACTCATAATGTAGCCAATATGGCATATGAAAATCAGTCATTTAAATTAGGCATTATTTGATGAGATGTAAAGAACCAAGTGATGTTGGATTTACATATTTTAATATTTAATTTGACCCTCCTTTTGTGTGTGTTGTTTGAATCTACTCTATTGAATTGCCTAGTGATATTGTGAATGCAAGTCCTCTTACTTTGCCTTTTACCCTTATATGTTCAATGTTCTCACATTGGGTATGTTATACATGGTGCCAGTAATTTCTATTGGACAATCTTTTGCTTTTTAATTTGTTGTGTCTTTGATTACATATTTTTCATATTCTTACAATAAAATATCAATTTTCTTCACAGATATGTACTGAAGAACTAGTTTCCTTTAATAACTCTTCCTCCAGTCAGAATAGTATTAAAATGAATTCCAACTTGTGATAACTTGTCTGTTAAAAAATCATACTGTTTGAGGGGGGAAGCTTATTCTATGTTACCGTTAAATACACTATTATTTATTTCAGTAGCTAGGATCAACTCAGGTTAAAATTAGATTTCTGATTTTAATGACTCAGAAATTACACACACATTCTTTTTTGTATAATCTTTTCCTTCCAATAGATTGGCATATAACATTCATTCCTTGTGTATTCCTGGTACTTTCTGTGCTATATTGTTATTTTGCTGTCTCTTAACCTGTCATTTCTATATACACACATAAGCACTTGAACAGTAACCTCAAGTCAACTGACTTCTCTTGCTGTGTTTAAGGAATCTTTGGAAACTATTTGCCTGAGCACCATTACTCAAAGCAGAATGCATGGAATTATTGCTATCATTTGGGGAAATTTTAGAAGTGTAAAACTAGGAGCTATACTTCTGGTGATTTTAGGAGTGGAAGACCATGAATTTGTTTCAACAGATATTCTGATGACTTGTGTTCCTTGAAGTGTTAAAGAAACTTTGCTTTGGGCCAAAATGTTTTCAACAGGCAGCACATTTAATTCTTATTGGAAGAACCTTATTCACCACTAACATCTAGATCTTAGTCTTAGACATTCTGAGCTTATCAGCTGAGGATGAGGATCAACTTTCCCTTTTGCCTTCTCATCTTACTCTTTGATCTTCCTCTTTTATTTCCCTGAACTCTCAAGAGTTTAAAATATGAAACTGGCACTGAGAGATCTAGAGCAGGAAACCAACTCTGTATTGTATATTGAAAGTTACATCATTTCTCCCAGCAATAACATTTTATACACAAAGAAAAATATAAGTACTCCCCTTTTCATCTTTCTCTTTAGCAAAATTACTTGATGTTTAAAAGTAAATGACTGGAGAAAGAAAGATTTTCATTAAATCAATTCCCTGTGATTGGTCACTATTTGCATATCATAGAATCTGTCTGGAGATGCCAAATTCCAGACTTTACCGAACCAGAATCTCTATGCTAACAAGATCATCATATTTTGAGATACAAAGAAAAAAACACATTGTGTTTATTTTCCAATGTGGTTCCATCTGGAATCCTCTAGGATATGTGGGAACACTGCTGAGGCCTTTATACTTACCTCAGGTTGCTTTCTATACCAGAGTACATTTTGTAATTGTTCACACGATGTTTCTGGACTTCTCTAAAGGAAATTCATTGATTGGTGTGATGCAGAGTTTCTTTTCTAAAATTTTCTTCTAATCTCCTGGTCTGTCACATTGCCTGCTGGCCACACCTGCAAATTAGGGAGAATCCCCCAAAACACTCCTTGTAGTAACAGGATGGACATTGTTCTGTCATCACCTCTGGAGGGTTTTACTAGAGTCTGAGATCACAAAACTGAAATCAGTGAGGGTTTAGATGGGGAGGGAGACAATAATTTAATATATGGTGATGAACCTGACATGTATAGATGTTCAAAGTCTTAACACCAGGGGGATGGTAATTGGTTATTTGTCCACCTATGCAGCAAGTAACATATTGAACATGTAGGTTGCTAGAGGACTGAGGTCAAACAGTGACTCATTTCATATCGGTTCACTTTAAGAAGTAAACATGAGAGAGAACATAGTACATTAAGGACAACAATCACTCATTATATGGCTTTTGTCTCTGTATCCTAGAGGCCCTTTCATTTAGAATCATACTATATGGCCTTATGTATCTAGGTTTTGCTCTATTGCAAATCTCTGCTAGGAGAGCCCAAGGTTTCTACTGATATGACAAATGAGGGAAACCATTGAGCCTATGTTGCTTTGAGTCTGGCTTACTTCACTTAATATGAGTTTTCTAAGTCTTTCCATTGTTATCTGATATATTGGATATATTTGTATTTGGTTACTTGAAACTGGATAGAGAAGGGGGGAAAACAAGATGAGGGGTGGGGGTTGGGGGGAGGGAAATGGGGACCAAGACATGAGAAATGGTATTAATGTATGTGAATTAATGCACCTTCTATCTGGCTAATATAATGTAACCCTTCTACTAATTACAATAAAAATATATGAAAAAGAGAAGTAAACATGAAAATAATTAGTGAAAATTATGCTTTTCTAATTGGTTATCTTGAAATTGAATATTTGTATGAAGATATAAGTGGTTGATAAGTCATTAAGGCATACTATATTCTTATATACATGTATGGATATATAATAAGATCACTGACTTCCTAATTCTTCTCATGTATTTCAGATGCTCAATATACATTATGTATTGCTATCCCAGTAGCATTAAGCATACTGACTCCTTATTTATTTTAATCAAGGTTAATGCTAAAATATGAAAGAATAAATGATTATATTTTTAATAGGATTCCATTAAGTGTCATGCTTATATAAATAGCTTTAGGATTGTTGGATTTTATCCTTTAATATTTCCAGCATACAAAAAAATACACTGAGTTTTTTTTACTAGGATTAAATGGATACAGAAAAAAAGATAAAAGCTTCCTCTTACATGGACTATTTTGAGGGAGATATTAAGTAGGTGTTAAAGACAATTGGGGGTACATAGTTAAGAGTCCAGTATCTCAGTATGAACTAGAACCTACTCTCCATCATACAAGTACCCTGATAGAACCATAGAAGCTGTAAAAGATGCAGATATCTTTTGAAAAAGAGTTCCTTTACATTTGTTTCTTGATGACTATATATATGGAACAACAGTCAATGAGTTTAAACTATTGCTTTTATTATAAGTACACGGGAGCACAAATAAATAAGCACAAAAGTATCATAAAATATTGTCAATGCACTAAAGAAATCAATCTGTTTTCAAACAACATCTGGTTACTTCAGTAGTATCAAAGTACATATATAATTACATGTTACCTAAAAAATCAAGTACAAAAATTAAGAGACATTAAAACATCAATGTTTATATTATTATGTATATAGAAATGGCTAATAACACATGAAGAGAGAAATCTGTTACCTAATGCTTATTTTCGCAACTTTTCAGGCACATACCTGACATTTCTAATGAGTAATGAAAATTCAATATGACATTCAGATTTTCAGATACAGTAAACATGTTATGGTGGAATGAATGTTGAATGGATTTTCTTTAAAAACCCTGTCTTTGAAAAATTAGTGCCATTATTCACTAGAAAACATATTATTTTATAACATTTTTCATAGCTATTTGTTTCAATTGTTTGAAAGAGCAAGAAAGTAAACATATAATTGCTAAATACGTAAACACATTTTTAGTGCAAGATAACAAGACCTGTGACTTTACTGTGCTTTGTCTTTTAATAATCACAGGGCACTTTACACAAATTGCTACACTATGAATGTGAAGGAATTCCAAACAAAAGAAGTGCATACCAAACACTTTCATATATATTATATACAGTATGTGTTTTGTGTGAGGGTGTTTACATGTGTCCATGACGAAGCTTTCAGGGTGAGCAAACCCAGTAATAATCAGAAACAATCAAACATGAGGATCTTCACATATGCTTGGTTGACGTAAATCAAACAATAGTTCTTTAACATTATTTCCCCTTCAATTTGAAACAATGTAATATTTAAAGAGAAATGGAGTTAAACACTTTAATTTTCAATATTGCACAGATTTTGCTAATAGATCCACATATTGTTGAATTCGCTAATTACATATACTGATAATTGATTCAAATATTGAAGGGCTTTAGATCATCCAATCCTCAAGCCATAATATTCAAGTGTTATCATCATGATTTCTGTAGTTAGCAGTGTGTGTACATACGGAGTTTTCATATAAACATATTTTATGCTTAGTCATTAAAATTGACGTCTTTCACTATTTTATATTGATTGTAAACTTAATCCAAAAAAAGGAAAATGCTGTGTTTAATGCTGTAAGAGCTGTCAGACTTAGGGAATTGTTTTTCTTCCTAAAAACAATTGGCTAGGGGCCGGAGTTTGGCCCAGTGGTATAATGCCTATCTAGTATGCACAAAGACTTGGGTTTGATTCTTCGATACCACATGCAAAGAAAAAAGCCGGAAACGGTGCTGTGGCTCAGGTAGTAGAGATCTAGCCTTGAGAAAGCCCAACCAAGGACAGTGCTCAGGCCCTGATCCTAAGCCCAGGACTGGCAAAAAAAAAAAAATTGGCTATATTTTGAATGGAGTAGTGATTGCATAATTTAGCTCCTTGAAGACAAGAACTACACATCAATGTTTCATTTCAAATTCATTAGAAATTTTGTTAAATGACTGATACACTAGTTGTTCAGTGATGAACTATTAAAGAAAGGATAGGTTGGGAACTCTTTGTCCACTTTCTACAGTCAGTAATCCAGTCTCCCCTACTAGGAAAGATGCAGTGAGAAAACCATATATAATATGTGCACCATATTAATTGTATTTCCATTTAAATTTAGGTCAGAATTAATAATAAACTGCTAGTCTATTCTAATTATGCTATTGGCAACTGTGAATTATCTCATCTCAGATTATTTACTGCTTAAGAGGGATTCTTTTCTTATTTCACATGTATTCTTAGTTGATTTATAAGCACTGCTTTAGGAAACTCTAACATGTAAGTGATGTAGGAATTATATTTATAGGTGAACTCTTCTGGTGTCCTGATTTATTCATTAGAACAATAATCCAATAGAGTAACCTGGTTTTATTAATTTTGTCTGAAACTTGTTAAAAGTTGTCAAGCTGAATTCTGTGTGTAGGCAAGAATTAATCCTACACAAAAAAAGTGGTGAGAGAAAATTTTCATAACTTTTTTTTTCTAGAGACAGTCAAAAAAACCTTTATCACTATTTTGAAAAGTGAAATGGTATCCAGTTGTAGCCCAATAATCTCTCTGTATTAGAATTAGTCCTCATTAAATTACAATTATAATTACAGAATGTTTTGTTGCATGCTTCCAGTTATTTTAATTGGATGATGCAAATCCATTGCTTCTTCTACTTAACAGGGTAGAAATTCTGTGTCTAGATCAAGTCCAACTATAATG
The DNA here is from genome assembly GCF_031878675.1 of Megascapheus bottae. Taxonomy (NCBI): domain Eukaryota; kingdom Metazoa; phylum Chordata; class Mammalia; order Rodentia; family Geomyidae; genus Megascapheus; species Megascapheus bottae. The sequence continues at coordinate 30,155,602 of NC_143529.1, read as the reverse complement.
CCTCAGATGATGCTGCCTTCTGAGGCATTGGAGAAAATGTGGTATCTCATTCTTCCATAATACCCAAATAAATTTGTTTCTTCTCTGCTAAGAAGTATAAAAGTTGTGCTGACAGCCAGTAAAGCTCTGTTTCTAGAAGTTTTGCTCTGAAAAGACCATTTTAATAGGTATGTGCTCTTTTGACCAGATAACCATGTCACTGTATGATTTGTTCTTTGGCACTGTTGGAAATATGAGCTTTATGTCCTGACTAAATTCATACATCGTACATCATAGTGTCCTGATTTATTACTGACAGAGAGACAACTAAAGTTCCTTATTCTCCAGATAGGGAAATACTACAAAAAAGAGGATAGTGACTATTGCCAAAGTGGACAATTTTATAATAGACAGGCACAGAGTAACAGTTCCCAAATCATATCTAAGAGCAGCCACCTGTTCGGGTATGATAAATATTTCCTTTGTAGGAAAACATTTGCAGGAACAAATGAAAATGGTTGCTAAAGGTCAAGCTTTTTGATCCATTACTACCTCAAAATATAGTACACCTGCAAAAAAAGAAACACAATAAGTAATTGCATGAACTGTGGCAGTCACAAAATAAGAAGTAAGAATTCAACATGCCATTTCAGTGCCTCTGTTTCCTCCTAGAAAAGTGGCCAGGATGAAAACTTAATTTCTGCCTACTTCAGAGACAAGTAAGGAAGATAGCATCTGAGAAACACACTTGTTACTTAGGTGACATATAGAGATGTGACCAAAATATGAATTTCTAGAGAGGGCTGTCATTACCCCCTGCTGAGCCTGCAGACAAATCTTGGTAACAAGATCATAAAGATGTAGAGAATCCATGACTTGTGTTCGATTGACTGGCTTGAGTTTATCTGGTCATGGTAGCTTCAATAAGGAAAACACCATTTATTTTAAATAAGATTTGATCTTAGAATGCTTTCATGTCTCCATTATGCTCCATTGATTGTTGTGTTTGAAATGTTATCACTTGCTGGTGAATTAGGGCAATAGAAGTGACTTAATTTACTTAAGATCCCTCTGTGGTCTCCTGTGTTTTAGACTTCTGCTTTTTCACCAACTTGTTATACAAGCAAGTTCTAAAACATCAGTAAGCAATTTTGTGTAAATTCTTCCACTGTGTATTCACTCACACATACACACCACATACCACACACCACACACACACACACACACACACACACACACACACACACACACGTACACATGCTCCCACTTATCTTTTCCTTATTTTTTTCAGAATTACAACTGGACATCAAAATATACATCAATTATAAAACATTAAAAAATTACATTATAACATTTTAAAGGCTCTTGAAAGGAACTATTATCGATAAAGCATTGCTAAGTTCTTTTTTATTAATATAGATTACAAAAATTCCCTAACTCCTGTAATATTTGGTTTTATTGAGCAGCAGAGAACTATTGCTGTCAATACCCTTACAAGGACAACTACTATGACAAGAACTTCAATCACACACGTTGTCTCTCAGAAATATAATACTAAATCCATTATTAATGAAGAACCACATACTGTCAGTTTTAGGAAGCATAAATAGTCATTTCAATATACAAAATATATGTGATAGTTTCCTTTTCATTTATCCGTGGCAATCTTTATATTCAACTACCAAGTTACTTTTTAAAAGATATATAGGATTCTTTAAAAACTTAAATTTCACCACCACATAAAGTTAATTCCACCCTCTTCCATCTATCCCCTGCATTTCCTGTTTCTTCCTTAAAACAATATAAAATAAAGAAATGGTCATAATTCTTTGGTCATGGTGTCATAATTAGTAAGAATGGATGGGATGGTCATACACAGAAGATTATGACCCCAAAATATCATGTGTAGCTCGATGAAAATGAATGATCAATAAGATTCCATCACATGGACTGCACATTGTGAGAAAAACTGGCATGTAGTCTACTGAGATATGCAAGCTGGTCTAGTTGAAGGTTGATTTGTCATTTTTTAAGGAAAAAAATTCATACACATGAAATGTTTCTGGGAACAAATCAAACATGATGGTGGTGGCTGCCATGCCATGGGTCTCACGTTTGTGAAGCAGTCACACTCTTGGAGCTTCTGATTCCTTATTCTTCCCTTTGTCACAGTGAACCCTGGTCTCCTCCAATCAGGTCCGTGATACAAGGACACACCTCCCCAAGTCATTTCTAAAAGAAATGGGCTGGGCTGAGCAGTCCAACACCCTACTGGTTCTCCCTCTCTGGTCTCAGACTAACCATGATTAAGTATAAACATGAAGCTATTGAAGACAAATTCTTACAAATCCTCTGTAGCAAAAATATTGGTGTGGATGCAAGAGCATCCAAAGAAATGTTACGCTTGCATTCATTTCCTGGCAAATCCTTGAAAACTTAGAAAATACAGCAGAATCTTTTAAATGATATTTAACTTACAATGCTAGCACCAGATCATATCATATGTGGCTGAATATGAACTCTTGTACAGGTACCAAATGTGGTCAGAAAGAAACAAACAAAACTACAACAAGAAAAAAACCATTTTAAATCCAAAAAGTAACAATAAAAGGCATCCAAGGATTACATATAAAAGAGATAACATATTGGCTGTATCGTAAACACTTGATATTTCTAGAACTTAAATACGTAAAAGTATGTATTATGTCAGTTACCCACTCATAAACTCATAAAATATGTACAAAGTTAATATCTTCTGGATTCAAAATAATCCGAGATAGATAGTTTACCCTCGTGGCAAGAACATACACGTTGTCTTGAAGTGCTGCAGGAAGGTCAGTTTCCTGCAGCTTTCTACTCTGGCAGAGAAAATACGTCACAATGAATTACCATTGGATGGACTCAGCTTCCTACTTCGTCTTGGGCAATGAGGAGCTGGAAGCCATGCTGTGTGTACTCATATGGCCGTATCCCAGAACACCGTGTGCTGTTTAGAATATGGTGGAGGGCTGCACTTCTTGGCACCTGCATTCTTCTTCCAGCTGGGCAGGATAGGCATGCTTTCCTGTTTGCAAAGGCCCTTTTCCGTTTTCTGTCTAGCCTTTATTTCCTGGCACAAGCAACGCTTTTTCTCAATCATCTCAAGCATTGTATGGTCTCCATGAAACCACGGCATGCATGCCACCTAGCAGAAAAGAAAGAGTGAATACAGAAGGGAAAAAATGGAACAAAAGTGTATGTTTGCACTCCTACTACTCATTTAGAAGTCAGCTACTTCACTTACTTTGGACTTTCCTAGAATGTACTGAGAAACAGTAATTCTTACAAAGCAAAACTGAGAGCATAAAAACTCTAATTAAACTTTGTAGTTAATGAATGTCTTTGATAAGCCTTTGAGAGTAAACCCATCTGATTATAAAATCTACAATGTGAAAACAAAAATGTTTGTCTTTGTAAATAGCTTATCAAATAGTCACCCTTTATTTTCATGTTAGTCAACCAATTGGTCTTAATATGTCTCCATTCCATTTCTTTCAGTGTGGACTCACATCGATGTGGAAGCTTGTATTTAATCATTTGAACAAATTTGCTCTATGAGTTAAAGGTTTACAATCGTTCACATGAAGTCACAAATTTGGATGTGACAAATTTTTAAGATGGACAGTCAAAGCAAATATTTATTAAATTCTCACTCTATAATGAGCCTCATTGTAAGCAGTTTGCAAAGTTTAACTTGTTACAACAGTGATGCTCAAAAAAAAAGATAGAGCATTGCCCATGGTGATAGATAAAAGATTTAAGGAAATTTTATAATTTCTACAAATACATAGAGACAACAAACAACAGAGTCAATATTTAAGCATGAACTGATTTGTAATATTTTCTCTTGATGCAAATAACTGGGATAGACTGGAAAGACAAATGAATCCAAACACTTGTAACAGACAGACAAGGAAACTAAGACGCCAACAAGCTATCTCACTTCAAGACAAACAGGGAGGTTTTGATAAGTAGAGTTATTTTGATTCTGAGACATTTTAGCTAACCATCAAGATCAAAAGCTAGGAAGCATTAATTAACATCCTAGATGTGTCAAATTTCCATTTTCACTCAAATTCTTTGTCTCATTTTCATAAAGGATTTAATTGATAATACCTTGCATTTAACAGTTCATATGAGATTGAAATGGGCTAGTGTAAGTCAGCTCATTTCAAAATAAGAAAAACACTGTCCAACAACACTGTTCTAATACTGAAAAACATCTATACTCTGCCAGATATGTGCAAAGAGCTACATCCAGTGGTGATTAATCCTCTCAGATGCACTTAGAATTACGAGTTACCTCCCCAGTAAAAGTAGAAAAACATGTTTCAAGAAAAAGTACATGCCATTCACAGGAAACAAGTGATGCTGGGTCCCTCTGACTCTCAAATCAGACAACCTTTTCACTACAGCCCACTCTGTCTTCTGAATTTCACTCTGAAATTGTAGTACTATTTATTTTTACATGCATTGCTATTCATTTTATTTTATTTTTTGTCAGTCCTGGGCTTTGAACTCAGGGCCTGAGCACTGTCATTGGGCTTTCTCAAGGCTAGAGCTCTTCACTTGAGCCACAGCACCACTTCTGGCTTTTTCTATGTGTGTGGTACCGAGGAATCAAACCTGGGTCTTTGTGCATGCTAGGCAAGCACTCTACCACTAGGCCAAACTCCCGGCTTTGCATTGCTATTTCTATATTCTATGCAAATCCACATATATGTATGATTCTTACCCTTGATCATATTTAATTTGTATTTGGTTATGGTATCAAAACATAAGATCTTGGACAACTAACTTGTACATGCTTCACTTGTACAAAATACCTTAAAAATGGGCAGTTTATAGATAGGTGCCTTGTTATGTGATCTAGTCCCTATCTTAAGACCTTGGCTCAGGATGTTCATATTTTCAATAAAATTTCAGCTGTTTGTTGAAGTAATCCATTGAGCAGATTTGGGTCACAAAAGGAGAGCACCAGCTGCTTAGCCGTATTTCCAAAGGCTTACGATATTTTATAACATAATAATCAATGCAATAAAAATACATTAACTCTCTTTTGGTAGGAATATAAGCAAAATTTATTGAGTGACCGTAAACTCTCATAATGCACTTTATAACACATAATCCCCACAAGGAAGTCCTTATTCTCGTTTATCTCAGGAGAGCAAACATAGAGAACAGAGTGAAGGCTCTTAGCAAAAGTTGTCTGAATTTTCTGAATTGAGCAGATTTAGTCGATACTGTAAAAAGCCCTCCAGTTTGCTTCTAAGGCTTTTGCTTTTTACACAACTCATTTTAGTTGGGAAATCTCCAATCTTCTTTAGGGCATAAACATTTCTTATAGATTTATTTGCACATTTGCTTTTGATTTACTTGTCTACATAAACATTGAATCATTTATTACCTAATTTTCCTTGATGTATTTATGATGTGAACCAGTATGTCCAACTACAAAAGTTGTTCAGGAATGTTTCAACAGCAGTCACTAGTATCAGCAATGTATTTGGCAGTGGCCATAACATTTTCTTGTATTATCTAAGATTAACTTGTGTTATATAGAAAGTAAGAAATGTGTGTCCTAGGTCTATGTGCTAATTGATTATAAATTAATGAATTATTTTTAACTTAAAAATAGAGGCAAAAGAACAAAGGATATGCATGCTTCTCACATTTTTCTTTTAAAACAGTTTTATGTCCATTTGATGGATAAAATGCTTTGTAACCTCACTAGAAAATCATCATCTTTTATTTGGACTAATTGCAGGTTAACTCTCTCATTTCAGTTCCCAGATGCATCATCAATAACAAGGCATTGCCCAATACATGAAATCCCACGAGAATACATTTCCCAGTGCACAAAAGAGCACTAGATAATGGGAGATAGTTGAAGTACAGACTGTTGGAAGGTTGCCAATTAAACTTTTAGAAAGAATTGAATATATTCACTAAAATGTGGAACATACAATATTTTCATATTATGTCTGCCGGTTTTTTTCCTTATGGAATTATCCAAGTAAATTATTTCTACATAAATGTAAAATGAATAAATAAATACAGAACGTGGTTCATTCATGAAAAGATAAATCTACTTGCATATATAGTCTAAAGAGGATATGTTTGGGTGTAGATCTTTTTTTTTAGTGCTCAAATTGGAATTCAGTGTTACTACTATGTTAATATGTGTGCTCCAATCTCCCCAAAATGTGACTTAATATTATTTTCAGGCTGATATGGAGACATCATGTGTTCATTCAATGTGTTCATTCAATATTTTGGCAATTATATGTAGTGTGTTAAAACACCTTCCATAAAGATTTCATCATTTTTCTTATTTCTATTTTATTAGAAGATTCTCCATACCTCACTCAATGAAAAAGTCCATTCCATCTTCCCCAATAGTTAAAATAAATTTGATGATAAACTATTACAAGGAATTTTAAACAAACTAGGACATATATTCTTCTAGTTCTCTTATCAAGTGATTTGTTATTAAGTAGTCCAGATGCTATATACTACAAATTGAAAACTCATTATAAAACATTTATTCAGTTATCATGAATACATATCTCTTGGATAAGATTTTTCTAGTAGCATGATTCATCAGACACAACTGAATTGAATAGTAAGTTCATGGAAATAAAATCAAATGAAGGAGTTGGATCATATGTCTCCATGTCTGTGTGCCCCACAGTCACTCCCAGTCAGTACATACAGAAAAGGAGGGAACAGGCTTACAGAGGAGAATCCTCTAGGACCTGATCCAGTGTAGTCTTTTAAGTCAATAGCAATAAGAGACCTTCTGTATTCAGATTATCCTGTTTCACAATAAATTACTGTTTTCCTGTACAGATTTACTCTCAACAAAAAGGAAGTGGGGGCCGGAAGTTTGGCCTAGAGTGCTTGTCTAGCATGCACAAAGGCTCAGGTTCGATTCCTTGGTATCACAAACATAGAAAACAGCAGGAAGTGGAGCTGAGGCTCAAGTGGTAGAGCTCTAGCCTTGAGAAAGTCCAAGGACAGTGATCAGGCTCTGAGTTCAAGCCCAGGACTGGCAAAAAAAAAAAAAGAAGAAGTGGAAGTTGCAAATGATCTCTGGACTTCCTTTTGAATTCACAGCAAGATTTTTAGTAGGAGAAGAATTGTGATCATGAAAAAAAAGACAGTCGATGAAAAGGCAAGAAGGTATCATTCCAAACTGTCTTCTTCATGGAAGGAGCAAGAGACCTAGACTCATGTCCTACCTAGCCTTCCAGGCCCTGAGTTCAGCTATCTGTTGTTGCTACTGATCAAATTCTTCCTCTCCCAAATGAGTGGGTAAAGATGCTGATTTTTATTCATGACACATAGTGGAAATAATAGACTTGCATGTAAGCTCTATGATTTTTAATACATAATTTCAAAATGGTAATGATAAGCAAGGGTTAGCCACTATCAGCCTCTTTCCAGATAAAACCAACCGCCTATCTTGTATAGCTGATAAGCAAGATAGTTTGTGATGTTTTTTGGACAATTCAAAAAATCGAATGGAAAACAGTTGATAACAGACACACAAAAATTGTATGAAATCTAAATGGCAGTGTATATAAATAAAAATTTGTTGGCACACAAACATGCTTATTTGTTGGCATACTGTCTATGATCTGGAGGTCAGGAGTTGAGATAGAAATCTTGAGAGTCACAAAGCCTAAAATCTTTATAATCTGGTACTTTACAGAAAAAGGAAAGAATAATATGAGGACTCTGAGATACCATGAGACATAAAAATTCCACTACCTGAGCTGGTCATACAGGTGCATGCCTACAACCCTAGTTACACAGACATGAAATCTGGAGAAAGAGGGACAAGATCAACCCAGGTAAAAGTACACAGAGACCCTATCTGACAAACAATTGCAAAGCAGAATTACTAGAGACCAGTATTCTGCTTGAGTTGTAGAATATTAGCCTTGAAAATGTGAGGCCTAGTACAGAAAAATATTGTAACTCATTATTAGGATGGATGTAATATCTAAAGTTGAAGTATATTGCATGCGAAGTCCATAAATACCGGAAAATTTCTTGCATTTTTAGTAGCCCAAGTTAACGGTGAACTTTGTAATATTATCATTTTTATGTACATGTTCTGGTAGTGGGGCTTGAATGCCGGGCCTTGTTCTCTCAGCATGGCTGGTGCTGTAACCATTTAAGGCAGGCCTCTGCTTTCAACTTTTTGCTGACTAATGATAAAAGTGGCACAGTTTGATCTACCTGGACTGATTTCAAACCACAATCCTGTAACCTAGTATTGCATCATCATCCTCATCATCATCATCATCATCATCATCATCACCATCATATTGTATGTGTTAGTCCTTGAAATCAGAACCTGAGCACTGTTCCTGAGCTTTCTTGCTCAAATGCTAATGCTTCTATTAGTTGAGACACAGCTCCACTTCTGGCTTTTTGATGGTTAATTGAGGAATTATATGGACTTTCTATCCAAGGCTGGCAGTAATTGAACTACAACCCACACATCTCAGCCTCCTGAGTAGCTAGGATTACAGGTGTGAGCCACCAGCTACCAGCTTAAAAACACTATTTTGTGTGGAGGAATTAAAAAAGAAAACTTGTAAACTTGTAAACCTATTTTTATCATCATACATGGTTATTTAATCAAAGTCTTGCTGTTTTGGCCTCATACTTTCTGAAATATGCATTCAACTAAGCAATTGGTCATTTGACTCTTTAAATAAATGTCTATTAGAATCCTTTAGCAGAATATGGAAAAGGAATAATGTCATTTCTGGCACTATAAAATATCTATAAAAACAAAATTAAGGGGGCCGGGAGTTTGGCCTAGTGGTAGACTGCTTGCCTAGCATGCATGAAGACCCGGGTTCGATTCCTCGGTACCACATACATAGAAAAAAGCCGGAAGTGGTGCTGAGGCTCAAGTGCTAGAGCTCTAGCCTTGAGAAAGTCCAAGGACAGTGCTCAGGCCCTGAACTCAAGCTCAGGACTGGCAAAAAAAAAATTAAGAACATTGATTCACACGAATTTATAATATTTTTCTATACATGTTATATAAAGGTTGACCTATTAGGTAGACTGTAAATTATGAGAACCAGATTACTTTAGAGGTATTAGTTGGGCATAGTGACACTATATTTTGAAACTCCATCCTTAAGAAAAAAAGTAGAGTATTGGAGCCAAAGGTATATAATCTGATTGATATTCTCCAGATAAGATATTTCATACTAGTCCAATCTCTTTTTAAACTACCCTTAATAGTTTCTTAGTTTCCTGGGATGTGTACAGCACTCAAATGATTCTATCTGAAAACTTTGTCTTGAAATGTTCTCTCCAAATTCTAGTGAGTTATATTTCTTGTGTCTTTTTCTTTCCTATAATTTGAAACAAAGTTATCAACTTCTCAAAGTATAGATGGGAATGTAACTCCAAAATAATTATTGGAATTGGTCTAGGGAAGGAAGAGTTTTATATTGCCTGATTGTAAATACTCATTCAAATATTCACCTATAAAATTGCTTAGTTCTCAAAACATGTGATATTCTCCTCAGAGTGAAGAAAAAAAGGTTTTCTTTGAATGTCTACAGCTAGCTCTGTTTCTGTTATATAATAATTTACATTTTAGAAGTATTTAAAGTTGGCTCAACATCACAATAGTTTTACTCTGTGTTTAAAAGATACAATCAAGGCTGGGTACTGATACCTCTAATTCGAGCTACTCAGGACACAGACATCTGAGGACTGAGGTTTGAAGTCAGTCCAGGTAAAAGAGTCTGTGTAATTTTTAACTTCAATAAACCAAAATGCCAGAAATGGAGCTGTGGATCAAGAAGTAGAGCACCAGTTTTGAGCAAAACAAACCTGGAGGGACAGCTCCCAGGCCCCGAGTTCAAAAACCAGTATCAGCACCAAAAATAAATTAAATAAAACACAATCTAACAAGCGGTTTTTCAGTTATTTCTAAGCACAACTTTATATTAATGCAAGCAGAGAAAAATTTCAATATCATTGGCTTGAATTTGATCCTGAGCCTCTAATTTTTTTTGATGATGTCCAACATATAAGAGCTTTCTCTTTTGTGTTTTAGAAAAGCAAGAATCAAACATTTTACAGAAAGATGAATCTAACCTTTCAGTTTCCTGGGGTTGTTCACTTGAGATTTTTTTAAAAATTTCAACTTTAATTCTGATCTACCTACTGTATGTTTCTTTAATTATTCCCCTATAATTTTCTTTCATTTATCATCATGTTGACTCAGAATATGAATTTTATGAGAGAATTAGGCAAGTCTTCACCTGAGGAGTGTACTGGAATTTCTGTAGTTTTTCCCATGTCTAAGATTAGATTTGATATATGGACATGTTGACAAAATGAAAGCTGCTTTCCAGTGGAAAAAAAAATCAAAGGTCTGAATTACCTTCTACCTAGTGGTAGACTGCTTGCCTAGCATGTAGGAAGACACAGGTTCAATTCTTCGGTACCACATATATAGAAAAAAAAAGCCAGAAATGGCTTGAGCTGTGGCTCCAGTGGAAGAGTAAAAAGCCTAAGGACAGTGCTCAGGCCCTGAGTTCAAGCCCCAGGACTGGTAAAAAAAATATATATATATAATATATACATAATATATATTATATATACAAGATTATATAAGTGTGTATATATACATATATATATATATAAATCTCCTAGGATTTATAAATCACAGAAGGCACCTAACCTGGAAGTCACTCTCAACTCCATACGTGTCATTCATTACGTGTTGTTCTATAGCCAAGAACAACAGGCTCTGGGGCTCATTAGTGACCCTTTGGCTTATGTTGAATGAAAACCCAAGGTTCTATAAGCCTTCACCTGGCTCTAGGTTTGGATGATGTCAGGCAAAGACAGCCATGGTTTTGTCAGGTTTCCCTGGGCACTCTTATGAAGAGAGAGTCAAATGGATTATGGGATGAAAGATCATAAAAAGTTTTCTCCAGTCAAGAAAAAAAAAATAAAGTCACCCATTTCCACTCTGTTCATTCATACCAAGGTTAGCACATAAATAATAAATAGAAATTTGGGAAAAAGAATTAGACAGATCATTTTTGAGCTATTTATTGCAAATATATTTCACTCATGCATTTATGCATGTACATGTATGTATATTTACACATATGTATAGCTATCACACACTTGTGACTCATTGTGGCCTACTTTTTCTCATAAGGATGGAGTTGCAAAATGATGTGTCACCATGCCCAACTAATTGCTCTAAAGTAATACTAGAACCTGGTTCTCATAATTTACAGTCTACCTAATGAGTCAATTAGTTATGTTTTTTGAAAACTAAAATTACAAGAACATTACAGAAGAACCTGTGTGTTTACAGAATCACCTAAGAAAATATAGTGAAAAAGTTACTATGTTCCATAGATAGAGATCCTTGATTTAGGTAAAGTTATGTGCACCAAATGTTATTCAATAATTTTGGAAAAGTTCTAGAACAAGTTGGAAAATTATATTCACATTTGGTCATGCGACTTCAGAGTGGAAGTTTGTTACCATCTAAATAATAGTTATGACAACATCAATAATAGAGCAGTGCTGCTAATCCTGATTTATTTCATATAACCATATTTCAGGCGCTCTTTGGTCACAAGGCATGAAACAATTTTTTAAGCTTAATAACTCTTATAAATGCTTTATTGCTATTTTTAGATAATAAAGTAAGAGTTAAAATTGTCACAAGACTGATGTAACATAATATGTCTATTATAAGGCAAAGTTAGGATGAGAATTTACAGCACTAAGTTTACAAATGCTAAAATTTTATCACACTAAATTCACTATCAGTTATTAAAGTCTATGAGTTATTAAAGTTGTCGATACTGGCAAAACTCTCACACATACAAAAAACGATACAGAAATTAGATTAAGTAAAAATCAGTAAAATCTATAGGATTTAAGACCTATCAGAACTTTGAAGAAGAGACAAAACTTTGTGGCTTTATTTTAAAGTTTCTTAATTGTCACTGCTCTCATATTTTCAGTTTAGCAAGGTACTGTGCGCCTGAACTACTGTACTTCATTGGGGCAAAGTACTGCGCTGTCCTGTGCAAGATGGTAAATCTCACTGGCACCTAGCTCATGAGAGAAAGTTTGCTCACAAAGAAATTCATTTTATGTTACCTAAGTATAGCTCCTTTTCAACTCATTTCCAATATACTTACTCACTGGCAGTACCTCTAAGTACTCAGGTATTGAAAAGGAAGACGCTCTGAAAGTGGTTTTCTTATGCTCCACTTCACTCATTTCAACGACCCCTTTCTCCCAGTCTCATGGTGGTGATACTTGTATGTACACTTACACTAATCCATATGGACTCACAATTATGGTGAGATATTAGTGTCTCAATGTACCCAAACATACAAGCAGATGCACTGGCATGCTCTGGGCGAGTGACATCACAAGGACAGAAGTCCAGGGACGGATGTCTTACTGCCTCAAGCCATCATTTACACACTGAGGACTAGGAGAAAACGGGAATGAGGAAGTTACCTGGCCAATTTAGGTGATCTACCCCAAATTACAATTAAATAAAAGAAGTTCTAGGATGCTATTGGACAATAAGGTGAAATAGAGACAGCAATTATTTACTATATCTTTCAAAAGCCTAGAAGGAAGGCTAGTGCATGCTTCAAATGTCACGAGAAACATCATAAGTGACCGAAGGTATAGATAAGTTCAATGGACCTAATATTATAAATTGCATGTATATATTGAGATGGGATAGCAATCCATTATTATTGTGTGCCTTTTGTTTTCCTAGCAATCATTTTAAAAATAAGTTAAAAACAAAATTTAGAAAACAATAAAATGTCCAAGTGTAGGAAATGCATCACATTTTCATCTAACAAGATGGCAAGTAAATGCAAAGCCAGTGTGCACGAAGAGATTGCACATGCAATATCTCAGAACAAATGCAAAGTGCAAATTGTTAAGTGTGCGTATTTGCATGGTTGGCCTCTTGTCTCCAGTGGAAGATGATGGTCAGACACACAGCAGACTAAGCTATCCTGTGGTCAAAAATGAGTAGCAGGCGTGAGCATGTCATACACATCCATGAAGCAATCATGCAGGTGAGATGCAGGCAAGCATGTTGTTCTTTGAGGAACATTTCAAGTACATAACTATATAAATCAAGAATGCCCACATAAGGGAAAGACCATGGCTTTCAGTAATGGTAGCACATGAGAAGTAATTTAATTTCTAACTGTCTAGAAATGGTTTTGAAGTTCTGATGCACTGAAATCTGCATAAAGTTGTGAAGGACATCTAATGTAAACATCAACAGTCTTGGAGAAAATAGATTCACATGTGCCAATGTGAGATGAGGCTTTTTTTTGCCACATCAACAGAGAACCATGTGATAACCTTTTAAGATACACAATATGTGATTTTCTAATTTTATTATTACAAACTGTTTGGTCTCAGAAAGTAAACATGGTTATAGACAAACTATGAGGTAGGTTTTCCAAACATGCAGACACAAAATATGTCTCAGCAATTAAACTTGATCATGACTACAGAGATGTCAGCTGTCAATTGATAAAGCTAATGGCTTATAACAAAAACAGCAAAACTCTGAGGGTTCAGAGTTAATTTATATGTTTCTAAATGAGCAAAGAAAGCATGTAAGAGATATTCTCCCAAGTTACAAGTAGAATTACAAAGGGAAATGTAATCACAACCAATTATTGATATTTTCATTAAGTGTAATCCTGTCATCACTTACATTAGATTACAAGTTTCATTTCAATATAAAATATTGCATTTAATGAACATGGACAACCACAGACACATGGGTTTATCTAAAAAAAAGAATATCAAGGCTAGATATAGACCCTGAAGTAACAAACAATTAATATTAATAGTCACCACAATGACTGCATTGTTAATTCTTATAATTTTGAATTGAGGGAGGAAATACATGTATTTTTTCTCTCCCTAGAATGTAATGCCCCACACTGGAGAGCATTTGTGGGGAAAATCACTATATTTGTTTGTACTGCAGGCTAGAAAGGATTGAAAAGTCCAAATTGTGAAATTTAAGAGTCAAAGAAAAGTTTTATATTAACTCAACATATTTAAAACAATGTTGAGCTAACGTAGAAAATAAATGACTAAATCAAAAGACTATAGAGTGAACAGAGTTCAGCATGAGTTAATAACCTAGCTTGTCTTCACACTCCCTAATATTTTCCTTCTTCCTTTCTTTTCCTATATCTCTTCTGCTCTATGTTCCCTTTGCTTACTGTCTAGAAGACAAGCATCTATCTAGTAGACATTCTTCAAAGCAGCTGAATATGAGATTCACTCAATATGAGAAAGACATCAAGACAGGGACTGCCACTCAAACTTTGTTTGGAAGTCTTCACGTCCAATTCAACAACTGACAGTTATTAGTTACTGACCTGGTTGTCATAAGGGTAATGTGTTTGCTTGAGTACACATGAACGTTCCTTATTAAATGGTGATTAAGGTTTTTGGTACTAAGCCTGCTAGTTTAAAATAGTCCCTAAATTAATACTTACAGACAACTTCTAAAGTTTTGACAGAAACTCTTTTAGCCTGAACATTGCTGAAAGTTTTACAAAGAAAAAAAAACCCTCTGTGATCCAGGCCCCCTCTCAGTAACAATTCTCAAAGGATTGCCTACAATGATATTCTGTTCCATATATCAGGCCCAGAAGATGATTCAAAGCTGAAATGCAACCGTGAACTAATGCTGAAAAGTATTCAGGGATCTTCCTTTTATACAGCACTGCTATTCTAGTTCAAAATCCACCTCTGCTTTTCATGGCACCCAGTCCTGAATCCTTCAGAAAGAGGAGCATGACAATAATACTGGAAGCCACAGGAAGAGAACAGTTTTCATCAAGTATACATGATGTATTTATATACACCAATGTATATACTTATGACATCTATGGAACACACACACACACACACATACACATTCATGCTTAACCATGCCAATGGCATTCACAGTCAAGTCATTGAATCTACATATCCTAGACTGCTATTCAAACCTATGGGCCTTTTGAATACATCTTCCTTTCTGATTTCATTCTCTAAAAGAAAGCTATTTCTCTGCTAGGAGGAGTGTGTGCTCTCTATAGCTCATGGAAGTTCACATCACTTCTGACCCAAATTGAATGATCAATGCTTTTGAGCAAGACTGGTACAACTCCTTTCAAGATGAACCCTTCTTGACTCTCTTCCCATTTCTAAGCATTTGAAAAGGTGGCCAATGAAAGTTTGCAATGTCATGCTTTCATAAACTTGATGATGAGAAATCTGTCCCTTCAGAGCGCACCAAGACCCAGGCTCATCGACTAGTCTAGAATGAAATAAGTGGGGAGAATGGACAATCAGGACAAGGGAGTAGACAGAGCTTGTGGATGGATTCCTCCTCGATCGGCTTTATGTGGCCAATATTATGATGCTCACAAGAGAGATGAAGAATGGAGGATCTGAAAGCAAGAACTGGCCAAGTTTGAGCAAAAAAAAAATAATAATGGGATGAAAATCTGAACCCAATGACATTAACTGTCCAGCCCATAGTCTGAAGCATCCCATCAGGGGCTTTCGCAGCTGTGTGAGGATTATGAGGTCAGGAACATGTTCCACTGGGCACACGTCTCCCACCGTTCCTGAGAGAGGTCATGTAGAGTTTTGATTTGCTTCTCTGCTGTTTGTCAGGGTTTGTTCCTTGCTTTGTTTTGTTTCTTTCTTACCACCTCACAAGTTAATAAGAAACTCACATGGAATAGTTACATTATTTGAATAAAATAATATAATAAGAACTCCACTACAGAGTCTGCCTCACTCATGTCCCTCTCTGAAGATTAGAGCTCACAGGCAAAGCAGAAAATTCTAGATACTTCAAGAACTCCCCCCGTCTCTGCACCACTGCTGAAATCTTTATGAGTGAGTGTGTATATATATATATATATATGTAAATAATAATGATAGCTTTCTAATGACATACTTCTTGAAAATATATGTGGTCTCAAAGCAATTTTAGCTGTGTGCCTATCTTGAAAAGTCAGATAAAAAAATCACCCATGTGTCATTTTCTTTTTTTACCCCTAGCCTTAACTAATTTTCTTATATGGTTATGTCCAGATTTAAATGATTTAAAAATGATATTAAAAAGGTATTTTTCAATGATCTATACACTATTTAAAAATGTGCAGATGGAATGACACACAAAATAATTGAAGAACTCTATATATGTGTATAACATATTATATACTAAATGTAAAACAAATATAATAAAATGTACAATAAGCATATTACATGTTTGCTATATGCTAGGTATAATGTATTATATAAGAAATAATAAATAACGTATGCTATATGTATAAATGCGCATGAATAGGGGTTTTGGAATTCACAATAGCCCACTCTTTGTGATATCTAATTCTCAGGGAATACAATTCTAGTGCAGAAGATATTGAGGAAGATGTAGACTGCATCATTGCTCCATTTTATTAGACAGATATATTTGTCTTGATCACAATTTGGCTGTATGAGTTCTCTAAGAATATCACAGCTGTATAATAAGGCTATAGAAATATCAGATGTCATATCTGTCATTTTAAGATTACTTTAAGGTACCATGATGAAAAAACACTTTAGTGAACATCTTATATGGTTTTTTGAAAAATCAAGGTACTATCTGTACCATATACCTATATATATAATTGGCCTGTATTGTACATTTAGCTATATGAAACAAAACATCTCACTTGCTAGTGTCAATTTCTTCTAGGACCATGATTTCTTATTAAATGCTGATATAAATATTTTCTTTCCTACCTCTTTCTCAGAAATAAAGCATTGTTCAAGAGTGAGGAAAAGCAACTATAATTGTGTCCATACTTGCTATGCTAAACTATTTTTTTCCTGAGCAACAATTTGTCGAGTTTCTCATGCAGTACATTTAATAACTTTTTCTTTTCTGGAACAGGCATAAAATAATGTATTCATTGCCCTTTGAGGATTGAACAATGATACGAAACCCAATGACGTTGTCAGTGCATTTTATCTCTAGTTACCATTATCCTCTACTCTGTAGGACTATAATTACAGCTCTTTTTAATTGCTACCATTTTTCAGATAAGGCACCTGAGTCAGAGAGGTTAAATAATTTGTCCATGGAACTCAGCAAAGAGATAATTGAGCCAGGATTAAGCCCACAGCCTTCACACATCTGCACATTTCCATTTAATCTTACTACTTGGTGAGCAATGTATTTCATAAATTAAAACGCTCTAACCAGAATTCCTCTGGGCCCCCTCAAGAGTCTATCTTACACCTCCTCATGAAATTCTAACAAATATCACATGTGGGGGGAGAAGCACACTGAAATTTCTCTCCTCCCTAGAAAATTGTAGAAAAAGATCAGAAAGTTGACTTCCAAAGATCTGAGAATTAATTTTTTCTAAATTTTGAAGAGAGCAAAAGGAACTTTTTCAATATCAAAAAGAAATGAATTGCAAAAAATCACTAATATGATATGCATTATGAAATAATGTTTTGCAATGATTAGAGAAGGTAGTAAAATACAGTTTGCTATTCATTTTGCTACAAAAAATCCTATCATTTCTTTCATCTGAGCACATAAAACTGGATTTCTGCCTCTCACTTTTCTGACCCATAATCTCTATTGGGAATATAGTTTCTAAATTGTGCCCTGTTTTTGAGTTCCCTGAATTCTGTTGACCTTTTCACACTTGGCAAACTTCAGCCAATCTTCCTCACACCCCTAAGTGACCTTCTCTCCTACCTCATCCAGGAAACCCCATGAGAACGCGCCAATACATCAGATTCCAGGCAAGTAATGAAATGTATGTTCTGCTTTTCAACTGACTAGTGACAGATACTGAGAGGCCTTCTGATCTCAAATTGCCTAAGGAGAAAACCCAGAAGAGTTCACGATCATAGGATCATGCTGCGAGGCTAAAGAAGCCTGGCCTTGATTCACTTTTTTCTGCATTTCTGGTGTACGTAATGCACCACAGAGCACACAGCCACTTTTAAACACAAACTCATCACAGCTCCAAACAGCAATACAAACATAGCTGTTTCTTGTCAATTATCCAGTCACACTGGCCCTTTCCGCAACCCAAAAGAGCTCCTAGGTCAAACTATACTAAATTCATCAAAGAGCAACTAACAAAACTCAAACTAATTTTAAGTTAGCTTCACCAAGCAATTCATTTGCGAAAGCCAGAATATATATATATATATATATATATGTATATATATATATCTTCTTCAATGTGGCATGACACCACAACACATTTTAGACACTCCAAAAAAGAACAACACCCTCTCACAGCAAACTCTCTGTGCGTTAGACTCTTGAAAAGGCCATATTGCTTCATCAAAATCTTGCAACGAGAAGGGAAAGGTTTTCATTTACCTTTTTTTTTTTAACTTCTTTTCTCTGCCCAGCTGCTCTCCTGGAAGAAAGCTAATGACTGCAACTCTCTTACAGATCCACTGAGGAGAATTGGGACTGTAAGCTGTGCAGGTTCACCTGACTTCCTCAGCTCTGAATGGAAATGCTACTCACCACGTGCAGAATTGTTGAGCTTCAGTCTCTCAGCCCAGCTGGGCCAGGAGAGAGAGTTTACTTGCAATTGTGCCCAACACAAAGGGGAAACAGAAGTGTTGGTGGTGACAACAGAGAAGCCCAAAGCTCTTTTCAACCTCCTGCTAGAGAGCAGTGGGTAGGAGGCTGGACTGTGGAGCCACTCTTCTTGATGTATTTTTCAAAGGAGACTTAGCCTTTTGAATGTCCTGCAGGTCTCATAATGGCTCATTAGTGCTCAAATCCTATTGCTCCATGGGATCCATGATCACTAATTCGATTCACCGGTTGCCAAAATAAGGAGCCCATCAACTATCACTGTCTGCAACAAAAGCCTGCTTCATCGTGGATGCACAGAATAATGCAAGGGTTGCATCTGCTTTTCCGGAAAAAAAAATAGTCAAAAGGAATGTGAAGAGATTGATTTTAATCCGAATCTGTATCATTCCCAAAGGAAGATATAAATTATGGCTATTGCTTCCAAAATGAGTGCTAAAAATCTATTTTTTAAAATAACATACTGAGAGCATTTAATGTCCCAGGAAGGAAATAAAGTGAGGCAATACTACCACTTAGTGGACATATCCATGTATTACAACTAGCAAGGCTTTTTTTTTTTTTAACTAGAAGGGCTTCTTATAAAAATATACTTAAATTCAACAAGAAATGTACTCAAATACACTTTACATCACCTTTACAATAAAACAAAATGAAAGCTAAGTAAAATGTACTTAGAGCTTAAAAATTAACTCCCACCTCCCCTTCAAAAAAAAATCCTTCAAGAAGACAACAACCTCATCAATAAGTAGGCTAAAGACTTAGAGAGAGACTTCTCTGAAGAGGCAATTAGAGTGGCCAATAGACATATGAAGAAACACTTGATATCTCTGGCCATAAAGGAAATGTAAATCAAAACAACATTGAGATTCCACCTTAAACCAGTTAGACTGGCCATGATCAACATAATAACAACAACAGATACTGGCAGGGATGTGACCAAAAGGGAACACTATTACACTGATGCTGGGAGTGAAAACTTGTTCAACCACTCTGGAAAACACTACAGGTGTTCCTCAAAAGACTAAATATAAGAGCATCCCTATGACCTAGGAATCCCACTCCTGGGCATTAACCCAAATGATCACAAACAAGGCTACCCCAAAGTTACCAGTACAACCATGCTCATTGCAGCACTGTTCACCCTAGCTAAGATATGGAGTCAACCCAGATGCCCCTCAGTGAATGAATCGATCAAGAAAAGAATTTAGGGAATCCCGTTGTACAGCCTAGCCATCCCCCATTTCCCCTTTGATGGACATGAGAGATACATACTGTCATCTTTCTTCTTTAGGCTCTATGTACAAGATCAAGGTCATGGTGGCTAAACCATAGTTTGGGGCAGAGGAATCTGTGACCTATCCATAATTTTTCTCCACATAGGAACAGCCAATGCTGAGTCTAATTCTTTGATCAAATTATACAAAGCCAGTTTCTTCATTTGAAGAAAATGAGGAAAATCTCTGTGTCCTTTGGATAGTTTCATACTAATTCAACTTTTTTTTATTGTTCCAGTCTTGGAGGTTGCACTCAGGGCCTAAGCACTACCCCTGACCTTTGTTACTCAAGGCTAGTGCTCTGTCCTTTGAGCAAAAGCCCACATCTGGATTGTTGGTGGCTATTTAAGAGTTAAAAGTCTCACAGACTTTCTGTCAGGGCTGACTTTGAGCCACAAGCCTCAGATGTTGGCCTTCTGAGTAGCTAGGTTTACAAGTATGATTCACAGTTTTTTTGTTTTTTGTATTGTAAAAGAACATTCTAAAGCAAATAGAGAATTTTGAATAATATTATCTGTCAATATAATCCATTCATCCTGTGCATGCCATGGGTCTATTACACAGAAATGAAATAAAAAATTTTCTTTTATTCTTTACCAGCCTTGGTTTAGCACTGTTATGCCTTGTTGAAGTTTCTGATTTGATGACTACATTAGCATTTTCTCTATTTTGACACACTATTTGTTGCTTTTGTGTTTACTCTACCACTTCCCAATGGCTCTAGCTCCAAAATACAAACAAATGGAGTTCTTTCCAGTACCTTCTCTATGTTTCTTTCCTTTACCCATTAAATGATTATCATTTTGTTATGACTGTTAATGGCAATTAAAATATGGACTTCTATTTTTATTTTGGAATCTGGTTTACATTTTAGAATATTTAGTCAGTGGGAATGTTTGTTCTCATTTGTCCATGAGAGTGACCTCCTGAAGGATGAAATAGACCTTAAGAAGTTTCATTTGTGGTAAGTAAAGATGCAGTGTGAAGACACTTATTTTAGGGTCTTTAACTACAAAGCATCACAGCTTCATTTGCAATCTGCATTTCACAATGACTTCTCACCTCTTCTCTAAATAGGAAGAGATAGACTCATGGGAAGTAATAACAGCAGCCACTCCATAAGTGTATGTGCCACATGCTGTATCACAGCAGGGAGACAACAAAATGATCATTTCTCTAAGACCTTACTAGGAATCAAAGCTGGGCCAGGCACTTGTTCTATAATTGATTAGTGTTTATATTTATCCTCAATGTTTATGCACTATATCTATGATTACTATATACATAACTAATAAATACATAACCTATTGTAAATCAGAATCTGGAAACCAAAATCATTTAGAGCAGAAGATGGTTTCCATTTTGGTGGTTGTTGTTGTTTCTTTATCTGTGTATAAGCATTCCTTTGAACTCGTGGGATGGTTGCTGGTCCACGGTTTCTAGCCATCCTTGTCAGCTTTGGAGACTGTCTGCTAGTGCTGATGGGCTGCCTGGGAAATTGGCATCCTGCGAGCACCTGCTGCTTCAGATCTAGCCACTTCCCTCAAATGTATAGATTTAGATGTGAGGGAAGAGGAGGGGGAGAGTCAGGATGAGGGAAGGGGTTCTTGAGGTCCCCAACTCCTGGCCAGTCCTGTGCTCCACACAGGACTTTATGCCCAGCTATGAAATTCTGTATAGTTCCCTCATCCTTGCTAATAAAAGAAACAAGAGCCAGGCTTGATGGTATGTGTCCACAATCACAGGTATTCTATGTTTACATAGGATAATTGCAGTTCAAAGCCAGGCCAGGCAAAAGGTCATAGTGAGAAATGAATGGGCTGGGATGGTAGCCTAACAGTACAGTGCATACGCAGAAAAAGTCGGAAGCTCAGGTGGGAGAACGCTAACCTGGAGCAGAAAGTGTCCAAGGGCAGTGCCTAGGTTCTGAGGTTAAGCCTCAGGACTGGCAAAACAAATACATAAATAAGGAAAAAATAAATAAATAATTCTCCGCACAGCTCTGACCTTCAAGGAGCCACACTGAGAAAGCTGATAGTGCTACAGAGAGGCAGACATTATTTCAGTTTAGTAGACTCACAGCTAGCATTTGTTGGTGACTTAGAGTTCAAGTTTTGCCTATGTATTGGGAATTGACTGTAGAAAAGTATGTTTAGAAATACTAAAGGCATGTAATAAGTGGAAAGAAATGTAATAAACTCCATCTAGTAGTAAGTGCTCAGTCTGGTGGTCAATGCCAAATCATGTAATAAATGCTAATTCATGTAATAAATGCTAAGCCGTGTAATGAGTGCTAAGTAACATATAATAAGTGCTAAGCCATGTAATAAGTGCTAAGCCATGCAATAAATGGTAAGTCATGTAATAAAAGCTAAGACAGCCAACAGGCAGGTTGCCATGTATTTGAGGCAACTTCTCAGCAAATCTAGGTTAGAGTAGAAAAACATGAAAGAAAAGAATGAAGTTTTTATAACTGTGTCTAAGATTCTCTAAACAGGAAATCTAAATAAAGCTTAGTAGAGTTTAATATTGTGTGAATTTGTGAGAATTTTTAAGGGTAAAAATGCAATATTGATGCTTTATTCAGTGGAAAAGGCTTTACAGTCATATCTGCTCTCAGGGACACTGAAGGTCTTAGTTCATGCCAACAGGGTCAATATCCTATCCCAAATCTATAATTATATCATGTAAATATATAATATCCTTCTAGAATGGCTCCCATGATATATATTTTCTCCTTAAAAAATACCCGCTTTAACAATAACCCAGTGTTTTGGAATAGGCTTAAAAAATATTTTAGCGTGGTGCAGTAGCTCATGCCTGTAATCTTAGCTACTCAGGAGGATGAGATCTGAGAATCAGGGCTCAAAGCCAGCCTGGCTCACTAAAATCCATAAGACTCTTATCTCCAATTAACCACTAGAAAACTGGAAGTGGCACTGTGGCTCAAGGGGTAAGGAGGTAGCTGAAGAGCTCAGGGACAGCGCCCAGACCCAGAAACTATTCAGAAAAGACCAAAGCAATGCTGTGACTCAAGTGGTAGAGCACTAGGCTTGAGTAAAAGAAGCTTACGAACAAGCACGGAGACCTAGAGTTCAAGCCCCAGGACTGGCAAAAAAAAAAAAAAAAAGGCAGGGGGGGGGCGAGGGAGGATTCTAGTGTGGAGTGAACCTGAAGGCTGCTTGCATTTTGTTCTCTAACTTTTCTTTTTTAATTTTTTTGTGGTCATAGGGCTTGAACTCGGCCTGGGCATTATCCCTGAGCTCTTCAGCTCAAGGCTAGTGCCCTACTCTTAAGCCAAGCCCCACTTCCCATTTTCTAGAGGTAAACTGGAGATAGCAATAGCAGGTCTTTTTGTACCCGGGCTGGCTTTGAACCTTGATCACAGATCTCATCCTCCTGAGTAGCTAGGATTATAGGTGTGAGGCCACTGTGCCCAGGTTCTCTAGCTTTTCTTATCCATGACAAGCAACATATTGAGTTATTAACTAATTAACTGTATTAAGGCACCATTCGTGATAACTAGAAGCCCAACTGTAGAGCCAAAAGGTCTCTATCCATTGTGGCTGCTTTACAGGAACATGTTTATCTGCTATTTAGTCATTCAGTGTGCACTGAGATAACCAGAGATTTCTAAGTTGCAAAGACTAAAAGAAATATTTCTTGGAAAAAAATGAAGACATTAGAGCCACAGTGAAATACAAAAACCTCTCACTTTCTCTAATGTTCAGTGCAAATCTACAATTAAAAATCTCTGATAGGAAAGGAAATTACTTCACCTGACTCTTCCCAGATTTATTTTCCAGATAAGAAAACAGAGGACAGCATCTCTCAATGTCCCTCCTTGATACAGAAAAAAGATCCATTTATAATTATGATCTGTAAGTCAGAGAGGAGAGGGCAGAAGTGTGTCGGGGACAGCACACTTGATTCCAGACTGAAAGGGTGAGTCAGAATTTGCCAATGGCTCAGCTCCAGGGTGGAGATGCCAAGAAGAAAGAGATGGGGAAGTTCTGGAGGCATTCCTGGAAAATTCCACCATGAGCAGGAGCTTAGTCAGTGCTGGGCACAAGAAGTCGGTAGATAGATGTGGCCAGGGATGGGAAATGAAAGCTAAGCCCAAAGACCTGCTTGCACAGAACCTTAGTATTCACATCGTTCTTTTTTCCATCCACTCTGCAGGCCATGCATAGTCCTTCCAGAATTTTCTACAAGGCAGGTCCATACACCATAATATTGTTGTTGGTTGAAGTACAGGCTGGAAGTGAAAGATGTACCCAAGACTGGGGCTGAAGAAATTGCATGGTGTTCTTGCGCAACAGATTGGGATTAAAGGGAAAGAAAGACACATGAAAAAGCTTTGGTGTGACCTCTGGTTCTCAGAAGTCCTTAAAAGCAAGAGACAGTGCCCTACTGTGTACAAACAAGGAGAGGTGGTATTCTACTGCATACAAACAGAGTGTTGAAAAGAAGCTACCTGTGGAACAAGTGACTGAAAGAAGCATTTGCATTTGACTACAAGGATGTGGAAATCAAAGCTCCCAGGAGTCTCGCAAGGCCTGGAGAGGTACGGCAGCTCGTGGGAGGACCTTTTGTGTTACACAAGTCGTAGCTCTAATAGGCTCCTCTCTACAGTGCTCCCTCACTGACATATGACTTAAGCTCCCTGGGCTTCTTCAGAAAAGCTTTCTGCCTTTCATAGGCCAAAGTGACAGGGTGTGTAGGATTATTCTTGATACATATATATACATATATATATATATAATATAGTCATTCAAATTAAGTCCTCACTTTCTAAGAACAAAGTCAGTCAATATAGCATGCCAAATATTAAATATTTTCTCTGTCAAACTATCTGACCACCAGGTATTCTTTGTAAGGCAACGTTTGCTTTTGAAAACAAATGCTTTGGGCCAGAAGTTTGGCCTAGTGGTAGAGTGCTTTCTTAGCATGCACGAAGCCCTGGGTTCAATTCTATTGAACCACATACATAGAAAAGGCCAAAAATGAGGCTGTGGCTTAAGTAGTGGAGATCTAGCCTTGAGAAAGCCCAAGGACAGTGCCCAGGCTTTGAGTTCAAGCACCAGGACTGGCAAAAAAAAAAAGTTGAAAACAAATGCTTTGAACTAATAATACAGCAGAAAGAGTCTATCCTAGCACTTTGTCCAGTCATAGGATTTCTGGGGACAGCAAGAAATCGATAAGCCTTAGTTTTATATGTGGTTGGCTAAATCTGCATACTCTAGCAGCTGGCATTTCCTAGTCCAGGTATGTAATTGTATTTTCTTCCTTTCTTTCTCTTTCTCCTCCTCCTCCTCCTCCTCCTCCTCCTCCTCCTCCTCCTCCTCCTCCTCCTCCTCCTCTTCCTCCTCCTCCTCCTCCTTCTTCTTCTTCTTCTTCTCTCTCTCTCTCTCTCTCTCTCTCTCTCTCTCTCTCTCTCTCTCTCTCTCTCTCTCTCCCCTTCCTTCCTTCCTTTCTTCCTTCCTTCCTTCCTTCCTTCCTTCCTTGATTACGGGGCTTGAACTCAGGGCCTGGTCACTGTCCCTGAGCTCTTCAGCTCAAAGCTACGGCTCTACCACTTGGAGGCACAGCACCATTTCTGTTTTTTTCTGTGATAAGTTTGAGGTAAGAATCTCATCAACTTTCCTGCTCAGGCTGGCTTTGAACTCTGATCCTCAGAATTCAGCCTCCTAAATAGCTAGGATTACAGATGTTAGCCACCAGCACTAGGCAGTATTTCCTCCTTCACATAGGGAAAGGGTTTGTAGTGCTCAAGGATTTGTTTTCAAAAGCACAAACACTCACATATTTGTGCACACACACTTGAGACACTCTTATCAGTACATTCCCTTTCTCAAAATGAGCCAGTCCACAATCTGCAAGAGAATTGTACAGCTATCAAAGGAGGTTCTTCCATTCTTCTCATTCATTCTTGAATATTTCATCATGAGGTTACTTTCTGTTTAGTTGAAATCCTAGCTAAAGCCACTATTTCCTAGAAAATTCTTAGTCTAGAAAAGTCAGAAAGCAACAAAATCTGGGCAATGAGAGTAAATAAGTAATTAGAGGAATGGAAGGGAAGGAAGGAAGTGAATCCAGAGAGGAAATAAATACTTCAGGAGAGAGCTGTGTCTGAGGCAGAAATTCAGTGGATTGTTGCCTAGGTTTGTACCACATTCATATGCCACTTACCAGCTTAAAACATTCATCAAGTAACAGAAACCCTTTAGCCTCAGTTTCCCCATGAATAGAAATACTATGTTCGATGCATATGATAATTCAACCTACTGACAGTGTGGCAAGCACATGAAAAGCCCTGGAAATACAGCATTTTGGAAGTTTATTCTATGTGAGTGAGATGCCTTAAACCCGAAACTTGATGTTTGCTGTCAACACACACACACACACACACACACACACACACACACACACACACACACACACAGTGTTGCCCCACACAAAGGCTAGGTAGTAAAATTAAGATCTCTAATGCTTCCGTAGTAAGACACACATCATTTGGAAGAATTTTCTATTATTCTGAGTGAAATGTCATGTAGCGGTAAGCCTATATGCACCCAGTGTAAACTCTTCCATACAACCACCTGTAACTTTTTTACCCATAAAGTAGAAAGATGGCTTGCTTCGGGTAGAAATAATAATCCGTATGTTTTAAACTGTTAAGGAAAAACACAACAAAAATCAAGAAGGGATTATTCCTTTGGACAATAAATCTGTTTCTTCTCTTTTTATTTCTAATTTACAATAGAAGAGTCATGATCTTCCCTGGGGACTGAAGCAAGGAAAGTTATTCAGAACTCATGTAAGATGTCCTCAATCCTAATGAACAGTTATAGAGCTCAGAGATCACTGGATAGAACTCACCATTTTTCCTCCAAAATACGTCCAAAGGACGTATTTAAAGGGGAGATAAACAGTACATCTTCTCTGTCTTAAACTAGTTTGTTTAATAATTTTGAAAAATGCCAGTTACAGCTTGCAATCTGCACTTCTGGCACTAGGGGGCGAAATGAACTCATTTACTATATTACTCTCTCCCAGCTGAATTGGCCAGACTCCTCCGGAGTCTTAACATTCACTCTGACAGTTAAATCCACATATATTTACAATGCACATGCTTACAGTTAAGAAAACAAGACATTTAAAACGGCCACCTGGGGAGGCTGTACGTAAACGCTGATGTTGGCAGAATAAAAGATGTCCTGCGTCCCTGGCTCTTTTCTTCTGATGATTATAGATGATTATGCCCTCCTGTTTAGAGACAGTATTTCCTTGCACGTGTTCATACTTCAGTTCAAATAGGAGAGTCATGGCATTTGAGGCAGATGAGTTGGGATTTCTAAGGTATACGTAGTTGGTTTCTCCTTGCTTTGAATGAAAATCACACGTAGAACTTACAAGGTAAGAAGAAGCAGGGGAAAAACTCAGCCAGACACGTGATCCCTTTTGTATGGTACAAATGCTGAGTATCTGATTTCTCATCTGACAGAGAAGAGATAATGGATAAAATCAGATCCAGCGATCACCGAAGTCAGAGTGGGAAAAGCCCATCTTCTCCATAGGCAAAATGGAAAGGCATTGTCTATAGAGAATTTAAAGTCAGTAATATAATTAATCATAAATCTGTCTCCTTTCATTTTGAACCATCAATTCCATACAAGATTTTTTTTTATAACCACAATAGACTGAATTACAAGCCAGACCCTCTGGGGTCTGTCTTTTTTGAAGCATCACAGACTAGAATTTTTCTCCTCAGAATTTTCAAACATGTTAAAAACTTGGATTATTATTTTATTTAAAGAAAAATCTATATGGAAAAGGGAAAGGAATGAATATTTTTCAGCAAGTCATGTATGACGAAATCTTTACATGAAACAACCTAGTGTCTCATTAACCCCTAAGAAATATAATACAAGGCAAATAATCCCCCCTCCCTGAAATTGTACAGATAAGAAAAAAATGTAAAGTCACTAATTTGTAGAATTAGGTTTTAAAATAAATTTTGGCCTTCTCTAAATGTTCGGTTTTTATCCAGCTGAGTAGATTATAGTCACTGACATCTAGTAAGCAGAATAACAAGGAGTACAACACTCTAGCTCCTCAGGTGTCAGCGTGTGAGGGGGGCAGGGAGAATAATTGGATCCTATATATGATGAAGCAGGAGCAATCCCAGCATGCCCGTGCCAAGCCTGCACTCAACCTACCACATGAGAGAAGACAATTAATGGCTCCTCATTGTCATTGCCCCAACCATGCCCTAAGACTCTTGAATGACTTTCTGCCTTGTTCAGCATTAGAGAGTGCTGGAGTTACACTTGGTGCTTCTTTACATAGCCCTAGGTTTCCTTGAGGGCCTTGGCCTCTTAGGCTAATGATGTAAAAAGGATAAATAAGAATGGAGGGAGGCAATGTCAGGTGGTGGACACCTGCAGAACCCATGGACCTAATCTCTTTCCCTACTTGTCAGTCAGTTCAGCAATTCCTAGGGAACTCTCTTGTTTATTCTTTTGTATTCAAGAGAATGGATCTGAGACGTCTAGTCTTTAGGTGATGCCCACACATGCTATTGCTTGAACTGTACTGAATTTCACTCACACACCGGCGGCTCACACCTGTAACTCTAACTACCCAGGAGGCTGAGATCTGAGGATCCAGGTTTGAAGTCAGTCCCAGGAGAAAGTCTATGAGACTTTTTATCTCCAATTAACCTGCAAACCCAGGAGTGAAGATGTGGCTCAACTGGCAAAATGCCAACTGTGTGAAAAAGTTATAGGAAAGCTGTCTAGGCCTAAGTTCAAACTCTAGTACTGTCACAAAAAAGTACAGAATCTAATAGACATACAGTGGATAAATAATATACCAAATATTCTCAAGCCATATGACAGTTTTTTGTAAACATTATCTGAATTACTGCTTCCTGAATTCCTTGTAGAAATGTAGAAATCAAACAATCCTAGCATTCATTTAGATTTAGCTGTTGCTTGCAAGTAATATCAAATCTTTGGCTTTCTCTAAATATGACATTAATCAAAGTACATGAAGAGCTACACCAAAAATGTAAAGTCTCACATTTGTATAAACCAGTCTGGCAGGACTGTGAATTAACAGCTAATAAAGGCTTTTCTTACCTGCATTGCTTTGAAATAGCCAAAGCAGAGCCTGTGGCAATATGGTTACTGGAATTCTTATTTATAATATGTACTTATTCCTCATTCCATATAGAACTTAGATCTAATTTTCAATAATATTATAATAAACTGGGCACCAGTGGTTCATGCCTATAATCTTAGTTATTTAGGAAGCTGAGATCTGAGGATGATTGTTCAGGCCTTACAGGACAGGGAAATCTGTAAGATTCTTAACAAAGTTAAGAGGAACATAGACGTTCAATATTATCCCTGATTTGGTTTGTCTCTTTCTACCAGTTGGATTGGAGATTTAACTAAATGAGTTCACACTCAACAAGCTCATGTTATCTGGGGTTCCCATAAGTACAGAGTGGATGAGTTGGATTTATCTTCCATGTCCTAATTTTTTGTTTCATTTTGTATTCATTCTTCTGTGGATTGAACTTATGGTTTGGGTGCTGTCCCTGAGCATTTAGGATAGAGATCTACCACTTGAGCCACAGTTTCACTTTATAGCCCCAAATATCCATCTATTTGATTTTTCATTGTTTTTACCTTCCTGCTCTCTAGGTATCTACAGATGTTTAGGAGGCAATATCCTGACTATCAGCCATATACAGTGAAGCCCAGAAGCCAAAGAGATGCTGAGAAAGCAGAGGGGATCTCCTCAAAGCTTTCAGGGAAAGTGCTATAAGGGCTTTGTGACAAGTTGGCACAGACTGCTGACCTGAAGGCACTAAGGACAGAAAAACAGGAGCAAAATCAGATTAAGGCTACAAGGAGAAAGACAAGTATAGCTGGAGCTATTATGTCAATAGAAGGTTAATGAGACTACCTCACTGTGCCAGACACTGGAAGAATGTCTTCGAACTAGACACCCTCCATGTCAAGGAACTCAAACTTAAGTTTTTGACCTTGGACTTCTTCTCTCTTGACCTCTAATCTCTATTTAGAGTGCTTATCCTTCTTTAAAACAAAGCAAGATGACTTAGAAAACAATTTTGACAGATGCAGAAACACAAGCTAGATGCACATCAAGCTATAGTGAGACCAAATAGTGTATTGCTGTTGCTGGTTTTTTTTTTTACTATCCACAATGGCTGGCTGAATGCTGATGTACACTGAGCCCTGGAGCTCCCAAAGGGTGTGGGAGAATCATTTTTCCCTAGAGCAGCTGGTCAAGGGGGGTGGTCACGTTGATCATGCTCAGGTCATCATCCAAAATCTGGATTCGCAGAGCTTGAGGGAGAGGCTAGAGGGCTGCTGGCACGAACAATATTTGATAAGTAACCCTGAGGGGACATATAGAGAGATCCTGGGCTTACCATGAATAGCAGATCTGAAGGATTCAGAAGAGACTGGGTAAGTTCTTTCCTGTGGGGTAAGGACACAGGTATCATGGCACCAGATGGCAACAGAACAAAAGAGGGTGACTCAAAAAGTCCAGATGCTGCTTGGGTATTTCTGAGGAAAATGAAGGCTGTGAGGGTGTGAAATATCTGTTGAGAGGAAATGATGCATAATCTTCACTGACCCAATGTCTAATCAAATGTGATCAGAGATCCTCCAAGAGGAATGGAAGAATAATAAAGGAAGGTTTCTATGAAACAACTGAGCAATTTCTGAGGTGTGTGTATTCATGAGTGAGTGAAAGTGTGAGTGTGAGACTCTGTGTGTATGTGTGTGTGTGTGTACATGTGCAGTGGGGTATGTTGTTTGTTTCTTTTTTCTCCTGCTTTCCAAGAAAAACTAACTCAAATAAACATTTCCTAGGAACACGCTTCCAAGGAGATATTCTCTATCTACAGACATGTCCTGGGTGCTACACTCCAGTTTTAGTTTTTGGTGCCTCTACTGGGGCCTGAACACAGGGCTACGTGTTCTTGCTTGGTTACTTTGGTCAAGCCTGGTGTCTACCACTTGAGCCATACCCCTACTTCCTAGCTGCTCCAATATTCGAGGAAGAAGCTTGGCTTGGGCAACAGTTGCTACTTTGCCACCAGTCCTAGCAAGAGTCTAGCTGGTCCTATCCACTGAAGAGGAATCCAAGGCTCAGCCAGAGATAGGACACACAGGAACCCCCTCCTGTTGTCCCCAAAGCACTCACAGCTCTGTCTTGCAAGTACTCTCTTCTCCTTTTCAAGCCCAGACGGAACAAAGGGGAAGTGGCATATGCCTTCATTGGAGACTCAGTTCTATATCTAGGAAATTAACTCTCTAAGGTAGGCACATTAATCTGATTTCCAATGATTTACATTATGATAAGTGTTGAGGCATGTGATTGCTCACTATAAATTTACAGATAAAAAAGGTGTTCCTTACATGTCATTTATTTTACTCATGTAAATTAAGAAAGGGTTAAACCTAACCTTTCTCTTGATGTGTCATGGAATAATAGGAACTGTGGAATAAAGCCTATGTGCTTAAAGACTTGGGCCTTTCTCCATAGTTTCCCACTGTGAAGTTCCAGTCAGAGAAAAGGGTCGATGTATACATATCTTAGCCCTGTGACAGTTACCTGAAGCCAAAAGAAAGTAAAACTGTACCAACTCAGTCAAACATTATCTTTGCCTTCTTTTTCTCTGACACAAGTGGTGCAGGTGGGCTGTCAATTGGCCTCAGAATAGTTGAGGGTGGTCAGTGACTACTGATTCTTGGCTCTCAGGATAGGAGCAGCCAGCAGAGTAGCCTCCTCTCTACTGAAGCATTGTCTAACTCTTCTGGCTGCCTCCACAAGTATCACTTCTCAGAAAGCTGAGCTATGGTACCAT
Organism: Megascapheus bottae; assembly: GCF_031878675.1. Taxonomy (NCBI): domain Eukaryota; kingdom Metazoa; phylum Chordata; class Mammalia; order Rodentia; family Geomyidae; genus Megascapheus; species Megascapheus bottae. The sequence goes on along the minus strand of NC_143529.1, from coordinate 30,123,675 downwards.
GCAGTAAATGAATAGGAGCTGAAAAAATAGAAATGTAGGATATGGGCAAGACTACAGAAACACATGGGCCCTCCTGTTAGCAGTGGAATGTCCTTTCAATGTGGCTGGAAAGGTCAAAGTCTTCTTAAATAAGGTTCCTCAACAGACAAGTACTCCAGAAATTGTTCTAGAGGTTAGTGACTGTTTCTGTTTGTTTGAAACAGATTACAATGTTGTTCTAATATCTCTCTGTCTTCTAGTGAGAAGTATGGGTTTTCATAACTCAGGAGTCTAAACAATGGGGAAATGGCTTCAGAACTGAGCAGGATAGTTGTTTGATACTAATGTTCGATAAGGCTGAACATTCCCTGTCCTAGCTGGCATCTGAGTGTCCACTCCCTTATTCAGGAGCGAATGTCCTCATTAGCTTACATTTCCAGGCTCAACATGGCACCGTGCTGGTTGTAAATGAAAGAGTCAGCTTGCTCAAGAGGCATGGATATCAGGAGCCTTCACAAAGCTCTGTTCTCTTACAGAGAGCATCCAAGCCATGCTCACCCCTTCATCTGCAGGGCACAGGAATAAAGCGTGCTCTACAACTCCTCAAAAACCACCAAGACGAAGTCTAGAAAGCCACAATGTAATTAACGTTCTCTGGCACATGCCCAACTATGATCTGCTGTGAGGTAGAATTTTTATCCATAGGTAAGGAAACACATACAAATGGTGTGAGAGATTTTTCATTTGTTTTTGCACATTGCCATCTTTTGAAGAAGTACAACCCTCCAAGTTAGCAAAGAGTAGGTAGGAAGGAGGAAGTCTTAAATCTGGAAGTTCACACTAGAGCTCAGCTTTCACAGAGAGTTGAAAGATCTTAGAAGAACTAGACATAAAGTTAATTAGGAAAAACCTCAAAGGAGGGTACCATAACCAAACCATTTCTGAGATACTGAGAGGAATGTAATGTGCAAGCGATGGTATGAATATAATCCTCTGACAACAAACAAACAAACAAAAAACTTTCTCCTTCCTGAAGCACTTGATTTTGTCACTAACAGGGTCCAAATTCAGGTCTTGAATTTGTCTGGCGGTGTGCTGACATTTGAATCACCCCTCTAGTCCAGCCTTATCTGGTTATCTTGTAAATGGGTTCTCCAGGACATTTCACCCCAGGATAGCTTTGAACTTTAAGCTGCCAACTCTCAGGTACAGTTCTAAGCCAGGTGTGAGCCACTGGCACTCAGTTCTCCCAGTATTTTCAACCTCTATACTTACTAATACAATGTTCTGGAATTGCTAGGATGGTGGGTTATTTCAGTGCTTGATTTATCAGTGTCTTACTCTTTATATGACTTTATCTCCTAAGTGTTTAAGATGGCCCTTGTTAGATAGAAAGGCCATTCCTGTTTAAATGAAGACATAAGAAATCCTAAAGGACACGAGAGGTGCCCTTGAGAGAAACTACTGTGTGTGTACATGCCTCATTTATTCATAAATCAAACAGTGCATATTTAAGCCAGGTAAAACTACCAAGAACAACGTCCCTCATTATTTAAAAAAGTGCCATTATTCTGCTTAGTTATGTTTTAAAAATAGCCTGACATTTAAAATAATTGATGAATATGTAATTTGCTAATCAGTAATAGGCAGTTCCCAGGGAGACAATCATCATTAGTTTTATAATTTGCTGTTTCAGAGGAGTTTCTTGAATGCAAAGATTAAAGCCAGGAGGCAGAGAGAAATCACTCTAAAATGACATTATCCTATTAAACACCCATAATACTAAACAGCAACAACATTTAAACCTCAAAAATGAAGCCAATGTATTGACAAGCCATTGGGCGAGTTACAGATAGGACACTTACATGTAGTGATTTTCTCCATACTAAATTCCACATTCACAATCATGTACTCAGATGAACATAGCATAACATACTATACTGTAAAGAACTAAATTATATTTTAGCTTTTGCTTTTATTTCTTGTCACCTTTCTCCAAGTGTTAATAGAGATCCCATTCACCATGCACGAACACTCACATTCTCTTTCCGAGAACATTTCTGATTTTGTTGGTATATAGAGAAAAGTCATTTATTAAAAAATTGCCTTATTAACCTACAACTTTTGGTAAATATCTAGATTATCTAGTCAGTCAAGTTGTCTCTATGGCCTAAGGAGGAAAAGTAAGAAATGCTAGCTGCCTTATTCAATCCAAATGAGTTGATATTTGAATATTTATAAGGATATCAATATTCACAGTATCTTACAAACATGCTCCAAGCTAAATAAAAATAAACTGCCAGAAATGTTACAGTACCATAGGAGAAGAGCTAAAAGATATGTACAAATTCATTGACAACATCTTTGTAAGTAATATGGACAACACATTTAAAAATAAATTTACATAAAACACAGTAGATAAATTTATCAAATGTTGATAAATTTTTAGAGACAGTATAAAAGTACACAAAATATGGAAGAGAGAAAGGAGGGCTTTTTTTAAGAAAAAATAGCCACTATGCCGATACGGAGAATACATTGCTATGTTCATATTACACAATGATGGAAACCAGACAAAACAATTTGGTAACAAACAGCAAAGAAAGTTTTGCCAGTCAGAAGAAGGAAAGACATTCCTTTGGGGATGGAAACACACAGACTGGACTCATCCCCCACCCATAAACACAGAGAAAAAAAAACAAAAGCAAATGCAAGAGTTGTCTACAGCAACACATGACAGACAGAGGTGAGAAGCGATTGGCACGTAGCATCACAGGGAGTCAATCACGATTGGCTAACGATGGTGGTACCTGGCTCTGTTGCAGGTCGCTGGCTTGCCGGAAGGGAGGACCCGATGGAGGAGGCACACCAGATGTAGAAGCAGATCGACCCAGCTTGCAGCTGACTTTAGGTTCTGTGGACAAGGCAGGAAGACAAGGCATTTGCTGAGCAACTTCGACAATGAGGAAAGGACTGTGGGTCTCCATCATTGCTGTGTAATGTATTCTGGGAACATGTAAAATGCTTCTGGTGCTTGCTAATAATTTACTCATAAATAAACATTGTAACAACTGACTTTTTTTCATTTTTATTCTTCATTGTAATGTATAGAGGGGTTAAAGTTACATTCGCCAGATAGTAGGTGCATTACTTCTCACACATTGATCCCCTTCTCATGTTTTTCCCCATTTCCCTCCCCCCCCCAAGCCCCTCCCAATCATCTGGTGTCCCTCCCTTCCCTTCTGACTATTTCAAAGGTATTTCTTCATAGAGTAGGCTCTGGGGAATGCAAATGCATACCCTTGTCATTTTACCCACTTCAGGGTTCGTTTCTATGTTATGATTATTGGAACAATCATGTTCCATTAGGGCAGAAAGCAAGTAAACCAAATCAGTTTGATATTTTATCTTCATCTGTGGTACATAGATTCCTACATCCTAAAGTGTCTTATCTAAGCTTCTTCAAATTTGTTCCTTCTTCCCTCCCTCCCTCCCTTCAGTCACTCCTTCTTTCCCTCCCTCCTATTTCCCCTCCACCATTCCTGTTTCTTTCCCTCCCTCACTCCCTCTCTGCCTTCCTCCCCTTATGTTCTTTTCTTTCTCTTCCCTTCTCCCTTCCTTCCTTCCTTCCTTCCTTCCTTCCTTCCATTCCTTCCTACCTTCCTATTTTCTTCCTTCCATGACTACACCCATCAGGTTTTCAATGTAACATGTTTTAGTTTATGTTTAATGGATTTAAATATGGCAAACATTTTAAGACCATTGTTGTGTTGCAAATATTGACAGTACACATATTATTTTCCAAGGACTTGCTTTAAGAGAGCACATCGTCTATCAGAAATACACATCTCAAACAATAAATAAGCTGTCTGTACACTGGGCTCTCCTCACTTTCTAACACTGAAAATCCAGATGCAGCTCCTTTCCAGTGTCTTAGATCCTCCTCTGCTTTCCTCACAGACAGCAGACATATATGCACCACTTCCAGAACAAATCTGGTGCATTTCTGAGTCCTTCCGCTATTAAGTTAGACCTACTCACAGTTTGCTTACTCATTGTGATGGCTATTATATTCACATCAGCCATGTTTCAGAAACTTCCTGGACGTTCTCTCACAATCTCCCTGCTTAAAACCAACCAAACAAATTCCAGTTGTTCCATATCTAATATCATAAAAAAGTTTAAACTCTGCAATCATGCACCCTTGGGTTAGGTATAATCTGCAAGGTAAACAATCAAATCTCTGCTCTCAGAATCCATCACTCCAAGTTATTCTCTTGATCAACTTTTGGCATGCTGAAACTTCCTTGTATACTAATATGCAATTCAGGGTTGATTTCTACTATGAAGCCTCTCATCTTTTTTTAAAGATTTTATTAACATTGATTTTTACATCATATTTCAAATGTCATGTTTAACAAACAAGTATGCAATCTATATACAATCACTGGCACATAGATTTTGGAACATAATTAAAATTAAGCTGAAGGTTTGTATGTCACAGATATATATCAATCTATATAACATGTCTATAGAGTATATATCCCATTATATATTTTTATGTCTATGTAGTTATGTTTATATCTCTAAGACCAGCAGCCTCTCATCTTCATGTCCTCTTTCTCTATTCCCCCACACTGCTGTGGTGTGTGTGTAGTGCTTACTCAATTTCCTGTGGTTCTGAACGTGTTTTTGTTTGTTTGTTTTTGTTTTTCTGGAACCACACAGCAGTGCTTTACTTTCACTAAAGACATTCACAGTAATCTAGCATAGGTCAACACAACTTATACAAGCAGAGGCAATCAAGCAACCTCATCTGGATTCAAGTTCTGGCTTTCCTTCTTCTTGAAGGACTGTTTCTTATCTAGGCGCTCACTTTAGAAAGCCCTCCCTTACTTCTGTATAAGTGATGCAACAATCTGCACACCCATTCCCAAAACTACCACTGGATTCTCTCTGAGGCTGTTTATATATGATATGATGACATAGATCCAGTACAGCATTTGGCAATTAACCTTATTCATCAGTAGAAAAGAAAGGCATAAAGGCCTAAAGGCCTCTCATTATATAGAGTAGTAGTGTTCATTGGAATCGTGGTGGACAAGTGTTTGGGATGAGCAAGTACTTCCACAGATCCTAGCTTAGATTAATGCCTTTAACCACACAGAGGGAGACAGTTCAGTTCCTTTGCTTATCAGAAGATGCCACATCATGTTCATAGACTGTAAGGTTTTTATCAAATTTATGCAGAAGTTTTTATCTGATGAAAAGAGGTTATCAGACAAACTCACGGGCTTTTTATGTGGCCTGTTGTGCCTAAGGATTAAGTCCACTTGCTGAGTTTTCAGGGAGACCCTGACTCTCTAAGTATCACCTTTCAAATGCAGCCAGGGGTATTTCAAGATGTGCAGACTGAGCCTCAGGGAAAGCCAAACAAACTCACAATGTTGTCATGACTTGGGAAGCTTGTGCTGTCTTCCTGGATGCCAGTCCAGATAAATCTCTAGGCTTGTGAGGCTCCTCAGCATTGTCAGATAAACCATGAGCTAAAAGCACTCATGGACCAGCTCTACTGTCAATCACAGAGAACCTGGAAATTCCATACTAGCATGCTCACACAGGCAAGTTATAGACCTAGATTATTGCCATATTATATATATATAACATATACATACACGGGGAGATATGTGTCTACACACAGACACAGAGAACACAGTAACATTTATGTGTAATAGGGTCATACAGTCGGAACATCCTTTTTTAATTGTGGGATTTTTTTCTTTCTTTTTGACTTTTGCAGTGCCATAGGACATATACCTCAAATGCATTTGGAATTTATTGTGGTGTTTGAGTGACCAGGATGAAGTTTATACAAATTCTCATGTAGTTGCATCCACTAAAGTTTCTTTGGCCAAAAGGACTCTAGGGAGGAAAAGCCAATGAACCTTAAGAAAAGATCCAAAGGAGGACTGAGCTCCCTGATGAGTCCCTAGACATGTGACATCAAAGTTTAACTCCCTAGCTCACAATGTAGTCTTCTCTCAGACTCAAACAGTGAGATGTTTTAGGACCATGACACGGAATTCATAAGTGAATTTTAATACAAAATTTTCCTAGGCATGTGGAGGGCCCCAAATCAATAATGAACCAAGAATCTGTCTATCCATTCCTGAGACTGTCTAGAAAGAAATACAAGGTAAATCTTTCCTTCCTTAAGAAAAACCCATTTCATCAAGAGGTGATTATGAAGCTATAAAACACCTGCTCTTCATATAGCTAAGAAAGTTTTCTTGTGAATACTAACAATAATATTCTAGAAACAAAATATGCTGCAGTGAAGATCTCAGTGTATAAATATTAATAAAAAGAAAAAACAAGAGCAATAGTTGATATGGAAACAGACAGAGAAATGGAGACAGGGAGGAAGTAAGACAAAAGTAAAATGGAAATAGGAAGAGAGGGAAGATGGAAGAGAGGGAAAGAGGGAAGGAAAGTCATTTCTTTTTTTTTTGCCAGTCCTAGGCTTGGTCTCAGGGCCTGAGCACTCTCCTTGGACTTTCTCAAGGCTAGCACTCTACCACTTGAGCCTCAGCACCACTTCCGGCTTTTTGCTATGTATATGGTACCAAGGAATTGAACCTGGGTCTTCGTGCATGCTAGGCAAGCACTCTACCACTAGGCCAAACTCCCAGCCCAAGTCATTTCTTTTGACTCCTGTGATGTTTCTAGATTCATGTCTAGTCATCATTCTTTTTATTAATTGTGTGTTCATTGAGCTATGTTTACTTATGACTTCTATTTCATTTTTAATGGATGCAACCATTCAGTTCTTTGTTTATGATATGTTTTTTTTAACATAGCCATGTCCCGTCTGTCCTTAGTGGTTATAGTGAATGTCTGTTTATGTTTATGTTCCTCCTATTGTTATAGGGTGGCCTCCAAGGTGACTGCTATTTTGCTAGGCTCTCTGCTTTTGGAAAGCACATGAATGACTTTTTTATCTTAGTATCTGCACAGTCATAAGAGATCAGTGCATTTTCACCAGAAACAAAATAACCCACTTTCATCCTGCATCACAGAAACAAATCAGTCAAAATTGGGGTAGATCTAGCTGTACTTCACCCATTTGTTTTTGTTTTGAATGCAACATATGTTTTTAGTGTATTATCGGAGGTAGAGAATGTTTCTCTTGGTGAGTCATAGTGTCGACAGCTTCTAAATAATGACTCAGAGCTGCACAGGAATAAGGGTGGCCCACATATGACAAACTTTAATCTGCAGAAAGGCATTTTTCAAAATGACACATATATAAGTTAAGATGAAATGGTACCTGATTAAAAAGCAGAGGAGTAGTTATGTATACTTTAGACCCAATTAAACAAATTTTTGTTCCAAAAACTTGTTACTCACAAATTTCCAAAAACAAAATCCTTCTATACCTACTGAGCTAGCACCTAGGTCAAGAAAGAAGTTAAATCATGAGAACCTGACATTATCAGACATTTCTGTGGAGGTTTTAGAGATGTTTCTTACCCTGTGCCTTCCTTTTAAATGCTCTTTCTGAACAAATTTTGAGAAGCCTCTGAAATTTAAGAACAGCAAAAAAAGTGAACCCAAGTTCTGACTTCAAGCTAGGACCCATTCCTTGACAATGGGCAAGGAGGAAAACAACTATTCCAAATGCCTTGTCGCCACCTAAGCTAATATCCTGCCTATCTTAAGGATTGGAACTCCTAGGTAATCATTTAGGCACATTAATAAAAATATTCTAGCCACAGTTGGAGACAAATGCCCTGTAAGAAACAAAGAAGGAAAACTAATTATCACAAATATAACTAACATGTTAAGATAGTCTCATACACTATACTAAATGCTTTTTTTCTTTTGCTTTATAGACATGGAAGGTACTTCTTTTATTTTTACCATTTTGCTTGGAAATCATTGAAATATGACTAATTCCATTAATTCATCATCAGCTATGAGTTCTGCAAGATAATCATATGCACACTGAGACATTCTTTCATTTTTCTTCCCTGTTTCATTGGTGCAGAATCTCTGTGCAGCCCAGGGTGAGCTTAAACTCACAAGCCCTCTGCTTCAGCTCCTCATTAGCCTGGATTACAGACATGCACCACTGTATCTGGCCCTCAGAAATTCTTAAAGTATTGACAATCTAGTCTAGAAAGGATTCTCAATTGCTGCGGCATGATTGAGACCATAAACCATTAAGTCCACCTGATCAGACCAATTCCTACTAATGTTTAACGTTAGTATAGTAATTTCTAGATATTTTTGCTATTCTTTTACTGTGAAATATTTTATAGAATTTTGAGTAGATGATAGGATTATATATGATGAGTATAGTACAAAAGTGATACATCGATTGGGCACTGGTGGCTCACTGCTGTAATCTTAGCTACTCAGGAGGCTGAGATCTGAGGTTCAAAGCCAGCCCAGGCAGGAAAGATCATGAGATTCTTCAATTAATCATCAGAAAACAGGAGGTGGTGCTGTGGCTCAAGGGATAGGGTGCTAACCTTGAACCAAAGAGCTCAGGGACAGCATCCAGGCCCAGAGTTCAAACCCTATGACTGATAAAAGACCCCGTATAGCAAAAACACTTCTTAGCAGAAAGAACAGTGCAGGAGGAATTTCAATACCAAACTTTAGACTCTATTACAGAGCAATAATTATCAAACCAGCTTGGTATTGGCACAAGAACAGGCATGAAGACCAATGGAATAGAACTGAGGACCCAGATATTAAACCACAGACCTATGGCCACCTAATCTTTGACAGGGGAGCCAAAAAAATAGAATGGAAGAAAGACAGCCTCTTCAACAAGTTGTGCTGGCAGAACTGGTTAAGCACCTGCAGAAAACTAAAGTTGGATCCTTCTTTGTCACCCTGCACTAGAATTAACTCCAAATGGATCAAAGACCTGGAGGTAAAAGCTGACACACTGAAAACTTTACAAGAAGGAGTAGGAGATACACTAGGCCTCCTTGGCACAGGTCGAAACTTTGTTAATAAAGACCAAGAAACACAACAAATCAGAGAAAGGCTGGATAAGTGGGACTGCATTAAACTGCAGAGCTTTTGTATGGCAAAGGACATAGCTAGTAAATTAGTTAGGAAGCCTACAGAGTGGGAGAAGATCTTCCCAACCATACAACAGACAAAGGCCTCATAGCTAAAATATATCAACAGCTCAAAAAATTAAATCACTCCAAAACTAATCTCCAAAGTAACAACCATCCCATTAAAAAATGGGCCAAAGACTTAAAGAGAGTCTTCTCTGAAGAAGAAACAAAAATGGCCTATAGACACATGAAGAAATGCTCGACATCTCTGGTCATAAAAGAAATGCAAATCAAAACAATGCTAAGATTCCACCTCACTCCAGCTAGAATGGCCAGGATCAGGAAAACTAATAACAACAGATGCTGGAGGGGATGTGGCCAGGAGGGATCACTGCTACACTGCTGGTGGGAGTGCAAACTCGTTCAACCACTATGGAAAGCAGTATGGCACTGCCTCAAAAGGCTAAACATAGAGCTTCCCTATGACCCAACAATTCCACTACTTGGCATTTACCCAACCATCCAGAAACTAGGGCATACTAAATCCACTAGCACATCAATGTTCATCGCAGCATTATTCACCATTGCAAAGATATGGAACCAACCTAGATGTCCCTCAGTTGATGAATGGATCCACAAGATGTGGTATTTGTACACAATGGAATTCTATGCTGCTGTCAGAAAAAACGACGTCGCCCCATTTGTTAGGAAATAGAAAGACTTAGAAAAAATCATATTAAGCGAAGTAAGCCAGACTCAAAGGAACTTAGGCTCAATGGTTTCCCTCATTCATCATAACCAGTAGAAACCTTGGGCTCTAATAGCAAAGATTTGCAATAGAGCAAAAACTTGATACATAAGGCCATATAGTATGAAGCTAATTGAATGGACCTCTAGGATATTGAAACAAAAGCCATATAATGAATGATTGCTGTCCTTAAGGTGCTATGTTATCTCTCATCTCTTTTGCTGTTCCTTTGTTATCTCATATTGTCACAATATCTCACTTTGTTATCTGATATATTGGATACATTTGTATTTGGTTACTTGAAATTGGACAGGGAAGGGGGGAAAATCAAGAGGGGGGGTGGGAGGGAGGGTAATGGGGACCAAGACATGTGGAAGGGTATCAATGAATGTGAATTAATGCACCTTCTATCTGGCAAATATCATGTAACCCTTTTATTAAATACAATAAAAAATACTTAAAAAAAGAAAGTGATATATTGGATCTGATAATCATTGATCACCTTGTGACTATTGAGAAAGGAATGAAAGAAAAAAAAAAAAGCCATGAGGACTGGAATCTATCCTAGCACAGAAGCTTTGAATGACTTCCCTCTCCTGTAGCTAGGAGCTGAAGTCCTAACGGAGAGATGATGGAGCTCACCTCTTCCGGGGATTCTGGGACAACAGCTTAGACACTGTCACCACACTGTTAAAAACAAGCTTTCACTACACCTTCCACCTGTTCTCCCTCCCATCCCCTTATCTTTTGGTATGCCGGTTCTGGGCCTTGAATTCAGGGCCTGAGCTCTGCCTCTGAGCTTCTGTGCTCAAGGCTAATGCTTTACTCCTTGAGCCACAACTCCACTTCCGGCATCTCAGTAGAGATAAAAGTCTCATTGGCTTTCCTGACCTGGCTAGCTTTGAACTGCGATCCTCAGATCTCAGCTTCCCGAGTGGCTAGAATTATAGGTGGAAGTAGCCCTGCTCCCAGTAGATGTCTATTTCTATGATTACTTTTTCTTTTTGTTAAATGTGCTGAGATGTTGAGGACTGGGAGAATTAACTGCCTGGTGGACAAAGGTCAGTTTTTCTAGGAACCTGGTTGGCCTTGAATGAAGGAGAGTGAGCCACCCAGCTAGCCAATTGGGCTAGCCACAGCAGCAACAGCTGCTCTGAACACTGCCTGGGTACCCTGAAGAAAGCTGTGTGCAAACCACCACTTCCTGGTGCAGCACAACTCTGGTTCCTGAAGGCACCATCTCGGCAGACAACTTTGCACCAGACCCTTGGTCATGAAGGTCTGGGTGGACTCTTAATAATCGGGGAGCCATTGTCACCTGGGGCTAGAGAGAGAAGCACTTCCCTGCTGGGCCAGCAGAAATCCTGTGGCCTATGCAAACTCAATCCATCACTTTTGTAAGTGCTTTGGTTAGCAGAAGGTGTCTGCCACCCCATTTCCAACTTTACAAGCAGATTTACAAGATGTGAGCAGCTGGGAGATGTCCTCTAGGATTGTTCTCTGGTATTACTCCAGTGCTGTTATTACTTTTATTGTTATTATTATTACTACTGTTAGCAGAGGAGCTGAATTGGTAACACAAAGTAAATCAAGAGAAACAGCAGTGATGGATGGCAACAGCAGCAGCTAGAGCCAGTCCTGTGGCACCTGCAGGTGAGGGTGGGAGGCCATGAGAGACTTGCTGCTACCGATCCCAACCCCAAAACATGAGAAGGCTCTGTGACTTCCCATTGCAGTCCCATCCTTTGGGAGAGGGGAGCAACAGTACTTGTCAATACAGGGTGTCATCTGTCATCTGCCATGGATCACTCAGGGTTACAAAACAAAACAAAGTAACATGAAAGGCCCAGAATAACTGGAGGAATTTCTCCTGGACTACCCACAATTTCTATCTGAATAGAACAATTGGGACCCCTACAAATGATGTTTGACAATAGCATTTCTGAAGGGTCACATAATAAAACCAATGAGTAATTCCTCTGCTGGGAGCTGGTGGTTCACATCTGTATGTTCTAACTGCTGAGGAGGCTGAGATCTGAGGATCATGGTTCAAAGTCAATCCTAGAAGGAAACGTCTAAAGATTCTTATCTCTAATTGACCAGCAAAAAGCCAGAGGTGGAGCTCATGTGGAGAAACGATAGCTTTGAACAAAAGAAGCTCAGAGACAATGTCCAGGCCCTGAGTTCAAGCCTCATGATTGGCACACAGAAATAAATAAATAAAAGATTAATTCTTCTTGGAATTCTGATGAGGACCTAAAGTTCAGAGTAATGTAGAGGGCAGTTTGTGATCCCGTGAAGGACTAAGAAAATGATAGAAGCAATTGATGGAGAAAAAAAAATCATACACATTCTGGGTTGGGAGTTCCCACTGTTACCCTTCTTATGATCTGAAAGGAGAGATTATCTCTTGTGGGCCTCGTTCTTCTGTGGGGAGAATGCACATCACACTTCCTGTTAAGGATACTCTTCAATGCATGCCTAGCTTCTTATATATCCCTATAATGTAGTGCACCATTCATTTAAAAAAAATTGAAAGTCTCTTTTATGGTAATATAAAATTTCTAAAATGCATTTAGGTTCTCTATTCCTTTAGCTGAATCTAAAACATACTTTTATTTTCAAAAGGTATTTATTTCACATTAAAAGTAAACGAAGTACTATCATGCCAAATAAGGTACTTCATCTATTTAACAAGTAAAATACAATCTTTGGTTGTCTTCAAAATTGCTACATAAGGAAAATCTATCAACCAACATGTCAAAAACTCAAAACAGGTATATGAAGATGTGTATATGGATTGAATGAATATTACTGCAGCAGGAACTGTACTTTGTGTGATAGCAGAGATGCAGTAATGAAACTAAGGAGACAAAACCTGATGTTAGAAAGTAACACACAGCAATAATCATTTGAACTGCTTAAAATTGTGGTGTGTTTCACTAAGAAATCACAAAATCAGAAGGAAGTAGCAGACAAATTATGTATGGCATTCAGTTTGCTCATGTTGGGGAGGGAAATGGAGACAAAAACATGAGAAGGGGTATCAATTTGTGAGAAGGAATGTACCTACTACCTGGCAAATGTAACTGTAACCTTCTATACATTACCCCAACAATAAAAAATAAATTAATAAATACTATTGAACTTAGAAAAAAACTAGTCATAATGGAAATGGGCAACACTTGCTCTCATGTCACTAGTTTCTGTACTTTCCTAAGGTGAAATCACCTTGAATGAAAGTACAAGCATTCAGAAAGATGGCAGTCCTCATTGAGCGTATGTCTTGTTTCCATGACCACATTCTACCTGTTGCCACTTGACACACAAATATACTAAAGAAGGCCTGGCTAGGAATTTGACTAATCCAAGACCATATGATCAAATCCCTCATGGCAAAAACTTCAGACCATTCTCCAATGATGGCTCTTCTTTTGTAATAGAAGTTCTGGGGTTTCTAAGACTCTTTGGGATAAAAACTCCATTATAAAATACTGAAAATGATAAGATGCCATTTACCTTTTCTCATTATGTTGACCAATGAACTGCAAGTCTCAGAGCAGTGGCTGCCTCCCTCCGCTGTAACCTCAGCACATTACTCAGTGGTCACAATATTTCCACCATCCTGTTCACGTGGGAGGTTGACAGACACTTTCCTGAGAATTAATGAAATAATCTGTCCTTTCAATGAAGATAACTAACACCAGTTGTTGTCAATTAAAAATATATATTAGGCCTCAACACAAAGTTAAAGTTTTGAAAACTCGTCTCTATCACTATGAGCCTGTGAGCATCCCAATGCTTAAGGCTTTCCTTAGAAGCACTCACTGGTAAATAGCATCAGGGAATGGGATATATTGGTTTTTACAACGACACGTGTCAAGATATGTAAGATCTTCATGACTCAGTGAATCGATATATTTTTTTCTAACTGCATATTATAAACCATGCCAGTGTAAATTACATTTGATTTTTCAAGATAAATCAATGGATTTAATATAACAAAGTGTGGTGAAATTATTGATAGGCAACTAGGATTGAAATTAACCTTTATAGACTACTATTTTCTGAGATTTTGAAAGATTAAAGAAGAGACACCATTATATAAAAACTCATTTAATACTTCTCTGTATATATTCATATTTCATATATGTATTAGCCAAATCATCACATAGCAATTGATTTCATTTGAAGCAGATGAGAGAAGCTATTTTTGTTTTCTGAAACTAGTTATCCATGAAAGTTTCCAACCATAGAACAACTTCAATTTGCTCATTATTTGTTACAGCTTTGAAAAGTATAGTTATTTGTGTTGACATATAATGCATTTATTATTATTATTATTATTAATGGACAAGTATATTTTAACTTTTATAATTTTAATTTCAGATAACCTGAATAATTTTAGAGTTACTTCATAAAAAGTATTTTGGAGTTTGCAATAATTTTAAGAAGAATATAAGTTGTAAATCTAGAGTTGAGAATTGCAGTTTATATACACTAACTCTATTTTAAATTTATGAAGTTCTCTTAAAGTAATAAATTGTATACACTTGTTGATTGAATATTTTATAAATAATCAGAACAAAAGAATATTTCACACTAATGCATAACACACATGGCAAAACCTGTGCAAAACTTTAAGGATTTTAGGAGCTACTATCTGAGAGTGAGGCTGTAGATATTTTTATTATATAAAGTACAGGGAAGTTAATACCTTGCAGGGAGACTAAAGGAAATTTTCAAGGCATCTTTCAATCACCTGAAAGAAGCAAGCTCTAAGTCTGTTGCTGATACTTCAGTACTAATAAGTGAAATATCTTGAACTAATTCAGTAAACTCTTGAAAACACATTTTATTGACCACAAGCAAGTTTACTGAGGTCATTGTTTTATTCTTCATTGTTAATTGGCATTTTGTGTTTTGTTTTTGTAAGCACTGTGACAGAGAAAGCAAAATACAAATTTGATACTTTCCAAAGGTTCCTAAAACCATTGAGGGATGTGTCAGTGGTAGGTAATTTCAGAAGCACAGAATTTATTTAGAAATAAACTTCAGGAGTATTAATGGTCATGTGTCATATTGGCCTATCCAAAAATAATCACCTGTCACACTTGCTATCCAGAATCCATTGTTAAAAAGTAATTTTGGAAATAAGTTGGCAATTCCCTGGAGAAAGGAATCTCTATCCACTGCAGGCCCTAAGAGCCAGTGCTCTGTGCTACCACGTGACTCCAGTGTGGCCTCTCCCTCTCACTCATTGGTCCATTTGCTTGGACCTCTGTGACCTTCTGTGTGTTCACAAGTGAAATAGGAAGAATCGAGGCGGTGGGTTCATAAAATGACTGTAGTCATTAAATCAAATAATCATTGCAATGACTTTGCCGTGGCAATCAACATGTAATAAGACCTCAAGTCACATTTTCTATCTGTATTATTGAAAAGTAAATTTTACACCTCAATTATTTTGCTTGTAAATCCAAACGTGTCCCTTGCAGGGGCACACACGGCCATCTTCACAGACACTCCCACCTAGAGCTGCCTTTGATGGACAGTCTCACTATTTGTAGATCTCTCTCTCACCGAGGGAGTCTGGTATCACCCCACCACATAGTCCCACAGCTCCTTCCTTCCATCCTCCCGTTCCTTCCTTATTAAACTCTAGGCTCTTACAGTACAGAAGCTGTGCCCACGGCTTCTTCCTTTGATTTCCTAAGTAACATGATAATTACTGATTTCTCACAAAGACTCATTAAGTATCTGCTGAATGGATTCTTTTGAAACAGATTTTAAAGAACAGTCAGTCTGGAGGATGACTTTGTAGTACATATTTATAATGAAATATATATATATATATATATAATTTTTTTGCCAGCCCTGGGCTTGAGCTCAGGGCCTGAGCACTGTCCTTGGACTTTCTCAAAGCTAGAGCTCTACCACTTGAGCCTCAGCACCACTTCTGGCTTTTTTTTTCCATGTATGTGATACTGAGGAAATGAACCCAGTTCTTCGTGCATGCAAGACAAGCACTCTACCACTAGGCCAAACTCCCTGCCCGTGAAATATTTTTTAAAAATAATTTTTACAATAGTTTTAAACATAAGCATTTCTTGATCTTCCCTATGTGTTATGCAAGGGAAAAAAAGTACTGAAGTACATTCATCAGTCTTTAGGGGGAGAAGAGAGGGAAGGGAGAGAATGAGAAAGAGAGAGAGAGAGAGGAAGAGACATGCACAGAGTTGGGATTGCAGCAATTGCATTTCATGTCCTAGACAGTAGATGGCAGTAAAAACATTGATAGTATTCCAGAGGGTTACAAAGCTCCCAGAACCAGTCTCTGTAAATGCCTAGCATGTCAGGCAGGGCCTTCTGTTTTGTAATGTCTTCAGTGGCTTTTCACAGGAACAGTAAAGGGCATTCTCTGTAAGTGAAGTCAATCCACAGGGACTTCCCATCGAAAGCCAACAGCTACACAACAGTAGTGTCAAAAGCTGAGCCCCCAGAGAGCCCAGGGAGAAACCAGGACATCATGGATGGCACACAGCATTAATGATTTATACAGAGACAAGATGAAGCCACTTCTGCTTATACCTGCCTGCCTAATTATTCTCTAAAGGATCAAATAAGTAGAGGTAGCTGGAAATTCAGATGCTTCTTAATAAGAATAAAACTACTGACAATTTGATTTTTTATAAAAGCATTCAAAATATTTATATAGGATGCACTATCATGTTTTGTGCTTGTGTTTAACAGAAATTAACTTATATATGCAAACACACGTAAGAGGGAGAGAAATTTCTCTTAAATAATTAACTGACTGGAGATCTGATGTAATAAAACTCTATTTTAAAACCCATAAACAGCTCTGCACACACGTACACACACACACACACACACACACACACACACACACACACACAGAGTTAATATGACCCACTTACTTGATTTCAATCTGCTTCCATAACTGTGGTTTTCTACAAAATAATGGGAATAGGAATTGAAATGGTTTGAGGGAAATTCAGCAAAATTATTGGGAAACAAAGATCACTGTCTGTTTTTACTGCATCAGATACAGTAATATTCCTTGAAGTATCAAATCCCTGGTGTCGCTGTCCTGGAAGAGAGTGTATCATTCATCACCACATTGCCCGCTGTTCCCACAGTGGGATTCCAGGAGTAAATGATACAATTAAGAGAAGCCTACCTAATGTCAGTTTGTGTGTGTGCGTGTGTGTGTGTGTGAAGAAAATAACCAAAACACATGTGAGGCATAGCTTCCCAGATACCCAAGAGCAAATTTTGGCTACACTAACACAACCCAGTTATAAATATCTTCCTATTAGTTATAGAAACACAGACACTGTATAAGCCAAAGAGCAAGGAACACATTTCTTTGGATTTATGCAGCCTGTTATTTAGGGCAGTGTACTTATCTCCATAATTCTGTTTCCTCTGGTTTAAGAGGATAATAAATTAGCTGTTTCTGATTGCATAAGCTCTGGGTTTAAATCCATAAAAGGCTTCCTATCACTTTAGGTAACATTCAAATGACACATGCCTCAGCTCCATGCTGGCTTCCTTTAGCTCCTCTCCAGTGTGTGTCCTCATATCCCAGGGACATGACCTTAATACTGCTTCCTTTGCTGTATCCTGAGATCTCCAGATCATTAGATGGCCAGGTATCACCTTTGAAATAGAAGTTTTATGTCCTCTCTTTAGTGACTTTTTTCAGATTGTAATTACAGCTTTACTTACACTGATCTAAAGAAGACTGGTGACTATGTGAATGGATGAACACTGAAGAATTCTAAGGGCATAGAGTTGGAAATTGGGGAACACAACCTAATAAAATAATGGAACAAGAGCTATGCTGAGGTGGAGTGGAGCCAGGGCAGATGCTTGAAATCCATTCCTTGGTTTGAAGGTACTACTTAACAGATTTTGGATGATATGCTTGACTTCTTGTCTTGAACCTTGAGTTACCACTGGAAAATTTCACAAAGGGACAGCTATCCATCACTGCTGACATGGTGAAATACAAATGTAACACTCTTAAATAGTTAATACATGATTTTCATGTGTAATGCCTTATTCCCAGTGGTTCATCTATAATGTCAAATTCAGTTTAAAAAATTATCTCAGGGCCAGGAGTTTGGCCTAGTGGTAGAGTGCTTGCCTAACATGCATGAAAACCTGGGTTCGATTCTTTGGTACCACATGCATAGAAAAAAGATGGAAGTGGTGCTGTGATTCAAGTGGTAGAGTGCCCAAGGACAGTGCTCAGGCCCTGAGTTCAAGCCCCAGAATGGGCAAAAAAAATTATCTCAATCAGATTGCATATTTTCAATAAGCTTAGAGCAAATTTTGCCACTATCCCAGGTTCTGTTAATTTTTTAACGTCCCAAGTCTTTATTTATTTGCGTAGTTGTTTTTGTTTTAATTTTTGCTTTTTATTTTGGTGGAACTGAGTTTTGAACTCAGGATCTGTGCTTGCTAGACAGGAGCTCTAACATTGATTTTTACAACATATTTCAAATGTCATGTATAACAAACAAGTATTCAAGAAGGAAATGTCATGTATAACAAACAAGTATTCAAGAAGGAAGTCTCTATATACAATCACTGACACATAAGGTTCTCTTTTCTTTAAACTGGAATATTATGTTTTCACTTGAATACATATGACCTTACATGCAATCAGAAAACTGTTATTCTTCTCTCTCCAGAAATGAAGTCTTACCCTCTCTGGTAACTAGATCCTTCTTTTGTCTGTTTGTTTTAGTTTTTACTTTTGTTCTTTACATAAATCTTAGGATTTTTTTCTTTTTTACTATTAATAAGTATTATTCTTTTTTCTTTTTTTTACTATTCAGTTTCTACAATTAACATTAATCAAACCTTTGGGCATTATTTCAAGAAAATGCTTTTCTCTGGCCCAGTTTGAGTACATGCTTGGAACAGAGAGCTGGACTTTGCTTTCATCTCCTGTCCTTGTTCTTCCTGCTCTGAATCCAGTCCGCCTCGATGATGATGTCTTACACCAGGGCAGAAGGAGAAAGGACAAAAAGAGATGAGACCCAGGAAATGTTTTTGACAGACCAAGGTTGAGATGACATCTCTGATTCTCTCTGTCTGTCCTACAGGTTTGGCAATGAAATTCTCCCTTCTTGGGATGTTTTCCGAGTGCCTGACTCTCACTGGAGAGTTCATGTCTTTTTTTTTTTAAAGTAGTTCCATCCACAATACATTGAATTGCAAATCAGATCAGTTAGATGTTATGATAGTTAAGAACAATCTCTGCAAAGTATTTGGGGAGAGGAGTGGTTCTTAAATGTCAGAGATTTCATGTCTTTGACACGAATTCGGTCTTTCCTTGATTGCCCTCTGGGAACAGGGAAATTTGTTCCATGAAAAATTGCCACATGCACATACCATGAGCAAGTATGCAATCATGCATACACACAGCCATGTGTGTGCACATGTACGCATACACATACACACAATCTATCCAAAATCCCTCATAATATCTACTCTCTGCTTCAAGCCTAGGCTAGAGATGAGGGTTCAGTTAAGGACCCCAGTATTTGTTTCGTTCACCACTTTTGCAAGTTCTCTTTCTGTGGTCTTGGCTTTTGGGCTTGGGTGTGAGAGTAATTATCTCTTGGCATTTTGTAATGAGCCTTTTGCATTTTATACCATTTATTTACATTCAAACTCTATTAAGACACACTTCTGCTACTGAAATGGATAATTCACTCCCAGTGTTTCCTTTATGGTTCATACTCAAAACTGTACCACCAGAGTCATGAGAAATACAAAGCGTGTCGTTTCTTTGGTGGGTACAAATTCCAGCTAGCAGAAGCCACAGATTTCCTCTGAGAAATAAGTGGGGCCATTGGGAATAGAATGTCTCCAAATGAGAAGCTCTCTAAATGAGACTCCTGTTCTGTGTTTGCTACTCGATTTCAAAAAGGGAGAGAATTAAACTCTACAGTGGGAAAACAGTGAGCAGAACCAAGCGGCGGGATCTGACAAATGTTCCCGTAGGAAGTAATCAGGCACCCGATCAGAACTGGGAAGCAAAGCAGTAGAGCAGCCTGGAGGGCCATAGACACCATGCTCCCAAATGTCTGGGACTCAAGTGCAACCAGACAGGAAGTCAGTCAAACACCCTACAGGGAAATGCAAATTACAGCAAGCACTTGAACTCTTCCAGCCTGGTCTGGTGTTCTCAATCCCTATCAATATACTGGCTGTAACTGATAAAAATTGATAATTCAACACAAAGCTCTGAAAAATGAGATAAGGATGACAAGGTCATGGCCCTGGACTTTCATTCTTAAGTATACTTTTAGCAAGGCATGTGCATGTGTTCAACTAATCTGTTATTATTCTGCATCATTACTTATTTGAAGGAAATGCAAAATTCAAATAAAGCATGATACCTTTGTCTGTTACTCATGTTCAAACTACGTTCTAGCCCCGAACCTTATTTCTAACTTTGCTTATAGGTCAACTGGATGGTTTTATCCTCTCTTAGCTAGACTCACTGTACATTTGAAGTCAGCTACCATTCCATTAATTGGTCTGTTAATTGTTATAATAATATCATTATTATTTATATTTAAGTAGTAGCACAAAGGGGTTCAATTCAACACAGTAATGCAGGAATACAATGTGTCTTGACCATTGTTTTCTCTGCATTTCTTGCTGTGCTTTCTCATGTGTGTCCAGGCTGCCTGGCTGTAGTCTGGGCCCGCTCAGGGATCTCCATGTGTGTTTCTTCCTCTCATACCCTAAGCAGCCACTGCTTATGCAGAAGTAGCAGCATTGAAAGAAGTGAGAGCACTCATCCCACCGAGGCTAGAGCTCAGCCTGTACAGTCTCTTCTCTCCCATTTGTCAATCACAAGTGACAAGGCCAATCTAGATTCGAGGGATGGAAAGCGAACCTTACTACTTGATGAGGAACTAGGAAAATACTCTGCTGAGGACTGGAATATAGGGAGGGGAGATTACTTGGGAACCTGAAGCTCCAGCATCCTAGACGAGTCTATCCACATGAAGGAAAGAAAGAAAACAATATATAGCTTGTAAATTATGAAGATGTGTTAAATGCTATAACAAACTCTTTCGAAAAGGATATATTTTCCCCATATTTTTACACATGAGCTACAGTCATAATCTTTTCCCTCCTACTTTTCTGGCTACTATTTTTCATGCCCGTTTCCAATTGCACACTACATGTTTGTCTCAAGAAGCCTCTTATATTACCTTCTCCTTTCCTAGAGGATGATACAGTTGTGTTCATTTACTTTTTACACCCAGAACTTTCCTCAATGTCCTTCAGAAGAAATTCAGTTTTTCAGAATTAGCATAATATAAGGGAGTTTCACTGTGATGATTTCATATATGCATAGCATATTCTCCAAGAAGCTCACAACTCCCTTTATATTTCCATTGAACCCACTCCACCCAGTTTTTCAGTGTTTATATATAGATATATAAATATGTTTATGTAATATACACATATATACACATAGATAACAAATATCACAGAATTAATATACAATATATTACAGAATATATTATATATGTACATATATTATATGAAATATGTGCTATATTATATACGCAACTATTTTTACTTTTTGCCTCACTATTGCTTCCAATTAATGCTTCCTATATCCCTCATGGTCTGTCATATTTCTCTGTGCTTCCTCCATCTCTTGAACTATCCTTGGACAGAGCAGTTGCTAAACAAATTTTTGTTTTTTAAGAAAGAATGAATGGAAAGTAAACGCATTGGGTGGTAAGCACAGGGTTACAAGTACATTAACTGAAGTTTAGTGGAATCTACGGAAAGCACAAAAAGTACAATTCTTTAAGAAGACTAAATCAAACTCCCACAAAATAAATACCAAAAAAATGGGTATCTGCAAGAGTGGAGGTAATGCCAAGGGAAGAGGGGTAGGAGAATGGAGCATGTGAGGGAGAGAATGCAGACAAAAATACATTGTGCAAACCACAAGGGAGGGATTGAGTGGAAAGGGGTTGAATCTGCTGGAGTGATGGTCAGATAAAGATGCATTGTACACATACTTTGTTAAATGGCCAAAACAATTCAATGCAAAACTGAAAGTTAAATAAGGGAAAGGGTGGGTTGGGAGAAATGGGAGAAATGAGAATGTTGAAAATGGTGGCATTGTTCAAGACACACTGTGTTTATAAACTGCTTTGTTGAAAGGCAACCCTTTGTGCAAGTATTTAGAGAATACAAATATTTTTTTAAATGAGCTATAGCTAGGTGAAAGTCAAATTTAGGTATTTCTTTTAAAAGATGGTTATGTTGTGGCCATCAGTATTCTTACCTGATTCCCATACTGATATCAATTTAGGTTTAGATCTCATTCACTGCTGCCAATCAAAACAGAAGCCATCAGAGATTAAGATTACCATTGTCTCATTGTGTATAATGCAGCAACCAAATGTTAAAGTTGGGCCCCTAGAAATGTTTCCAGATTCTCCTACAAATTCAGATTGAAGAAAATCCAAAAATGGTCATCAATGTTGCCTACAGTTTTTGCAGAGAAATTCACAAAGACTGCTACACTAAAACAGATCATCAGAGCTGTCACCTGGGCAAAGATCTTGTGTGCCATTTGCTTTTTGCCAATCTTTCCAAACAGAAGGCAAAACAGAGACCTCCAGTTAAATTAATCAATCAGAGAATCTCATCTCCCAACCATTTTATACAGTGGATATATGAGAAATATCTATACCTTTTAAAAATGTGTTCTCGTAGTGACTTGTGCCTTTGACCTTAGCGAGTTTAGGTAACAGTTGTCTTGTATAGTTTAAGTTGTTACCATCAAGGTATCCATTCATGGCTATTGTTGCCAAGCATGGCACGCACACACACACACACACACACACACACACCTGTGTGTATATATATGTATATATATTAGATATATATATGTATATATATTAAAGTTTACTGGGAATTATTCTAGGTGCTGATATGCAGCTCAAGGCCACCGTTTGACTCTCTGTTGCTGGCCTCTTCCATGCTTCTGTAAATTCAAGACTCTTCTTGAGTCAGAAGTCTAGATAATGAATGGGAGCTTCAGAAAGTATATCAGCCCTTAGCCAGTTGTGCTAGCATTAACAAGGACAGTATGTTTCAATTATTTTAAAGTATCTTTCTTCTAGTGACATTGCTTACAAACATGGTATTCAAACATACTCAGATTCAGTATAGTTACATTCCTAAATTTAATGTTGTTACTTATATTAAATGTCTTCCTTATCTCCACATCTTAACAGTAATATCCTGGTCATTTTCTCTAGTGTCCAGTAGAACAAGTAGAACAAGACTCATGAGTACAAATACATTTTGAATCATAGTTTGGAGAAGTGGATAAAGTGTGTATTAGACAAGAGATCAAAATTTTGTTTCCCTCCAAACAAGCTATTCTGGTGTTTGTTGCTGTTCTGTTGTTTTACAGGAGTTGATTTGCTTCACATTGCTTTGCTTTGATTTGAGGTACTGAGGTTTGAACCTGAGGTTTTCACACTTTCGAATCACACACTATACCACTTGAGCCACATCTCTGACATTTATTTATCTGGTTATTTCTGAAACTGGACTTCATTATTTGCCCAGGTCCGCTGATTCTACAATTGTCTTATTTATGCTGTCTCCCATAGCCTAAATGACAGGCATATATCACCATGCTCAGCTTGATCTGTTGAGTCAGGGACTCTCACAGACTCTTTATGCTGGGACAATGCAGAAACCATAATCTTGCCAGATTCAGCCCCCCATGCCACTGGGATTGACAGGCACAAGTCACTGATGTTTTGCATATATTGAGGATTTTTTTTTGTATTGGTGGTTGTAGGGAATTTTGTTGTTTATAGTGTTATATTTCTGGCCTTATTTCTAATTATTTCAAGGCCAAGTTCAAAGATCACTTCTCCTGAAAATCTTTACCACCCTAAACTCCTGATTTTCTTTGCTCTATTGTAAAGACAACTGGAAATATCCCAAGAATCATAGGAATAAGTAGTACGTATTTGAAATGTATTTTTCCCAAACCACATACAGTAGTTCAAACATACCTATGAGTTAGATATTACTATCAATATATTTATAAAAATACTCTTTCCATCCAGATGTGATTGTAGATGTTATTAGTAATATTTTTTATCACATAGCTTGAAGACACGAAAGGACTTGCCCAATATTTTCACTAAAAATTTACAAAATCATAATTTTTCCCAGATTTGCTGATTGCCCAAACCCCATACCTAATCCTTGTATTATACATACATGTATTTTTAATTATCATAAAATTTATGCTACAAATGAAATATACAGGAAATATCATTTTCCTTAAAATAAAGTTAACCCTATATCCAATTTTTACTTGCCTGAACTTGTGAGCACATAATTCCCCCCGTTGAATATGCATGACAAAAATCATAAGAAGTGGTAGAAAATGCTTGCTGGCAACAGGGCACAAAAAAATCCAGAACTCTACAGCAGAGTAGCATATACAAGAATATATAAGTAGACATTTCCCACAAGGCACAAAGATCCCCTTGAAGCACAAAATTTCCTATTTCCCAACATGCAACCATAATTCCTCAAGTGCAGCCTCATTAGAAGCCACAAGCAAACTCTATCTAACTGTCTTCTCTCCATCCAGAGAGCTTAACGTTTGCCAAGATGCTGTGAAGGATTCAGCTGTGGGTATTCAAGTTTCATGGAATTCAATCCTCTGTTCTGTTGTAAAATCAAAAATGTCCTTCTCTGCCTGGTCCTGTAAGATGAGACACCTCTCTCTCTTATTCACTCCTCCCCAAGTAGAGGTTTCTCAGATGACCTTAACTTCTAGAAAGCAAAAGTTAGGTGAATGAAGTCTCTTGTCAATCCTGATGATTTCTTTGAAACTCAGCTTGGCTCTGCTCAGAATCAAATCCATATCTATACCTAAAGTCATGACTGAGTTAGAAATCTTGAAGTAAAAAAGGTTGACCCCAGAAAAGCTGAGGACATTTTGAAGATTCTTTTTCCTCCCTTACTTGTAGGGTTTTAATTTTAACCTATACTTTTCTTTCCCCTTTCTCTTTCTCTCTCTCTCCTCTTTTCCTTTCCCTCTCTGCCATCTTCCCTCACCTATTCCTCTCTCATTCTCTTTCTCTCACTACCACTTTGCTGATAATCAAACATGGAAGTATTTCCACAAATGCTTTATCACTAAGGCTAGTCATTGTGATTTTCTTGCCAGAAGAAATCTGTTTATTTTCTTTGTCCCCTACGAAAAGCTGTTACTTATCCTCGTCTGATAACAGCTACGGTTTCTAAGAACAAATGACAACCTTGATTTAAGATGAAATGTTTTCTATTAACCCCTCCATCATTTTGTGCCAGCACCAACATTTTGTTGTTAGGATGATTTGAAATGTAAACAATATTATAGTGAAAATAATATATTTAATTATAGCCTGTTTGATGTGTTTTCAATATAGCTATTGCATAATGAGTGCAAGGAATATCTCCCAGAGGTAGACTACATTTTATTCATTCTACTGTGCAAATGTGTGTGTATGATTGTGCATCCTCACCTAAGAAATCATAACAGAGTTTGGTTTGGTAAGAGCTGTGAAGGAATTAATTGATTCAGTCATTGAAATCTGAGGTTTTGTTATTACCACCTGTACTTGCATAATTTCCCTAGCTTCTGCTATTATTTCCACAAGTGTTTAGGTCCCAGTTCTCCACTGTCTCCAGGAATCACCCTCTGGAGAATCTCTGATTTACTAAATAACCGTAACTTTAATAAACCACAGCAGCCACCAAATGGCAATGTTAATTAGAACTGAGATCTCCTGACATGCGTGCTCCACTCCAGCAATCTCTCCATCCCTCAAAAGAGCCATTACCAGCAACCATTGCAAGTGACTCAACTGCTTTTGGTAAAGAGTTGCCTGTGACTGGCTAAAGATTTTATGTGAATGTGTGTGTGTGAGGGTGTGTGTGTGTGTGTGTATTTGATAGGAGAAAGAGGAAGAGGGAAACCAAGAGAGAAACCCAACAAGCAAAGCCAGCTAGTCAGAGAAAGCGGGGGGGGGGGGAGAGGGGGGAGGGAGAGGGGGGAGCAGGGAAGGATGGAGGGAGTGGGGAGAGAGAAGGAGAGGGAGAGGTTCCTTGAGTAGGGAAGATGACAAAAGGAAAGGGACATATACATGGTAGAACATTCATCTCTGTATATGTGGTGATGGAGTAGGGCTACAGATGACTTATCTGGGGGTTGGGGGGAATTGCTAGATCCAAGGCCCAGAAACAAAGACACAATAATGAAGTTTGAAGATGAAGGAGACACCATCAATATTGATTCTTTCTCTTCTGTTCTAAAACAGCAGATCTAGAATGTTCTATTCATAAACTGTTTTGTTAAATGGCAACTCCTTTGCACAACTATTCAAATATAACATTTTTGTGTTTTTGGCCAGTCCTGGGGCTTGAACCCAGGACCTGAGCACTTCCCCTGGGCTTTCTCAAGACTATACCTCTACCACTTGAGCACCACTTTGAGGTTTTTCTTTGTATATGCTACTGAGGAATCAAACCGGGGTCTTCTTGCATGGTATGCAAGCACTCTACCCGTAGGCCAAACTCTCAGCCCTCAAAGATAATATCTTTTTGAAACGCTACCCACAATAAAAAATATTAAAAAAGCAAAAAAACGTATATTCTCTAACCTTGAGTGAATTCAGATCCTCAAATTTATAAATATTTACCCTAAGGGCCTATGGTATACCTTCAAGGTATTTTTCTTCAGAAAAATAAGAACTGATAACAGAACAGGTTTTCCTTTTCTTTTTTCCCCATGAAAAAGTGAGGGAATGACAAACTCAAGGCCCAAGTAATAGCATCGCTCATGTGAATTACATTACCAGCTAAGAAAGCCTGATTTGCACTGGTAATGTGACCCTCTAGTTGCCTCTAAAATTGGGTTTTCTTTTAATATTGCTATAAAAATTCCAGGACCAAATTGTTGACCAAAATCCTCTCTTCTTCCACTTTCATATAATACTCTTTCAAAACCTAAACTGGAGACTCTGAGTCTAAAAATATTTATGTCATTCCTTCTGGTCAGCAGGCAATTGTGTCATCTCCATTAATCTCCCCGAATCCTCTGAATTTGATCCACATTGTGGAATATCTCTATTCCCCAAAGTCCCATCTCAATTTTCTTCTCCTTTTGCTTTTAAAATTTGCTCTTGTTGTTATTGGTTGTGGGACTTGAACTCAGAGGCTGCACACTGTCCCTGAACTCTTCAGCTCAAGGTTACAGCCCTACCCCTAGAGCCACAGCACCACTTCCAGTTTTTTTGGTGGTTAATTGGAGAGAAGAGTCTCACGGGCTTTTGTTCCTGGGCTGGCTCAGATCTCAGCTTCCTAAGTAGCTAGGATTACAGATGTGAGCCACTGACACCCCACTAGATTTTTTTTAGGCTCATTTAGTCTACAGTTGTTTCTATTCCAAAGACCTCTACACTCTCAATCTCCAGTTCCACAAAATTTCATTAATGC
Organism: Megascapheus bottae; assembly: GCF_031878675.1. Classification (NCBI taxonomy): domain Eukaryota; kingdom Metazoa; phylum Chordata; class Mammalia; order Rodentia; family Geomyidae; genus Megascapheus; species Megascapheus bottae. The sequence continues at coordinate 30,096,258 of NC_143529.1, read as the reverse complement.
CAGACCTAAAATTCCAGATAGTCTACTGGCTTCTCAATTAGATGTGGCAGAGAACTTCCAGTGAAACAAAGACAAAATTTAAGTCTCAACTTTCCCTGGTAATCCTTACTCCATGTCTCATATGCACGATCAGCATTGGATTTCCTGGCCCTCAAGCTTAGCACCTTTGACAAAGTTATCTTTAAGTTACCTAGGATGTAAGCCAAATAAATATTTCTCCAGATTTAAAGAAATGAGTATGAAATGTTCACCTCATCATGTTCAAAATTTACCCAAGATAGAGCTGCTAATGCTGATTGTTCCCTGAAATATCACTGCACTCTCATTTCTGCAAATCTATAGTTTTCTTTGGTGGACAGAAGGCCATCTTTTTGATTTATAGGCAAGGATACCTCTTGATAAATCCATAGAAACCCCATCCCTCTTTGTTCAGTGGTTTGCTACAGAGACATGTTTCCAGTGAGATGAAGGGAGAAAAAATACTGGATCACTGTGTACCTAACTGGTTGGCTGCAGGTCACGGCATCATATTCACTGCTAGTACAGAAGAATTAGAAGCAGAAGAGACTCACTGGACCTTGGGGACCTCTGTGAGCATCTACAAAACACCTAAAGCTGCCTTCTTCTAGACTTGATGGAGAGAAGTAATAAATGTCATCATTGTGTCAGACAGCATCAATCACAGCTTTTAGCTGTAGTTATTTCTAGTTAATATACAAGGCCTCACATTTGATCACCCCTAACACTTGCAACTTCTCTCCTCAGTTCCCCCCACCCTTCACACCAAACATACTGAGTTGCCTCCTGTAGATGTTGAGGATTCATTCATCCAGAAAGCAGATGTTTTTCTTCTCAGTTTTCCTACTTAGAAATTTACTATGCTTCAAATTGTAGTTCAAAAGTTATCCCTTCTCACAATGATTAGTTTATTGACCAAAAGTCCCTAGTTCCTCATTTAAAAAACTCATAATCTTTCAGGCAGCATTCACTGATTTCTCTTTTATGTATGTCATACTTTTTGTATGACATGGATAATTTTATGTGCCAACTTAACTGGGAGAAGGGATATACAGATAGCAAAGTATTATTTTAGGTGTGTCTATGAAGGTATTTCTGAAAGAGACCAATATTTAATTAAATAGATTACAGGAAGAAAATTACTCTCACCAGTATGAGTGAGAAACATCTGGAACAGTGAGGCCTCGCCAGAACCTAGAGGAGGACAGAGAAGGAATTCACTATCTCTTCTTGAGCTTGCACATTTATCTTCTACTGCCCTTGGTACTGGTGGTTGATCCTACTGAACTAAGACTATGACTTGTGTCACTAAACATGAACATGGAATAAATTCAATCACTGGATTCCCTGATCTTGTAAACAGCAGATCATAGAGTTTTGAAGTTCTCAAACCTATTTTAAACTACTCACAATGAATCTCTATGTGCAAATAGTTCTCCCCCCGTCTCTTTCTCTCTTTCTCTCTCTCTCCCCCATCTATCTATATTCTATCCCACTACTTTTATTTCTTGATGGTACCTTGACTAAAGCACACAATGTATTTTATTAACTGTCTCTCCTGTGCTAATTTTATGCCAAAAACATGGATATTTTATTCCTCATTAAATTCAAACACCACTAAAATGTGTGTTACAGGCACCTAACTAATACCTCTAATTCTTATAAATATACCCATGGTCACCATTTATAACATTACCCAGAGATCTTATATAGAACTTGTACAAATTCATATTAGAAACTACTAAGAAGCCCAAAACTAATATGACATTAACAATCAAGTGATTGGTATGTGTGTGGGTTAGCTATATCTTCTGATGGATAGAATAAATATTTCCTTTATATATGCCTATAGGAAATTATGCTAGAGCATAATGTGTCTTCTAAAATTTCTGCTAAATGCACTTAATGTTTCTTCTGCTGGACTGAAATGTATGCTGTAAGATTGGGTCGGCCTAGGCTACATGATACAAATCTATCACCAGAGGGTTAAGTTGCAGTTGAACTCTGTGGATACTTTCCTAGAAAAGTATCTTCCATGCTTCCTCTCTCCAATTGAAGTCACTCATTCTGTTAAAATTCCCCCTCCCCACCCTTGTTTCTGCCAGTAAAGTGAGTACAGGTTAAAATGTTGTAAACTGCTTTCCAACATGACTATCAATGGTGAGAACACTACAGGACTGGTCTTTTTCCTCAGAGCCCTCACAATAGTGCAGAATAGGAGGTTTCTCAATTCTTGGTTGTTTATTTCAATTGACAGCTCTCTATGAGTTCAGCCTGTAGACTAATCAGTTCAAAACAAACATGCTGATGTTAAACATGATGCTTAATAATATTTATCTATTGCCTATATGAAATTGCATGGCATATTTTAATTTCAAGATGTGAAATTTAGAGGTGCATTCATTATGTTTTTCTCCTTTGATGATAAGAAACTTAGCATGAGAAACAGGATGCTACCTGATGCTCAGTAACTGATATCTCAGTTTACTACTTCAGATGATTCAAATTACTCAAACTGTCTTTTTTCTCTACTACCTTCAGACCATCTTTGATATATTTTGGTTTCCCATTTGAAATTTTACCAACTGCCTGAAATATTTTGTAAAAATTCAACCAGCATAAACATAAAGTCTGCCAAATGAATAAATGAATATGGCCTTATCTGAGGTTGCTGATACTTTTGAAAGCCCTCAGTACAAAAATCTTCAAAATTATCACGTTATCTCACTGCTCCAAGAAGTGCACAGTCATACCAGAGTACAGTCCAAAATATTGTTGCACTTATGTGAAGAGCTAGTTATGTACTTTCTCTAAGCGGAGACAGATTCATCAGAGAGGTCTGCTCTCTTAAGGGTTCCCGGCATGAAACCAATTTCTAGATTTCCAAGGCAATCCTACTTACCAGAACCATGGTTCCCTGCCAACAAGGTGGGGCTCACTGAGCATCTTCCCATCCTGCTGGTGACCACGGGCGGCCCCGGAGTCCCGTCCCATTCCTGAGCTTTGGCAGGCTCTCTGGAGGAAGATGTCCCATGGTGCACTCTCTCTTTGCTGTCCAACTTTGGTAAGGGCTCCGTGCTGTGGCTGCGGATTTTCAGTTCCTCTGTGGATTCTGCATATGAAACAAATTACTTTGTGTTAAATGAAAGTCACAAGAGTCAAATTGTTTCCAAATGCCTTTTAGAAAATTAGAACAATTATTTTTTCTAAAACATTTTCAATGGATAGCTTAACATCTAGGCTTGGGTTAGAGAGGGTAATGTTTAAACATACTAGGGACACAAATCCCATGAGAGCATTTTGTTTTTGTCCCCTGCAATGTTGAGGTCAATGGAAACACTGTTTTCTCTTTAGAAAAGGAATAACTCAGTAAGTCTTGAGCCTTGTTTGATTTTTTCTGTGTTTATCTTTAAAGGATTTGTTGTTAAGATATAGTTCACCTTTATCCTCTCTGAACATCTTTCATTGACTTTATTCCCCACACCAAATGAATGATACTGTATGTGCTAAAATCACCTCATACTTCTAGTCAGCTAATTTAACGACATATTTTAGCCCTTGACAATGTATCCATTACTCACTTATCTTATGTTCAGTTCTTTTATTTGACTGATCATTAACCTTCTTGTGTTTTATTCTAGGTCTAAGTTCATATCTGTGTCATTTATGCCTTTTGTTCCTTTGTGCATGCCTTGCATATTGCTCATGTCCAAGACTTACCTTTCTTGTTTGCTTTCCACTTTTTCTGTAATTTTACGATTCAGGATTCATGTTGTAGTGATTTCTAAACATTTTATCTGAAGTGTAAACTGTTCTTGTCGGCCTTAAATTCATTACCCAGTGGATGTCCCGTAATGGCATCAATTTAACATTTCAGATACTGAACTGATAACAATTCCTCCTAAAGTAACGGTTTGTTAAACCAACAACCCATCCTAGAACTTCATTTCTCCCTTTGACTTGATACTTCCTAAGGCCATCAGTCAGAAGACAGTACTTCTGAAAATCCTAACTCTCCTTCCTTTCTCTTCTACGTTGGACCATGTTTCCTTTAATTCAATCAAATTCCTTTAGTTCAATGAAATCATGCCCTTTGAATTTTTGCAGTATGTCCTCAGGCTTCTGTTTTTGAGGTCCCCAAACTGCAAGGTGTTTGTATATCAATGTCATCTATTTAATGTAAGTGTGATTGTTGTATACCAATGGAAAAAGTACTTCCAGAAGCCTCTTGTTACAGAGTAACACAAGCTTCACACTATTGTTCCCATCTTGCTTTTTTTTCTTCTCTAGTTTCATCCCTTTCTAATGACTGCTGTACTCACAGGATAGTGCCAGTACCTTGACTTTCTACCTCTTACCTTACCCAAGGTAAACAATGCTGTCTTCAACTACTACCTTCTCTGTTGTTCACCTTAAGACTTCTTTGCACACACAACTAACTGTATCCAATTCTGATTACCGAACAGAGTGACCCTAGAAACTACCCAATTGTAGGCACTTGATAATTCTTACTTATTAAATATGTAAATTGACATTTTCCCTTTCTTTCTGTCTGCCATTCTAGGGAGTCTAAAATTAACCCCTTTCTAACCAAGCTGGTCATCCCTCCCATCTCCTATCTTTCTCTGAAGCAGAAGGTGGAGCTGTCTGTCTAACAAAACAGAGCTGTGGCACTAGTCAATGTAGATTAAGCAGCTGAGACCACCAATAGTCTTCAGAGCACAGGTCCTTAGCATTTCTCCCAAAGGGAGACACACTCACTAAGGAGGCAGACAGTATAATCTTGAGTCTGGATGAACATGATCTTCTCATGTATGTGGCAAACTAGATAAAAATTTCCTATTTCCCTTTCCTCAAAATCCTACTTTCATTGTTTGTGAATTGGGAACATGTACAGAGATAACATTTCCTCACAGTAACTCGATATAAGTGGCCCCTAAGGGTTCTCTGCTGTCTCATGACTGTTAGGTAAAGGTCACCTCTTCAATGCCCTTGACTCAGAGCATCTGTATGTGTGTATGCTACATCCTTAACAACTCTGAGTTCCTTGAAGGCAAGCTCTGCTTTGTTGTTGGTGTTCTTGTTCTTTTTAACAATTTGATTTCCTAGCATCTAGTATATTGTTACAAAGGTATTTTGCTTTATTTATTTATTCAATAGCTTTCTCTGTTCCCCTAGCATCTTCCTGGAATGTACAGGAAATACAAAGGAATCACATCCTTACTTGCTTTTGCTTATTCTAGCTATTCCTTCCTCGGGGGCACAGTCCCTTCCATCTCTTGGATGCCATGCACTTATAGAAATACCTGCCATGATAATAGCATATCATGAGGTGATCTGAGGCCAAGAAGACAGCCAGATCACAGTCTCAGAAACATCTCAACTTCCTGAGTGACCCTGTTCATAAACTGAAATTCAAATGACTCTCAAATATGAGAACTAAAGATATTTTTAAGGTAATACATTCTAGCTTAATTGTGAGATTGGCAGGATTTAATGTCTTTCAGTGCACTGAGCCAAATGAAACGAAATCAGTATCAGAAAATAACAGCATAGCAATATATCCAAAATTTCAAAGAAAATGCAGCAATAGGTCTTCAAAGTCATGGTCTCACAACCTAAGGGTTCGTCTGCTTCACCTACTTTGTCTTCCATATTTTAACCAAAACTGAAATAGTGCTTGCTTTAGAACCTGCATTTATATTTTTTTCTTCCATGATATAAATTAAGAATTTCCTTCTGTTTTCTTTGTTCATTTGTCAAACACAGAAAATTCTTTTCTATTGAAATTGTAACTAACTAAAAAGAAGCTCTCAAACTTAAGCTGGACCCCAATTTTTTATATATATATAAATTGTTTTGAGGGGTTTTTTGCATATCTGAAATGCAGGGATACATGTCAAAGCAGCTCACCCAAGTCAGTGTTTTTATTCTCATTCAAATTACAAGGATGTACAAGTCAGAAATTAGTAGAGTGTCATTTAGACCTCAAAACTCAACTACATAAAAGCCCAAAAAACTCTGAAAATAAAAAGAAGCATTGTTTTCTTTTTTTTCTTGTTTCTTTGTTTTCAAGTGTCTTCCCCCATTTGGCAGGTATACTTAGAGAAACATGAACAAAAGAATTGAGGAAATTGTAGGACTCAGACTTGTGCCTTTGGCATTGATGTCTAGCTCTTTAATAGAGGAATAGATGAAAAACTGGAAAGCCTATCATAAATGTATTGCTGGACATTTTATTTGTAAATTATTCATGTTTACCCACATAGATGTTCAAGAACTGCATCACAATCAAATTTTTTTTCTATCTCAAATAAATGCAAAAGTTCACAAAACAGTGGTTGAAAGGACCATGGAGAATCATATAAAGTGAAGTAAACCAGACCCAAAGAAGCATAGGCTCCATGGTTTCTCTCATTTGCAACAATTAGTAAAAATGTAGGATTCTTCTAACAGAGGATCATAATAGTTCAAAGACTATGTACATAGACCCATATAGGAGGAGGCTAAGCGAAATGAACTCCAAGATATGGAAACAAGAAGTTTATCTTTGTGATTGTTATTCTTAATGTACCTAGTGAAGCTATTTCCTTTCTCTTCTTTTTGCCTTATCTCATGTTGTTACTGTATCTGAATGTGATACCAGGTATATTGCATATATATTTATTTGTTTATTTGAAAAAGGGAACTTAGGGGAAAATAAGATGTGTGGGAGGGGTGGAGGAGGGAAATTGGAAGAAAAACATAGGAAGGAGTAATAATATTAAAGAAGTAATGTACCCAATACTTGATGAAGGTAACTGTAACCCCTCTGTATATCACCATAATAATAAGTAAAGGACCATGGGGATGAGAAAGATGCCATTAAGAAATGCTAAATTTGGGTGCCAGTGGCTCATACCAGTGATTCTATCTAGTCTTGAGGCTGATACCTGGAAATTGTGGTTAAAAGCCAGCTCAAGCAGAAAAACAATGGAGGTTTTTTTTATTTCCTCCAACAGGACAGTGAAGTACTGGACTAGAGACATACATCAGGTGGTAGAGTGCCAACAGAGTCAGAAAGCCAAGTTCCTTAGTACTACAACACACACACACACACACACACACACACACACACACACCAACTGAAAGCTCAAAGAAATCTTATCCATTTCTATATAGCTCAATGTTGCTTTAAAGTGAGCTGAAAAGAAAACTGATCTTAGTAGCACTCAAAATAAGATGTCCACAAGATTAATCTCACACAATAGGTAGCAGTTAGCTAAGAGTCACTGAGAAATGTAAAAGGAACCTAAAATATCAGATGAGATCTTACAGTCTCTGGGGATAAACTTTGCAAGGAATGGCATAATGATGACATTTTTGAGCATCTCATCCATCTAGGAATTAAAAACCTCAGGAGGGCCAACAACAGATCTCAGAACAATAGATTTTTACCTTACCCGCCTAGACCAGTACACCATGACTTAGAGGTTAAGCATAATTCAGTAAAGCTCCTTTGCTCTTTGACTTTTCTCCATGGGATAGTCCTGGGAAGGACTTAATGCTCTGAGTCCCTTACATCCCAATAAAAACTACAGCCAGGGTAAAATCAATGTCATCCTAACAGCCTTTCTTTGCACTTCCACTACATTGTGATCTTGTCTGCATTCTTCTCTCATTGGACACAGGACTAAGGGGACAGGGCGGCTGACTTCCTCATAATATTACACAGGGGAGTGCATTTTTGTATGGAATCTCAGCTTCTCAGTTTTCCAAGTTACAGCACTGGCTGATTGGCTGATTTCTCACAGTACTGCATGTGTAAACTATGCTTCTCACGCTCTTTTTATCAAATCCATGAGCACACATTGACTATTGCTGTAAAATCAGATTCCCTCATTAAAATTTGATCTCAAAGGTCTTGTGAACAAACACACACACACACATATATATAATATCTATTGTATGTATATAATATGTATATGTTATATACTTATATGTCTATCATGTATATTATCTGTATATAGTACATACAGCTCAAAGTACTGTTCAAGTGGTAGAGTGCCAACCATGAGTAAAAAATCTGATCAAGTGAGTGAGGGTCTAACTTCAAGACACAACACACATCAGCATACATACACAGACACAGACACAGACACAGACACAGACACAGCCTTTGGATATCACTAACTGCACCAGCTCCTCCAAATCCAAGGTTGTGTCGATGTGAACATGATGGTCTTCCTCACTGCGTGAGAAACTCTAGGATGTGGGTGTTCTAACCTCATTGAGAAAATTATCTCAATGTTGAACCTCTCTAATCATTGAAAAGCACTTAAGTAGCTCCCTGCCAACTATCATTTCTTAGTTGCTGATACATATGTTAGTCTATTTATATCCAGCACGTTCGACTTTAGATTATCTTTAAGATAGGGTCTCATTCTTGTTCCACATCCTCTTCCACAGGAGGGCCTGGATCCTCCTGTGTTTCCCCTCCACAGAGCAGGAGCTACAGACAGGGACCTCCCAATATATTTTTTTTATACAGGGCTGGCCTTGAAATGTGATAATTCCCATCTCTACCAGCTAAGATTACAAGCATAAGCCATTAAATCTGCAACTGAAATTCATTCCTTATAGTGAACCATAAGGAATGCGGTGCCACATTTTCACAGGATAGAAGGTGAAGGAGGAAGAGCTCACAGAGGAGTTCAAGTCCCACAACCGACAGAAAAAAAACATAATAAATAATGTAAAAAGTGAAAGTATCTAAATAAACTGGCATTCCTTACTGAGTGTTCAATTCAGTATTTGAAAATATGATGATTCCAGGAACTATCTACCAAATATAAAATTGATGACCTTCTGGGTGATCATTCAATTAGTTTATATATTTTGTTCATGTTAATTTAATTATGATAGTACAACTCAATCCTTTTCCAATTACTTCCTGTAGGAACAGGGTTGGAATATAAGAGGAAAGAAGGGTCAAAGATGACTTTATATAGAACAGGGGCACAGTTGTATTTATCACCTTTAATTCTCTAGTCACCTTTCATTATTTCTTTCTTTCTTCCTCTTTCTTTCTTCCTCCCTTCCTTTCTTTCTTCCTTTTTAAATCTGGGCCTGGGTGCTGTCCCTGAGCTCTTCAGCTCAAGGGTACCACTCTACCAGTCAAGCCACAGTAACGCTTCCAGTTTTCTGGTGTGTAACTGGAGATAAGAGTCTCATGAGTTTCCCTGCCTGGGCTGGTTTTGAACTTCAACCCTCTGATCTCAGCCTCCTTCGTAGTTGGGATTACAGGTGTAAGCCACTGGAAGCTGGCTTCTAGTTGTAGTTCTTTAAATGCATAACACTGTGCCCACAACTAAGAACAATGTAAACAAAATGTAAAACACAGTCTATCCTTCCCAGAAAACGCTAGCCAAGTTATGTGCTAACAGATAATATATGAATCAAATGCAGAAACATCTAACACAATCAAAGAGCACAGCCAATTATTTCAATTGAGAGATAAAGAAAAGCACACTTTTAAGCTCCTGACTAAGGTTATTCTCATGTTGAAAGGAAAGCTTTATGAGAGAAAGAATGAGATCTGAATTCATATAGAAAGGAAGAGACACTTATTCTGAGTTGAGGCTCATTTTCCAAACTCACTTATTTCTAGTCTCATGAATTCCACAGAACTCAAGGTACTACCATGTCCCCTTTGAACTGTTATGAAGACCAAAACCCATCATTTTCAAAGTCATACAGACCTGGATACTAAAATATGGAAGAATGAAGTATTTGTTAGTATATTTTCATTCTCAATACTTTTTTAGAATTTACATCCAATGTAGGCAGACATAGCAAGTGAGGATTATTTTTATATAAAATTCAAAAGCAATCAACTGTTCAATGACAGGATAATCTGTTTTTTTGTTAAGGAACTTCATTGTGTGGTATTAATCTGATTCAGTGAGAGAAAGCAAGGTTATCTTGAAAATTCATTAACAAACTATTTTGAACCTAGAGTCAATTCCCTGCATATTAAAAATGGAACATAATTATGGAAAGTGTCCTTATTGTTCAATAATCCTTTATACTTGAAAATAGTGCATAAAAATGCAAATTTAAGCCTATAATTTGCCACATTAAATATTTATGCCCACTGTTTTTAGAGGCCTGTCATGGAAATGGTGGGCTTTTAGTCCTTTTCCACTGAAGACCTGACAGTTCTCAAGTTCAGTCACATCCTCCTCACTTCAACTCTTCCCATTGATAGAAAAAAAAATGGATACAAATCTCCTATGGGGAAAATAGAATTTATTTCACTGTACAAACAGGATTATAGGGTGGAAAACTCTTAATAACTTCATCAGACCTGAATGATCCCTGCACGTGTATGGTGTTGATCTTTGGACAAATTTCACAATTATACACCAAAATCTATACAAGATCGGCCACTAAAATCAACCTAAAATAAGGCACAAGGAAGAAAAATAGCATAAAGTCAGCATCGCTAGAAAAGCTAGAGCCTCTTCTCTTGAAAAAGGAAGGCTTCAAGGACTCAAGCCAAGGTAACCTGAGATTTCCTCTCTCCATTGTTCAGTCATTGTAATGCCAACTAGAATCTGTCAAAATACAATTGTGTGTGTGTGTGTGTATGTGTGTGTGTGTGTGTGTGTGTGTTGGTCCTAGGACTTGAACTCAGCGTGAAGGCACTGTCCCAGAGATTCTTTTGCTCAAAACTAGCATTCTACCATTTGATCCACAACTCCACTGTCTTTTTGGTGGCTAACTGAACATTAGAGTCTAACGGAGTTTTTTGCCCAGGCTAGCTACACACATAGATCCTCAGATCTGAGCATCCTGAGTAGCTAGAATTATAGGCATGAGCCTTTGGTGCCTAGACTAAGGTCTTAGGTTTTCACTATTCATGGTTCTGCCATTATCTGTGACAATGAATAGCTGTGGTGCTTTCTCTGCCTTTCTATATCTTGAATGAAGGATTTAGACCATATAATATCCTAGATGTTTTCTAGAGATGAAATTTATGGGAAAAAGACAAAGAAGAAAATATTTAAATGTAAAATTCTTAATTTCCTTCTCTTCAAATGAAATTCTTGTCAGCTTATATATATATTATGGAAGTTAGGTCTCATCTAAGTTTTTTCCTCTTTAACTCCAATGCGCTTAATGTTACAAAACTGGCTTCTTGGGCTTTTTTCAAAGCAGTTAATGATATCTTGCCAGAGAACAGAAAAGGGGTGTTTTTCCATATTGAGTATCTTTAGGTAATGCTAATACCAGAGACAGTGGCACACCCAAACAAAGCACAGAAGAAACCATGCCAAGTCTTAAGAGGGGTAACAATGGTACAATCAGAATAAAGTCCTAAGGTTTTAATTTGAGTTGCCCTTTTATGAGAAATTCAAAAGGATTTGGCTCCAAGAGAGGAAGCTCTGCTTACTAAAGCTATGGGGAGAATGAAGATCAATTATCTATGAATGCCAGGACTTCGAATTTACCCTTTTCTCCTATAAGAAAAAAAAGTGGAATTCTATCAACTCTTAACCATTTCTCTTTCCATCTAGTTTTTAAGTGATGATGTTAGAATAACCCTTTCAACTATAGAAGAGAAACAATGACTAGAAAAGTTGGGAAAGTAGTGTATGAAAATGACATTTTATAGACTACGAAGACTTTCATCATATAGAATATTTTTGTGTATCCTCAAGATAGAGTTACAACATGTAGGAAATCATTAGTAAATATTTGTGGATCTAATTTCTCATTGCATATCTTCCTTTGATTAGAAATGATCTAGATACTTGAAGATGTAAAATGGGCACTAATAATACAGTATATGTTTTATATCAGCAGCTTGGAAAACAAGGAACGCTAGTCCATATATCTGAGCCATAGCATAAGATGGTAGAATAATTATGTACAGTTGTCTTTGGAGTCATCAGCCCCCGGCTACCAGCAAAAAGTTTTCTGCTAATTAATTCTGAGACCTTAAGAAAATCCTTTCCCTTTGAAGTAGACATTTTTGTGTATCTGTAAATGAATCAGTTAAGACTAAAATCTTCAATTCTCGGATTCTAATAAGTGCAATAATCAATTTGGTATTAGATGTACTTGTTCCTGATTGTATAATCTTCACTTGGAAAGCATTCAAGAAAAGTAATCATGTTCAAATCACAATTAAAGGAGATTGCTCAAAACTGGGCTTTGGTATCAACTTATAAATGCTTCTGTTGTTTCTAAAGTATCAGAAACATTATTGTGAAACATTACTATGAAAAATTATGGTTTGAATTATTAATTTTGTAGTTCACCCAAATCTTTTCTTACTGTGAATTTCCTAATTTTTAGATGAAATTATCTTATTACCCTCTTGCCCTAAAGAAAATTAAAAAATAAAAATAATATAGGGCTTATTATCACATATAATATGTATGTATGTTAAAATGCATTGAACTGAAAACCTATGTTACAAGTGGAAAAATGAGTAATTCTTGTATGTTTGCACATGATCTCATTGTTTATTTCAGTCATGATCCCCCACACCTCCCCTAATTTATGACTAAGGAAGGATTAGGCTGCTAAAACTAAGAAGCAACCAGTGTTGAATTTTGATTCCTTCCAGTTACATTCTTTAACAAGGCTGTCTTACAAATGAAAACAACAATCTGTACTTTAGGAAAGATATTAATTTCTGCTTTATCAATAGCAGTCATTAGATAGTAAGAAGTCATTGACCTTAGATAGCCAAAAAAAATCTAACATTTTTCAACATATTCTGTCTTGTATACATGGGATAATTTTAAAGGTCAAAGTTCCCTCTTTTAATTGTTGAAGTGGGAGGTGTGTGAGTAGGTGGGTTTATGCACAGGTGCAAACAACTTTAATTAAGACTCAAATCATTTTAGCAGACAGATGAAAATATGCTTCAATGTCTAAAAGAATGAAGAGACATTCAGGCACTAAAAATATTAATGCATGAGCAGAAAAAATATAATTTCCATCCTTCCTGAAAGATGTCATTTTGAAAATACATTCATAAATGTTTTTGAGCCAAATACAAAGTGCTAGGAAGAATAACTCTTTCTTTATTCAGGGTAATAAGAATATTTTAGTTTCTATCAAAGCAAATTTAAAATGTCACACTATTGGAATCACAGTTAGTAATAGCCACATTTGAGCAGGATAAAGATGTCATACGTATTAAAATTTCATAAGAAAACCAAGGCAAAGGTATTAACCTTTTTAGTATAATATATTGATGAGTGCAGTCATAAATACACAATTCTATATTTCTTACGGATTACACTTTACTGACTTTCCAGAAAATACAGCTAGAGAGAGTAATATTTGTGAACAATTGAAGCTAAAATAGAATTTGTCATAATATTTCAGGTGGGGAAATAAACACAAATAATTTGAAGGGAGGTGCACTACATTTTACTTTTGTCTGCAAAATGACATTTTAAAAGGAATTATTTAAGAAGAGAAAATCAAGTTAGGCAAAAAAATCATTAGGAATACACTTCAGATTATAATGGTCTTTTGTTGTTCTTGCTTTCATTTTTTACCTCTTGTTTTTTGCCAGTCCAGGGCTTGAGCTCAGGGCCTAAGCACTGTCCTTGGAATTTCTCAAGGCTAGAGCTCTACCACTTGAGCCTCAGCACCACTTCTGGCTTTTTTCTATGTATGTGGTACCAAGGAATTGAACCCAGGTCTTCGTGCATGCTACGCAAAGCACTCTACCACTAGGCCAAACTCCCGGGCCTGCTTTTATTTTTAATGTGACATTTTTCTCAAGCAATCAGGCATCTTGTATTTAAGTTTGTATGTGACTCAAGGGAATTATAATTATTAGTATATGATTATTTCTAATACCAAGTAAAGTGTTTACTTGTCTCTAACTATAATTCATAGTCTAAGAATGAATAGTGAGGAAGACTCTGGTCTTATTCTTGACTTGTTCTCATGGAGGTCAGCGGAAATAACAGAGTTCTGCTGGACCATTTTCATTTTTGCAACATCTTTTCTACTTTTCTTCTATTTTTTTTGTAAAATTTTTCTTTCTGGGTTAATGACTGTTATCTATTGTCTGAATGATTGTCATCATTTTTCATTAAAACTATGACTTTCACATGCAAACAAAATACATGAAACCTGTGGTACAACACACACCAGGAACAATCATTGTTTACTTGTTATATGATGTTTATATGAGTTGCACTTTTTAAAATAAAAACCCAGAATCTAGATTAGGTGTTACTTCAGATTTCTAATATTGTTACTTTTTAATTCCTGGTGTATACTGTTTAATAAATCATCTGATTGATATCAGACTTGCTTGTGGCAACATTTTCTGACTGATAAGACTTTAGAGGGTTCCAACACCTATTTTATGTTATGCTCACAGGCTAAGAAAGGCTAGCAAAAAAAGGAAGAAAAATCAAAAAGAAAAGTGAATGAGTGAAAAGAGAGTAAAATATAAGCAATGTTTGCAATGCAAATTTTTCAAAGTGGGGTTATAATAAAGCCCCAAATGGCAAACATCCATTTCCTGAGAACCACTAGATGCAGCCTGCTGGAACCGAGGTGCAAACATCTAGAACTCAGTGTGTGTCAGTCTAAATGACTGTTGAACCAGAAATGTTCACTGTTGGGCCTCTTTCTGAAATGGTCCATTCTATGTTTTCCTGTCTCCTTTAATACTGATGTCTTCATAACAGTTCTTTTGGTTGTCATGTATTTCTTTAGAAAGTACTTTTGAGGGACCGGGAGTTTGGCCTAGTGGTTAAAGTGCTTGCCTAGCATGCATGAATACCCGGGTTCGATTCCTCGGTACCACATACATACAAAAAAGCCGGAAGTGGTGCTGAGGCTCAAGTGGTAGAGCTCTAGCCTTGAGAAAGTCCAAGGACAGTGCTCTGGCCCTGAGCTCAAGCCCAGGACTGGCAAAAAAAAAAAAAAAAAAAAGAAAGTACTTTTGACATTATTGATTAACACTGATCTTCACTACAAGTTTTAGCTTTTATTGTCTGAAACTTCAAAATAAGGATTTCAGCGCCTAGAATAGGGCCAGAAACAGTAAATGTTCTCTAAATATTCATTGACTCAAGATCTGAAAGGGTTTATAAACATCCTTAAAGTGCTTGTGTAATTTTTTTTTCAGTCCTGTGGCTTCAATTCAGGGTCTGGGCTCAAGAAGAATTCTTGACTTTATTTGAGATGCTTGAGTCTCTTTTCCTTGTGATGAACAGATGGCTCGCTTATATGTCAACCTGCACCAGAATTAATTCCAAATGGATCAAAGACCCTAGGGTAAAGCAGATAGCCTCAAAACTCTGCAGGAAGGAATAGGAGATACACTAGGACACAAATAATAATAATAATAATAATAATAATAGGAAATGAAAATGGCCTATAGACACATGCAGAAATGCTCAACATCTCTGGCTATAAAAGAAATGCAAATCAAAACAACTTTGAGATTCTACCTAACTCCAGTTAGAATGGCCTTGACCAAGAAATCTAATAAGAGATGCTGGCAGGAATGTGGCCAGGAGGGATCACTACTACACTTCTGGTGGGAATGTAAACTCATTCAACCTCTCTGGAAAGAAGTTTGGCCATTCCCCTAAACATAGAGCTCCCCTGTGATCCAGCAATCCCACTCCTCAGCATTTACCCAAATGTCCAGAAATAAGGACAGCACAAAGATGTTCATTTCACCATTATTTACCATAACTAAGACATGGCATCAACTTAGGTGTCCCTCAGTGGATGAATGGATCAAGAAGATGTGATATTTATACACAACAGAATTCTATGCTGCCATCAGAAAGAATGACATTGCCCCATTTGGAAGGAAATGGAAAGACTTGGAAAAAATTGTATTAAGTGAAATAAGCCAGTCCCAAAGGAACAAAGGCTCCATGGTTTCCCTCATTTGTAATAATTAGCACACATTTAGGATTCTACTAACAAAGGATAACAGTAGCTCAAAAGCTGTGGAAATAAGGTCATACAGGATGAGTCTAAACAAAATGAACTCTAGGTTAATGATTTGTGATTGCTGTTCTTAATGTACTATGTCATTTCTTTTCTCTTTTTTTCCCATTTATGGTTAATCTCATGAGGTTACTGTCTCTGAATTTGTCTACTAGTATACTATATATACACTAATTTGTTTATTTGAAATAAGGAAGGGAAGGGGGAAAACAAGATGACTGGGGGAGGAAAGGGGGCCAAAACTTGAAGAGGGTATCAAGGTTTGAGAAGTAATGTATCCACTACCTGACGAATGTAACTGTAACCCCTCTTTTATTAGATTTCTTGATAAATTATATTTTATTGTCAGGATGAAGTGAAAGTGGCACTGTGGCTCAAGGGATAGGGCCTTGAGCCAAAGAGTTCAGGGACAATACCCAGGCCCGGAGTTCAAGCCCCAGGATAGAAGGAGGGAGGAATGGAGATAGAATAGAGGCAGGGATAGGAGACAGACAGACAGGGAGGGAGGGAAGAAAGAATACTTGAAGCCCTGGAAAGCACATTTCACATCAACATGGCTTATGAACTGACTTTCTTAAATGTCAGCTACTCGAGTTTTTGAAGTTCACCATTGATTTCATGGGAAGTAGGTCAGAAATGCTTTTAACTGGAGAAGCCTCATGCCACACGTTTCATTTAACTGTGAAGAGTGAACATTAAAAATGGATGTGCAAAGCAAACCTCTGCTCAATTAGCATCGGGATAAAGACTTACTAGAAAGCCATGGAAGTAACACAAAGATAAGAAAATTAGCCAAATATTTCCATACTGCTCACATATCTCTGGTCTTTCCCTTACAATATTCTAGTTATTCTAGATGGCTACTTGTCATCTGGCTGTTTGTGCCAGCGAATCTGTTTTTAGAAGATGTATATCATTTCTTCTGTCTTTGTGTGGTTGCACACATGTCTTTTGTTGTTGTGGTGGTGGTGGTGGTTTTTTTTTTTTTTTTGCTCCTGGGGTTTGAACACTGGGCCTGGGCATTATCCCTGAGCTCTTCAGCTCAAGGCTACCATCCTATCCCTTGAGCCACAGGCCCACTTCCCATTTTCTAGTGATTAACTGGAGATAAGCATCTCATGTTATTTAGGGCCTGTGTTCACTTTGAACCATGATCCTCAGATCTGAGCCTCCTGAGTAGCTTGGATTATAGGCATGAGCTACCTCTCTCTGCATAGTGTATGTGTGTGTGTCTGTGTGTGTGTATATACATGCTTTCAAGTAAAAGTTCAGTGACTATGATTTTTTTATTATTCTACTTTTTACTCATGCTAATGGTAACTTTTGTTTTGTTTTGTTTTTTTACATCTTAAGTAATCATGTTAATGGGAAATAAGATCCTATTTTTCTTTTAAACCTCTTCCCTCTATATACTAAGTACTTACTGTACAAAGTGTTCAAGTTGTTTTGGCTTCCACCTAATAATTAGGATATTACTTAATATTGTCTCAAAAGCAAATGTTTTATTTTAAAGGCTAAATCATCTGTAACCAGAAAATCAAAATATTCAGTACATGAGAGAAAAGCATCAACAATAGGGTGGTAATCATTTTCTCTCCTTTGTGAGTAAATCACATTTCCCACTCACGTTGTCAGGGTGCTCTGCACGTGGTGTAATGCGTCTCGTTTCTCAAAGTGATTCTTTGCAGGGAAAAGGGGATTCATCTGTATAATCACGATCAGCCTTCACGTATTAGATTTTGTTCAGCAACCTCAAAGCAGCTTCCTCACAGAGGAACAGAAAGAGAGAGGGCTAAGTCTGCCCCAGTTCTTTATGCTGCTATCTGGCATATGGAAGATTTACTTAACATGTAGGAGCCTTCATCCAACCTCCACTGAAAAGAAAGTTGTGCAAAAACACAACATGGACTCTCTGAAAATGCAGCTTATTTTTTATTTTTGCCTTCTTCAAGTTAAATATTTATTCTTTCCACATGTACCATTAGAGTTGTGTTGCACTTAATATTTAACAAGATATGCTCCTGCATATGATTGCTTTCTGCTTTAAAACACATTGTGAGGTAAATATTTTAAAAGTTAGCCTCAGACAGTCTGGCTGTCCCTAAAAGAATAATTGGTAGATGACCAGTATTTTCTGCTCTAAGATGTTAGACTTCATTTTTCTATTGTATTTTTATCTCTTTCTATTTATGTATGTATGTATGTACATATCTATCTATCTATCTATCTATCTCCCATGGCTGTCTTGATCTATCATCCATTGCTATAATGCATTTGTTTTAAAGCTGACTAAACTAAGAAAAGTTTGAAAACAAACATAGGTGTGGAAAACCGGATAGTTATCACTCTTATTTTCCTGTTTTTAATATTTTATCCTGTGAAAACTAAACTCGGTATCATGTTAGCTGATAATTTTACCACTGACACCATGCAATGTTGATCTTGTGTGCAACATTCATCAGTGAAAATCTGTGTTCTGCTTTTTTTTTCATGTATGGGAATCTAATCCTTTAGATATTTATATTAAACTGTTAACTGCTTTCTCTAATCTGTAATTGTACTAATACTTCTTTTGACTATTAGGCATAAAAATGACCTAAGCTTTCATTTTCTGTTAATAATTCCTGGAACCGATGTTTCTTAACTATCTGAAGCATGGCTGAGCTTGACATGCTGTGCAATACTCACGTTATTATTAATATGTGGTAAACATCATTAATTCTAATGAAGTTTGCTACTTAAAAACTTTGTTGAAAAAGCCAGGGACTAATAGTTCTTGCCTATAACCCTAGCTAATCAGGAGGCTGAGATCTGAGGATCATGGTTCAAAACCCGAGTGGGCAGGAAAGTCTTTTAGCTGTCATTTCCAGTTAACCACGGATAAGCTTAAAGCGGAGCTGTGCTGCAAGTGAGGGGGCACTGGTCTTGAGCAAAGGTAGAGTATGTAAGCCCTGAATTCAAGCCCCAGGATCAGCACAAACAAACATACTATAACAACCAAGTGATGAATGATGAAAGAAAATAGGGTACATATACACCAGAGATTGTTATTCAGCCATAAAGAAAAAGGAACAAATGTCATCTGTAGGAGAAAGGATTGAAGGGGCAATCATGATAATAAACAACACAACCCAAGCTCAAAAAACCAAATATCACATGGTTTTGCTCTCGATCTAAAAGAGGAAGAAGTTTATGATAATGTGATGGTAATGATAGAACATGTAAAAGAGGGGCTATCTGGTAGGAAGTGATCAATGGAAGGGGTAGGGGAAAAGGAAGGGATATTGAACCAATAAAGAGGATGTGATGTTACCCACACACACACACACACACACACACACACCAATACATGAAGCCCACCAAGCCAATACACACACTGACTAATGTATGGTATACACAGGGCTTCCCCTCCACTTTGAGTACTGTTAATTCTTCTGACCAAGCAAATTGCAATTCAAAAAAAATGAATACCAGGAACTTGGAAAATACACAGTCTATGAGGGTGTCCATGAGAGGGGTGCCAATTTAAGAAGAGAAGAAGGGCTGAAACATTCATAATATTCAGTGTGAAAATGACACCAGATAACATATGGGTGGGAATGAGTGGGGTTGGGAGAGGTGGAGAATACTAGAATGAAGACTGACATTGCTCAAGAGGCACTGGGCTCAGAAACTGACATACTGGGTTAAAACCGGGAGTTTGGCCTAGTGGTAGAGTACTTGCTTAGCATGCACAAAGACCAGAGTAAATTTCCTTGCTCCTACGTACTTATAGAAAAAGTCAGAAGTGGTGCTGAAGTGGTAGAGCTCTAGCCTTGAGAAAGCCAAGGACTCAGAGCCGTCACCTGGCTGTGGCGCAGACCTGCCAGCTTCACCCAAGTACCTCCGTGGAGAAGTTTCCACTTCTGCTCCCTGAACAGCATTGGGAAGGAATCCCCACCACCACCAACTGAGAGAAGCGCCATCTTGACTGCTGGCAAAGACCCTGCCAACTAGAACCTGAGAAGTGGTGCTGGCAGTGCCATCATTCAAAAGGGCAAAGGTTTTCCCAGAGGCAGTTTAGCCAGATGTCCACCTCCAGTGCTAGGGGAAGTTCCTCTCCCTGGGTGGGGCCAGCTCCAGGGCTCTTTTTTCTCTGCCCAATCCAGCAAACTGATCAGAAAAATCGCAAAGCCAAAGCACAAGAGAAAAAGACTTTTTGAAGTGTTTGGATCCTGAATTTAGTGGAGACACAAGTTTCATACCCCGTCCCCCCCCCCCCCCACACACAAAAACCAAACTAAAGAATACCCCCCTTTTTTTCCTACCTTTTTTCATTTGCATTTTTTTAGTGTTCTTATTTTTATTTTTTTGCCATTTGAACTCCACCCATTTTTAAATATTATGATTATATCTAGTCCTCTGTTCATCCTTCAACTTTTACAATGCATGAATCTACAGTTAATGGTTGTTGAGCAATACTGTATATCTAGGTGTTCAATTATACTGTAGGTCCAGATGGACTTAAATACAATAAAGATTGGACTGGTAGTGGTATTAGATTAGTCTGTAAGTACACAAAAAGAAAGAGAGAGTGATAATACCAATCAAAATTGTGAACATCTATTGTCTGGCCAGCTGAAGAGCTCTAGGTTGGTTATATCTTAAAAACTGTAATCTTGTGCAATATTAATCTTGATTCCATTTTCAAATGGGCAGAACAAGAAACTCAAGAAAAATGACAAATCAAGGACTAGCATCTCCCACCCAATATAAACAGGCAAAGGAGCAGTCAATGGCAAAACTAGAGGAGAGTCTTCTAAATGCTATACAAATGCAACTGATAGACATGATCGATTAAAAGAAAATATACTGAAAGAGATACGTGAGGAAGCCATATCTAAATGAGATAAAACCATAAAGAAGGTGATATGTGAATGTGAGGAAGCCATAATGGAGGCCATAATAAATGATTTATGTGAACATGAGGAAGGTAGAGAAAGAAAAATGGTCGAATCCATAGAAGCCACAAACAAAAAGCTGAGCGAACTCCAACAAATGTCCAATGAGGTTAAAGCTGCTGAGATAACCACTCAAATGGAAATCAAGGAGTTAAAGAAGTTCATACATGATCTAAAACAAGAGATGCAAGGCATCAAAAATGATCAATTGGAAGGAAGAGAGTTGAAAAATAAAGTAGCAAGTATTGATACTTGGTTAGACAATGCAGAAGACAGAATCTCCGGGGTTGAAGATAATCTAGTTGGTATAGAGAAAAAACAGAAAATGAGTCAAACCAAATCTAGGAAATATGAGAGAATGCTTCAGGAAGTCCAAGATACAATTAGGAGGCCTAATTTAATGCTAATTGGTAGTAAGGAGGGCCTGGAGAAAGAGGTCAATGGTATTGGAAATATACTTTAAGGAACTATCTCAGAGAATTTCCCAAATATCCAGAAGGGCAGACCCATCCAGGTACAAGAAGCTTTTAGTACCCCAAACAGACCTGAGCAGAAAAGGACATCCCATTATAATCCATACAAGATCAAAAGAAACCAAAGGGGGGGTTTAAAAAAAAGAGAGAGACCAAAGAAAGGATACTAAAAGCAGCCAGGGAAAGAAAACAATCACCTACAAAGGAATACCAATCAAGAATAACCACAGATTTCTCAGCAGAGACCATGCAAGCAAGAAGAGATTGGAAGCATATATGTCATGCCCCTAAGACAAATAACTACCAACCAAGAATACTGTACCCAGCTAAGCTCTCATTTATAACTGAAGACACAATAAAAAACCATTCCAAGGAAAAGTTGCAACATTATATAGCAACCAAACCAGTATTACAGAAAATTCTCAAGATGTTCTACACATTGAAAACCAACACAAACCTGATACTGACAAAAAAAAATGGAACCTAAAAATCATACCAGCTAAGTCCTGCAAGAATTGTCAAGCCACAGGCTCTAATGAAAGCTTTTAAAAATGTTAAGAACTTGTAAATACTTTTCAATCCTAACCCTCAATATCAATAGACTTAACTCTCCAATTAATGGCACAGATTGTCTAGTTGGGTCAAAAAGCAAGATCCATCCTTCTGCTCTCTTTAAGAAACACATCTTGCCCAAAAAATCCAACAATTTTTGAAGGTGAGAGACTAGAATAAAGTTTATAAAGCTAACGGCCTCCATAAACAGGCTGGAGTTGCCATTCTCATATCAGATAAAATAGACTTCAAACTAAAATTAGTGAGAAAAGAAAAAGAAGGTCATTACATACTAATAAAGGGATCTCTCCTCCAGGAGGAAATAACCATCCTAAATATCTACACACTTAATCCCAGAGCACCGAACTTCATCAAGAAAACTTTACCTTAACTAACACCAAACATAGATCAAAATACAGTGATTGTTGGTGACTTTAACACACCACTCTCACCTATGACAGATCAACCAGACAAAAACTCAACAGAGAAACCTCAAAATTGAACAAAACTGTATAGACCAACTAGATCTAACAGACATCTGCAAATTACTTCACCCGGCGCCTTCACAATATATGTTTATTTCAGTAGCACATGGAACATTTTCCAAAATAGACCACATTTTAGGGAATAAAACAAACCAGGGCAGATTCAGAAACACTGAAATTATTCCCTGCATTCTCTTAGACCACATGGGCATCAAATTGGAACTGAACACCAGTCTCCACCAAGGAAAACCCTGTAACTCATGGAAATTGAACCACACATTGCTAAATCACCAATGGGTCATCAAGGAGATCAGAATAGAAATTCAACAGTTTATAAAATTTAACAAAAAGGAGCACAAAAATACCAGCTCCTTGGGGACGCAGGAAAGGTAGTACTCAGAGGAAAATTTATAGCTCTGAGTGCTTACATTAATAAAATGGTAAAAGCCCAAACCAACAATTTAATGTCACAACTTGAGCTCTTGGAAAAAGAGCAATAAACCAACCCTAATTTCAGTAGAAGGAAGCAAATTATTAAAATCAAACAGAATTAAATGAATTGGAGTGAAAAAAACCTATAGAAAGAATCAACAAAACAAGGAGTTGGTTCTTTGAAAAAATTAACAAAATTGACAGACCCTTAGCAAATCCTACGAAAAAAGAAGGGAGCACACTCAAATAAACAAAAACAAAGATAAGAATGGTAATATCACGACTGAAATTACCAAGATCCAGAGCATCACGAGGGAATATTTTTCAAATCTTTATGCCAACAAATTTGAGAATCTTGAAGAAATGGATAAATTTCTAGCCAATATTAGCATACCCACACTGAACATGCCTATTTCAAGCACTGAAATAGAAATGGCAATAACATTCCTTACACCCAAGAAAAGCCCAGGGCCAGATGGATTCACAGCTGAATTCTATAAGGTCTTCAAAGCAGAGCTCATACCAATACTCCTCAAGCTCTTCAACGAAATTAAAAACGAAGGCTCTTTGCCAAACTCATTCTACAAAGCCATTATAACCCTCATCCCAAAACCAGACAAAGATTCATAGAAAAAGAGAACTATAGACCTGTTTCTTTGACGAATATTGATGCAAACTTTCTCAACAAAATACTGGCCAACCTCCTTCAACAAGTCATCAATAAAATTATACACTATGATCAAACAAGATTCATCGCAGGGATGCAAAGCTGGTTCAACATACGCAAATCAATTAATATAATTCATCACTTCAACAGGAGCAAGGACAAGAATCACATGATTGTCTCAATAGATGCAGAAAAGGCATTTGACAAGATCCAACACCGGTTCATGCTAAAGCTCTGGAGAAACTAGGAATCCATGGAACATTCCTCAATATAATAAAGGCTGTGTACGACAAACCTACAGCTAGCATTTTACTTAATGGCGAAAAGCTAAAGCCATTCCCTCTAAAATCAGGAACAAGGATGCCCACTCTCTTCACTCCTCTTTAACATAGTATTAGAATTCCTAACCAGAGCAATAAGGCAAGTAGCAAGCATAAAGGGGATCCAAATAAGGAAAGAGGAAGTGAAACTTTCCCTCTTTGCTGATGACATCATTCTGTATTCAAAGAACCCTATAGACTCCACTCCCAAGCTCCTTGAGCTGATTCAAAACTTTGGCAGGTAGCAGGATATAAAATTAATCCTCAAAAACCAAATTCCTTCCTATATGCCAACAATGAGAGGAACAAAGCAATATTCAGGAAAGCAACTCCTTTTGTAATAGCCTCAAAGAAAATAAAGGACCTAGGAATTAACTAAGATTGTAAAGGACCTTTTTGATGAAAACTTTAAAACCCTGAAAAAGGAATTAATTCAGAACCGGAAATGGAAAAACTTTCCATACTCTTGGATTGGAGAAAATAACATCGTGAAAATTACAATCTTAGCAAGGGTTATCTACAAATTCAATGCAATATCCATCAATAACCCAATGTCATTCTTTAAAGAAATAGAAGAGGCAATCCAAAATTTCATGTATAATAATAAATGACCCCATATAGCAAAAACAATTCTTAGTAAAAAGAACAGTGCAGGAGGAATTGCAATACCAAACATTAAATTATTACAGAGCTATAGTGACCAAAACAGCTTGATACTGGCACAAGAACAGGCATGAAGACCAATGGAATAGAACTGAGGACCCAGATATTAACCCACAGACCTATAGCCACCTAATCTTTGATAAGGGAGACAAAAAAAAAATAGAACGGAAGAAAGACAGCCTCTTCAACAAGTGGTGCTGGCAGAACTGGTTAAGCACCAGCAGAAAACTGAAGTTGGATCCTTCTTTGTCACCCTGCACCAGGATTAACTCCAAATGGATCAAAGACATCGACGTAAAAGCAGATACACTCAAAACTTAAGAAGAAGGAATAGGATATATACTAGGTCTCCTTGGAACAGGTCAAAACTTTGTTAATAAGGACCCAGAAACAGAACAAATCAGAGAATGTCTGGATAAGTGGGACATAGCTAGCAAATTAACTAGAAAGCCTACAGAGTGGGAGAATATCTTCATTAACCTTACAGTGGACAAAGGCCTCATATCTAAAATATATCAACAGCTCAAAAAATTGAATCACTCCAAAACTTATCTCTGAAGAAATAATCATCCCATTAAAAGATGGGCCAAAGACTTAAAAAGAGTCTTCTCTGAAGAAGAAATAAGAATGGCCTACAGACACATGAAGAAATGCTCAACATCTCTGGCCATAAAAGAAATGCAACAAAACCTAGATACATAAGGCCTGATAGTATGATCCTTAATGAAAGGACCTCCAGGATATAGAAACAAAAGCCATATAATGAGTGATTGTTGTCCTTATTCTACTACATTATCGCTCATCTTTTTTGCTGTCCCTTGCTTATCTCATATAGTTACAGTATTTCACTTTGTTATCTGATACATTGTATATATGCTTATTGGTTATTTGACACTGGATAGGGAAGAGGGTAAAACAACATGAGTTGTGGGGGGGGGGGGAAATGGGGACCATGACATAAGAAAGGGTATTAATGTATGTGAAGTAATGCACCTTCTATCTGGTGAATATAAGATAACCCTTCTATCAATTACAATAAAAATAATATGGGAAAAAATAAAATAAAATAATAGAATATTGAGGATATCATTGAGGTTGGGAGAGTTGGGGGCACAGAAAGGTTGTAAACAATCAAAATGCATGTTTCTCACAAACATATGTTGAACTGTAACCTCTTGGTACAACAAATAATAATAATCATAATAAAGAAACCAGTGAACAACTAACAAAAAAAAGAAATGCAAATCAAAACTCTAAGATTCCACCTCACTCCAGCTAGAATGGCCATGATCATGAAATCTAATAACAACATATGCTGGAGGGGATGTGGCCAGGAGAGATCACTACTACACTGATGGTGGGAGTGCAATCTCTTTCAACCACTAAGGAAAGCAGTATATCAGTGTTGGTGCCTTATCTCCATCTCTGTGGCCAGTTCATCATGCTGGCTCAGGAGAAAGGGCTTTGGCCAGGCATTCCTCACGTTCCTTGCATACCTCTCTTATCTCTGTGCAGGTGATTTGACTGAGCCCACCCCCCCCCCCCCACACACACACAAAACACAGGTCCTGTCTGCTTTCCTGCACTTGTCCTGCCCAGTACCTAAAATTTTGCCTGGAACCTTAGTGATAGCACCATTGCTCTCTTCCTATTGGCTCGCTTCCCAGGTCCCACCTTCTCTTTCCCCAACAGTATATAACTATGTGCCTGACACAATAAATGAGAGATCTGCTGGGCTCTCATGGCTGACACAGCTCCTGGCTCAGTATGGTTTCTTCCCAGGTAATTGGGGGAGGGCTGGGTCATCAATACTTATCATCTCACTTGGCTCCGGGGGACTTCGGGCTGGCCCTTGGTGTCCCTCCCCACACCCGTATTGCTCCACAGTAGCAACATGGCAGTTCCTCAAAAGTCTAAACATAGAGCTCCCCCATGACCCAGCAATTCCACTCCTTGGCATTTACCCAATCATCCAGAAACAAGGACATATTAAATCCACTAGCACAACAATGTTCATTGCAGCACTATTTACCATAGCAAAGATATGGAACCAAACCAGATGCCCCTCAGTTGATGAGTGGATCAACAAGATGTGGTGTTTATACACAATAGAATTCTATGCAGCTGTCAGAAAGAACTACATCGCTCCATTTGTTAGGAAATGCAAAGACTTAGAAAAGATCATATTAAATGAAGTAAGCCAGACTCAAAGGAACATAGGCTCAATGGTTTCCCTCATTTGTCATAATCAGTAGAAACCTTGGGCTCTCCTAGCAGAGATTTACAATAGAACAAAACCTGTATTCATAAGGCCATATAGTATGATGCTAAATGAAAGGACGTCCAGGATATAGAAACAAAAGCCATATAATGAGTGATTATTGTCCTTAATGTACTATGTTATCTCTCATCTCTTTTGCTGTATAACTTAGTTATCGCATATTGTTACAGTATTTCACCTTATTATCTGATATATTGCATATATGCTTATTTGGTTATTTGAAATAGGATAGGGAAGGGGGAAAACAAGATGAAGGGTGGGGGTGGGGGGAAGGAAATGGGGACCAAGTCATGAGAAAGGGTATCAATGTTTGTGAAGTAATGCACCTTCTATCTGGTGAACATAATGTAACCCTCCTATTAATTACAATAAAAAATATATGGAAAACACAAAAAAGAAAAAAAAACAGGATGAACTTGATCAGAGTATCCTATATACAAGTGAAGAATACCATAATAAAATTTCCTTATACTATTAATGCATGCTAATTTTTTAAATGTTAAATTTAAATCTACAAATAGAAACCTACAGAAAATATATTCATGAGATTCACAGCGATTCATGACAAAATACATAGTCCTTACCCTCAAAAATATCATGAACTTGAATTTAGATGCACCATCATGAACTTAGTGATTTGTTTATGAACCAAACACCGATTAAATGCACAGTTTACACTAGAAAATATTTTAATTGGTGCCCTTAAAAAGACTTCCTAGTTTGGGCTTCTGGGGCACATAACTGTAATTCCAGTTACTCAAATGGTGAAGCTCTGAAAAATCATACTTAGAGACAGCTTGGGGAAAAATACACGAATCCCTTTCCAAAATAACCAGCAAAAACCCAGGCTGGAGGCATCGCTCAATTAGTAGAAAACCGTTTGTTTGACAATGATGAGCAAGTTGAAGGTTTCTAAGTTAAAGGAAAGAAATACTAAGTTGGGGCAGGGACTTTGGCCTAGTGGTAGAGTACTTACACTGCATGTACAAAGCCCTTGGTTTGATTCCTTTTTAACACATACACAAAAAAAGCTAGAAGTGATGGTATGGCTCAAGTCGTAGAGACAGTAGCCTTGACAACACCCAGGCCCAAAGTTCAAGCTCCACTACCATCTAAATTAAAAAAAAAAAAAAGAAAAGAAAAAAATGGAAATATTCACTTGGTGGAATAGGTTTGCATTCTAGCAATTATTTCAGTTCACAAATGCATAATGGTAAACAGATATAATTACTTTTATAAAGGAGTTAGTTTCTTACTTTCTTTTAAAACTACTGTACGCATAGGGATAAGTTTTGAGAGCTAATTCATTTACATAGAAACTAATGATGATTTGACCTCTGTGAAAAGGTCTATGTTTAAATGCTTGATGGCCATATCCTTTATCTTTTCTCTAATGAATGTATATGAAACAGTATGGCCACAGAAATGCAGACAGACAATTCTTCATGCAGCGTAGCTGCTGTATGTTCCAGGACTATATTGATTTCAATGGACAATTTTCTGATTCACAAAAGCTGGCCTTTCTTTATCTAATGGTCAAACATGTCTCCTAGGACTTTCTTCCTCTCACTCTCAGTTGGGGTCCCAAAGCGCTATGTGAATTAAGTCAAGAAGTCCAATACCTGTTTATCTGGTTTCCACTTTGAGAAAGACTGTTACAGGAACCAACATAATGGGAGGGTCCTGCCTTTGTCTTTCTTGTTCTTTTGTCTTGATGAGAAAGCAATGTTTACATCATGATAGAAGAACAAAGAAAGACTGTAAAGAAGAACCATCTGGACAATTGAATTAGGTCTTCAGTAACAGGCTGTCATTTTTTTTATATGATTTTTTTTGTCAGGATGGAGGGAGTCATTTTAGCATCATAGAGAAAAACTCAAAAGCTGGAAGTTGTTTGAGGATTTCCACATCCAGTTATTTACAGGAGCATCAAACAAGAAAGTTGAAGAAGTTAAGTACTTGAATACCTAATATTTTATTTAGAAAAGCAAGAAAGCTAAGTTATTGAAAAGTGATCAGAAACTGTGTGCGATGGTACATATTTGTGTTCCCAGCTGTTCCAGAGATTGAGGATAGAGGTTGGAAGTTGATAGTTAAGCCCTTTCAAACAATAGAGCAACCATACCAAAAACCAAATAAAAGCAAAAGGCTGGTGATCAGGGCTTAAATGTTATGAGTGATTGCCTAGTAAAAACAATGAAGCCACTGAGTGTATTCCCCTATACTAAGAAAATAATAATAATAATTCATCACCTTGCCCATTATTTAATAAACTAATTTATCATAAGTATCAAAGCTTAGTTATTTATGCTAGATCCAAGATAAAAATCATTTGCATGCCATCCAGATTTGCGCTAAACTTCTAGATTTTATATGGATAGAATATAAGCCCCACCAAAAAGAAAATGACCATGACATGACTGATAGGAATCTGCTGGCTTAAACGTAATATTTAATGAATCACAGTTAGCAAAGTGTTGAGAATCTATTACAGCAAACAGAAGTCAGAAAGTCAATCGTCTCTTCCAACTAACCCAAAAGGAAGGAAAGAAATCATTTCTAGTGTATTTCATGTGTGTAAAATTAAATACGATTGAGAGAAGCTTCTTTGTTTTGTTTGGCTTTTTGTTTTCCTCAACAGACCAGTGTAGTTCTCTTTCTGAATTAAAAATGTCTCTATATTTTATAAATCTAAAGCAAGGAAGTTTTAATGGAATGAAGCGCTGATTAAATTGCTGACAAGAAATTGCACTTAAAGATCTAGAAGCTAGACAGTGTAAACACAGGGGATAAACACGTCTGCGTGCATCCATCAAAGACAGCTGTGGTGTGCCCCAGAAAGGTAAGCAATTATTAATGAAATTATGTCTCTTTCAGTGGTTCTACATTACAGTTCTAGGAGCCCCTGAATGAGAAACTGTGTCACATGGATCTTCAAAACCAAGGGATTTTTACTTAGGCTGGATGTAACCTCATTATTCTGAATGGATATTTCTTTAGAATGGATACTCTTTAGAATAATTAAAATGCATTAGGTCATCTATAAATATATATGATTTTAAATGTGTATCAAATCCTGTCAATCATATACAGACACAAGTCTAAAATGGTGCTTAGAAACATAAAGGGAATACCTTTTTAAAAAAATCAGTTTAGTCAGTTTCTAAATCAGTGTGGCAAAAATCCTCATTTCCATTCTGCATACGCTGGGGGTTTACATTGGTGGGTTTTGTTTAGACTTTTGCTAGCCATGGCCATGGAGTTACTACATACAATCTACATATGACCAAGATGCAAGCACGGCTGAAAATAAAAAGTCCATTCACAAGGTGGACTTTTCTAGGTGGCACGTCAGTATTGAGAGTTGGATAGACAGACAAAAGACACCTGTACCTTTAAGTTTTTTGAGGCAATGTGTTCTGCTCTCACATTCTTTAGTTTACATCATTTCATACTACAGAAACCCACTGGGCAGAGGCCCATCACATACCTTTAGACACAGCTCAGTCCCAGTAATCAGAATCCACTGACGCAATGGATGCATTCCAAAGACAGCATGGGAGAATACTGCATATATCTGATGGCTCCTTTCTCAACCAATGACCACTATTAGGTCATCCATGTCATTCAAGCAGTTTTGACCTAATAAAGCAGATATCCTAGAAATGATGGCATGACTTCTTGGAATTTAGAAAACAGATTATAAATTCTAAATCAATAGAGTAGGTCTTGCTTCTTTCAAGCATTTTTGAATCTTTATACACTCTATGAGATATTTTCAGGTGAAATATATGTGTGTGCACATACACAATACATGTATGTATATATACATTTACATATATGCCAACTCCTAAATCATTTTTGTTAGTATCTACATTAACTGTAAGAAGTTATACAAAGCAGTTTACAAGATATAATGCATCTTGTTCGATCCCACCTTTGAACATTCTCACCTATCCTTCTCAAGCCATCCTTCCCTCACTTTTTTTTAGTTTTCTAGTACACACATTGAATTTTTACTGCATTTCCCTCACTTCTCTTCAGTCCTTCAGTTCTCTCCCCTTGACCCCATCCCACCCCTGTCAAGTCATTTCACATGTAATTCCTTAGAAAGGCAAAATCACAATCATCATGCATCCAGGATTCCTGCCCCAAGTCAACATGCTTTTCAGTTATAGGCTGTGATGTCAGATAGTATCTTTAAAATAAGAAATTCAAAATTGTGGACTCTCTTCTCCCTGTTGTTTTTAGCCTACCTAATCCTTGGCAGCACCTGTTTCCAGAGGGAAAAATAAGGTGTTTTAAGTAGCTTAAACACAACATGTTTATTTTTCTAAAAATAGGAAAATAATTATTTCATAGTTCCTAAGACAGTTATGTTTCAAGAAGATGCATTCCAGACATCTTAAATAAAAATCAAAGTACTCTATCCATGTCATAAATAGTAAGTTAAAGTGGCTTTTGGAAGCTAAGTACAGGAAGTTCTTCTATTGAATGTAATACACTTGATTTAGATGAAACACTCGTGACATGTTTGAGTATTTGGTCTGCTGGCCCACAATTGATTGCCAACTTAATATTACAAAGAACAAAAGAATAAAAAAGAGGGTTTCATGGGGCTAGATGCACTTGTCAAAATCGCCTCTAAGAAAGGGAAAAGAGAAGAAGAAACAGACATAGGAATATAAGTGAATTTAAACAGCAGAAGCAGACTGCTTAGCTCTGCTTCCTCAAGCTACCCTGGAGACTATCCCTGCAAAGGTAATAAGAAATTAATGCTGCATCACTGTCATTACAAATGCCCTGGAACACTGATGGCCCTTCCAGGAAGGCCTTTTCTGTCTGGACCACCATTTTACTCCCTGCACTTGTACATAGACATCAGTGAAAATCACAGCGATGATCCTGAATTATTCAGATAGCCAGGGCATATAATAACAGACTCTTCATTTTTTCCTAGAAATTGGAAATTGGCCTGACCACTGTCCATAAACTCTTTCTTTGTTTGAGGCTAGTGTTCTGGCACATTTCCAGCTTTTTGGTGATTAATTGCCAATGCAAGGATCATGGACGTATTTGTCCTTATTAGCTTTGAACCACAATCCTTAGATCTTAGCTTCCTGAGTAGATAAGGTTTAAGGTGTGAGCTATAAGTGCTTGGCTCTAAATCATTTTGAGCCTGTAAAAAGGAGTTTGGCCCCCTGTTGCTCTGTTGTTTTCATGTTGCCTTGGATTATCCACCTTCTGCCACTGGTAAGATGTAGTAGTATGAAGGCCTGGCCAGATGCCAGTGGCATGCTCTAAGACTTCCTAACTTCTAGTAGCATGATCTAAATAAATGTGATTTAAAAAACAAATTTCCCAGTCTCAAGAATTCTAATTTAGCAGTATAAAGTGAATTAAGTTGGAGGAAAGTCATTTTCCCTGTTTACTTTTGTTCTGGAAAGTAATTTCTATGATTCATAACTAGTGATTTATAATAAAATAGCTCCTTCATGGGCCTAGAGTATGGCCTAGTGGCAAAGAGCTCGCCTAGCATGCATGAAGCCCTGAGTTTGATTCCTCAGAATCACATACACAGAAAAGCTAAAAATTATGTTGTGGCTCAAGTAGAAGAGGATTGGCCTTGAGAAAGCTCAAGGACAGTGTCTAGGCCCTCAGTACATAACCTAGATGTTCTACTGTTTCAAGTCAAAAACATAAAGAATAGGTAAAACAAGAACATGTCAAAATAAGAAAAACGAAGATGCTAAGTAGAAAACTGCAATCATTTGCATGTCCAGAGTTTGCTATATACACAAAAAACTCATTAGCATTAACCCATAAGTTGATCATTTCTTGTATGGCTCACATAATCTATCTCTGCACAAATTTCAAAATATTCATAACAAAATAAAAGAAACTTTTAGAGTTACAATCTATAAAATGTCACCATTTACCCATAGGTAATATATAATTAGCATGTTGTAGCAACTGGGGAAAATTTCCTTCATACCAGTTATGTGAGGGCCATATTTAAAATCGAGTGATGCAAAAATGAACTTTATTCACAACCTACGTTTTTATATAAAAGCTCCTTCCTGATAGACTCATTCAGATACAAAAAGCCTTTATAACTCCAAACAGACCAGAACAGAACAGAGCATCCCACCACCAGATTATAATCCACACATGATCAATAAAGACAAAGGAAAGGATCCTAAAAACTGTCAGGGAGAAAAGATTAATTACCTATAAACCAATCAGAGTAACTACAACTTTATCAGCAGAGATCAAGAAAGCAAGAAAAGCCTAGAATGAAGTATGCTACACCCTAAAAACCAACAATTATCAACCAAGAATAGAGAAGAATAGTGTACTCAGTGAAACTCTCCTTCAAAGAAAAATTGAAATATCCTCCATCGAACCAGCCATATCCCACACACATAAAAACAACAAGATAAGGGTAGAAAAACAGCCCCAGATAAATATAGTAAGAAGTGAAGATTCACAGCCCCTAGAAGGTGGGTAACATGGCAGAAACTACCAAACCCTCCTAAGTCCTAACTATCAATATTAAAGGACATAGATAAACTAGTTGGATCAGAAAGCAAGGTCCATATTTCTCCTGTCTTCAAGAGACACATCTTGCCCACAAAAACAAACATTTTCCGAAAGTGAAAGGCTGGAATAAAATCTATCAAGCAAATGGACCCCATAAACAGGTCAGAGTTGTATACAAATATCAGATAAAATGGACTTTAAAGTTAATACGAAGAGACAAAGAAGATATTACATACTAATAAAGGGATCTCTTCTACAGGAAGGATATAACATTTGTAAATAGCTATACACCAAATCCAGAGCACCCAACTTCATCAAGCAAATACTATTTACCCTAAAAATACACACAGATACAAATACATTGATTGGTGTCATTTTTTTTTTTTTGCCAGTCCTGGGCTTGAGCTCAGGGCCTGAACACTGTCCTTGGACTTTCTCAAGGCTAGAGCTCTACCACTTGAGCCTCAGCACCACTTCCGGCTTTTTTCTATGTATGTGGTTCCAAGGAATCGAACCCGGGTCTTCATGCATGCTAGGCAAGCACTTTAACCACTAGGCCAAACTCCCGGCCGATTGGTGGCATTTTTAACACACCATCATTCCTCTGGGTAGTTCAACCTGACAAAACAGAGAAACCTCAGAAATAAACAATTGTGCAGACCAACAAGGTTTAAGAAACATCTACAGATTATTCCACCAGCAGCATCAGAATACATGTTCTCAGCAGTGCATGGAACATTATCCCAAATAGACAACATTTTAGGTCAGAAAGCAAATCATCATAATTAACATCATGAAAACGGCAATACTGCTAAAAGCTATCCACAAATCAGTGCTATACACACCAAAAGCCCAACAACATTCTTCAGTGATACAGAAGAAGCAATCCAAAAATTCATATGGAATAAAAGAAAATCCTGAATAGCAAAAACACTCATTAGCAAGAAGAACAGTACTGGAGGAATATCAGTAACACACTTCAAACAAAGCCATTCAAAGCCACAGTTATGAAAACAGCTTGGTACTGGCACATGAACAGGCCTGAGGACCAATAGAATAAAATTGAAGACCCAGAAATGAACCTACAGACCTATAGGTAGTCAAAAGCACAGGATGGAAGAAAGACAGCCTCTTCAACAAGTGGTACTGGCAGAATTGGCTATACACATGCAGAAACTGAAGTTAGATCCTTTTATAATACCCTGTACCAAAATCAATTCCAAATGGATTAAATACCTCAAAGTAAGACAAGATACCCCAGAAATATTACAGGAAGGGACACTGGAAACTCTAGGGTTCGATGGCACAGGTCAAAACTTCCTAAATAAAGATTCAGAAAACAACATATCAAAGAAAGGCTGGATAAATGGACTTAACTTTCCAATTAAATGGCATTAAATTGAAGAGTTTCTGCACGGCAAAGGCATAGCTTAGCAAGATAAGTGGAAAGCCCATAGACTGGGAGGAGATCTCTACTAGCTATACATCAGGCAAGGGCCTCATATCTAAAATATTCTTAAAGCTCAAAAAATTAACTGCCCTTCAAGAAAAAATCCTCAAAGAAACAACCCCATCAATAACTGGGCTAAAGGCCTAGAGACTTCTTTGAAGAAGAAATACTGACCAATAGACATATAAATAAATGTTTCTAACATCCATGGCCACAAAAGAAATGCAAATCAAATTCCCCCTCACCCCAGGTAGAATTGCCATTATCAAGAAAACGAATAATAGATGCTAGTACGGATGTGGCCAAAAGGGAACTACACTGTGGGTGGGAGTGCAACTTTGTTCAACCACTCCAGAAAGTTGTATGCAGATTCCTCAAAAGACTAAACATAGAGCTTCCCTATGACCCAGAAATCCCACTCCTGGGCATTTGCTCAAATGACCACACCAGCCCACACCAATGCCACCAGCACAACCATGTTCACTGTAGCATTATATACCATAGTTAAGATACAGAACCAACCCAGATGCCCCTCGGTGAATGAATAGATCAAGAAAATGTGGCATATATACACAATGGAATTCTATGCTTCCATCAGAAAGACTGACACCAAGTCAATCACAAGGAACGGAAATAATTACACACAGACATGATGAATTAAACAGCACTCTCAACATTGCACGTTGAGAACAATGGAGGATCACTGTGGATCAATATCTATGTGCATATGACCATATAAAATGATGCTTATAGGGCTGAACTCCAAGAAAATTGAAACAACAGGGTTTTTTATTGCACTGTTTTCAGTTATTTCTTTTTTTTAATTTTATTTTCTTTGCTTTGCTCACTTTGCTGTCATTGTTTTTGATTTCTGTACCCTTTTTCTTTTATATGTTTATGTAATTTTGGGGAAGGAAAGTGGAATCAGAAGTTACAGGGCAAAGGATGAACGAATGCAACAGTGATAGTAAGTTGGAAATGAACTTTACCCCTTGGTTGAGGAGGGATTGTGCGAGAAAATGAAGGAGGGGGGTAACACTGTTCAAAAAGAAATGTATTCCTTACCTTACTTAAATAATTGGAACCCCCTGTACATCAATTTTACAATAAATTCTAAATTTGAAAAATCTTTTGCCTACTGCTCAGTACTAATCAATACTTTTAAATCTCTAAAGCTTAAAATAATTATGTGTCCCTTTTATGGATTATTAAAATATGAGTTTTAGGTTTAGGCTAAATTAGATTAATGTTTAGGTTAAATGATAGCAAGTTTTCAAACCTGGTACCTCAGCTGGGCACTGGTAGCTCATGCCTGAGATCCTAGCCACTCATGAGGCTGAGTTCAGAGGATCATGGTTCAAAGACATCCACTCAGGTAAGGGAAGGACCAGAAAGATCCATCTCCAAAATAAGTCGAAAAAATAGAGCTGAAGGTATGACTCAAATGGAATAGCAAATTCAAGAACCTGAGTTCAATTACCATCTTACCACCAAAATATTGAAATAAATAAATGATGGACTTTAGTAGTGAATTAAAAATCACAGAGGAAAAATAGAGACTGATCTTACTCTTTGAAGTTTAAAATAATTCTTGTAATGTTAAATAATGAATTTCAGAAGTCCTGGCTGCTATTCTACTTCATATCTCACTCTGTTTCAAAGATAAGAAAAAGTGTCTACCAGTCCTATCAAGTAAGAGTGAAAGGGAGATTTACAATATCGTGTTTATGTGAATTTTACCAACTTACTTTGCATGTGGCATTACAGAATACAGAAAAGGATTTCAAAGAACTTCTGTGATTTTTTTCTTTTTAGCATCTGATAGTACATTTTTATTTTCCTCTAGAGTAAAAAGAAAGTAGTGATTTAATTATTCATTTGTACCATTTCCATTTTTCTTCCCTCCCATTTATGTACAGTTAAGTGCCAGGGCTAATGCAAGTCAGGGCAAGCTTGTCCTTAGAAGGATTGGTAAATGCTTAATAACACATGGACAGGAATCTGATCTTTAGCTCCCTGAAATCTACAAAGAGCCTGGATCTCTTTTCCACATACTGTTGTAGAAGCACCCAGAGCTTATTTTGAAGTCAACAGAGGAGTCTGTGACATACAGCACATAGACTACTGGTAACAGATGCATTTCTCCTGAAATAACTCCATTAATCATTTCTTTTACATACAGTTTTTAGAGCTAATTGGTAGATCTGCCAGATGGAGCTGTTAGAGATCTTCTAAAGAAGTCAATAGGTAGAGAGGAAATCTGGAAGTTTCACCAATTCTAAGATGAAACAGCTATATATTTTCAAAGCAAATATGCAGTGTGTATTTTTTCTTTTTGTTAAAACCTTACTTACATGGACCAAGTAATTAGTGTGTGTGTGTGTGTGTGTGTGTGTGTGTGTGTGTGTGTGTGTGTGTAACAGGGTAACAGTAATGTTTGCTTCTGGACATTATCAAACATCCCTGGGGGAAAAATTGTCCTAGTTGCAAACAAGTGTTCTAGAAAGAGGTTTTTCCTAATTCTTAAAGATACAAAATCCACTTTGTGCATATATGTTAAATGTAAGCATGCCTAACGTACTAAAAAAAAAAAAAGCATGGCTTTTTTATTAGGCAAAGAAATACTTGGTATTATTTGAGTGACTAATGTTTTTACAAATCTCTCCAGGAAAAGGGAGGGAAGAATGGAAAAGTATTATCTAAAAGTGCTTATCTAAGAGTGCCCCTGTTATCATCATGAAAAATACTGAGGAATTTTAATTTTTAAAATAATATTCTTACGTAGCGTACAAAGGAGGTGACAAAGCAGTTTATAAATGCATTTTGGTCAACATTCTCACCTACCCATCCTCTAGGCAACCTTTCCCTCACTTTTCTTAATTTTGTAGGATATACATTGAATTCTTGATTACATTTTCCCTTTTCATCATTCATCAACCGCATTCCTCTTGACCACATCCCACTCCTTTGAAGTACCCAGTTTTTGGTGATTATTTTATTGAACTGTGATTTTGACTGCCTAAGGAATTACATTTTTTGAGTTCTCTTTTGAAGCTGCCATATTTCTGTTACTATGTTTGTATACATGTATATACCACCCAATGTATTTGAATTGATAAGATAAATCCAGCTTCCACATGAAAAGGGAAACATGGCATGATTTGTCTTTCTAGGCTTAAGTTGCTTCACTTAATATGATATTTTTGCTTTTGTTTCTATTTCTTTACCAATGGTATAATATAATTATTTCTAATAAATGAGCAAAATTCCACAACTTCTTGACCCATTGAGGGCATTTGAGCTGATTTTGTACCTTGGCTCTAT
The DNA here is from genome assembly GCF_031878675.1 of Megascapheus bottae. Classification (NCBI taxonomy): domain Eukaryota; kingdom Metazoa; phylum Chordata; class Mammalia; order Rodentia; family Geomyidae; genus Megascapheus; species Megascapheus bottae. The sequence continues at coordinate 30,058,111 of NC_143529.1, read as the reverse complement.
TTTCATTTCAGGAGCTTTCTTTGTGTAATATGACAGAAATAGAAGGAAAGATGAGCTGAGATATGAATGATTGTTAGTTGAAGTACCTAAGGCTTTAATTTTTTTTTCTCTGTGCCAGTATTTGGGGTTTGAATTCAGAGCCTCAAGCTCATGGAATTACTCTACTATTTGAGCCACTCTTGCACATCTGAACGTTTGCTGGCAAGTTGGAGACAGGAATCTCATGGATGTGAGTGTCCTAGCTGGCTTTAAACCTCCATCCTGAGAATTCAGCCTCTTAAACATTTAGGATTATAGGTGTGAGCCACCTAGAATCTGGCTACCTAAGACATTTGGGTTTTTGTGCCAGTTTTGGGACTTGAAGTAAGGGCCTGAGACACAGTCTCTGAGCTTCTCTGCTCAATGGTAGATCTCTATCACTGGAGCCACAGCTCCACCTCCAGTTTTTGCAGTTGTTGTTGTTTTTGGTGCCGAGTTGGAGATTAAGAACGTCACAAACTTTTCAGCCCAGGCTGGCTTTAAACTGCAATCCTCTGATCTCAGCCTTCAGACTATTTAGGATTACAGGTGTGAGCCACCACATTCAGCTTTATTTTATTTTTGTTTATTTATTTTTTGGTCATAGAGCTTGAACTCAGGGCCTAGGCTCTGTCCCTGAGCAGATCTGATCAAGGATAGAGTCTACTATTGGGAGCCACAGCACCATTTCTTTTCTCTCCCTCCCTCTCCCCTCCCCTGTCTCTCTGTCTCTCTCTCTCTTTTTCTGGGTGGTTAACTGGAGATAAGAGTCTAACAGACTTCTCTGCCCCCCCCCCACTGGCTTTAAGTCCGATTCTCAGATCTCAGCCTCCTGAGTAGCTAGGATTACAGCTGTAAACCACCAGCACCTGGTTAAGACCTTCTGAATGTTATTTAATGGTCTGCATACAGAGAAAATGGATCTGGATCTATTTTGACTTCAACATGTACAATTATGAAGTAATTTTTTTAGGGCATACAACAGTCCATTATTGATACAGAGAAATTTGGTCTTTGAAACTCATTGGTGAAAAAGTGTTCACGAAGTTGATGATTTCTTGTAACTTACATATCAACCAATAGACCTAAAAAGGAGTACCATAAAATAAGACATGAATTACAACGTGAAATAGTAAGTCTATATTAGTTCTTTGTGCAGGAAAGAATACTGCAGCATGAATTATGTGGAGAAAATTATTTCCATATTATTCCAATTGTATACTTGGTAAAGATCCTAAGCTATTCAATTGGCTTTCTTTCCTGCAGAGGTTTTTCCTTTCCTATAAGATAAAGTTGTACTAATTAACCATTTTTTTCAGGTAACTATTTAATTTTATCCTCCCAAATAAATTTATTTCCCTGTTTGTTCGTTCCCTTTCATTTTCCAGGACCTTTGTTAAGAATTCTTATTTTACATTTCCTGTTCCCTTAAAGAAAATAGAAGGAAAGAAAGGAAGGAAGAAAGGAGGGGAGGGGAAGAAGAGGGAAAGGGAGAAAGAGGGGAGGGGTGGGAGAACAGGGGTGAAGAGAGGAGGGGAGGGGAGGAGAAAGGAGGGCAGAAGAGGGAAGGAGAGGGGAGAGAAGAGGAGGAGAGGGGAGGGGAGGGAGGCTGGAGGGGAGGGGAGGAGTGGGGAGGGGAGGGGAGGGAGAGGGGAGGGAGACTGGAGGGGAGGGGCAGGGCAGGGCGGGGTCACCTTGGGGAGTCGCCCCGCCCCCCGGGTCCCCAGCCTGCGGGCCGTCGGGGAGCGGGGAGGAGCGCACTTACTGTCGGCGGGCTCCTTGGCCCTCCGGCCGCTGGACGACTTCCTCAGGAGGCTGCGCCCCGAGGTGAAGAGGCTGGTGAGCTCCTCCAGCGGGCTGGTGGGCGTCCTGGAGCGGGAGCCGGCGGGGGCCGCGGAGGCGGCGGCGGCGGGGACCACGCGGGCCCCGTCCTGCGACGACACGGGCCGGGGCGCGGCGTGGGGCGCGGCGGGGCAGCCCCGGGCCAGGCCGCCCGCGTGCACGGCGTCGTAGGGGGGCGGCCGCTTGAGGCTGAGGGGCGTCAGCGCCCGGCCCATGCTCACGGGCGACGGGGAGGCGGAGTGGCTCTTGGGGTAGCCGTGGGGAGACGGGGTTCGGTAGAGGGCGGAGGGGGGCGGCGGGGAGGAGGACAGCGCGGCGGCGGCGGCGGCGCCCGTCGGGTCCCGCTCCGCCCGGGCGTGGGGGGGCAGCGAGGCCGGGGGCAGCGAGGACGGGGACGTGCCCGCCGCCTGCTTCAGGTAGGCCACGTGCTCCAGCACCGGCAGCTTGGTGACCTCCAGCGGGGTGAGCGGGGACTCGTCGGAGTTGGGGGAGCAGTGCGCGGGCGCGGGGGGGAAGACCAGCAGCGGGGGCCGGTGGGAGAGCAGGTTGGGGAAGGGCGGGGGGATGTCGCACAGCGAGCCCCGCGGGGCGGACGCGGCCGTCGAGGGGGACGCGTCGGGCGCGGTGGGCGTGGCGCCCTGCGGGGAGCAGCCGTGGGGCTCCGCGTCGCCGCCCCCGCGGGGGTCGTCGAACAGCGGGTACTTCATCTCCTCGTAGACGGCCTCGCTCTGGTCGTCGTCGTCCCCCGCTGGCCGGAAGTCTCGGAGGATGTTCCCCACCATCTCGATGTACACGGGCTCCTCCTCCTCCCTGTCGGCGTCATCGTCCTCCTCCTCCCCCGCTGCGCCCCCGGGGCTGCCGGCCTGGGAGCACTCCCGGGTCAGGGACGTCCTCCGCGGGGGGCCGCCGTGCCTCTGGATGTACGCCTCGTCGAAAGAGGTGCTCAGCTGGGTGTTGGGGTTCCGCTTGGGCTTGGGAGGAGGGATCTTCTTCGAGTATTCGTCGCTGTGGGGCCTGGGCTTGGTGGACACTGTAAGAAGAGGAGGGGGGATGGGTGAGTGGGGGGAGGGAGGGAGCGAGGGAAGGCATTCCCAAACCTCTCCACCCTGCCCTGCCTGGGAGGGAGAGGTGAGCAACTCTACATCCTCCCCTGCCCCCCCCCCCCAAATCAACCAGGGCCTAGCACCCTTCCTCTAGGAAAATCTGGTGGTCTGATGACAAGACAGAGGTGACAAGACAGAGGTGGCCTTTCATGGGCGTCTTCAGACTGATCATGGCATGAACTGCGCCCTTGCGAATCCATGCATGTCACCCTTGTCCCTTGCTTCAGCGTCTCCTGTGCCTGAGGCCTAGAACTCAGAACCCTGCTAAGTCAAGACCTGAAGACCAATCCTCACCTCTCCTTTGGCTTGTGACCCTGAATAAGGGAAGAACGACCTGAGACTGGGGGCAGATGACCCTCTGGTCACTAGGGTGGCCCATCCTTTCCTTTAGACGCTGCCTCCTCTCTCCTGGGCTTGCCCTTCCTTGCTTGGTTTCTTTGCATTCAAGCTCCAGCCACGTTTCCACTTCTTACTTTCCTACTTTTGGCTAGTTAGTTGGAGATAAGTGTTTAGGAAAGCCGGGTGTTGGTGGCTCCACGCCGCCTGCAATCCTAGCTACTCAGGAGATTGAGATCTGGGGATCACCGTTTGAAGCCAACCTGGGTAGGAAAGTTCTTGAGACTCTTATCTGGAACCACCAGAAAACCAGAAGTGGTGCTGTGGCTCAAAGTGGTAGAGCAGTAGACTTGAGCAAAAATGAACTCAAGGGCCATCCCCAAGACCTCAGTGCAAGCCCCATAAACGTTGAGGCCTTTTTGTCTGGGCTGAATTTGAATGGCCCTCCTCAAATCTTACTCTCCTGAACAGCAAAGATTACCAGCATAAGCCACCAGCGCTCGGCTGCCTAAAAATTTCTAAATGGATGCTTTCATGAACTTCATAAAAATTACCTTGTAGAAATTAAGTAACAAATTCAGGGGGTGGGGGGGAAGAAAGCATCCATTAGTCCAAACGGTCCCCACGTGTCTTTAACTAATGTGGCTGTCAGACATGATCAAATCTTGCTTTCATTTAGGATACAAATTCCTTTGCCTGCTAGACCTACTAAATCTCTGTCATGATTCTATTAAAATATTCCTATAATAGATCTGATAGTTCCTGGGTTTTTGATGCAAAAAAAAATTCTTATGATGCTAGAGAGGTTAATCTCTCAATTTGCAGAGATTGTTGATTATAGTTGTATTTGTCTGTTTCTGTTTACAAGATACCTTGGAAGGAATTTACTTATAGATACATGTTCCACTGACATATCAGAACTCCTCAGAGTTTTAAGAAAGAATAAACCAAAGAATCATGCAAAAGCTTTGAGAATACCTGCTGGAAACTCATAATAGAAAAGAGTTTCAGTGCCTCCCAGTGTCCCTACTGGAAGTCTCCCTTGGACAGAACATAAACACCTGACACCATCCAGTAAGATGGAACAAGTAGGCAAATGTAAACTTCATCATTTAGCGTGCCAGGAAGTTCAGGAGTCTTGTTATTATCCTATTATCTCATTGTGTTGATATATGATTACAACAAATTATCACCATTATGTAATGTGACAAAATGCAGATGGTGGCATACAGTGTAATTTGACAGGACAGCTTATTGGTACAAATCTTGAGGAAGTGATCAGACTTCTCTTTATGATTTTCAGTTCCAGAGCAGTCTGGAACACAAATTAGGAAACATCTATTCTGCTTTTTCCCCCCCATATACTGTAACTTAATGACATACAAGCTTTTCGAAAATCCCCTAAAGGAAAGGAAAGTGGCTGCATGATTCATTAATCACACCTTCAACAAGAGGAAAAACAATTAGTACTCTAGCAGCATGTAATTCATTTTGCTATATATTTCATTTTGCGAGGTAATCAGTGATTTCAAACACACTGTTCCATCATTGTATCCGTGATGATAATTGTACTTGTCAAATAGCTTTCTTTTCCAAATAGCTTTCTGAAGAGAAAATAATAAATGCATCTCAAGGATTCTTTTAATACCTACTACCAAAAAAACCCAAAAACCAAAAAACAAAAAAAAACCAACTGGATGTCATTTTGCCCAAAGGGCAGTTGAGTCTTACATTCATCAAAGCAAAAAGCCTGAAGACATAATGGAGCAAAATGATCTAGATAATTCTTCTTTTGGAGTGTCCAAAGCAACCATCAGTCCTTCTCTCTTCTCTGCACCACCCAACTTGTAATCAGTTTTATTGATTTTACTATAAATAAAACATCAGATTATACCCCAAAGTCTGGGTTGGAATAAACACTTCATGCTGATGAACAAGGTTGCCTTAGTACTGGAAGGGTTTCGAGAACATTAGGATTTAAAAGAACAAAACCTCACTCAGCCAATTCTTCAAAACTTGTTTTCAGTCATCCTCAGCCACAGGTAATCTTCACTAACTCAAATTCTGAGAAAACACTAACCACTGAATGTTGCGTTCTAGAAACTAAGTAGAATTCAGAACAGTTAGAAACTCTGTGAATGAAAATCAGAGCAAGAACCAGCTTTCTGATGTTAACTATTTTTTCTTGATTTGTCATGTAACATTTAGTGAGTGTTAAAATATCATACGTGGTCTTTACAAGCTTACCTATATAATGGAAATTCTAGACTGTTAGGTAATACTGTTCCGTAATTTATTCCATGTTAATCTCAGTTATTGAGAAATAAAAATATATAGAAAATTAATTTGAAAATGTAATTTCTTTATAAGGCACTTAAAATAGTTTTGAGCTTACTGTAAATGCTGAGACATTTCTAATAAAAGACTATGAAAATTGCAATTAAAATGTCCACATTGAACTATATTCAACCACAATAAAATGGTGATTTTTTTTATCTCTGTTAAATGAATTTCAAACTATTTCTAATAAGCCCAAAGATAGAAGCAATAATTCCTGTTCAGCCCCAAAACACAAATTTTGATCCTTAAAATAAAATAATGACAGCATTATCAAATAAGCAGAAAGTGACATTTTTGAAATGAGATCTGTGAGTGCAAAGGTTACATATGGTTTTCAGTCATGCCTAGATGATCTGTCTTTCACGGTTAATTTTGGAAACTCACCAGGTCCTTTGTCAACCTATCCTTCAGAAATACATTTTTCTTATTTTAAAAAATATCTAGCAATGTTCTTAACCTAAGAGGTAAAAGGGAAGCACAGCACAGGTCAGCAGTTTCCATCATGAAAACACTCAGTAACCACAAAGTCCCTGAACTGGAAGGAGTGTTAAAGATTCTCCACCACACAGGGCTTAAATTATCAACAATTTCTTTCTCAAATGAACTTTTAAAGCAAACCTTATCATTTCAATTCTATAACCTTTTGAACAAAGAAAGCAATGGGTGATGATATGTTATCTATTATTTTATACACATTGTCAAGAATCATTCCAAGTTTTATTCTGAACCTATTCTACTGAGAAGTATCATAGGTCTGTATACCAAATAGAAGGTTATGTTGTAAACTGGGAAGTGTATATTTGTTATAGGTAAATAATGTCCACACTGTGTGATTCCAAACAGGCTGGATTTGAAGGTGACAGACACATTTCCCACTTTTAGCAGAATTGTGCTCACAATAACTCTCTTTTCACAACTCACAATTCAAGACTTTGAAGGATATTTTTATTTTCACAGTCACAAAGCCTGCAATACAATCCACATTTTCTTAAAATTAAGATGTTTGTGAAGGAATGCAAATACCCTGAGTTTTTTTAAAGTAGAAAAAGAAAGTGCCAGAATGTACAAGAAGGAGCAGGTTTCAAGCTGCTGTAACAGTGAAAGAAGACTCAAATTCAGGTCTGAATAGAAGAAAACAAAGTAAGGCATGAAACTGCCCTTAAGTGTTTGGTGAATACTAAACATCCTATTCTTTCCTAAAATCTAGCAGCTTTCTCTGTTTTTGAAATGCAGCCAGCTATCATGGAACAAGAAGCTGAACCTCTCAGAGATCACCACATTGTGATGGAGCCTAGGCAAGAGCTGGTGACATGAATTAGAACCATAATCAATAAGGGGAAATAAAATTTTGGCCTAGTGAGGTTGCCCCAGTCACCATGACCCCAGCGGTTTGATTCATACCAGATGACATTTTGAATCAATGAAAGACCATCTCCATTGTGGGCTGTTGAATTCATCTCACAGAATGAGGAACGATATAACTAGGGCTTTGATATCTCTATATTCTGTAACAATTTGTTATGCCCTTATACATCATACCAGATACCAGGAACATGACAGTACAATTTTGTTTGTTAAATGTTATCGTTGGTATCTACATTGAGATATGGTGAAAACTATGCTGTTGCTTTGGCAAAGTGGGAGAAGATGGTTGTATATAGTAATGTCAAAATCTCAAAAGATAGCTAATAAACTTTTAGATCTAACTAAGGGGAGTTCTAGAAGAATGTGAAAGTATAAATTTTCTTGTTTTAGCTGTATGTCATAAAGAATTACAATTAAGAGGTACTGGAAAAGAAAGTGCTTAGTTCTCAAACAGAAAAGAAGGCAAAAAGCCAAGGCAGTATTTCCCTAGATGCTTTCTTTGGGCAGTAAATGACCGAAAAAAAGCCTTGAGGAAAAGCCAAATCAAGATTCTCACCAGTAAAATGTGGCCTTGGGGTTAAAAAAAATTAAAGTTACAGCTCTATGATCATTGTTGAGAACTCAAAGATTTCAGGTCATGAACTTGGGCTTTTAAGAATCTTATAGGTATTTTACAATACTCTAACCACATTCCTAAGTACAAAGTAGACAGTCACAAATGAATTCCTGGTTCTGTCTTCTATCTAATGAAATGGAATATATTTTGATTCATTGAAGATGGCATCAAACTTGAATGTGCCAGAGAAAGTTCAATATTTAAATTGAGAAAACAAAAACCAACAAACAAAAATGAAGGATGTGAGGAGGATGAGAAAATGGCTCATCTACAGAAACCAGTTTGGGTCATTCCTATGGACCTGAAAGGATGGTATGGAAAGCAGAAAAAAATCAAGACCTCCAGAGATCAGAACTGGACTGACTCTTAACTCAAGTCTTCTGTCCTTACTTTGGGGAGAATGGGCCACCTGTGACAAAGTGGAATTCTGTGCTGCTATGGACCAGTAAATTCCATGTTCCTTCCCTTCCCTTGGTTATCACTTTTTTATTTGAGTGATACTATATGTTGTAGATTTCCTGCTCATGAAATGACTGTGTATGTTCATTTTGTTCAGTGTAGATTAGTAAGAAACTACCATAAAGATTCTCTGCCCAAGTCTGTGTACCCAAAGAACCTCATTACATAAGGGCAATATAGAAATAATGAAATTTCAGATCTCTAGCTGATGTACTATGCAATGAAATTTACAGCAACTTAATATCAAAATTTTTACCTACATTGTGTAGATAAAGCCGCAATTTCTTCCTTCCTAGTCTGTATCCTTTCTATTACTAATAGACTTTTGCCTCACTCTGAATCAGAAAAATATTCCTTGTAACTTCCCTTAATCAATAGAATGTGCCAAAAGTAAAATACTAGATTTCAAGATTTTTATGTTGAAATCAATTTATATATAAGACCCCTTAAATCCATATGCTATGAAAAACTCTAATCCTCAGAAATTCCCCTGTAGAAAAAAAATAGATGCCCCAGACATTGGCATTAAATATTTGTTAACATTTCAACTGCCAGTGGAATATAATTCCAATCAGTTTTGTATAGAACAAAGGAACCACCCATATACAGAAAACAGCCTAATAGAGCAATGAGCAATAATAAGCTGTTGTTTTAAGTTGTAGCCTTTTGGGTTGGCTTATTTTACACTAACAAATAACTGACAAAGGTTTTCAAAATTAATTTTTGGTGGATGTGGATATCTTGTACAAAACCTGTCATTTTCATGGTACTAGAGTACACATTGTATCCTGAGAATACAGAAAGCATCCTTGCAGAATATCAAGGAAACAAGATTACTTCTTAAGTATTATAAAATCACCACAGGATGATTCAGCAAACAGATACCAAAAGAGATTACATGCACTCTGGGCCAAGAGACTGGGCTAAAAATGAGAGTCCGTATAACCGACACATATAAAGGAAGAGACACACAGAGTGGAGCTTGCTTGCTCTCAAAAAATGCAAAACTAGTAGAACCTTGGAGTCCATTTTGGTCGCCTCCACTTCTGATCCCTGGATTTCTGGTCACCTGTTAGCTCTATACTGTACAATGGGCTGGACATAGCAAGCTGAAAGAGCCTGAAACTATTAACCTGCCTAATTTTTTATGAATCATTTATTACTTTTCTGATATCAGATTCGCTGAGATCTTTTAATAATTCTGATTTCTGAGATACATGAATATGTGTCTCATTAGGAATAAGCAAAGCAGAATTCTGGCTTTAAGCACTGACTGACTGGTGCTTGGTTACCATGACATTTGATAAGATGAAGTTTCTGGGTTTGTAGACTTGAGGCCATTGCTATTCCAGGGCAATTCTACGCTAGTAACAGTGTTTTATGGAAATCTGTTCAAATCAGAGGTTACCTTTTCCAAGGAAATGCAATCCTCTATTCACAGTGTTTATTCTAACTTTCTAATGTGGTATTTCCATGACAGCATAGTACCTCATTTCCAAATCATTTTCACTGCTTTGGACACAGGAAAGCTATTAGGTGTGACCTACACTTGAATGACCCAGAAGTGGGGGCAGTATGCAGGCACTGCCTTGGCTATAGGAGTTCATGCTGTTGGGGCCCACCTGCCCTTGTATTGCTTACTGCCATGCAGCAGTAGTAGAGAAAAGAACTGGAGGTGGTGTGCCTATGCTGGAGAAAAGCCAATTTTCAGGGGCTTATCCCAGTTGGAGGATGAGTTAAGATACTAGTTTCAATCACATAAAAGAAGTAAAAATTAGAGAATACATAGGAGAAAAATGTCAAAGTACAGTTGAAAGAGATCTAATTCTGTCATCAGAGAGATGGGAATTTTATGTAGCATTTATTCTTAAACCACTCAAGGGGTAGGGTGGTAGCCTTGAGCTGAAGATCTCAGCGACAATGCCCAGGGCCCAGAGTTTAAGTTCCATGACCAACCAAAAACAAAAACAAAAACAAAAACTCAGCAAAATTCCTGCTATTTGCAACGGTCTCAAAACATCTTTCTTTTATTATTTCTGTCTGTACTCTATATCACAAGTTTGTTTCTGCTTCCCCTCTATAAACTTTTGATGCGAGTCTTTCCCTACTGCCCATTATAGATTGGAAATACTGTAAGTTGAAATGTATTTAATACATCTAACCTACCAAACAATGTAGATTAACCAGACCATACCCTGCTGTAGATCCAATGATGTAGATTAACCAGACAGTAAGTACCCTGCTGTAGATCCATCATTTCCCTACAGATGGAATTGCTGATAATGAGCCACTGATCCATCCCTCATGCTGCTAAGCATCACAAGATAGCCTGGGAATGATTGAAAGTTCAAGGTATCTTCTCTACTGAGTGTGTATCAAAATCACACTTTCATAAAGTTAACCATAAGCCAACCAATTGCAACCTGGAATCCATCTGTGGCTGTCTGACTCCTTTGTGTCCTCAGGCCTCAATATATCTGCTCCCTCTCCATAGAAATCCTCCATAAAAAGTCACGGAGTGGGGCCAGGAGTTTGGCCTAGTGGTAGAGTGCTTGCCTAGCATGCATGAAGACCTGGGTTCGATTCCTAGGTACCACATACATAGAAAAAAAAGCCATAAGCGGTGCTGAGGCTCAAGTGGTAGAGCACTAGCCTTGAGAAAGTCCAAGGACAGTGCGCAGGCCCTGAGCTCAAGCCCAGGACTGGCACCAAAAAAAAAAAAAGTCACAGAGGAGTTCATGAATTTACCAGTCCCCTGCTTTCTTCTCAGATTGTTTATGTGAGCTTCTAGGGGACAGGGTCACTATTTGGGTTGGGGGGAAGACGGTCATGGAAATTGAACTCTGGGCCTGGGCACTGCCCCTGAGCACTTCAGCTCAAGGCTACCACCCTAGCCCTGGAGCCACAGCGCCACTTTCAGTTTTCTAGAGGTTAATTGGAGATAAGAGTCTCGTGGACTTTAGTGCTGGGGCTGGCTTTGAGCCATGATCCTCAGATCTCAACCTACTGAGTAGCATAGTGCCACTATTTTTCATTTCACGATTTGATTGGCCTCTCCAGGTCAGCAGTGAGGAGTTCCGTGACAGACTTAATCTTGTCAAATCACTGAGATAATCTGATTGGAAGATGGTATTCATGGTATGTATTTATTCCCTGATGACTTATTGGGAGATCTGTGATACTTTCAGAATAGATGTTTAGGATTTCAATTGCTTCCAAATGACTTAAAGAGCCCTGAGTAATTCTATAATTTTTCATTTCCTCAGGCAAATAAGAAAAGATAAGATGGTTGAGACTTGTGAAAAGTAGCAAAAGAATATATTTTTAAAATCCCAAAAGTATGATTTTAGGCAAGGGATCAATGAAAGATTAGTAAAATTATTCATATAGGTAAATCATGGAGGGTTAAATGTTGTACCTGCCCAAAAGAATATCAGAAATATTAAAAATGTTTATGTTTAAGCTCCTTTTGACTCTGAAAAAAATGAAAGAACAGGAAAAGGGAAAATCTCAGTAGCTTGTACAGTGTATTAAACACTCATGGTCTAATAATGGTTGTGAGCATTACCTCAGTCCATGAATCAAGGTCTCAGATATCATTCCCATGAGAAAAATTTCTTTGTTGATACAAAATTTAATATAGTCATGACATTCAAAACAATGTCACCTACAAGAACATAAGAATCTAAGAGATTCTAAAATTGCATTACAACTCTCATCCTGCCTGTGTAGGAAGCTACATCACCAGGCTTGTGCTTCAGTATAAAGAACTAATACAATGAATGCCGAAGATAGCCTAAATTTTACTTCTGTAATAACAGACCTGTAATTATCCTAGACTTCATTTTCATCCTTTGCTTCTTATTAACATTCTTTAGACATCCTTTACTGACTAAATTATACAAACTCTGTTCCTTTTACTTCCTTGTCTCTCTATATATCCATATGTCTATATACAGATATATATATATATTTGTATCTATCTATCTGTATATCTATAATATACCTAGATCTATCTATCTTTCTCTGTTTCCATCATATTCCCCAAATAAGGCAACTTCTATTCTTCAAGTGCCAATTTGAATGTCACCGCCTTTTCCCATTCCTTATACCTTTCTTCTATAAGAGCTTTCAACTTTTTTCTACCTCTTTACTAAAGGATTCCACTTTCCCAACTCCTCTTTACTATGGGATCCAAGCTTTCCAAGGGGAAAATAAACTCATCATTTTAAAAGCCACAAAAAACCTAACACAGAGACTTGTATCCAATAAGTAATAGGAACTTACACTAAATAACTGTTTACTGCAGAATAAACAACAAATGTATGTTTACAAAATACAAAATATCTTAAATATCTTTCTTTTCTTTCATTCGTTCTTTTTTTTTTTTTTTTGGTCTGTCAGTCATGATGGGGCTTGAACTCTGGGCCTAGGCGCTGTCCCTGAGCTCTTCAGTGCAAGGCTACTACCCTATCACTGGAGCCATTTCCCATTTTCTAGTGGTTAATTGGAGATAAGAGTCTTTCAGTCATTAGTACCCAGGCTGGCTTTGAGCCTTGATCTTCAGTTCTCAGCATCCTGAGTAGCTAGGATTACAGATGTAAGCTACCGCTCCAGCTAAAATGTCTTTTCTTATCCCTTCCCATTTTCTTTTCTCATCTCCACCTTCAATTTTATGAAATAATAATTTATTTTCATAAGTTTAAAACCTAATTTTGAAGAAATCAGCCCCTAAGCTCTTTAAGCCTCTCTGAATTCAAATATTCAATGAATATGCTGGGGTGTATTCATAAAATATTGTCAAGATTAAAAAAAATGCTATGGTTGAAGACTCAGGCATATTGTCTGTGATATCTGAGAAGCTTAATCTATAGAAGCAATAGCATTATCAATTATTTCTACTATAAAATCTCTCTGGCTACATTAAAAACTATAATGAGAACATATGATTTTATATACATTTCACAGTATTTATCACAGAGCTATAAAAATTAATGGTGCCAATAAAAAAGTATCAGTAACTCTGGGAAACTGTAAAGTGAATGACTACCCAAATATAGATTTTAGGTTCATTGAACTGTGAGATCAATATTTTACTTTCCTTCTATATTAGCTTTATATTCCATGAATGTCCATATAATGGGATGACTTTACTTTAAAAAATATAACTTGTAAAAAAAAATCTATTAGGTGTTGGAATATTCTATTATTTCAGTGTTGGCAGTTTAGGTTCCTAGTATAAATTTATTTTTAAAAAGTGCTTTCCATTACATTACTTTTAACTGTAAAACACAATTTAAGTAAAATAAAATGGAGAATGAAGAGTGTACCTATGTGTGTCAGTGCAGAAAACACAAATTTATGCAGTTCCTTTGTTTCCTAATCAAAGACAGAACTCTTATCTTCTGAGAAATGACATTTGATACTTCTTTGCAATGTTTCTCAAACTAAGGAAAATTATAGCTAGATTGCAAACCCATACAGAAAAGATTTCTTTACAAAAATGAGTGGCTCAAACTAAGGACATGATCAAGTTTTCTTTTTTCATTTTTGCCAGTCCTGGCCTTGAATTCAGGACCTAGGCACTGTCATTGGGCTTTCTCAAGACTAGAGCCCCACCACTTGAGCTGCATCACCATTTCTGGCTTTTTCTATATATATGAGGTATTGAGGAATTGAACATGGGTCTTCGTGCCTGCCAGACAGGCACTCTACCACTAGGCCAAACTCTTGGCCAATAATCATGTTTTCTTCCATGAGCCTGTGACAGACATGTGGAGTTTTTGACTTAGGGGATTCAATTTTTAATGTTATCTACTCTGTCATCCTGTGTAATGTACTCCACATGCCTGAGTAGTTGGGTTGGAAAATGGAATGATTTTGTGGCTGTTTTTGTTGTCTTGCATAATTTTTATTTGGTCCCAGTGACTGACTTATTCTAGTAGTTTTGTTTTTACTGCAGTTGTTGATGCTTAGCATCTAACCTCCTTTCCATTTTTATATATTTATTCAGATGATGAAAAGAGTTCATTCCGACCACAGTGGCTTGATCCACATCAGAATCTCTGTAACTATGAAGAGCCTATGTAGACATGTTTTGGAGCTAAGATCTTGGCATTTCCAAAACACAGGAAAAGTGAAGGCACCATTTGTCAATGGAAAAGTATAAGCCTTGATTTTAAGCCCAGTGCTACAGACCTGTGTGATCAGTTTTTGCTTATATTAATTAGAAGCCCTGGGTTGCCAAAGTAATTTCAGAGAAAACTAAATTGTCAGCATCAGTGCCTAGAACTTGTCCCAAGAAGGTTGGACTGAAACAGCGTCTGCTGTCAGGACTGAAGCCCACCTTGCCTTGGGTAGAGGCATGGGGCTAATTCATTCATAATGATGGATCTTGGACAATGATAGAAACTTGTGTTTGGCTTTAGTTTTAAATTTAGATTTTAATTCTTTATGGTAACAATTCATCCAGATGACATTAATTCTGATCCTAAACATTAATAAAGAGAAGGACATTATGGCTTACTCAGACTGTATCATGATGAGATTCTTGTCCTCATATTACTCTTTGTAAGTCTTTCTACCTCCCACATTACATCTTAAATATCTAACTTAGTATCAGATTGTAATTTTAACTTAAAAGTCAAACTTCCATTTATAGACACCAAGATTAATGATAGTTTAAAGCAATTGTTCAATATTTAATTTCAAATATACTTTATAACTCAAATTTGAGAATATACTGTATCTATGTAAAATATGTGTAATTCATATTTGTACAAATATAAAGTTTTATGTACATGTCTCTTTTATATAAAAAATTGTCTGGCTTTTGGTCATTTTTGTAAATATCCCTAATAAAGTTGTAATCATCATATATAATTAATTCTTACCATGTCATAAACACATCTCTCCAACTTGCTTTCAAAGTATTCTGCTATGTTTAGGATGTTCCCTACAAAGACTAATGTGTTGAAGGCTTGGTTACAAGTTCATGGCTCTATTTTAAGATTCTGAAATCCTTTAGAAGTAAAGTGTAGATCTTAATAAGCACCAAGAAACACAACAAATCAGAGAAAGTCTGGATAAGTGGGACTGCATTAAACTGCAGAGCTTCTGTATGGCAAAGGACATAGCTAACAAATTAACTAGAAAGCCTACAGAGTGGGAGAAGATCTTCACTAACCGTACAGAGGACAAAGGCCTCATATCTAAAATATATCAACAGCTAAAAACTTGAATCACTCCAAAACTAATCTCCAAAGAAACAACCATCCCATTAAAAGATGGGCCAAAGACTTAAAGAGAGTCTTCTCTGAAGAAGAAATAAGAATGGCCACATGAAGAAATGCTCGACATCTCTGGCCATAAAAGAAATGCAAATCAAAACAATTCTAAGATTCCACCTCACTCCAGTTAGAATGGCCATGATTAAGAAATCTAATAACAACAGATGCTGGAGGGGATGTGGTCGGGAGGGATCACTACTACACTGTTGGTGGGAGTGCAAACTCGTTCAACCATTATGGAAAGCAGTATGGCAGTTCCTCAAAAGACTAAACATAGAACTCCCCTATGACCCAGCAATTCCACTACTTGGCATTTACCCAATCATCCAGAAACAAGGACATATTAAATCCACTAGCACAACAATGTTCATTGCAGCACTATTCACCAAACAAAGATATGGAACCAACCCAGATGTCCCTCAGTTGATGAGTGGATCAACAAGATGTGGTGTTTATACACAATGGAATTCTATGCTGCAGTCAGAAAGAAGGACATTACCCCATTTGTAAGAAAATGGAAAAACTTAGAAAAAATCATAGTAAGTGAAATAAGCCAGACTCAAAGGAACATAGGCTCAATGGTTTCCCTCATTTGTCATAATCAGTAGAAACCTTGGGCTCTACTAGCAGAGATTTACACTAGAAAAAAACCTAGATACATATAGGCCATATAGGATGACGCTAAATGAAAGGACATCCAGGATATAGAAACAAAAGCCATATATTGAGTGATTGTTGTCCTTAATGTATTATGTTATCTCTCAGCTCTTTTGCTGTCCCTTGATTATCTCATATTGTTACAGTATTTCTCCTGGTTATCTAATATATTGTATATATGTGTATTTGATTATTTGACATCAGATAGGGAAGGGGGGGAAAAAGATGAGGGGCGGGGGTGTGGGGAGGGAAATGGGACCAAGACATGAGAAAGGGTATCAATGTATGTGAAGTAATGCACTGTCTATTTGGTGAATATAATGTAACCCTTCTATTAATTACAATAAAATGTATATAAAAAAGAAAAAGTAAAGAAGTAAAGTGTAGAGGAAGGAGGTTAGGTCACTGCGCTAGCCCAGGAAGCAGGTATCAGGACCCTAATCTCCAATGCCTTTCTTTTTTTGATGCATGCTTTTGCCATGATGTTCACCAGCACAGCATCGCAGTGAGAGAGCCAGGTGACAAGTCTGGAGCCTGTGAAAACACAAGCCAGACTAATTCTGTTTTCTTTTTAAGTTAATTGCCTTAGATATTTTGTCCTAGTGCTAGAAAACTGACTAGCACATTTCATGATTATCAATACAAAGCATATCACGTCTTGTTCTCTTATCCTTTTCTCCAACCAGACATCAGAGAGGTGGCCTTGTCCTTGTTTCATGTTTCTTTCTTTCTTTGTCCCTTTCATTCTCTTTGTTTCTTAGTAATTCAACAGAAACAATATTCTCCAATCAGGATTTTCCTATCAAATGTTCTTTCCCAGCCTCCTTCATTCTCTGCCTCCTTTCCTATTTAACTATTAGGCTTTCGCTTAGTTTTCACTTAGTGATGACTTCCTCAGAAAACCTTTTTGAAAATGATCCCAGCTCATTTGTTATTTATTTATTTACTTTTTTTCCTGTTCACCAGTTTTAGCTACTGCTACTACATGGATGCATATTGTGTTGTTGCTGGAATATCCTTGAGATAAAAAAGAGGGTTTGTCTTCCTAAGTTTTGGGAACCCCAACTCTTAGCTGGATATCTGTTTTAAAATAGAATTAACTTTTTTGGAAAGTTACAAATAACAAGACATAAAGTTCCATACTGCCCTTTCATCCTGAACACATTTTATTACTGACATTTCAGAGATGCAATGAAATAAATAAAAATACCTTATCACAACAGATACCTTATCCAAACAGAAAAATAAGTGACAGTGTAAGGCGTATCACAAGTAAAATAAAAGGCTCAAGGAATACCTACATTAATCTGGCAATTTAGGTGCAGACAAAGCACCACAAAGGAGTGTGGTGCTGTAAATGTACCAGAAGAGAAATCACCCTGAGAAGAGATTAATGGTAATGAGAGCAAGGTCTGAGAAGAAGTCCAGGCTGCTCTGCAGATACAAACCCTCCAGAACAAGCTCCTGAGGAGATTAAGAACAGTACTGCTTCTTCTACTCGCTCTCTCAATGTCCTCAAGCAAATTGATCACCACAATGCTGTTCAAACAGCACAAAGACCCAAACAAGGAAGGGACAAATTGTTCTCAGTCAACAGAAAATTTCGCATTACCTTGGAGATATGAATCCTCTACCATCAAACTCAAGGCCTCAAATTCTTCCACAATCACCCTAGAGTATATAGCGCTCAAGAGCAGAGAATCAAAGCTTGAATAAGTAAAGCCCAGCAAGTGACCTGAAAACAAGAACCAAAAATCTGGAAATCAGGGAATAAAGGACACATTGAATGCAAGGTAACCATCTATTTAGAATGAATAGGAGAGCACGTGTCCTGAATTTCTAGAATTTCTCCTTGTATTTCTGTGAACAGATTTTATTGGGAAGAATTGTTTTCCTCATTTATGTGTCATTTGTCATAGGCCCACGCAAGGCAAGAGCAGAAACTGTTCTTTCCCCTCAGTGAATTTACCATTTAAAGGGGAAACAAAGCACATACAATTTCAAACTATTTACCAGAAAGTGAGACTCACAACTGACAAAACAATAAGGAAAAGCATCAGTGAATCCCAATTGTTCTCCCACTCCTTCCGGCCTACCATCTCCAGCTTGCTCATGAGCTTGTCGCAACATTCTAGTTTTCTGACTTGTACTTGGGATCACAACATTTCAAAAGACCATAAGTGAGACCTTTTGTGAAGGCTTCCTTTTAATCATAATAAGTTCATTGCAGTACTGTGAAGGGGGCAAATGAAAGGCCGTGATCCCCAATTTCAGGGGATCAATGACTCCGCATTTAATAGCAAGATGTGCCACACATGTAAACAAAATGATTTTGCAAACTATTGCAAGAAAATAAATATTATACTATAATGTATCTTGCTGTATGTGTATGTCTATGTTGTGTACAAGTCCTGGAATTCAGGGGCTGAGTGCTGTCCCTAAGCCCCTTTTGATTTGCTCAAAGATAGCATTCTTGCACTTGATCCACAGCCCCACTTCCAGGTGGTGGTAAACTGGAGATAAGGATTTCACAGAATTTCCCCTCCCAAATGATTTTGAACAGTGATCCTTATATCTCAGTCTCCTGACCAGGTAAGTTTATAGGAATAAACCACCAGCATCTAATTTGTATTAATTTTCATACTGCAACAACCCAGATATTTCAGATAACATTCTCTACTTCACTCACAGTAACAGGACTCAGTAAACTCTAACTTTTCCTGTTATTTTTTTTTCCCCAGGTACTTGTTCTATAACAGCCCTCTCTGTCTTCCTTTCTTTTGTGTGCCCAAAGTCTAATCAGCACTGGAATGTAGAAGAAATTTTTACTCGTATGATGAATGGGTGAATACAGTGACACAAAAATATGCGGTATTCTGTTTTATAATGCCGTGTATTCACTAACACTTATTTATTCTTCTTAATTTCAGCTTCTTTCCATCTCCTCCAGGTTCACTCTGTAAAGCCACCCTAGCCACCCCTCTAGCCTACCTATTCCTGCTCTGATCTCAGAGGCTTTGCACATGCCCATTCTCTTTAGCTTATTCCTTCCCTAAATATCAATCTACATGACTTTTATTATTTCTTTCAATTCTGACCTAATCGTTGAGGGTTTCTTCTGACCATCTTATCCAAAATAACCATGCCCCTGTCCTATCTCTTGCCCACTATTCACTCATTTATTTATTTTCTTAGCATTCATCATGAATTGTCACCTTACTTATTGATGTTTACTGGCTCGTCTATCTCTCTTTATGAAATATAAAGCCCATGATGATAGTCACAACTATATTCCCCAAACTTGCAACAGTGTCAGTTGCTTACTATTTGCTCAATGACTATTTGCTGAATTTATGAATTCATGAAAACCTACACACACCCAAAACCCCAATATTATGAAGAAACTTGTTTCACCTGCATCTCTGCCTTCTGTAGTAAATTCATTTATAGAAGCTATAATCAGATAGGTGGATAGTTAAAAATAATCAAAATGAAATAAATGAGATCAAACAGAAACAACTAGAATTAAAGTAATTTTCTCTTCTTATTGTCCACACTTACACACACACACACACACACACACACACACACACACCCTATAGATTTGGTGATCCAAACTATATATATATACAAATTCTGAACACATCATCAATCTCCTTCCAGTTCTTGCTTGCTCAAGATAGTTTCCAATCCAATTGAACCATTATACTCTGTTAAAATATGTCCATTCATCTGAATGCCAATGCAATATTTTATTGGTAGTAAATATAGCACTTAGTTACCCATAGCATAGCCAGAGTTTGATAAAAATATGACTTTTTGAAATAAACCATACATTTTTGTGTTTCTGTTTTTTTCCCTTGGTGTACAACTTAGAATCATGTAGCAAATTTCTTGTAAAATACCTTGATTTTGCCTGGTAGACTGCACTTAAAAGCATGGGAAGTAAGGAGACGTTTGGTAATGCATGAATGGTAAGGAACCTATCCTGCCACATGCTCTGCTACAATGATGTTCTAGCAAAGTGCATGGGACAAGAACCCAGGGACTTAGGGAATCAAGACCATGAATTTATAGAAATCTTGCTACCAATAAATTGTTTCTATCAGGTAATTGGTAGAGAAATGACAAAAAGGATTAATCCAGTAAGGATTAGGGCTAGTGTGTGTGTGTGTGTGTGTGTGTGTGTGTGTGTGTGTGTGTGTGTGTGTGTTAAATGCATCTATTTATGTTGAAAATATTTTATATAACCAAGCAGGTAGGGAATTGCAATTCTTCATCATTTTTCATATTTTTTCTTTCTTTTTTCCAGTCCCAAGGCTTGAACTCAGGGCCGGGACACTGTCCTTGAGCTTTCTCGAGGCTACCACTCTACCACCTGTGCCACAGTTCAAATTCTGGTTTTTCTGTGTATGTGGTTCCAAGGAATTCAACTCAGAGCTTCATGTATGCTAGGCAAGCACACTACCACTAGGCCACACTCCAGGGCCTGGGAGAGTTATTTAACAAAACAAATAAGCCTTGATATTATTGAGGACTGAGTTCATATTGGGAATCCTGAATACTAACCTTGACAAAGTGTCCCTGCATTGATAGGCTTTCTACCAATAAATATGATTTCTTGAGTTAGGCAAAGAGAAGATACTCAAAAATGTGTGAGGTTGGTTCAGGATCAGTATATTAGAAGGTAGGTATACATGGTGAAAGGAAGGTAAATATGCAAGAAATAGTATAGTTGATGATGGAAATCATGGAACCTAAACCAAAGGAAGAAAGGAATTAACTTAGTAAAGATCTCTCTACAAGAAAGAACATAAAAGGCAGGCTACAATTAGATTCATTGAAGATAAAGAACAAGGTAGTAGAACACAAGAGAAATATTAACAGAACCAAGAGGAAATCAAGTTGTGAATAGCAGAATAAACTGCATGAAGTTACTATCTCAGTGCTGGAGAGGTGTGGATCACTACAGATTAGGGATTTAGGAAATGCAAGTAGGTCATTGAAGATTAAAAAAAAAGAAGGTGTTGGGAAATGAGTACACGATCAGACAAAAACATTGTGCATGAAACAAGATCCATTCAACATTGAGAATACACATAATAATGGCAAGATTCAGAGTGAAAGGGTCCCACATACTTCATATTTCATTAATGAAGTATGAAAACCAAGAAAGCTAAGCCAGTGCTGTGAAGCTCCAGAGACCAGACTTGTTTTCTTTGAAGCTGGTATGCTAGGTGCCTAGCCATATGTAGGCTTCATGAATACTAGGTAAGCACTCTACCACTAGACCACACTCCCGACCCCAATTTCATATTTTCAAGTGATTATATTATGGTTTTTGTATATGTATATTGTATATATTCAATTTATATATTTGTATATGATTTTATTAGAATCTTCATGTCACAGTGAGGCTTCATTTTTAAATTTTACAATTATTCTTTTTTAAAAAATTATTTTTATTTATTTATTGCCAGTCCTGGGCCTTGAGCTCACGGCCTGAGAACTGTCCTTGGGCTTTCTCAAGGCTAAAGCTCTACTACTTGAGGCACAGCACCATGTCCAGCTTTTTCTATGTATGTGGTACCAAGGAGACTAACCCAGGTCTTTGTATATGCTAGGTGAGCACTCTACCACTCGGCCAATCTCCTGGCCCTGCAATTATTCTTTTATAAAATTAGATAAAAGATAAAACCTGTCCCCTTTTTTTGCATCATGCATTTCTAATGAGGTTACTATCTTGCTTAAGGAGATAGAGAGAAGCAGAATTTTTTTCTTCAATTTAAATTATATATGGCCAGTAAGTAGATACTCAGTATGTCAATTTTTTTATTGCATTAGAATCTTTTTTTATCTCCTTATAAGAATAATAATAAAATCTTACCTGAAAATCTTTTTCATCCTAACTCAAATATCTAAATGTTTACTCATTTAAAAATTATGTTGGAATTTTTCAAGTTTCTTCCATTTGTGTTGCATTTAACTCCTCCCCACTTCCAATAAATACAAGATCCAATTTGATCATAGACTCCAAGGAGAGAGCCTTTTCATAAATTCATGAGTAATTTCTGATAATTAACAAAGGAGGGAGGTCACTGAATCACAAGTGTCAACCAGCTTCATTCAGCTTTGGAGAGAGTTAACGCCAACATTCTGTACACCACTTCAGGCATCTCAAAGACAATCCTTAGAAATATGACTGCTTTTTTAATTGAGGTCAGACAATGGGAAGCTTTTTCAAACCCCCAGACAGAGCACTTAAAAAAAAATTGGCATTTGTACAGTGCTTTCATTTAAGATCTTCCTTAAAAGCATCCGTTCAGTGATAAATGAGCTATTGGGTTGGCAAGCCTTTTCTTTACTGACACTCGTATTTCACAAAGTCAGGATTATGATTAGAGAAACACAATATCAAAGACAAGGCTCAAATCAGTCCCCAGAGCAAGAGTAGCTGAAATTAGAATTATCACCAGTGTTTCCTCCCAGGTACAATTTGGATTCCATCAAAAGGACAGAAGGGAATGATACACACACACACACACACACACACACACACACACACACACACACGAAAGGGGGGGAGGAGGGAGGAGATAGGGGGAATCGAGGGGGGAAGGGAAAGAGAGAGGAGATGAGGAGAAGGGGGAGAAGAAACAGAGACAGAGAGAGACAAAGTGAGTGAGAGAGGTAGAAGGGAGAGAAAGACAGCCTCTTCCTCTCATAATAATCTGAAAAAAAAAGTGTCTCCAGGTTGTCACAAAACCTCCTTAAGGATGACTCGAATTCCAAAAACCAAGCAGGCAGGAGCTTTCCCTTAAGGTATCACAGAGCACTCAGCCTCCAGTTGTAGGAAGCTGAGTTATGTGATCATGCTGAGAAAACATTTTTGTTTTTTCCTTGCTCATTTCCAGGAATCAGATTAATCTCATTAGTAGAGGCTACAGTCATGCATTTACAGAGAAGCCATGGTAGGCAGAATATGACAACCTCAAAGGCATTTATTTATGTCATACAGCCTGGAACTCATGAACACACCACATAGCCAGGGAGGCATGGCACATGTGCTGTCTTCAGATCTTGAAGTGATCATCTTAGTGTGATTTATTCAACTGAGTTCACTCTAGTCATAGAAACTTTAAAGCAGAGCATCTGTTCTTCAGCTGATGACAGAGAAAGAGAAAATGACTATTCAAGGGAACTCTGAAGACCAAACTTTTAGTACATGATAGAGGAAGTAGAGCGAGAAATGTGTGATGGTAAGAGAATTCTACTAACAACTGTTGGCCTTTGAATATGGTGGAAGAAAATTGTCCATCAAGTATAAATGGCCTTTAGAAACTGAAAAACAGACCATCTTCTATGGTCCCCAGAAAAGAATACAGTCAAGCTGACTGACACTTTGTAATTTGGTAAGACTCATGTCAGACAATAAACATGTGTTGTTTTAATCTGCTCAATTTGTGATAGTTTCTGCAGTAAAGGAAACTATTTCAAAACTACTCATTTTACTACAGCCATTACTGTAGGGACTAATTTGGGCTTTGTGTGATTGTGATTCTCTCATCATGATCTTCTAAGAGAAAAGTCTTACCTACTCCATTGCTCACTGATGACTGAGGGGTACGTACTATCTTTACCGGAAATGTCATCCAAACATCTTAATTGTTGGTTCATGAAGCCAGTCTTTCTGGGACAATGAAAAAACCCTGTTGGAGTGTCATATCATGGAGTCAAACAATCAGTACTTGTATTAGTCCCCTTTTCTATAGTTATAATGCAATACTTGAGGCAGGCTACTTATGAAGGAGATTTACTTAGTCCACAGGTTGGACTAAGATGAAATCCTAGACTGGGCAGTTCCATTGGTTCAGTCTCTCATTGGGGGCTACTGGTAACAGAATCAAAACAGAACTGTGTATGTATTAAAGAGATCACAACTCAAAATAGGAAGCCACAGAGACATGCCCCAGCCCTGCCACCCAGCATTCCAAATGACCTAAACACCTCCTGCTAGGCTTCACCACTTCAACACTCACACTGAGGAATAAACCTCTAAAACGTGAGCCTTGGAAATAAATTATATCAAAACCACAGCAGTAGCAAAAGTAGTACAGACAGTATAACTAGGATAGGAAAAAAATGCTTCCAGACATTTTCCTTGGATCATTTAAATTAGTACTAAAATGCATTAGTCAAAAGTATCCTACCTTATTTATTCAAGTATGCCTTTGTAAGAAAAATAAAAGGCCTTCAAACAATTCAATTCCACCTAATTTTAAAATCATTGGGCAAATTGTAGATCCTGGCAATCAGCCTAGTGTATGCTCTTCAGTTCTTTTTGTATTTACCTGACAATTTAAATAGAATAAATCAATGCCAGAGAAAAACAAAGGCAGAGAGCCAACAGAATTTTTTGGTATGGTGACCCCAACGAGAAATATGTATTTGCTTATATACGCATGGCTGCTTTGTTCTCAGCTTGAATTTTGAGAAAGGTCTTCATGATTACCTTGTTAATGTTTCTTATCCCTTTTTCTTTCTCATTTCCCTATCTGGAATTGTATTTATACTTCAGCTCATGTGTCTCTATTCTCTGCAAAAATACAAGCTCTATGAAACTAGAAATCTCCTTTACCTCATTTATATTACATCACAATTTGTAAGAGATACTTGACACATACTAGACAGATACTAAGGAGCTATTGAAAGGATGGATGAATGAACAAATGGATGATGCATAAGTAATGGAAAATAAGATATTCGATACCTAGGACACAAAGAATTCTTTAAAAAGGAGTGGTATGTTGTAAATCTTCAGAGGATAGGTGTTACCTAGGTGAAGAGAAGCAAGACTTCCAAGCATTTTTCTCCATGAAGATTGTAGTATTAATAAAATGCCAGAGGAAAAAAAGAGATTGGTTTCTGGAGCTCTGGTTCTAGTCTACAAATACTAGAATACAAAGGGAAAGTTGGGATGGTTGCAATTATGGCTCAAACCACCTTTTTTTAGGAAGTGAGACTCATTGCAGCACTATTTACCATAGCAAAGATATGGAACCAACCCAGATGTGTCTCAGTTGATGAGTGGATCAACAAAATGTGGTATTTGTACACAATGGAATTCTATGCTGCTGTGAGAAAGAACGACATCGCCCCATTTGTTAGGAAATGGAAAGACTTAGAAAAAATCATATTAAGTGAAGTAAGCCAGACTCAAAGGAACTTAGGCTCAATGGTTTCCCTCATTTGTCATAATCAGTAGAAACCTTGGGCTCTCCTAGCAGGTATTGGTTTCCCTCATTTGTCATAATCAGTAGAAACCTTGGGCTCTCCTAGCAGGGATTTGCAATAGAGCAAAACCTTGATACATAAGGCTATATAGTATGACGCTAAATGAAAGGACCTCTAGGATATAGAAACAAAAGCCATATAATGAATGATTGTTGTCCTTAATGTACTATATTATCTCTCATCTCTTTTGCTGTCCCTTGGTTATCTCATATTGTTACAGTATCTCACTTTGTTATCTGATATATCGGATATATTTGTATTTGGTTATTTGAAATTGGATAGGGAAGGGGAGATAACAAGATGAGGAGTGGGGGTGGGGGGGAGGGAAATGGGGGCCAAGACATGTGAAAGGATATCATTGTATGTGAATTAATGCACCTTCTAGCAGGTAAATATCATGTAACCCTTCTATTAATTACAATAAAAAATATATAAAAAAAGAGACTGAATTAAAAATGAAATGAAAAATTGGTTTCAAGAACATCACCTGTAATCTGGGATTCTCACTTTAATGAATCCTATGTTCTAAGGGAAACCACTTAACATTCTATATTGCACTGCAATTCTATAATTGACTGGTCAAAGCCTGGAAAGTATGCAATTTGTTATCTGATATTCATTCTTTTTTACACTACCACCACCATGAAGAAATAGGCTACCTCTTTCTCTCTCTCTCTCTTTCTTTCTTTCTTTCTTAACTTGCATTGGTCAATAAAGGTAATATAGATGTGATCAATTCTGTATTAAATAAAATATTAAGTAAATGTGGTTTGATTTGGCCTCTTAAAATCATCCTCACAAAGAAACCACAGCTCAAGCTGTGAGCTGTTTAACCTATACCACAGGTGAGATATTTAGAATATGTACATTTGGACCTGATTAATTGTCTGTGTCAAGCAAAACTAGTGACATGTGAGCCATTGTAATCACCTGCACACCTGAACCACTGTGTGTGTGTGTGTGTGTGTGTGTGTGTGTGTGTGTGTGTGTGTGTGTGTGTGTGTGTGTGTGTATGGCTTGAACTCAGGGCCTGGGAACTGTCTCTGAGCTTTTGTACTCTGGGCTATGGCCCTACCAATTTGAGACACAGCTCCACTTCCCCCAAACTGAAACAATAACAGGACAAAAATCTTGGAAAGAATGATATTATACCATTTGTAAAGAAATTGAAAGACTTGGAAAAATTTATATTAAGTGAAGGAAGCCAGACTCAAAGAAATAGAGGTTGCATGGTTTTCCTTATTTGTGGTCATTCAAATGTGGCTATAATTCTATAAGTAAACACAATGGATGGTAAGAGAAAAAAACCAACAACACAGGGGGACATGATAAATTATATAGGTCTTCTCTAGGCATTCGCACAGAGAGACCAAAGGAGGATCATCTTAAGAGAGGATCACATAAGCACGATAGCTATCTGCATCTGACCATATAAAATAATATTTATCCACATGAACTCCAGAAATGAAACAAGAGCTGAATTGTTTTCCTTTGATGCTTTGCTTTCATTTTCTGTTGTCTTATTTGTTCATTTACGTATCTTTGGGAGGATGGGGGTCAGGGATACAGGAATAATGGGACAAAGGGAGCTAATGCAGCATGATGCTCACAGGATGCTACAGTGAAAATGAATTATATAACTTGTGGGTTGAAGCAAGAAGGAAAAACGGGGAGAGGGGGAGGGGAGGGCTGATATTGTTCAAAAGGACATGTACTCTTGATCTGACTTATGTAAGTATAACCCCTCTGTGTTATCTTAACAATGACAATAAATAAATTTAAAAACAAAGTCTTATGGATTTTTTTCTGCCTAGGCTGGCTTTGAACCATAATCTTCCAATCTTAGCCACCTGAGTATCAGGGATTACAATCAGTGCATCATTATTATAGCAAAAACCTTACTAACAGAGCTAGCTAATGAAGGTACATGCCCTAGGAAAACTTGATTATGAACTGGATAGTGGAATTGTTTACCAATCCATCAAAATCCATCTTTAACTTACCATAGTGTGGACTTGTCCTTAGAAAAAGCTGCAAAATGTGTTGTACCTAGGCTCTAATCCCTAGAAGTGATGCTTCATGGTTGGTTAAGTAGATGGACCATAGTTGTAGACTATTGATGCCTAAAATCAAGTCTATTGTTGTCTTCACTAGGATTAACAGATTTTTAAGTATATCTGATATTTGATTATGACAGCAACTCATGACTATTAGATTAGTAATTCGAATTCTCTAAATAAAAGAGCTGTTTTATCTCCAGTTAACCACAAAAGACTAGAAGTGGAGCTGCAGATCAAGTGTTAGAGCTCTGTCCTTAAGCACAAATACTCAGAAACCCATCTCAGACCCAAAGTTCTAACCCTTGGACTGCCAAAGAAAAAAAAAAAAGAAAGAAAGAAAAGAAAACAGAAATGGAAAGACCTGGAAAAAAGTATGTTAAGTGAAAGAAGTCAGGCCCAGAGAGACATAGGATGCATGTTTTTCCTTATAGGTGGATTTTAGAATTAACTTTTAAATGTAGAAATAAACATTTTGCATGATATGCAAATATACTAACTGAAATATGCTAGATTCAAAGGAGAATTCAAGTAGTGCAATTCCTTAAAAAGGCAAAGTCAAACTTTAATGAAATAAACACCAAGAAGACGATATTTGAGAGGGTGAAATGCAGGGAAAAGGGGTAGATGAATGTAGGGGGAAAGGGAGAGAATGTACCCAAGTTCTTCTATGAAAAAAGAAGAGTGAAGAAAGGAATGGGGGAGGGATAAGTGAGAATGTTAAAACAGGGTGACATTGATAAGAGGTAACTAATAACATCCTCCAGTACCATTATGAACACTACAAACAATACCAAAGGTCACACCCTTGACCTTGCATGTGGATGATGCTTTTGGTCTTCAAAGTAGATGTATAGATTGCTCAATATTTATGCAGTATTAAGAAAGTAGCCTTTTTGTCCTTGATTGCATGCTTAGAAGTTTTGTATAGTACACTTTGGGAATAGAGTCTTGAAAACTAATTTATGCCAGGTAAAAATAATGAAAGAAAACAACTAAATCAAGAAACTAAAATTCACAAGCTTTAGTGCAAGGAAAACATTTGGCTTCCCTAGGCTCTTTTTTTACATTTATTCTTCTAAGTTTTGAGTTGCTCTGGTTAGATGAAGTTGTAAGAAAGCAGGGATTTGTGGAGGGTGATGTGTTTCTGTGTTCCACTACATGTGGAATGTAATTTAGTATGTATTAATAGCAAAAAATAAATAAATAAGACCCAGTATTAAATCACTGCCTTCCCACTTACAAAGGAAAATCATTGAAAGCAATTCATATTATCAAAACTCCCTGTACAGGAGCCATAAAATCAAAGTACTCATTCTGCTGTAAATGTATGCTCCATTGAGGTCAATTAAAGACAAGATTTATGAACACATGCAGTCACTCTGCCTTAAAAAACAGCTTCAAACATCTCCTATAAGAGGCTAGACTGAAGAACAACTCAAAAGCTGGATGCTTACAGAATGCAAAAATATTCTTAACCTCTCCTATAAGAATATGATAGAAATGGTTCAGAAGAATCCTGAAATATAGAGGCTTAGAAAAGATCAAAAGTAGCATCCAAAGGTCATTTAAAGAAATGAAATCTGATGTCTACTTTGCATCCCTACTGAGATTTCCTTTTCCTTATTGGAATGACACACATCAAATATTATTTGACACAAATCATTTATATTCAACTAAAAACTGCATGGGCAAATGACTTTTTATGGCCAGTCAGCAGTGTGCTTTGCTGCCACCTCTAATTAAATTGTATGCTGATCAAGCTTTAAAATTCAACAGCAACTTAGGAAGTATAAGGTTCTATAAAGTTAAGAGCAAACAATACAATCTCATCTTGTAAATCATGTGGAGTGTTTACTACATCGTAAACAAGGCTAGAATGAAAAGACTGATGGTGGACCAATGAAATTGTTCTGTAAGGGTTGTGAATCCCCCTGGAATTCCCTGGGCTTCAAATGCTTGAACTTCTTTCTGCCCTAAAAATGCCTGAAAGCATATTAACTCTTCATGACCATTAGTTTCTGATATTTGGAAGGCTTTGACTCATTTGGACACAAAAAGACAATCACATACTTAGAAAAAAAACATTTAATTTGATCACAGGAACAAACAGATTTAGAGCCTAAGGCAGAAAGGGTAGAAAACAACCTTGTCAAAATAGCAGAAACTTTTCATAACGAACGGATTTAGCAAAAATATTCCAGAGATAAGGAATTTCATGTGCTAGGGTACAGAGGCAGGAAGAAGTTGGATTTGTCTAGAAAAAAATGCAGTAATTTGAGTTTGCTGTGAGCAATAAATGCTGCTGCTGTGGTTCTATGGGCAGGTGAAGTCGTAAGATAAGACATGCTAAATGAATTCATCTTTATCAGGTAAAGGATAAACAGCTGGGTAACATGATCTGATACAATCATGAGAAGAACAGTGCTATAATCAAGGTACTTGAGACAAAACCCTCTCTGTAATAAATAGGGAGGACAGATTTGAAAAGGGGAGTCTGTGTGAAAGCAGAACAATTAGGCATTCTTGGAACATTCCAGGAGGAAGTGTGGATGTTCTGAGATAGGAGAGAAAGAATACCAGTGGATGGAGAGACTGAGCCACAGGGGCCCTAGGGTGTTGAGATCTACTCACTGATAGACTTCAGGACTGAGGTAAGGAGCACCACAGCCCCTTCCCTCCCCCATACACATGGCATTCTGACTGGAAGATATGAAACACGGAGGCAACAATGATGTTGGTGTGGATATGAAGACTGTAAACTCCCAGTCCTATGTGATGAGAGCTGAAGGTCAGAGACTGAGTCAGAGATCTAGAGACGAGGTATGAAGATTTATTCAGTAAAAATTAGAATGAAAGGATAGTATAATCCATGTCCAGAGATACCCTTAGTTAATAACCAAGCAGAATTCTTCTGAGATAGAAGTTAAAGAAAAAAAAAGAGAATAAACAGCAGAGAGAGCCTGCATAAACACCAAAGTACAGAGGGTGAGGAAAGATGGGAGTCAGAGCCAAAGTTCTGCAAAGAAATCCCAAAGGTTACTGATAGATAGCTACCACAGGACTTCAAACCTTGACTGAAGTTCAGGGCACAGTGAGGGTAGAGTGGGATAACAGTATATTGGGTGTGGCTGGGTCATAAGTGAGAGCAAGCACGGATGGAAAACTTCCTAGCAATCACTGCACAAGAAAGGAGAGGGAGAACACAGTGCTTTGAGGGAACCACCCGGTCAGGGATGGAATCTGAGCGGCTCTCATTTCTAACCTGACAGGAGAAACTGACGCAGTAGAAGGATTCTTTCCTGGTCTGAGGCTGAAGGCCCATGCCTGTACTACTCAGGAGTCGGAAACCTGGGAATCAAGGTTGGAAGCCAATCCAGGCACAAAAATCCAAGAAAGTCTATCTCCAATTAAGTAATGAGTAACAGACTGTGGTAGAAGAACAACTGTGTGTGAAAAAGCCAAGCAAGTCATGAGACCTTAAATTCAAACCCCAGTATTGGCACGGAAGGAAGGAAGGAAGGAAGGAAGGAAGGAAGGAAGGAAGGAAGGAAGGAAGGAAGGAAGGCAGGCAGGCAGGCAAAGAAGAGATTCCTACGAGATGGGAAACAGAAATATGAATATGAGGATAGTTTTTTTTCTGTAGTAAGGGTAGTTATTATTTCTTTTTAAAATATATTTTATTGTAATTAATAGAAAGTTACATTATATTCGCCAGATAGAAGGTGAATTACTTCACAAACATTGCTACCCCTTCTCATGTTTTTGTTCCCTCTCCCACCCCCTCCCTCATCTTGTTTTGCCCCCTTCCCTATCCTATTTCGAGTAAACAAATAAACATATATACAATATGATGATAGTTTTTCTTAATAAAAATATATTTTAAAGATTTAGCAAAATGTTAAATGCTTTTTAAAATCAGAAATACTTGAATAAAGACAGCAAGAGGACTTGAAAAGACTGGACTCAGACTAGGTTAACTCTTCAAAACTACTAACTACTGACAGTCCTGAAGAGAAATAGAGGAGAAGTGAAGACTTTGTGGAGAAGAAAGTTGAATTACAAAAGTCACTTAAGGAAGGCTGACATTTTTTTCTCCCATTTCCCCTTTAAAAATGTTATAAGATTTTAATTCAACAAGTTATTATGTTATCACCTAAATGTTTTAGAAATGATGCAAAGAAAGCACAGGTAAATCCTTAGCCAAGGGTTAGGCCATACAAACAGAGTACATGAAGAAAATCAAATAAAGGTTGGGTTTAGCATTCTTTGTCTTTGTTTCATTTGATATCACATGCTTATTTTCCTTCTTTTTCGTTGTTTTTTTGTTTCCTTTTTTTTTTCTGTCAGTCATGGGGCTTGAATTAAAGTCCTGAGTGCTGTCCTGGAGGTTTTTTGCTCAAGGTTCTACCACTTTGAGCTACAATACCACTTCTGGTTTTCTGATGGTTAATCAAGGATAAGTCCCAGGAACTTTCCAGGCTGACCTACCATTGAACTCCAAACCTCAGATCTCAGCCTCCTGAGTAGAAAGGACTGCAGGTGTGAGTCACCAGTGCCAAATTACATGTTTTCTGATATCCATTGAGCCATTATTGAAAATTGATAGTTATTGAAATTGAAGTGTCATAGCTTGGGAATCTATAGTCTCATATTTACTTGTCAAAATGTTACTGGACAAACAGATAGAGATCAGAGGAGTATGAAGCAAAATTTACCACCACCAATCCTAATTGGTAACTTTGGGGAATTCATAGGACAAAAAGATCAGGAGAATATTTGTGGCAGTAAGGATGCTATGCTATAATCAACTGCTAGGGCCACGTGTTTACTGAGGCAAGCCAGCACACTGGTCAGCATGGACGGCAAAATTAAGAAGTCCTCATTGTACTGCAATTTTAATAACTTCAGTGGCAGTGTTTTACTTGGATTTTTACATCCCAGAATTTATGCAGCCTAGATGCTACTAGATCAGAAGTATATTTTCTTATGTCTTTCATGTAAGACTCAAGGCAAAGGAAATGAGCATTTTTTTCTACTTTCAACCTAAAAAATGATCCAGCCTTGTGAAAAAGACATGAGTGAAAAGAAAGGGAAGCAATGTTTTTCCCTATTTACTGAACATTTAGATGATCATGCAATATAGAATATTACATGGAATATTATATATTACATAGAATATTATATAGAATTATAGTTCTTGCATTTCTAATTAACTTTCTATAATGACAAACTACCAATAGGTTGCTCAATGGTTTCTGAGAAAGCAATGTACCCTTATTCTTTGTGAAACTGATTTTGTCAGGACTCTTGTCTATCCCTCAAGATTCCTAGCCTCTGGGACTCCACCATGAACATGTTTTTCCTTCAGTTAAAAGCAGGACTATAAATATGATGAAGGCTCACACCTATAATATAGTTCAGTATATGTTCCACTCCTGGACATATATCAAATATAACACAAACAAGGCCACACTAAAGCTACCACCCAACCATTTTCATTGCAGCATTGTTGACCCATAGCCAATGTACAGAAACAAGCCAGATGTACCACAGTAGACAAATGGATTAAGAAAACATGGTATATACACAATGGAATTCTTTGCTTCCATCAGAAAAAAATAATATTACACCATTCATAAGGAAATGGGAAGACTTAGAAGTGAAGTAAGCCAGACTCAAAGAAATATAGGTTGCATGGTTTTCCTCATTTGTGGTCATTGAAATGTGGCTATAAATCTACAAGTAAGCACAATGGATGGTAAGAGAAAAAAACCACACAGTGGCACATGATAAATTCTAGGGGTCTCTAGGCATTCGCACAGAGAGACACAAGGAGGCTCTTCTTAGGAGAGTATCACATAAGCACTATAGCTCTGTGTATGTGATCATGTCTAATAATATTTATCCAAATGAACTCCAGAAAATGGAACAAGAGTTGTGTTGTTTTTCCTCTGATGCGTTGTTTTCATTTCCTTTTGTCTTTTGGTTCATTTATCTCTCTTTGGAAGGGCAAGAGGGGCCACAAAAATGGTGAGACAAAGAGGAAACAAATGAACCAGTGATGTTCAGTAGACACTGTGTTGAAAACAAACCAACTATACAACCTGTGTGTGGAATTCAGAGAGAAAAACTGGAAGAGCGCGAGAGAAGGGGTGACGTTGCTCAAAAGGAAACGTTCTCTTTATCTGACTTATGTAACTATAACCCCACTGTACAACACCTTCACAATAACAATAAAGGTATTACAAAAAGTAAAGGAGTGCTCCAGCTAGAGCTAATGTTCCTAACTAAGCCAGTTAACTCTTTGCTGACCAACGTGGAGATTTTCCTGTATAAGCCTGTGTTACTCCGGTGAGCTATTTGATAAAGGATCACATCTGCCTGAAGACAGAGCTGTGCCAAGGATTCTCCCATCTTCCTTAAAGGAGCAAGCTGCCATGTCCTCTACTATGGTGAGAAAATGAATACAATTCACATGAGCTGCGCAGAGGACTCCGAGACTCCAACTCCTGCTGGCATTCTGGTTGACAGTCCTAAAAGACCCTGAGTAGACTTCTGGCTAAAGCAAATAAAGAAGACATGTTTCAAGCAAACAAATTCTTGACAATTAACAAATCACCAAAAAAATTGAACTTAATGCCTCGATTAGAGTAGACAGTTAGGTTCTTTGGAGTTGCTGAACTCTCATGGAAGAATCCAACAATGTGGTTCATGAGACTGTTTAGGATTCTAAGAGCAGACACAAATTAGTCCATAACAGTCTTACCACAAGATGCTGGATTAGACCATCAAGGAGAAAGGTAGTTCTTTAGGTAAGACCATAATCATGGCAAGAACTATTTTTTAATGCATTGCATGATTAGATTTGTAAAGTGTCTAAACTCATTAACCTCGGGACATAGATAAGAGAAAATAATAGCATGTGATAGACGTTCAACCCTATTTCCATTTGAGCAGTGCCTGGTTGGAAGATGGATTTTATACTAGGAATCCAACCAGCTTCTGATTCTGCCAATCTCAAAAGAGAGATAGAGGAATATAGGCTTCCATGATCAAAACCCTCCACATCATGAAATCAACAAGAATACAGGTGAGAAGGGAGAGAGAGAGAGAGGAGGTTTCCTGAGCTTGCTTAAGACTTCCTTTGTGCTTTATTACTGTAGTGCTAAATGTGGCTTTGAGCACTTCTGGGAAGCCTGCTGGGAAGGACAAGTGCCACTTGTTATGTGAACAAAAGTACTAAGCAGGCAAGTTGCAGTTAGCTAAAGGAATCAATCATCAGCCACTGGAAAAGCCACTGCTGTCTCCTTTGAAGGCCTAAAGATTGCTGCTGGTTGAGAAAAGAAGGCCCTAGTGTTTTGGGGTTTTTTTCTCCCCCTGGGAAAAAAAAAAAAACGAGACAAGCAAATTCAGAAAAAGCTAAACAGATCCTCAAAAGTCTTACTATTTTCGGTTGTGTGTGTGTGTGTGTATGTGTGTGCGCGCACGCACGCACGTGTTAGTCTTGGGACTTGAACTTGGAGCCTGAGCTCTGTCTCCGAGCTTTTATGCTCAAGACTAGCCACAGCCTCACTTCCATCCTGGTTAATTGAAAATAAGTCTCACAAACTTCTCTGCCCAAGCTGACTCTGTCTGTAAGGCGTTGAGAGTCAATATTATTTGTTACATGCCTCTGACATCCTGTTTTCCCGCTGTCTCTCTAAATGGTAAAAGAGTTCATACTTTAAAGATCCCCTCTGCTTATCTAGGCTATATATGGATTGAGGTGGGCCAGTTGGAAGGTTTTTGCCTTTTATTCTCTCTGTCATTTTCTACAATCCTCAGACCTCCTCAGCCTCCTAAATAGCTAGGATGGCAGAAGTGGGCCATGGAGATCTGGCTGTTTTAACATTTCTTGAGGATCCAACTTTTCATTTATTTTCAAAACATAGCCAAGGAGTTCTAAGAAGTGACTGGCTTTGACAACAGCCTCCAGTATCCAAAAAATAGCCCACCCAACTCTGAATAAACAGGAAAATGAGAACACAGAGCACCTGCTGCTTGCTATATACCAAACCAGGTGTTGTACATGTTGTAAAAATGAGCATTGCCTTACTTGATGGTTAGAACCATCAACTGATGCTTAACTCATTATCACCGATCTAGCAGCTTAAAAATGAACTCCCATTCTCAGTTCACACTTCTGTTATATTAGAAGCCCTGCAAACATTCAGAACTCAAAGTCTGGGTTGTCTGTCTAATGTTTCACAAGCTAGTCAAAGTGACAACCAGTCTGGCTTCCTGAGGGGAAAAGTCATTTTGGAACTCATTTTCTCCCAAGCCTAGGTTCCTGAACTGTTGCTGTCTTTCAGGTAGGGGAGCGCTTGGCACTCTGTCAGGTTTGAGAATCCACATTACTTGCCACATGCCTCTGGCACCATGTTTCTCT
The DNA here is from genome assembly GCF_031878675.1 of Megascapheus bottae. Lineage (NCBI taxonomy): Eukaryota > Metazoa > Chordata > Mammalia > Rodentia > Geomyidae > Megascapheus > Megascapheus bottae. The sequence goes on along the minus strand of NC_143529.1, from coordinate 30,022,304 downwards.
ACTGTGACTCTCTGAGTAGTAAAAGAAATTATACTTCAAAGATTTTCCCTGCATGTCAGGCTGTCTATGGTGAATGGAATTAGGTCAATTAGAGGATTTTTGCCTTTAGTTTTTTATTTACTTAATTATTTTAAATGGTTAAAATGAACAAAATGAATACTCTTGATAAGTACTTTGGAATGGCTAAATCGAGGTAATTATGTTCATGAATTTTTTCACATCTTTCTTTATTTCTTGGTAAGAACACTTAAAATCTGCTCTCTGAGTTTCAAGAATACAATATTTCTGGGTGTTAATGGCCATACCTATTATACTAACTACTAAGGAGGCTGAGATCTGAGAAACATCATTCTAATCTAGTCTAAGAAAATGAATCTGATCCTTACCCCCAAATTTAAACAGCAAAAAGCCAGAAGTTGAGATAGGGATCAATCATAGAGTGCTAGCCTTAAGCCAAAGAAGCTAAGCAGAAGTGCAAGGTCCTGAGTGCAAGGTCTCAATACCAATACATGAGCATGTGTGTGTGCACACCTGCACACACACAAACACACACACACACACATACACACACACACACAGAGGACAATATATCATGAGTAACATTAGTCAGTATAATACATAATAGTACCCCCATGCATTAAGTTGCAGAGCTTCTATATGGCAAAGGACATAGCTAGAAAGTTAGATAGAAAGCCCACAGAGTGGGAGAAGATCTTCACTGAACATAAACATACAACAGACAAAGGCCTCATATCTAAAATATATCTACAGCTAAAATCACTGAATCTCTCCAACACGAATCTTCAAAGAAACAACCATCCCATTAAAAGATGAGCCAAAGATTTAAAGAGAGACTTCTCTAAAGAAGAAATAAGAATGGCCTATAGTCACGTGAAGACATGCTCGACATCTCTGGCCATAAAAGAAATGTAAATCAAAGCAACTCTAAAATTCCATCTCATTCCAGTTAGAATGGCCATGATTAAGTAATCTAATAACAGATACTGGTGGGAAGTGGCCAGGAGGGATCACTACTACACTGTTGGTGGGAGTGCAAACTCATTCAACCACTATAGAAAGCAGTATGGCAGGGGCTGGGAGTTTGGCCTAGTGGTTAAAGTGCTTGCCTAGCATGAAGACCTGGGTTCAATTCCTTGGTACCACATACATAGGAAAAAAAAGCCAGAAGTGGTGCTGAGGTTCAAGTGGTAGAGCTCTAGCCTTGAGAAAGTCCAAGGACAGTGCTCAGGCCCTGAGCTCAAGCCCAGGACTGGGGGGGGGGGGAAAGAAAGCAGTATGGCAGTTCCTCAAAAGACTAAACATAGAGCTCCCCTATGACCCAGTAATGCCACTACTTGGCATTTATCCAATCATCCAGAAACAAGGACATACTAAAGCCACTAGCACAGCAATGTTCATTGCAGCACTATTTACCACAGCAAAGATATGGAACCAACCCAGATGCCCCTCAGTGGATGACAGAATCAAAAAGATGTGGTATTTATACGCAATGGAATTCTATGCTGCCATCAGAAAGAATGGCATTGCCTCATTTGTAAGGAAATGGGAAGACCTGGAAAAAATCATATTAAGTGAAGTAAGCCAAATCCAAAGGAACATAGTCTCAATGTTTTCCCTCAGTTGTAATAATTTGTACACATCTAGAACTCTCTTAGCAGAAGATTAAAATAGCTCAAATCCTAGTTACATAAGGCCATATAGGATGAGGCCAAATTAATGGACCTCCAGGACATAGAAGCAAGAGCTTAATTATGAGTGACTGTTATTCTTGTGTTGGTCTTTGGTTAATCTCATATTGTAACTGTATCTGACTTTGTTACCTGGCATATTGTATATGTTTATTTGTTCATTTGAAATAGGAAAGGGAAGGGGGGAAAACAAAATGATTAGGAGGGGGTGAGGAGAGAGAAATGAGGAAAAAAACATGAGAAGGGGTATCAATGTGTGAGAAGTAATGCACCTTCTAACTGTCGAATATAACTGTAACCCCTCTACACATTACAATAAAAATAAAAAATGCATGATAGTACCCTATTCTTCCTAATTTAATGTTTATCTCTTGATCAACCTTTCACCAGCCCTTAGTTCCTGAATACCATCATCTAGTTTCTAATTCTAAAAATTCAATGACTTTATTTTTTCCATATATTTTTATTGTAATTAATGGAAGGGTTACATTATATTCACCAGATAGAAGGTGCATTACTTCACAAACATTGATACCTTTTCTCATGTCTTGGTCCCCATTTCTCTCCCCACCCCCCACCCCTCATCTTGTTTTCCCCCTTTCCCTATCCTATTTCAAATAACCAAATAAGTATATATACAATATACCAGATAACAAGGTGAAATATATAACAATATGAGATAATTCATTATATGGCTTTTGTTTCTTTATCCTGGATGTCCTTTCATTTAGCATCATCCTATATGGCCTTATGTATCTAGGTTTTGTTCTATTGTAAATCTCTGCTAGGAGAGCCCAAGGCTGCTACTGATTATGACAAATGAGGGAAACCATTGAATCTATGTTCCTTTGAGTCTGGCTAAAAATTCAATGACTTTATATGCCACATAAGGTCATGTGCTATTTGTCTTTCTGTGATTATCTCATATCCCTTAATATAACATCCTCCAGATTCATCTAAGTTATTGAAAGTTATTTCATAGTGCTGAGAACTATTCCTCTCTCACCAAATATAGTTTTTTCCACCATCAGTTAATGGATACTGGAGTACTCTCTAGAGTACTCAGGGGAGGCATATATCTCTTTAACATGCTGATGTTGTCTCCTAGGGATAAACAACCAATAGCATGATCACTCAATCATATCATAGCTTTATTTTCTATTCTTTGAGAAACCATCATGCTGTTTTCTTAATAGCTGTATCAATTTACAATTTACATTCCCATCAACAGTTTGCAGACTCATTCTTTTCTCCATCCTCACCAGGACTTCTGTCTTTTGTTTTCTTGATAGTGTCTATGTGTACAAGTTTTAAGAACATAAGCTTTTATCTTCTTGTTACCTATATTACCTATTTTTAATTAAAAACTATGAATTTCTGTGCAGCACTAAACCAAAGCTGCATATTATTCAAGATGATTAATAGATGGTGATTGTGTATTTTAAAATATATTTATTTCTTTTTCTAGAGCAATTTGTTTTATTTTAGTTGATAATTTTTACTACCATTATTTTTTTTTCAGAAATCTGAACCTCATGCTTGCTAGGCAAATGTCCTGCTTTAACCACATCCCAATCCCACTTTTTACTTTAGTTGTTTATCACACAGGATTTGGAGGTTTACCATGGTTGTCTTCCAACCTCAATCATCCAGATCTCCACCTGAAGAGTAACTGGGATCACAGGTATGAACCACTTCCCCTTGTCTAGAAATTTTCATTTCCTTGTCCTCATTGACAGCAGTTCATTGGTGTGTCATAGATGGTGAAAAGGGGAAGGTACATTTCATTTCTCACGTCTTTATAATCATCCGAGATGTGAAGAGACAGTCTCATTGGATAACGACTAAAATCAATATTTGCCTCCTGACTTTAAGGACAATCACCTTTGCCTACCTCTAAAGACAGTCCCCTAAGCCTGCTCCTCACAATGTCTACCAACGACATTGTTGGTGAGTGAGGTATGTTTTTCTATGAGAGACAGGGGGTAACTGAGGTGAGGTTTCAAAACCACTTCCTCAGCTGGATCTCACACAAAAGGCAGAGCCTCTGGGGCTGCCTGCTCTTATCTTATTTCATGGAATAATTCTGCAAAATAAGTAGGAAGCACACTGAGCATTAAAAAGAGCAATTAAAATATTTATAGGTTAGTGATTACCAGTTTGTGCTATCAACTGATAAATGTTCAAGGTGTTACTATTGTAGAAGACCTTCACATATCAAAATATAAATATATATATTTTAGTGTGATAGAATTGCAATTTTTAAGCATTGAATTGTGCTTTTTCTTTGTATGTGATCCTTTTTGTGTTTGTTTTTCCTTTTCTACTTTTTCTAATTCTGAAGAACCATCTTGCTGTAAGTCCAGTTCTTTATCCACAGGGAATGCTTAATCCTCTGCTTAAACAGAAGCCAGTTTCCATGGAAATCATTCTAATACCACTGAATCAATATTTTGATTTTGCTGGCATTTACTGTAATATGAAAAGACGGGCAAAGATTTATAAAAGTCACTTTTATCTATATTATACTGTTGATTGCTACAAAAATTGTAAGGAAAACATATGTTCTATTATAAACTCCAGTTAGGATTACCAAGAACTTAAGATTCATCTATATATTTACATAATTTTGGCTTTAAATATATGCATGCACATTTTGGACTCAAAAGTTTGATTCCCTATCTCAGATTAGAGTCCTAATTTTATCCTATTATTATTCAGGCAATAATGTGTTACAAGTAATTTGAATATGTCTAGTTTTATAATTCCCCTTTCCTCCATTGTTCCAAAGAGAATGTAAACTTTATATACACAATCACTTTTCTATAGCCTGCTACTTATGCATCAGTCCTAATGCTCATTCAGTTCATCTGAGACTCTCATAGAAACCACCAGAGCTTTGGGCTTGCCACTGGGCCTGGGAGTGCCTGCAGACGAGAACTTCTGAATCTCCTCTCCCTTAGGTGTTTCTGTTTTTACATTTGTTTTTGAATCATTCCAGAATTCACTCAGACCCTAATCATTCAAGGATCATTCTTTTTCCTTTTTTTTTTTTTTTTTTGGTCAGTCATGGGACTTGAACTCTGGGCCTCGGTGCTGTCCTTGAGCTCTTCAGTTCAAGGATACTGCCCTACCCCCTGAACCACAGTGCCACTTCCGATTTTCTGGTGATTAATTGGAGATAAAGAGTCTTTGTACTTTTTAGTGCCTGGGCTGGCTTTGAACTGCAATACTCAGATCTCAGCCTCCTGAGTAGTTACAATTACAGGTGTGAGCCACCACATACAGCTTCAGGGATCATTCTTATAGGATGGTGTAGTTTCTGTTGGTAGAAAGGGTGATGTCTGGAGATGGGATCATGAAGTGTAAAGAGGATGGACTGAGTGTATCTTTGCCAGAAAAAAAAAACACACTTAAGGACATCATTTAAAATGTACGAAAGTCATGTCTATTAAGTATTTTGATATATTTATCAATAAACTAAACATCTATGTTGCTTTATAAACCATTGCTATGTTGTTTGTGTTTCAAATCAAGGACATGCCTGTAATCCTGACCATGAGAAAAAGAATCTAACTTACACGCTAAAAGTGTACAGAAACAATAGTCACACTAAAAAACACAAAGACATATACGTAACACACACACATGAGAGCATACACACACACACACACACACACACACACATACAAACTGTGGTACTATTACTTTTACCTCAACAAATTGGAATCAATGTATTTGAAATATGGAAAAAATGCCTATCATATATACTATTATTTGTTAAAAATGGGATGTCCTTGACAAATTGAAAGCCATGGAAATGAATAATAGAATAAATGAAACTATAAAACAGGAAACTCCATTTGCTATGATTTCATTTTGCAAATGTACACATTCATAAAATCACTCCCATGTTCACTACCCTACATGATTCACAGAATGTTTTCATACATATATACATTCATATATATACATGTGTAGATATTTGCACATATATGTATATACATATTGGCATATTGTATATACATGTATATATTATAAGATATGAGTAGGAGGAGAGTTGTTTTTGAAGAATTAATGGATTGCTCTAACTCCAGACATTTATTAGTATTATTTAATAATACACAGAAACTATTATCTTTTGGCTAAAGTCACTTGAGCACCAGAAAGAGAGAAGGGAGGAGGATGAAAGGGGAAACAGCATATTCATCTTGGCACCTTGTCTCCTGGACTACATTTGAGCTTCTGTATAAAGATTAAGGACTGAAATCAAGGAAGATTTAATGAGGAAATTGGTGCCCAGGTAGCAAAGAATTCTGCTAAGCTGAGGAAAGGACCTTCTGGCTTCCATTTCTACTACTCCAGAGGCCATGGAATCTTCCGTTGAAAAGTTAGTAATGAGCAGAGATAGAATGGGTATGGTAGAACTTTGTTCTCAAATTCAATATTGGTAACATTTTGAACACTAAGGTGTTTTTTTACATCTGATATTTAAAAATCTGACTGGCCTTTTGTAGTGGCCTCTATAAGTCTACTTTTGGACTGACTACACACATCCATAGAAGTAAAATCTTGAAACCTTGGCCCCAATGTGATGGTAAATGGAGTTGTAGTCTTTGAGAGTTAATAAAGTCTTTAGAAAGGAACCCTACTAAAGGGAATTATCACTCTTAAACTCCCTTCCCCCCCTCTCTCTTCAACCTTGTCCTACCATAATATAAGGATAAAAGGAAGACATCCCTGTAGAAGTGAATTCTGGTTCTCAGGAAGCCATGAGTCTATGAGAACATGTTACAGCATCATACACTGAGACAGGTTATAAACCTCATGGAAGACTACTTTTTCCATGTAGTCCTCAGGAATAGCTCAGAAAGGCTAACATCTCATTTATTCAAATAAAGGCTAAGTTGGTGAGATTCTCAGTTAATATTACCTAACTTGTTTATATTCGTAGGCTAGTAAGGAGGCTGAGGTATATCTGACTTGTATATTTCATAACTAAGAGAAAATATAGGTCAAACAAACACAATGGCTCTCATCTGTAATCCTAGCTACGCAGGAGGCTGAGATCTGAGGATCAAGGTTCAAAACCAACCTGGACACAAAAGGACCTGAGACTCTTATCTCCAATGAAAACGGGAAGTGGGGCTTGGCTCAAGGGTAGGGCAGTAGCCTTGAGCTGAAGAGCTCAGGTACAGCACCCAGGCTGAGTCCAAGCCCCATGACCCACAAAAAAGGGATGGGGGGAGGAAGGAAGGAAGAAAGAATGAAAGAAAGATGAGATATGAATTAGGGATGGACAGATTGACTATAGACACATACATGCATCCGTTCACATTTACTGGAAAGAACCACTGTTAAAAATGATTGTTTCAAAAAGATATAATTGCAATTTCTCAGTATTTTCCTACATTAACACATGCTTCTCTTAATTATACAAGTAGTATAAAAATACCTAGAATATACTTGCTAGTTTTATTTCTAGGTAAAATTTTTTGAAAGGGCCAAGCTTTAGGTGGGTAATACAGTTTACTTAGTGCCTTCCATTCATGATGCATGAATTAAAAACAGTCCTCTGTGTGTCATTCATCGTCACACTGACAATTAACCTGTTCCCTGAGTTGTCTTTTCTGGGACTTCTGGGTTGGAGAATGGATCCGCTGGCCAGAGAAAGCAGGCCCCATGCAAGACTTTACCTTCCACCCTCTCCAGGCCTTTCCCACTCTTACTGGCTGCTGCAGTGTTGACTGTCTCTGAGGAGGTGCTCAGCTTGGTGCTGGGGTCACGCTTGGGTTTGGGTGGGGGTTGCCTCCTGGAGCCACAGCTGCTGTCATCCTCTGTACCCCCAACGGAGTGCAGGGACTGAGACCTCACGGTGAAGCCACTGGAACAAGGATGGGGAAGACGGTCCTGAGGAGCAGGCATTGTCATGAATCCCATGCGGAAATGTTTGCCTGTGTAGCTTGAGTCCTGGCCTCGCCCCACGTCTCCACCTATGCTGTAGGAGAAAGCAGATCTTTTGTGAAGAGGAAAAAGTAGATCTAGGATCTACATCTGCACGTATATGGGCCTGTTCCTTACAGGATAAACTTCAAATGTTAAGTGTCGACTTTGAAGAAACATCCATTTTACAACAGGCTGCTTTTTAAGACATCCTCAAGTAGCCTGCAAGCATTTGTGCTTATGCATAAAAATATGAAAGTAAAGCAAAAGTAAGTATACTATCATCAGAAATCTTAGCACATAATTCTAGGTATCTTGATTAGCCAGTTATGCTACGTATTGCTAAAGGGGGAAAATAACTGCTCAACACATGTTGCTTTGGTTGTTTTCCTTTGAGGTGATACTTACCAGGGGCTTAATAAAAATTAACAGGGAATGGTGACAACAGCGCCTAGTGGATGGAAAATAGGCCACTGAGTTCAAGTATCCTCTTTTTCATGACTTCATGAAACCTTTCCTTAATTTATTTGCTAGATAATCGTGTAGGAAATAGAATAAAACCACAGCAAAACTGCTGTTGCCAATCATTGGACAGAAGGGGAGGGAAGGGAAGTGGAGGGGAGGAGAGGGGAGGGGAGGGAAGGGAAGAGAGGCGAAGGGAAGGCATGAGAAGAAAGGGGAAAGGAAGAATAAAGAGAAGGGAAGGCATGAAAGGGAAAGTAAAGGAGAAGAAAGGAACAAATAAATACATTGTAAAGCTTGTGAAGGAATTATTAACTTTTGTGTTGTCTAAATATCTTCAAATACATTAGAAGTTTAGTGTTACTGACAAGCAAGCCTTAGAGAATAGAACCATAACATCTAGTAAAATGCAAATGTCAACTCCTCCTGAGTTAATTCTATTTCATTACTGATAGACAAAATTTCTAATTTAATATATTTAACTTCTTAGTCACTTAGGAAAGTTTGAAAAACTATTTTAAAAGAGAAATGCCTCTAAGACTGTATTTAGGAAATGGTTCTTGGGTCTCTTTCTATGCTATTTACTAATGGTGATTATAAAGGAAAGGACTAGGAGGGCATTTGAACTGCAAAAAGGGAGATTTTTTTTCTAGACCTTTATCATTTATCAAGTCCATTTGCCAGGAGAAAATTAGTAACAAAAATCCTCCTAGCTACTAAGGAAGCTGAGATCTGAGGATCACTGTTCAAAGCCAGCTTGGGCACAAAAAAAGTCCATGAGACTCTTATCTCCAATTAATAACCAGAAAACCAGAAGTGGTGCTGTGGCTCAAGGGGTAGGGAGGTAGCCTTGAGCTTAGGGACAATGCCCAGGCCCAGAGTTCAAGTCCCACAACTAACCAAAAAAAAAAAAATCCTTACGAATCATGTGAATGAATTTTTCAGACATGTATAAATGGGGAAAACATGAATGTATGAAAGCTTTTGATTCTGCCTTTGTAGATAGATTTCATTTGACACTTTTTAATCTAAATATTTGGCTTCCTCTGCCTTTGTGACATGGTATTAAAGAAAGAAATTTAAGACTCTCTTCATTGTGTTTTTTATATGAGTACAATGTTTCCCACAAGCTTAAAATTCCAGTAGGAACAATAACAGGGAAATAAGCTGTTTTCCCTTCTCAACTCGAGAGTTATCCCAATTATAGGTCCTTCATGGATAAAAGCAGAAAAGAGTCAACAAGATCATTAGACTTTGATCCTGGCATTTAATTTTATGATCTCTTATCAGTAAATCCAACTTTTTCAATCTTTCACTTTTTTCTGAATTGATGAGTTGATGTTTGGACATTAAATATGTCACTTTTGCTATAAATGGGGCTGGAAGTTCAATGAATGGAGCAGAGAGATGGATAACCAGGTGCGAGGAGCATGAATGAAATCAAAGCAATGGCTAAGTGGGAGTGTTCACATCAGAGTAGTAAGCAACTTGCAATGTTTCTATGCAATTCTGTGTCTATGTCAAGTAAAGATCAATCATTACAAAAAGGAGAAGCTTACTCAAATGAGCAGTTCAGAGAAAATGGTGTAAGAATTTAAGGAAGTATGGAGCAAAGGAGGGGAACTGCAGTGTTGATGGTAAGAGGAGCTTTCTCCTTTCATTGTGATGATTCTGGCCTTAAAGATTGTCTCACAGACAATGAGAGAAGTGATTTCGTTTGATTCTGCTTTCAATTATTTTTCGTGCACATGCCTTTTCCTCTTTTCTGTGCTATCACTGAACAATAGGTAACTGAAGGATTTAGACTGTTATCCCATACCACCTGGGGAGATCCTGCATGCATTAATGCACACAGGTATTTATAAGAGAACTCCTAGAAAATAATTGTACCAGCGATTTTTTGTTACTATTGACCTAAATAGGTCCTGCACCTCTTCCCTGACAGATATTTAGCTCTGCAGATCCATTTTTATTAGTACAAAACACTATCATCTGACTCTATCTGCCTTTGTTCATAAATGTACTCTCTCTCTCTCTCTCACACACACACACACACACACACACACACACACACACACACACACGAAAGAGAGAGAGAGAGAGAGAGAGAGAGAGAGAGAGAGAGAGAGAGAGAATTGAATGTGTGCTTCAAACAATAGCAAGTTTAAGTACAAGTTCAGTTTGACCAGTCTAGAAATATTAGATGAACAAATGAGGATACAAAAGAGTTGATGTACAAAAGCCACTGCTCAAGTCAAGGCCAAAGGTAAGCAGTAAAAATGGTGGCTTATTTAGATTCAAGGGAGCAGGAAAGATGAGTCCAATGCAAACTGAACTTTGTGGAATAAAGCCTACAGTTTCTAAATGTGGTAGAAGATTGTGGAGTTTTTGAAATATGCAGATTACAGGATCCCATAATGATTTATACCTGTTGAATCAGAAACACTGAGGTGTGGCCAATGAGTTTCTTTTACAAACATTATCCATATGTTGCTGATGCTATTAATGGAGAGCCCCCAGAAACATTAATACAATAAAGTCATTGTTAAGAAAACATCTGTTCAAAACATTCAGAAGATACAGCTATCAAGTAACATGTCAACAGATAAGGACATCTGCAGTGCTTCAGTCAGATTTTTTTCTAGGTGATCATTAGGAAACAAGCTTCAGGCTCTAGTGTTTCATTATACCATGGATTTATTTCCTGCTTTTAATTGTTGTGTGGTATGTCCCACAGTTGTAAGTCTGTTCCACATGTTGGATTTATTCTAGGGTCTAATCTAAATGGGAGTGTGTTATTTTTATGTCACAGAGAGAAAATCATGACTGAACTACACAATAAAACTTCTGCTCAGCTGTGACACATATTCTGTCATTCATCCACTGACTACAACCAGTTTGAAACCCAATATATTCAGTTGGTTGGATATATTCTTCTCCAAAAGGAGAGTCTTTAAAGTGACAGGACTACATATGAGCATGAATTCTCCTTTTGGAGAATGGTAGCAGCCATGGTGGCACTGACAAAAATTTTTATTCTAGAGGAAACAAAAAGAAATTATGATGACTGATAAAACAACCAATAACCATTTCAGAGACTTTGTATTTCCAGTGTTATGATTTGAATGTGTTCACACACACACACACACACACACACACACACACACACACAGAGACACAAAATAAATCTGGGTTGGAAACTTGATTCCCTCACAAGTATATTTGGAGGAAGGACCTGAGGAGCTTACTTTTGTGAGTGGATTCATCCAGATTATAAAAGACCTTAAATCTTCAATGTAAGCCTGTTGGTCATTTTCATCATGTAATAACTTTTATTGTATTCTCAGGAAGTATGAAGATTGGATGCAGTCCTTTGATTTTGAATTTCTCCATCTCCAAAATCAGTGGAGCCAAATCAAATTCTACTGTTTTTCAATAACTCTGGTTGTTTTATAGTCATAAAAACTTACTTGACAAACTATAATCCTGGGCTCTGCTTCATTAAAAGTCTTAATCCCATTTAGAATAGCTCATTCTTGAAAACAGAGCAATTGTACACACTAGGGGCGGAAGTATGAATTTGCACTCTTCTTATAAAAAGAAGTCCAGGTGAGAAGGGGCATCACCATGGTGGAAGAGATTACTGGTGCTCAGCAACAGCAGCAGCTACAGCTTCCCTCACAGGGAAGCTGAAAGAAATATGTATGGCAGTGGAGTAACCTTCTTCAGTGCCTTGAACATCTACCCAGTTGTGACTTTTAAAGGTCATAGAACCCCACTGGTCCAAGAAGGGAATGTGGTTACCAGGGCTCCCACTTCTGATGAGGGATCATGCCCACCAGCAGTAGATGTATTTGTGTAGGTGAGGAGAAGTTGGAATGATGGAGGAGGGGAATACTGAGTATCAGCTGCAGCATCCATGCAAATTACTGGAGTGGGGACTACATTTTAGCACATTAACTGCACTCTTCTGTTTCCTCTCAGTTGGAGTTGGATGGAAACCAATAAACAGCTAGTCTCCAAAGATACAGGAACCCATCAACTGCATCCTAGGGGATCAGCCATGGAGATACAGGGCTCACTTTGCCCTGGAGAGAAAATCATGTCTGAGAAGAGCAATCAGTTGCCAGTTGCAGCTGTACTCTTCAAAAATCTACTACAGCCTTTATAGAAAGCCTGTGCTATCCTTACACAACTCCTAGCTGAAAGGTAGGTATAAAAAATATCACAACTGGCAATTTCTCCCCTGTGGAGCAAGATGTGTTTGGTATCAGAGTCATAAGCTCTTTCTGTCCAATCAGATTTCCTTTCCTCAGTCCTATTACAGATTCCAGACCTGTGCTGTAACTTAAGGCTTGTCTACCATTCCAGATATCTTCTTTTGTACTTCCCCGGCTGGCATCCCCTGTATTCCTTTCACCATCTAACTCCAAGTCTAATTGTTCTCCAATTATACTTGGTCTAATATTCAAGGGAGAAATGATACAATGTGTGAATTTTAAAACAGCAGGAAAGGGAAAATCTAAAAAGAAGTGTGAGACCCCAGAGAAAAGGGATGTCTGTGGAAATAGGTCAGTGTCCATCATCAGACTGAGCATTTCACATGCACTTGGGGAGTCAGGAATCAACTCTACTGTGGGAATACTTGGCACAAACTGAAAGTTACGTGGGCAGAGGAAAGCAGAGTCTTTTTGCAATAATACTCCAACACTTAAGATAGATTAAGCCTGACACATCTCATGTTATAAAAATAAAAACAAGTTTCATAATCCTGAATTTAAACAAGTATGCTTATTCTCACTCAATGAAAGTAATGTTGGGATAATAAGTTGTTTATTATTGAGACTTTTCCATTTTACAGCATGAAAAAGGAAAATATTGCTGAAATCAAAGTTAGACATAGGTTTTGAGAAGCAATTCATGATATATTTGTTCATTTCTTTTCAAATCAAGTTATTGGCTAATATACAATTTGTTCACTATAATCATTAATTATAGGCTCTATCCTCAGATCATTAATTTAGCAGCTACAAATTAGAACACTACTGAATGCCTCAGGACAATTTCTTACTTGTTAAATAGTTATATAAACCTCATCAAACTGTCAATATTCCTTCATAGCACATATGAAACAGTTTGTTCAGAGATTTTTGGTTTGTTTTTGTTTTGTTCCAGTCCTCGGTCTTGAACACAGGGCTTAGATGCTGTCCCTGAGCATCTTTGTGCTCAAATCTAGAACTGTACTACTTAAGCCACAGTGCCACTTCCAGCTTTTTCTAAGTAGTTGAATGGAGATAAGAGTATCATGGATTTGCCGGGCATGGTGGCTCACGTCTGTAATCTTAGCTACACAGGAGGCTGAGATCTGAAGATCAAGGTTCAAAGCCAGCCACAGCACAAAAGGACCTTAGACTCTTATCTCCAACTCTCCTCTAGAAAACAGGAAGTGGGCTTGGCTCCAGGGTAGGGCTGTAGCCTTGAGCTGAAGAACCCTTGGAAAGCACCCAGACCACATTCAAGCCCCATGTTCCACAAACAAAAACAAAAACAAAAACAAAACCAGTTTTATGGACTTTCCTACCTGGCTGACTTTGAACTGTGATTCTCATATTTCAGTCTCCTGAGTAGCTAGGATTACAGGTGTGAGCCACCAGTATCTAGCTACTTCAGAGTTTGATATGTAACATGTAGCCACTAATTTTAGTTTACAAAGGTTGCTTATGTTTAAGCTTTGAATATGGTTAAGAAAATAACCACACAGAAGTCTGCACCTGTAAAGCAAGGCATATGGTACCACAGAACAGAACCTCAAAAAAGAATTCACACAAAGAAACATTTTTTAAGCTCATACTTAACTCCAAGTGTTAAGATAAGCTAGACAAATATAGCCTTTGCCTTCTAATCTTTCTTAAATACTTACTCCATTCTTTCAAGACCTCCATTGACCAGGATTAATAAAGGGACAAAATAACAGCTCTGAAACTCTACAAAAAATAATGAACAGGGAGTGCCTCACTGTCTTAAAAATCTCATGTGTCTTCTGAGAACAATTTTGTTTCAGAAATAAGAAACAGCCCTGGAGAAGATGTGAAATAAGGTGACAAGTCATCTTGAAAAGGTGACAGAGATACTGTGTCTGTGTGCAATTTTGAACCAAACACACCAGTAGCTTGTAGTAAAGCCTTAGGAAGCCAATGGGGGAGAAAACAAAACAAAATCTATAGTGGACAGAAGAGGCCACACCTTTCAAGTTCATCCAGGATCTGGGACACAGATTAGTGGTTACCTTGATGGAACATTTGTTTCTGCAGTGATTTTGTACAGATGAGCTCAAAATCCCTTTGCTGACAACTGATTCATATCCTTTACATTTTTACCCTGGAAAACGTTTTTATATAAATTTTTCAAGGAGGCACACTTATCTGATATAAAAAAGGCACTTTCAACAATAAAGTGAGGTGGCACATACATGTGAGAAGGAAATAGAGGCTCCATTTGTAAAGGAAAAGATGAAGTTGTCTGCAAGCACGTTTAAGGCAGTCAGCGCTTGCACCCTGGAATCTTTCCTGTTAGCCCTTTTATAAAATATAATTAACACTGACTTTACTCATTAAATGAAAGTATCACTAGGAGAGTCTATGGGTGATACTAGCTCTCTCTTTCTCTTTTTTAAATTCATGAATCTCAATATGGGCCTACGTCACCAACTGAGAAACATCTCCAATCCACCAACCTTGGGGACTCCTGCTTCAGAATGTCCTCTCTTTGGGATAAACATCCAGATAAGCCCATGTATCCTTAAGAGAGTCAAGCATAGAGCCCAGAAGCCATACCATTACATATTTTCCTCCTTTGATAGGTAATACTTTTCAACTCAGTGTGCCATTTTCAGGACAATGTTCGTTACAAGTGGCAGGGGGATGTTGTTATGGAATATCACACTACTATCATCTCACCCTGGGCCTCTGGTCCAGAAGTTCTTCCCATTCATTCACTTTCAGCTTCACGAGAAACTGTCTTCTTTCCTATATCCCACCTGGTGGTTATTTACACTGGTTGTGTAAAACAAAAAGCAAAAATGAAAGCCAGTCCACTTTGGAGACAGCCCAATAGTGAGCCCAGTTAGATAATGCTGTGGACATAGGCCAGTTTATCTTCCTTTATCAGACGACCCTGTCAAATGAAAGATCCTCCTGGTTACCAGTTTCATTTGAGACTGCCAAATGTCTCTGGTCATGTGTATGGAGTGAACCTCAAGCACTACGTGGAAGGTGCACTGGTTTGGAGCCCAACCTATGCTCGACATTATGAGGGGAAATTTGTAGGATCAGGTCTTATGCCATTGTACAAGACCAAGCTATAGTGTTGCCTGCAAGTAGAAATAATCCCAAGACTCTTCAGGTACATCAAATTCTAGTTTGTACAAAACAATTGTGGGTAGGTTTTATGTTTGTATTGGGAAAATCCCTGAATAAGGCAATAAAATGCTCTCTAGAGAGCCATCTCCTCATAAAAACTACTGGCTGATGTGTCAAGAAAGATCTGGTGTCAGAGAAGAATAAAAAAGGACATGAATGTCTTCCATTCATTTATTATTTAGAAATATATTTTTGTGATAGCATTCTGAATGGAAATAATTAACTACCTCATGCATTTGTTTTATGAAGTTTTGATATCATATAGTACACTTGAATGCAGAAAGTTGGCTCCAGTGAAATATTTTCTCCCAAATTGTTAGCTCACTATTAGCTTTATTGTCTTCCCTCAGCCCCACTTTTGAGCAATAATCTCCAGATTTCTTGCCTTAGGATCATTTGTTTCACCACTCCATATCCTTTATGATATCTGTTTTCTACTTTTATGCTCCTAATAGCTGAACAATTAATTTTCAGATATCAATTGCCTGTGTCTGGACTTTTACTGATGCTTCTTGAATGTTAAGTCCAAGTGTTAAAATATAATTTTATATTCCTTTTTATTAAGGACAACAATCACACATTATATGGCTTTTGTTTCTATATCCTGGAAGTCCTTTCATTTAGCTTCATCCTATATGGCCTTATGTATCTAGGTTTTGCTCTATTGTAAACCTCTGCTAGGAGAGCCCAAGGTTTCTACTGATTATGACAAATTAGGGAAACCATTGAGCCTATGTTCCTTTGAGTCTGGCTTACTTCACTTAATATGATTTTTTCTAAGTCTTTCCATTTCCTTACAAATGGAATGATGTCATTCTTTCTGATTGCAACATTGTGTATAAATACCACATATTGTTGATCCAATCATCAACTGAGGGGCATCTGATTAAACATTATTATTAAACATCAAATGTCCTTGACAAGATATTTTAACTATGCCTAGAATTCAGTATCCTAAAAGAATGAGAAACATATAACCATTTACTCAGTAGCTGGATAGGAAAAAAATGATATACTTTCTAATCTTCACTTAATCTTATCCTTATCTTGGGAAAATTCTCAGTTTGCATTTGTTTGTTGGAATACATTGACCTGATATAAGACATTTTAAAATCTCCAAAGGGTGGATGATACAAATTGAGATGCTAAAGACTGAATGTTTATTTTCCCCCCTATTTCTAGTTTGAATCCCCACCTAGAGGTGGATGTTATTTACAGGTGTTCCTTTGGAAGATAACTAAATCAGAGCAGATCTTTCAGAAGTGAAATTAGCACCTTTTCGAGGGACATCTCACAGAGATTCCTTACCCCGCCTGCTGCATGAATACACAGAAAGAAGATGGTCGTCTATTGTTCAGGAAGCAGTCCATCCACAAGCATTGTGTATGCTGGAGCCATGATTGTGGATTTCTCAACCTCTAGAATCATGCAAAACAAGTGCCCATAGTTCATAAACCACTTAATCTAATCAACACCTGAGTAGTCTAAGACCAAAGCCAATACTATTTTTTAGGCCTCCTTCCTGGCTTGCCGTGTCATTCTGTATCAACCTTTCTGTTCAAGCTGAAGAACAGTCCTTTCAGTAATAAATCTTCACTTCAAAATACCAGGAAAGAAAACATGTTCCAACAAATAAAATATTTTGCTTATTTTATAAATGGATTTTGACAGTAATCATTATGCTATATACTTCTAAATATAAATCAGAAGAAGAAGAAGAAGAAGAAGAAGAAGAAGAAGAAGAAGAAGAAGAAGAAGAAACTAAAGTAAACAATTTATCATTTGTGCCATAATGATGTGCTAGAAATTATATAAAGAAAGTTGGAAAAATCTATTCATTGGAATTTATAGTTATCTCTATGAAACCCCATAAAATTTCAAGAATTTTATGAAAGTTAGAGCTTAGGATAATCTTGAGTAAGGAGAAATGCTTGGAAAATAAAACCACCTCATTTTACCACAAAGGGTATGGGGTTGTTCAGCCAACAAAAAAAGTAGGATGGCTAGATCAGGTGGTAGAGATACATTTTTTAAACCTCTATCAAAATGATTTTTTCATGTCTGAGTTTATAAAGATTCAGGACTGAAATGTAATATTTATTAAGGCCAGAACCAATTCTGTGGAACATCTATAGGAGACTTAATTTTACTTAAATTATGACAAGTCATTTTGAGATTAACATGTGTTATTAGCTATGGGACATTGTAATGTAAAATTAAAATGTGTCTTATTTATATATGCAAATGACATTTCCTGACCCCTTGAAGTACTATGGCTTGAAGAACAGAAAAGTATATGGAAAATAACTGAAATCATAATATTCAGTTTCAGTTTAGAACCTAGTTTATAGAAGTTCACACTGTGGGAGAGCACTTCCAAAAATTCAGCCAAAGAAGGGGAAGTTCTGGAAAATGTATTTTATTTGTGTCTTCAAAACTGACATAAGCTTTGAATATGATTTGAGAACCTGCCAAGTTTAGCTAACCATATGTGATTATTTTCTTTTCTAATCTAGAAGGAGAAGCTAGAAATAAGAGTGTTAACGTCCAATGCACTTGAACTTCCTGGGTAGAAGAGGCTAACTGAAACTCCTGGAATAATAGACTGAAATTTCTAACAATATTATTTTTAAGTAAGACAAAAATCACTGTTGAAGAATTTAATTCAGTTACTCACTAGTTGCTGACACTAGTGTCTGACTTTTGGCTGGGCAGAGAGGAAAGGCAAATAAGTGGTCAGTGTCAGGGAAAGAATGACAGACTGATACTGGCATGGATGTAACTCTTGTGATCAGATTTTCTCTTAAGGGGAAGCAGGAGACTACAACGGAAGACATTTGGGGGCCTGTAACCACTGACAAGAGCTGGGGAATCCCAGGGAGGAAGTGATTTTTCAGCTGAGGTATAACATGAACTTCATCAGATGACGGAGAAGCACAGAGAGAAGACCAAGACGTTGACAGAGTCTGAAAGAATTGAGAAATGAGATAGGAATATTCAGGCAGAACTCAATAAGATCTCTTGTATTTCCAGTTTGAGCTTGCCTCAAACTAGGCAACTGATAAGTAGCCATTAAATAAATGAATATATACTTTCAAGAATAATGTGTGGGCTTCTTAAGTGACTGGATGGGTGGTGGCACTATTTAATGATATTCTGCTTGGTTTCTTCATTTCTTTCCATTATCATTGGCTTGATTTATGATGAAGAAAGGAAAACTCTGCAAATACCTAGACAGTTAATTATCTCTCTCTTTTACAAGACAGTAATTTGAATGCAGGGTTCAGCTTAATCCCCCCTCTTCATCTCTCCTGCCCTGCTTTGGTTTGGGAAGATGTGTGTCATTCAGCTGAGTTAAAGCCATTGCCTCTTGGCTCATCTTTCTACCCAGCCAGACTTATCCTTTTCAATGCAGATTTGTTCATGTCACTGATTTAAACCCTTTATGAACTTTTCTAGTCCTTTGGGCTAAAACTTCAAATTTTTATGTGATGTATGAGGTATTTTTACTATCTAGATGTCAACGCTCATCTGTACACTTTCCCCCCTTCTTAATCTTAAAATCCCACAAAATGGCAAATTCCCTCAATAGTTGTCCAGGTTGTTGACTAAAAGACAGAATTTAAGACCCACCCCGTGTCAAAAATGATGGGGACTCCTAAGGACAGGAAGACAGGCTAAGTCAGTCTAACTTCTCACAAAGGCATTAAGTCAGATTTTGCTCTGACTAAACGGTATCCCTATAGATCATAGGATTCAGTTTTCTTTGAGGAAACTTTCCAGGTAGGTTTTCACCAGGCTGAGCTCAAGGTCTCACTTTGGTCTGTCATAAATTAGGTGATAATTTACCTTCTTAACTTATATATGATAAAGAGCTATTTCCCCCTATCCCAATGGCCAATTTGAAAACTTAGCATTATCAATCTTCAATGACCAGATCCCTAGATTGGATTATATTCTGTGCTAGGTTTTTCCATCTAACTTAAAAGCTATGGATTCTGACAAGGCAAGATTCTGCCCACACACTTACATTCTAGAGAAAGAACTGGATGCTAGGGAGAGTTTTATTTTGTCTTAAACCTTATGCAGTTAGAAACTAGCCTTCAAGAGTGAATACACACTTTCTTGGTGGTGACAACATAATAAACAAAATCCTGGATTCAAAGAAAAAGAAAAAAGCAGTGCAGAAGATGATATGTTCTTCGGTACAATTTCTGTAGATTTCTTATCTGAAATGTTCTATGCCAATAATGTACCTCAAAATTTTCTGGAAGATAATTATACCACCACTTGGGTGTTTCCATTATTGCTACTGCTTTGTGTGAAAAACTAGAAAAAATATGAATTCTACTTTCTAGAATTGGGATTCTATATAGTTTGGCAGACAAGAATGAGTATGACCCAAACATATTTCTGTCTTCATTTTTCAGAGCCAGAAAGAAAAGTTTTCTTGGAATTTATAAAGTTCCCAATTACAATGCCAGACATTTGCTGACCTTCTAG
This sequence comes from Megascapheus bottae, assembly GCF_031878675.1. Classification (NCBI taxonomy): domain Eukaryota; kingdom Metazoa; phylum Chordata; class Mammalia; order Rodentia; family Geomyidae; genus Megascapheus; species Megascapheus bottae. Next base: position 30,002,269 of record NC_143529.1, on the reverse strand, counting down.
AGATGGCATGATTTGCCTTGCCAAACAAAATCACACGTCTGGAATGAAAACATGTTAATGTCAGCTCTGTCTTAAGCATAAAACTATATTCATCTTCCCAAACACTTATAGTTCTGATCATGGTGTCTTAAGACTTAAGGGATACTCTAAATTATTGGATAAAAATCATCTCTAACTACTAAAACAGTATTTGGGGATTTAGAGAATTTACATAAACATTTACTATGTCTTTCTTTTCTGTTACAGTCTTAACTATTGTGGATAACCCTTTGAACAATTCCCATAAGCATGATTTCAGTTCCAAGTAATCTTTCCATGAATCAGTTTCTCTGTATCTCTTGTCAAGATTCTACCACCAAAGAACCATGTAAAATAATTGTCTTAAAAGTAACCTCTTATACTGGGAGAATAGTAGCTGGGTACTAGAGTGCTCTCCTAGCATGCACAAAGCCCTAGGTTCGATTCCTAGGTACTACATACACAAGAAAAGCCAGAAGTGGTGCTATGGCTCAAGTGGCAGAGCACTAGCCTTGAGCAAAAGTTGTTCAAGGACAGTGCCCAGGGCCTGGCCAAAAAAAAGTGACCTCATTATGTGTGTGTGTGTGTGTGTGTGTGTGTGTGTGTGTGTGTGTGTGTAGGTAGATAATAAACTACTAAAGGGTCAAAACCCTCTAGAAATTTGGCCTCAAAAGGATAACTCTAGAAAGCAAAAACATGTTCTAGTAGAAATCTGGTCTGCAAGTGAAGTGATACAATAAATAATACATCACCTAGAATTTCCCAGGATCTAAGATCTAAATAGCCAAGAGCCAAGGCAATCTTTTTCCAGGAATTACTTCCAAAGAAAAGAAAAAAAAGACATTCTTGCCCCCCCCCACACACAACCAAATACATCCACACAACATACACATTTCCTCTCCATATAGGAAGCTCTGCTTTTCTAACTGAGTAAACACTTAGTGAATTCATTTTCCGGATAGATTCATTCATTCATCTATCAAATGGAGTAATAGTAACATATTTAATAATCCCTCAAGGTATTTGTGAAATTAAAATGAGTTGTAAAACCAGGTCAGGTTTTACTTCTGCAGTGCTTTTTATACTTAACAACAAAAAGCATTTCACAAATCCTTCTGTTACTGAGAACTATACAGCCTCTCATTTGTAAAGTCCATTAAAAAATCATGCCCATAATTCTGAAATCTAGGCCTTTACCCTTACCATCAGAGTGACATGTAAATGTCAATGACGGGAAAGACCACTTCCAAGCCAAATGTTCATTCATGAATACATTAGTTACTCTAAGTGCAGTGCCCAATGTGCCATCTTTATGCACAACAGGTTGCATATCTGCTTAATGCACTCAAATGTAATGATGTGATAGATTGAATTATAGATGTCGTAGACTGCCAGGCCCTACTTGGAAGCTAGAGATGCCTGGCTCCCGGTTTCCTAGCCTGCCTTTCCCAGAACAAGACATTTTGCCTTATTGGTTTCCTTTAGACACAATTGAATCTCACTCTCTGTCAGTGAAAGCACTTGGATTATTGGCTTTATTCTGGAGCCATGAACAGATCCAGGGTCTGGTGTCAAAATTTGCCTTTGATCAGATCTCATCTTATCCTACACATCTTTATTCCAAATTAAAAGCTTTTTATCACAACAGATTAGCCACAGTTTTAATGCCCACAGTGCATAGCAAGAAACAATTTTCCCAGTCTAATAGATGCAGTCTCTTACTTACTATAATGTTTATCACTTGTTTTTTTTTAATACAGAACAGTACAAAGAATTGATGATGCTATATAACAGAGAAACATTCCTCTAAAGGAACCATGGAAAGGAGATTTCATGTTTGCCTTGTCGCAAAGGGGCTTTCTTTCTTACAATAGCAGTTTCACTAAAGGACAATGAGTCTCCTGTTTTTTTTTTTTTTAATTTTTTTCTTTTCTTTTCTTTTAACAAGGTTGTATATGAAGATGTTCTCATTGCTTTGGTTTTGATTTTATTTTCCACATCTAAATTGTCATTTGAAAATGTTGGTTTCAGTTTTCTCTTTAGAGTGATTGCAAATTTGGAAATAGAGGATTTGAGGATCACTAAAAGTTTCCATCTTTGTGACCCATTGCACTTAGAAAAAGAGAGATTAAATATTTTAAGTAGCTTAATTTAGTTATTAACGTGGTATTAAATATGTATTTCTTGGAAAACAATTCTGAAAACACTTCTCAGAGATAATATTTTTATTTCCTATCCTAACCACTATTCTTTTATTTGTAATGGAAGCTTTTACTTATTATAACTGTATTCTCTATCACATCCATCTGAAACATCTGTATCACTGACTTCCAGCCTTGTTTTCCCAGCTCATTTCTTCCGAACAACTTTCCCTTGCCTATGGCATTCATTGAAGCCTTCTCTTCACTGCTCCTCCAATCTCTTTGTGTTTATCAATTACTATAAATCCTTGTCTTTCCACATGCAGGTGACATATTTTGATTTTTTGTCAGTTACAGTACTTGAACTCTGGGCCTAGGCCTGAGCTCTGAGTTGTCCCTGAACTTTTCAGCTCAAGGCTACTGCCCTACCCCTTGAGCCCCAACACCACTTCCAGTGTTTTGTTGGTTAATTGGAGATAAGAGTCTTATGGACTTCAATATCTGGCCTGGCTTTGAACCACCATCTCAGATCTCAGCCTCCTGAGTAGCTAGGATTACAGGCATGAGCCACTATACTTGGCTAGGTGACATATTTTTTTATGATTGAAAATTATAAGGTAGCAGTGTACTAATTTTAATTTTCTGATTTTGGTAATTATTTTGTACTTATGTAAGAGAATGTTTCTTTCACTAGAAAGTATTTAGGGATAAAAAGATAAGAACATGACACCTGAAATTTATTTTCAAATGGTTTAGTAAAAATTTAGATACTGGGGGAGATGGGAGAAAATTATGAAAGTAATGACATTAATCGATAAGCATTGTACTCACAAACTGACATGCTGAATCAAAACCCCTCTTGTACAACTACTTAAGGAGAGTAGTAAGGAAACCATGAAAAAAATAAAATGTTGTTGCTCTCAGTTGCAACATTAATTTTGTTTGTATGTGTGTTTCGACAGGAAACAAATGTGTCAATTAAGCAACACATTGACCATTTCTGAATCTGGGAAAAGTGTATATCCATTTTTTTATTTTAATATTTATTTGAGAAGTTCAACCATTTAGCATCTCCCCTTGACACTGATGTCCTTGAACTCGGTGTTAATGGGATGGGTGCAGAGGTTTCAAATGCAGAGGTCACAGTCAGCCAATGTGAAGTTCCTGCAGCTGAGATTGTCACTGTCACATGCACAGAAGACCTCTGCCACCAGCCAGATTTGTGTTAGAGCCACCGCCTTCCAAAGCCTTGCCAAGTCAGCTACTGAGAATCCATTTCAATGAAAACATGTCCATGCTCAGACACTCAAATAGCATTTCCCTTCACTATTTCATCATGTGGAAACATTACATGACTGATTACCAAGTGTAACTAACGCTTGGTTACTTGTACTAATAGCTGAATCCTAATCATTCCGTCAGAAAATAAGGCATTCTCTCCTCAAAGTTTGGAGAGTGACTGATTTACCCCGATGCTTCAAAGAAAACTGAGTAATGGGGAAGCGAAAATCAAGTATTTAGATGGATGGGATGGAAGGAGGGGTGAGTGAGCGCGTATTACATTCTTCTGGCAGTAGTTAGCATTTCCACTTCTTTCATTCGTCTCCTTAGGATGTAAAGTAATTGCATCCTCTAGTAGATTCCACCCTGTTCCTATTGAAGATAACTCTTCTCTACTACTAAATCTTGAGAAGTGCAACTAGCATACTTCCATTTCTTGTCATGATTTTAGGACATCTCATTTCATAATTTTCAGTTTTTGTTCCCAAATACATTTTTTCTTGTTTCATTATATTTAATAGTTGTACAAAGGAATTTCAATTCAGCATGTACTTTTTAATTACAATGTAACTTGATTAATGTCACCTCTTCTATCCACCTCCCCTTATCGATCGTAACTCAACTTTTATTTCTTTTTAAGATGGATTCTTGGGGCCAGGTCTGTGGCATACTGGTGGAGTGCCTGCCTAACATTCATGAAGTCATTGGTTCGATTCCTCGGTACCACATACAGAGAAAAAGCCGGAAATGGTGCTGTGGCTCAAATGGTAAAGCTCTAGCCTTGAGAAAGCCCTAGGATAGTGACCAGGCCCTGAGTTAAAGCCCCAGGACAGGCAAAAAAAGATGGAGTATTGCCATATTGTCCAGGCTGCACTCAATGGACTGATGGACTCACATAATTCTCCTGCCTCAGTTGAGTGCTGGAATCTCTGAAACATTCCCAACCCAAATAAAGTAAACACAGTGAAGAGTTAGTGTTAACCCCAACAGGATGCAAAGTAGCCCTGACCATTTAGAATGTTATTTCAACAAGACAATTGGCCTATTAATATTCTGTTATAAATTATTAAAATATGTAAAGATGTGACTTTTACAAAACAATGGAGTGACACAGAACTATGAATTAATTCAACATGATATGCAAATAAGATGGGGTTACAATTTTTTTCAGACTTTACGTAAAGTGAGCGATTTTTGGTTAGTATTACTAATTTTTGCTATGATAGGCAGGAAAAGCAGGTATAAAGTGCTATATGTATTTCTCTCATATTATACTTCATAGTGCTATGGAGTCTTCTCACATGGATGGAGTTCACAAACTCTGCAAACACTCACCAATCTGTCTCACCTCTCCATGCCCCCTCTCAATTTCTACAATGGTCTTAATGACAAAGGCACACAACATTCTCCCATAAAATTCCATCAAGTTTAGGAAAGACAAATACACCAAAACACACCTCCAGATTATCAATGCATGAGGTAGTCTTACATGCAAATCATTCCCTTTTAAACCTCTCTCACATTTCTAGCATCTAATGTTCTGTGAGTAATAGAATGACATACCTGATATCTCTCAAAAGCCAGGACAGGGTCAGGAACAGAAATAAATGGTGAATTGGGAGATGATGATGGATAAAGCAACACTGGTGACCACCTCAGGGTAAAGTGCAAGTGACTGACCCTGCATGGGTGGAGAGGACTTGCTATGACTAATTGCCTAAAGGCAACTGATTCATTCTGGCCATTGTAAGTCATCTTCAAAGTCAAACAAAGCAATACTTCCCACTTCCCTGCGGAGATATAAGGCTATTCATAGTAAGTCAGGTGACAGAAACTTTGGTTCACATCCAGTTTTGTGGCAACAGAGCCATTGAGTAATTTGTCTAGCTCAATGAAAGACAATGATCTATCACATTCTCTCCCATTAAGAGAACTGCCAATATTCTCACTGACTTAGATTTAAAAAAATATGTGTCTTCAGAGTGCAGAGTACTTTCATATATTATATGGCATGTTGCAAAAGACAAATTCCCAGTTTTACAAATTCAGTACCTGTGTACATGAAGAATATCAAACCAGCAAGGAATGTGCAGAGCTGGAAGTAAAGGGAAATGTAGACCTTCATTCAGGGTCATTTTAAGGAATGTGGCTTGGAGTGGCTCAAGAAGTCATTGGAGACATTTTATTTATTTTTATTTATAATTCTAATTTGGCAGAGCTGCTGGTATGCATCTTTCCAGATGAAAGAGGACACTGTGAAGGTGTATATACAACAGAAAACAGCAAATACTACTGACCAGTTTAGTCTGTGGTAGTCACTCTGTACACACAAGATAATCACATCTATGAGCATATTTTACATTCCAGCACCCGTTGATAACCTCTATACCAGCTTAGGATTCTTGTTGAGATAGTAAACAGCAGCATCTCTAGTTACTCATATGCTATGAAAAAAATGCCTTTTTTGTCAGTCCTGGGACTTGAACTCAGGACCCATGCACTTTCCTTGGGCTTTCTCAAGATGAGAGCTCTACCACTTGAGCCACAACACTACTTGTGGCTTTTACTATGTATGTGGTACTGAGGAAATGAACCTAGGTCTTTGTGCCTGCTAGGCAAGCACTCTACCCCTAGGCCAAACTCCCAGCCCCCCACAAATGCCTTTTAAATATACTTCAAAAAATAATTTTATCATCAAGTGATGTTTTGAAATTCTAAAACATTCCTTTACAATTTCTAAATTTCATCAGAGCCTACTTTATATTAGGCAAAGGAGGACAAGACAAAGCACCACAGAAACAATGCCTAAAGTCTCAAAGCCTCATGCATTAATTAAAAATAAATTGACTTTTCACACAGCTTGTCTGTCACAACGTCCTTGTGAATATTAAGAATAGTATGGGTATAGGAAGGAATAAATGCAATAGGATCTATATAACACAGAATCAGATCTGGGCTTTTCCACTTCTAGGACAATCTAACTCTTTGTAGTATCCCAATTGGTTACGTTGAACACAGGACTAGATATCTCAGATGCTTGATATAAGGTGTGGGGCAGGTCACATCAGGGAAATGGAAACCTATGCTGTAGAAAAAGAGGCCTACCTAGTGGCCAAGTGCTGATTTCCTGGTTTGGGACCCAACCTGCCTGTCAACTGTTTGGAAGGCGTGGCTGTGGTTTGTGATGTAAAGTAAGGCTACCTCTGGGATTGGCCCTGAACACACTCGCCCTCTAGGACAGCACCTGATTCCCCTTCTTTACCTACCTCCCACTGCCCTGCCCACCTTTGTGCTGATTGGCTCCTGCATCGCTAAATGTAGTTCCTCAATAAACGAGTTCCTGCCTTGATGGGTCTCCCTGACTTGTCTGATTGTCCTCTGACATGGGAGGGCTGGGGGCTGTCAGCCTCTCTGGGCTGGTCCTGGTCTAGGTGTGTTCTCTTTATCCCTCTTGCAGGTCGGGAGGGACAAAAGACTAAAAACCCTGACAATAAGGGTTCAGTAAAATGCAAATATTAAGTTACTCATAATAATAGTGACATTGATACAATCATGGTCATCTATGTTTAAGGTTGTATCAAAAAATGAACTATTTCTAAGTGTTCCTATGAATAAGAAATTATTGCTCTGTTTTGTAAAAGTAAACATGAATTATAAAGGACCTACCTTGTCCTACTATGTCTTCTCATGGTTTAAAACTGAGCTTGCTCTAAATAAGTCTAGTTTATCTCCACTGATTTATGGTGGGGCATCTTAAGTTTATTCTAAAAGAAAAATCTATACAGTCTTGGAAAATAAATATAATACTGTATGATTTATAGATAAACAAGAATGAAATTTTTTAAAGAACAGTAGCTCTAATGGTCCCGACTCAGAGGTTATAAATAATTAACAGCAAAGGAATATCCACTGTAGTCATATGTGGGCCTGTGATGACTGACTGACTGGATTTTTCTTTCCATATACCAGTAAACATGACACTTAGCCACTCAGGGACAACTCTCTTCCTTGACCTCTTCCACTCTGGTTCTCCACTTGTCTAATACTCATTTGATCCATGCCATTTCCCTTCTTTAATTCTATTCATCATCTTTTATTTCCACAGCCAATTTCCAAGTCTCTACTGCTGACTAACATTTAGCTGTTTAGCTGAAGAATAACAAAATAAGGGAAGTAAGAAAATGGTTAGAGCAGGAGTGTTAATAGCCTGACAATCTTTTATTGCTTTAGAGGAAGTGTTATGTAAGCAATGCTTTGATGAAGAGGAGGAGACTTCCGAAGATCATAGCTGGCCTGGAAATGTCTCCTGCCAAAAGTCAAGGATGTAAGCAACTTCAGTGACTTGAAGTGGCTGGCTGTCATTACAGAGTAAAAGTCCCACACCCAGTGTGCTAGAGAGAAGTCACCTGAAACAGATAGTTTCACAATCCTAGTGCTTCAGGAGGAGAAAGCTATGTACTATCCAAAGACAAATACTTGTAGCCAAAAAAAAAAAAATACAGAGGTTGTGCTAAGAGAAAGTTTAAACCAGTGACTAAAGGTGGAAGTCGTTATACAAGTTCCCATTCATGTTCTAGTTTGTCTTAGACTCCTCAACATTTCTTTCACCAAGGATACTTTACAAGTACTTTTGCAAAAGCAACCAAAGGGATGTATGAACAGCAATGAGGAAAAAAAAATCTCCCAATTTCCTCCAACATGGCTTTTCCTTTCATTATTAACCTGCACTTTAGCTTAGTAAATGAATTGAAAAGTTTCTCAAAGGGATAATGAGTATGAGTCTCATGTATCACAGCAAGGGAAGTCAAACAAAAGTCTTTATGTTTTAAGTAATTAAAAGACTACCTTTGGGAAACTACTGCATGCTGAAATAAAGCATACAAAGAAATAGGATGCGATGGAATAGAAATTGAGTCTTTGGGCAAGAAGATTCCCAAAATCTCTAGGGTATTTGGCTTGATGTTTCTTGGAGCATACAGAAAGAAATTCCTTTCATGGACTGAGTATGAGTTAAAGGAATCTCATCAAGTCATTTTAAAAACTGAGATAAGATAGCCCAGAAGGCCTCTCAAGTGAACCTCTGGTTGAGGAACAAAAGGCAAATATGTATTCTGAACATATAAGAACCTGTTACAGTTGTCAGCATTTCTCAAACAACCCTGTGTCCGAGAGCTATTAATGTCATCTGGGAAACAGAATTGTATTATAGTGCCTTTCACCCATGCTTCATGTTGGATTTAATTTGAGAGATTATTTAAAAACTTCTAGTCCTTGTGATCCATCACCAAAGAGACCTATTATTTGGTCTAGGTTAGAGCTCTAGGGCAGTGATATTCAGACAGGGCTTTGCATGAGGACAGGCAATATGGAAAGTCCTTACAGCTACTTCTGTATTTGCAAGATGAAGCCATCCTGCCGTGCTAACATGTCCAGATCTGCATGACCCTATATTGCTGGGGAAAGTTGGAAATTTCAAAACAGGGAAATTACTTGTATGTTCTCCTTTTATTCTTTAAAACAGGAAAACTATAATGTATTGTTTTTTATTTTATGGATAATCTCCCAATAAATGGTAAGACTTAGAAATGAAGGAATTTGTAACACATGAGGAAAACATCTACACAAATATAAGTGTGGTGTGCAGGCAGTGAAATAAATGGAATGTGAGTAAGACTTTATGTCATCGGACATTGAATCATTTTTATGAATAAAACAAAAACATTTCTTCCCCGTGGAGTCTTGACAATGCTGTGCTAAAACCACTCATTTCCTTACCTAGGTGGCATATTCCTGTGTATTGTATGGTTCTGAGCTAGCTTATTCTTTTATTTAAATATTTTTATAGTAATTAATAGAAGGGTCACATTATATTTACTAGATAGTAAGTGCATGACTTCACATACATTGATACACTTTCTCATGTCTTGGTCCCCATTTCCCTGCCCCCACTCCCGCCGCTCATCTGGTTTTCCCCTCTTCACTATCCTATTTCAAATAACCAAATAAGCATATATACAATATATCAGATAACAAGGTGAAATACTATAACAATATGAGATAACCAAGGGACAGCAAAAGAGATGAGAGATAACATAGTACATTAAGGACAACGATCACTCATTATATGGCTTTTGTTTCTATATCCTGGATGTCCTCTCATTTAGTGTCATTCTATATGGCCTTATGTATCTAGGTTTTGATCTATTGTAAATCTCTGCTAGGAAAGCCCAAGGTTCCTACTGATAAGGACAAATGAGGGAAACCATTGAGCCTATGTTCCTTGAGTCTGGCTTACTTCACTTAATATGATTTTTTCTGTCTTTTCATTTCCTTACAAATGGGGCAATGTCATTCTTTCTGACAGCAGCATAGAATTCCATTGTGTATAAATACCACATCTTGTTGATCCACTCATCAACTGAGGGACATCTGGGTTGGTTCCATATCTTTGCTATGGTAAATAGTGCTGCAATGAACATTGTTGTGCTAGTGGATTTAGTATGCCCTAGTTTCTGGATGGTTGGGTAAATGCCAAGTAGTGGAATTGCTGGGTCATAGGGGAGCTCTATGTTTAGTTTTATGAGGAACTTCCATACTGCTTTCCATAGTGGTTGAATGAATTTGCACTCCCACCAACAGTGTAGTAGTGATCCCTCCTGGTCACATCCCCTCCATGAGTTAGCTTATGCTTTCAGGGAAGTCCTCGTTTCCATATAACTGATCCTGCACATGCTGACCCGTTTAGTGAAATCCATCTCACGACACTTGTCTCTTGGAGTTCTGTTGGTGTTTCTTGTAGAAACTAAAATCAGTATCCACTGGAGAGGAAGCAAGAGCCTGAATTCTAAGAAATTGTGTGTGGGGGGGGGGAGGAACAGGATAAAAGTCATATAAAGAAATAAAGCTGAAATCATTAAGTTAACATGATTGGCCTACAAAGTGAGCAGCCCTAACTGTTGTTTTTCTTTTTTTTTCTCTCAAGTTAAATCAACAAAATCTGTTCTTTATATTTTTAAAAGGCTAAGGAGCATCATTCTTTCCTAGCACTTGTGATTTCATTTGGAAGATGTTGTCAATCATGTGTTTTCCACAATGAAGATCCCCCCCCCCGGTCAATCATTTCTCTAAGCAGCATCAGGATTATTCACTGAAAATACATAAATTCTGATTGAACCATTATGAAGGTTGTAGGAGATGGTCAAAGAAAGCTTGGGAGGACTAAAGGAGCCTTGTAAACGTTGAGCCTGAACTTTATTCTAAAACCAATGGAACCTTTCCTTTCCTCTTGTGCAACCTGCTAGCCACTGCTATTAACAGTTGTGGCATCGTATACATAGGTAAATGTGTGTTACCTCAGAAACTTTTTATTTAGGAGCAAATGGACCAAATGAGACTAGTACTCATACCTCAAATAGTATAATTCCTTAAAATGGTGAAGTCAAACTTCATTAAAATGAAACACCAGGAAGTGGGTACTCAAAAGAGATGGGTAGAGTCGAGGGGAAGGGTTGACAAATGAAGAGGAGAATGCAGTCAAGAATCCAGTGTATATACCAATAAATTAAAAGGAATGAGGGAAGAAATGGGTAGTGGAGGGATGGGTGAGAATGTTGAAAGGGAAGACATTGATCAAGATATCGTGTATTCATAAACTGCTTAGTGAAATGGTTCTCCTACAATTTTGGTTAACTTAACTGGAAGTGCCCTTTCCATGAAAATATTTACACAGTATCTGTAACCAGGAATCATCACAGCTCAGACGTGGTTAGCGACATGGTGAATGCTATCAGATAGTCTTCCCAAAGTGAAGGACCAAGGGAGGTTAAGCTGGGAAAAAAAGAAAAGTTGAAGTAGGAGCAAGAGAGTAACCTAACAGAATCTGCCCTGGAGCTACTCACCTCCAAAATGGGCCCCAGTGAATTTCTTCTTTTATACTTTAAAATAGTCATGATTGCTTTGACTATAAGACAATGAATTTAGATGAGCCTTGCACAATATAAACCCAGAGGTTATTTCAAAGGTTATTTATGAGAGGCAAATAGGTCCCAGGAGCAAGTCAGTGGCTTTTGGCAGCAGAGATCACTTCTCTCTAATACCATAAGCCTAGCTCAGTAGCAGCGAGGCTGAGTGTCTGTGCCTGCTTGCTTATGTCTGCACAATCCTTCAGAGAATTCTGGGCAGCATCAGAGCTGGGAACATTTACCACCCACAGAAACACTAATCGCTGGCAGTTTTCTTTGCAGCTCATCTACTTTCACAGTTCCCACCCTTGGCTATTCTTTCAAAGTGGGCTATTTTCAGGAGCACAGGAGGGCTGAACATAATCTTAGCTTTGTCAAATATTTCATTTCTGATTTATATTCCAAGAAGAACAATAAACTATTTCAAGATTTGGGGTCTTCTTTAGAATGGTTGTCCTAAAGTAACAGCAGGGGGGGAAAACTTTTTTTTTTTTTACCAGTCCTGGGCTTGAGCTCAGGGCTTGAGCACTGTCCTTGGACTTTCTCAAGGCTAGAGCTCTACCACTTGAGCCTCAGCACCACTTCTGGCTTTTTTCTACGTATGTGGTACCAAGGAATCGAACCCGGGTTTTTGTGCATGCTAGGCAAGCACTTTAACCACTAGGCCAAACTCCCGGCCCATGGGGGGGGGGAAACTTACAAGAGATGTTGGCCACCCTGTGAGCTTTGCACTAAAGCAGGCTTGTCACAAAGAAAGGTGATAAAATCCATGTTGTAGGGGACTCATACATTCTCAACCAAACCAATGGTGCTGACATTTCCTTCCCCCTCACCTGGATATTTGACAATGACTGTGGATTCTTTTTATTAAATAATCTTACTTGTTTGCATTTCTATTTCTTTATTTTTATGTATGGAAATTAAACTCAGGACCTCACATTTTCTAGATAAGTACTCTACCATTTGAGCCATGCCTCTAGTCCATTAGTTGAATTGTTTTCCAAATAAGGCCTTGTACTTATTTTTTGCTTGGGTTAGACTCAAATCCTGTTTCTCCTGATCTCCATCTCCAATGCTTGTAGGACTACAGGCCTGAGCCACAATGACACTTGTTCTAGAAATGTTTCTTATAATTACAACTCAGCCACTAGCAGCTCTGGAGAACAGGCCACAGATGCTTCTAAACAACATTCCTAAATACACCAGAAAGACGTTCCCAGCCCCAGACTTTGAAACTTTGCAAGATTAAGACACATCCTTTCCTGTTTTACTGGAGTTGTTCATTCATTTGAGCAACTGGGAAAATATCCACATGCCTCCCTCTTAGTGTTGTCCTGAATTGTGTGATTGTGGGAATCAATATGAGGAAGCTAATCTATGTATATTCTTTGAACTGAACCAGCAAATACTCACTGGCTCCTCCTGGCCTCTGTCTGCCTTCTATATAATCCTCTGCAGAGATTAAAATGCCAGACATGAAAGAAATAAAAGTAATTTGAGAGACATTGACTCATGCTTTCCAAGTAATCCTTCCAAATCGTTCTGTTGTGTCACAAAGAATAGGACATGTTGACTTAGGAAGGAAGTTACTGCATGTTTGGATAGCCAACGATCAATTCTTATGAGCACCTCCATGCCATTCTGAGTGAGTCAGAGAACCTCAAAATCACCACTGGATGCCTTCCGGGAGGCCTAGAGGTTCCATTACTAGCCGGCTCCTTGAAGATGCTCATGTGGCTGCTTGGAGACCACACTCTAGAAATGGTATGCCTGAGGCCAATCAAGGTTAGTTCTGAAGCAAGTATTGAAGCCAGTAGATAAGCGGAATTTTAGAGTAGGGACCACAGAGAACTCTACCTCTCATTCCACTGGTGAGGAAATCCAAAATTAAAGCCAGGCAATCTTAAGCAAGAGGACTGTGGTAGTGAGAGCAAATGGGAAATGTAGGCAGGGCAATTTCTTATTTCATGGATTAGTTAAGCTGAGTAGTTTTGGTAAGTAATTTCTCATTCTTAGACCTTCACTTATAATAGAAAAAATGTTTGCCTTGCCGATTTCACAGTATTATGGAAATTATTAAATGAGATTTAATAAAGTGATAAATGAGATCTTAGAAGTAGAGGCCAATTAGTGTAAGAATGCCAGTCACTCAGTCTTTTGCCTGAAACCACAGATATAAGGGACCAAGTTACTTATACGGCCCTTAGCTAAATACTATAATTCACTTGAGATTTATTAGCTGAGAAATCATCATTGGAACATCCCCCTAACTACATTCTGACAGGATGTATTCTGCTTTCAGAGCTAAGGAAACAGAGCAAAGTGGACAAAGACGTGCAATTGCTGCTGGCTTCTCAAAACACTTACCAAATTTCTCTTACAGCAGCAGCATGGTGGAATGGCTCATGTAGCTCTCAGCTAAACATATGGTTTTATTCATATGTTGTAATTATTGACTATGATAGAGGAAGAACTGATCTTCATAATTTCTTGAAAATCACAACCTCAAAATACCTCTTGCAAATGTGAATTCCTCAATTTACAAAGGTTGCATTTATATATGCTTATATAACATTTAGAAACAAATTATATATACATATATCTTCATCACTTGTCTTTCTGTTTAAATGAAAGAGACTTGAGCCCTAAGAACATTTGAAATAATTTAAGGTATAATAAAGGAGTTTTCTTTGCCTAAGATACAAGGAAAGCTGTAACACTTACCGGGATTTAGTAATTATATAGTTGAGTCCTTTTTGAGGGGACTCAACTATAAGAAAATTTCTTTTTAAGTTATCCTTATGAAATTCAAAAGGTATTCCTATGTTGGACATGAAGTTAAATGTAGAGGTCATTTCTTCATATCCCTTTATTCACATTATTATTGTAAAACTGCATGTGGTGAGTGTGTTTGTGTGTGTGTGTGTGTGTGTGTGTGTGTGTGTAGGTGTATGCATATGAATCATTTTCTTGTAAAAGTGACTCATCAAAATTACAAGTAATTTTAAATGAATATACATTTTGATCAATATTTTACGGTGTTTGCAATTTCAACCAATAGCTCTCAAACTCAGTTTAAAGTCAACCCTTTTCCTTTCTAAAGTTTCTATTTAAATCAGGATAAACACTTTGGATAACAGAAATCTTATTTTTCCCAAATTTTTACATTTTTAAAATTTATTTTGTGCCAGGCTTGAGGTAGGATTAACTCAGGGCCTTGGCACAGCTTTTATTCTCAGGGATACCATTCTATCACTTGAGCCACAGCTCTGTTTCAGCTTTTTGGGTTCTTAATTGGAGATAAGAGTCTTTCAGACTTTTCTACCCATGCTACCTATGGAACTGTAATCAGAAGATATCAGCCTCCTGAGTAGCTTTGATTACAGGCATAAACGATACCCAACCTAAAATTTATCTTTTGACCTTCAGAATGTTGAACATGTTTGCCATATAGATGTAAACAGACATTAAGTAGCTATCCTCCACAGCTCTTATTTATTATCATTTCAATTCTTTATGATAAGAACACTGACCTAAGATCTACCCTCTTAGCCAGTTTTTCAGTGCCTGATCTAGCATTGCTAATTGCAGACATTATGCTGTAACTTAATTCTTGAAATAGTTCAAAATAAGACAGATTTCATCATAGTCATCCTCTACATTTAAATTACCAGAGCTGAAAATCTCCACAGGTTCTCTGCAGCAATGTGTTTATTAGAAAACACAAGGCACACTCTTCTCAGAAGGGGATAAAGTATTTACCAGCTGTCTGAAGAAGTCCTGAACAGTCCCTGAGACAATGGATCCACAGGCTTCACCCTCCCTCTATTTCGCATTTTCTCCATTTCTTTCCTTCTGCCGTTTTGCCCATTTGGAGCGAGACTGCACACTTGTTTACCTAAGTCATTTGCTAGGATAGGGCTGATTGGGGAGCAGAGCCACCTAGGGAATCCAGCTAAGGGACCTGGAGGAGGGAACCTGATGAGCCACATGAGGAAGGAGGAGGTGGCAATGGAAAGAACTGGCGGTGAGGCAGCAAGAACATAAAATAACCTTCTGGAAAGTCCACAGTTCTGCTTCAAGGATGAAAAGAGAATGAAAAAAAGTCTACCCATGAGTATTGCAGTACTACTCAAGGCCCTCTTTCCACTGAAATCGTGCATGTATCCATCCTTAATGGCTTAATCACCTTTTCATGGTGATTAAACTTTGCTCAAATAATGAAGCAGGTAAAATATGTTATCCTGATTGTATAATATATAATGTTGGCAAACAAACGTGAGACGAGGAGAAACTTCAAAGGAACAAGCAAGAAATTGAGATATGACCACTTACATACACTACACTAACATGCAGAATTATATTTTCAGTTCTTAATGATTTGGGATCAGCTTTCATAAACATTTATCAACACACAGTTCAAGGAGAGAGCCACAAAAATTGTCTAAAGTTTTATAGTCCAAAGTAGATAGATTTTTTTTTTTGTCTGTCGTGGGGCTTGAACTCTGGGCCTGGGAGATGTCCCTGAGCTCTTCAGCTCAAGGCTATTACTTCGCCACTTGAGCCACAGCCCCACTTGCTGTTTTCTAGTGATTAATTAGAGATAAGAATCTCGTGGTCTTTAGTGCCTGGGCTGGTTCTGAACCACAATCCTCAGATCTCAGCCTCCTGAGTAGGTAGAATTACAGGTGTGAGCTACTGTGCCAGCACATGTTTGAATGCTTACTGAATCTTTTCCCTAAAATTTCAGGTTTGAGAAGCTAAAAAAAAAAAAAAAACCAAAACGCTTAATTTAGAAAAATCACTACCAGAATTTATTTTTAAGGGAATAAACACAATAGGAAGAAGATTCTCATTGTGCTTTCATTGTATGAGTGAGAGATTTTAGTCTTTCTCTTTGTCTCTCTCACACACACTCATAAAAGTTAAGATATTTATTTTATTCTATTCTTTTTAAAAGTCAAAGTGACTCAAAGTCACAGCACATAGAAGACCTAAAAATGAAATGAAGTCATAAAACTGTGCAAGCTAGTGAGATCCGTCTATGATTTTCATTTAGCTTCTAACCACGGCAAATTTGTTCAAACGGGACTTAACAAGTTACGATTATCAGCCTATCAGTTATGAAACAGCTAAATTTACCATCACTATGAATCTGATACTAATTTATATGAAAATGAGAAATATTTTATTTTACTAAAACAGCTTAGTTGTTTTTCTTTGAAAAGCCAAGTTGATCTCAACTAGTACCGTGCGTGGCTCAGTATATTCAAGTATGCCAACATGATATACTTAGTAAATGACCTCAGAGAGAACACTTAATGAAAAAAAATCCAGGCAATTTGAACCAAACTAAATGACCCTTTGGGATGGTTTAAAGTCTTTGCTCTTTATACATATCGGAAGTCCCTTAATAAAACTGCGTATCGTGCCAAAAAAACCCCCAACAAATTTCTATGGGTACTCATAATCCAGCCAAAGTAATAACCTATAATAGCTTTTCTGAATCTCTTCCAATGCAATAAAATAATACTTCAAGTTCCAAGTACAAATTTTTCCCTTTGGTTTTTCAAAATTCAACAGAAATAACCAAAGATATTTTTCTTTCACAGTCACCTTGTATGTATTTTAGTATCATAAGGATTTCCTTAAGAGTAGATTTCAGAAGCTTCAGAGGTTAAATTTAGCTAGGTAGTTAGCATATGGAAGACATCTTAGATTTTTTTTTAGAATGTGTAATTTCATCAAATTTTCCCCAATGTAATTTCCGATCCCCATCCTGTTTGCTACAAAGTATATTTCTGAATGCAAAATGTTATTCCATTTCCATTTTCCTCTACTTCATTTCTAGTCAATCTCAAAGGAAAAAGAGATTATATATTAAGAAATTTTAGTTCTTTAGCTTGCCTGCTGATAAGCAGTGGATTTTACCAATGATGTAACCCTGGTACACATTAAAGCACTCAAAGTATGAATCACTGTTTAAGTAATTATTTCAAAAATTTATAATCAGGCTTGGCAGTAGTTTTTAGCAGTCAAAGACATTTTAAATTATTAAGTAAATTATTTTCTCAAGTTCCAAACTTGTTAGAGGAAAAGTTTGAGACTCAGTAGAAAATACAAATATTCTAAACACGAATGAATATAGAGAAATTCTATAAGTCAAGACAAAAGGTGTAAAGGTGCAATAGGAAGAAAGATATTGAGATTATAGTGTATGTATAAGTTCTGAATTTTTAACAGAGAAACAAAAGAAATGTTTATCCATAATTGGAAGCACAGGATGGACACAGAGGGCTCAAAGCTTGAGACAAGGGGGCTTTAGAGAATATTTTGTAGATGATGGGACAGAGAAGGAATGTGTATTCTTGGTAGGACAGGTGCAGTTAGAGGGAATGGTGCAGGAAGGGAAATGATGTGATGGAATGTTGAGGAACAGGATTCAGATTTGGTGAAAGGACAAGGGTTCTGTGTGATTGGCATAGAAGGTCTGTAATAAACCTGAGGCTAAACCAAGGAAGATTTTGATATTAAAAAAGTCAAATACAACAATGAGAATATTTAATCAAGAGAAGTATAGAAAGAAAACGTTTGTGAAGATGACTAAAAAATTGTTTCATATGACTGAAATCATGAGAGAATAATGTGGTTGTATTTCTTATGTAGTTATGTTTACAGGCTTAAACAAGTTGCTTAAAAGGGTGTTGCAATACATTTTCCAGGTGTTAAGTTTCCATATTAATGCTTACATTTTGAGTAAATAATCTTCCTATATTTTTATAATATCTTGAACAGAGATTTATGTTCTTTTATCCCTATTTTTTCATTAAATAATTTCATTGTTGCTCTTTTGAAATTTTAGAATAACTCCTGTTCAATGGGTTGAAGACTTTGGAGAATGATTATCAATCTTTAAAAATGCCCTTAAATAACATTTTTATATGTAATTCACCATCACTCAGGGTTCAGGCTATCCATGTTCCTCTTATAACTGTTTGTTCTAGATAGGTACTCAGCACACCCCTCCTTCAGGACAAATAACCATTACATTCAATCTCTGGTGTTATCCAAATTCAATCTGATAGCCCAAGATTGAATTTCTTAGACTATTTATCATCTCCGTTGCATGTGCAAAATAAATCATATATATTTGAATTACTATATATTTATGCACATAATTAAAATATGTAAGTATATATATTTATATATTTGTACTAATGACTTATGCCCTGTAAATGCCTTTAGGATTAAGTTAAAGTGTTCCAGGCTGATACTAAGCTCTGGTGGCTCATGCCTATAAACCTATTTTTTTTAAGAGGCTAAGATTTGAGAATCTAGCTTAAAATCAGATCAGCAGAAAAGTCTATGAAGGTCCAATAAAGCAGCAAAAGAGCTGGACTGAGGGCATGGTTTATGCAGTAGATTGCCAGCCATGAATGTAAAAGTTGAGTGAATCAGTCTTCAAACTGCTGAACAGGATGTGAACTACATATGATAGGTAATGTATTATGTAACCTTTTCAAAACATGTTTCTTCAAACTATAGGTAGGTGTGTGCCAAAGCTGATTTAGACAGGCTAGTAAACACCAATTGTTAAAATTCTAAGAGTTTCTGAAACTATAGCCATTTAAAAATATTACACTATATAAACTGATGATCATCAAATTATACCAGAAAAAAAGATAACATACACAAATTTTAACACTCCTTGATTTTAAAACTCATTTTTCTGTTGCTTGAATTTTCTTAAGTCTGAGGGACGTATATGTAATGCTATATAATGATACATAAATGTATTTTCCATGATATGCTTGGGGCCACTTGTTACTGCAACGGAATCATCTAAGTCATGTTCACGCCAACAAAATTCACAAACACTATAATGGCTTGATTTAGGAAGATTATGGAGAGAAAACGATAATATAGATCAAACTTAAAGTAGGTCACAAAGTATACACTTGCATATAAATCTGTTTTGAGGTGTGTTAAACATTTGCCAGCACACTGCTGAGTAAAGAAACAAATCATAGAATGTCCACACAATGAGAAGGAAAACCTAACATAATCTTGATGTAGAAAAATACCCAGACAAGTATTGAAAGTTATCTTCTTTAAAAAAAAAAAAGATTTTCAGTTAGCCCTTTAGCCTATAATCCAAGTTTACTCTGCTTCTATGTTCACCTTTCTAACGCCAAAAAATTATGAGTTATTCCATTAATAGGTTAAGACCTTCCTTATTTTTTGGAAATTATCTAATTTCTGTGAATCTGGAAACTGTCCAGGCTTCTATTGCTTTTGCTATAAAATGAAGAACTTATATCCTGTGAGACTTCACGTTCTTCAGAACTATTATCTGAAGAGAATGTAGTTCCTTGAAACCCAGAAATAAGTGCACTTCTGGTATTTACTGGGAAATGGCATCAGATTTGCAAATATACATGCCAAGTCTGGAGTAAGGCACTTGAATTTTGAAAAAAAAAAGTACTGGCTTACCCTCTACTTCTATGTAGTCAGGACTCAGTATCTAAATAATATCTGAAAAGCTTCATTAATCACATATGTAATTAATTTATTCAAGTAGCAGGTCTCACAGCTAAATGACAAAAATTTCCATCTAGACTTCTGCCAATGGTATACACACAGAAACATGCCAAAATATTATTATTAATTGTCAGATGTAGGCAGAATTGTTTTATTTTCCACTCTGTGGTTGTGAACTTTTACTCATCATGTTTAAATCAAAGGAGAGTTAATTTCACTTATCTTCCTGGGTTTTGTACTGAGATTAACTGACATTATAGCAAAGAATTAAGTGCCATCAGGACAGCTGGAACACTGTGGGGTCCCTCAGAGAGAGAATGCCCATCGCCAGTGCACTGTTTGGTTTGGCTCAGAACTTGGTTGGTTACATTAAAAAGCTGAAAAATATTTGGATTGGATAAGTACATTTATTATAATGTTAAAGCCCAACAATAGTGTATTTACTTACTCATTTCCAATTTTTTCCTTATAAGACATCCTCTCCATCTCACTCAAGCTAGGCATAGTGAGGCACATTATGATACAGGCAATGGGGGAAGCATAGGAAGGAGGACCACAATCCGAGGCCCTAACCCTGGCAAAAACATGATACCATCATTGAAAATTGAGCAAAGCATCAGAAATATTAGGACCATGGCTTGAGTGATAGAGTGCTTGCAAGGCCAGCACAAGACCCTGTGTTAACTACCCACATCATGGCCCAAAACAATCAAAAAAATAAGTTTCCACCATAAGCATATATGCATTGAATATTGAGAAAAAATATCAATAATAAGGTACTGATCTATCTGAAAATGGAGTATCATGCCAGATATTACAGCTGATTTGAGGGAGGAAATTCAACAGTTATATACACGTATGAATATATTATATAATACTGGATATCATATATTACATTTATATTAATTTTATAATATATTTATTGTATATTTATATTCAGAAACTCAGAATCTTCTGAAACAGGTGATATTTTGAAAAACAAATGAGTAATGGTGTATTTTAAAAGAGATATTCCACTTAATTTCTTTTTTTTTTTTTTTGCCAGTCCTGGGCTTGAGCTCAGGGCCTGAGCACTGTCCTTGGACTTTTCTCAAGGCTAGAGCTCTACCACTTGAGCCTGAGCACCACTTCCGGCTATTTTGTATGTATGTGGTACTGAGGAATTGAACCCGGGTCTTCGTGCATGCTAAGCAAGCACTTTAACCACTAGGCCAAACTCCAGGCCCATCCACTTAATTTCTTTCCATGAGTGTTTCCATGTGAGCCAAAATTTAAAAATATAATTTCTATTCGAATATAAATGTGTCTCAACCTGACAAAGTTTGCTGGGCATTTTTTACTAATAGCCCTCAGTGAACATATTCTAATTATTTGTTCTTCATTTGGTTATTCAGGACTGTAATTAAAGAGCATGGATATTGTACCATGTTTGAAAATAGACTGATGTCTTTAGGGATTATTTAATGTTGAATGCCTCTTGCCTCTACTCATCTGTTACAGAGTGCATGAACAGTACTTTATCCTAGAGCCCAGAGGGGCTCTACTCTCTTTATGCAGTCCTACCCTGTAATTTTCAGCATCTTATTTGCTTCCAATTGAACAATCCTAGGAAACAGTGATATTTCCACAGAGAAGTGGACAAGCAGCCAAATGAGTCTGGGCTATTTGAGAGGCATGCACAATTCTCAGAGTTCAGGACCTCAAATCTGACTAATTAAAAAATGAATAATTTATTCTACTGAGGAGAGAGCAGAGAGAAATGGCTACAACGAGTTCAAATTCTACACTTATCTCTTCATAGACAAGTATCAGGCCAATCCTTTCCTCTCCTTAGTGCTTGCTTCATGCATTAATAGGGGATGCATGGTTTCCCTTATATATGCAAAGGTAGATTTTGATGATAAATCCATAAGTAAATATGCTGGCTGATATACAAGTGAATGCAAACATCTGAACTGAAATACAGTAGATTCAATGGGGAACGCATATAGTGTAATTCCTTAGACAGGCAAAGTTAATTCTCAGGAAAATAAAACACTAGGATGAAGTTATTTACTCAAAAGGAGTGGGGTGGAGTAAGGGGAAAAGGGATGGACAGATGAAGACGAGGGATGAAAGTGGGACGAATTCAGATAAAGAATGAAATGTGTGTATCCTACAAAGTTAAGAAGGATGTCTTTGTCACCCTGCACCATGATTAACTTCAAATGGATCAAAGACCTCGAGGTAAAAGCAGATACACTGAAAACTTTATAAGAAGGAATAGGAGATACGCGAGGTCTCCTTGGAACAGGTCGAAACTTTCTTAATAAGGACCCAGAAACACAAGTCAGAGAAAGTCTGGATAAGTGGTACTGCATTAAACTGCAGAGCTTCTGTATGGCAAAGGACATAGCTAGCAAATTAACTAGAAAGCCTACAGAATAGGAGAAGATCTTCAGTGACCACACAAAGGACAAAAGCCTCATATCTAAAATATATCAACAGCTCAAAAAATTGAATCACTCCAAAACTTATCTCCAAAGAAACAACATCCCATTAAAAGAGGGGCCAAAGTTTTAAAAAGAGTCTTTTCTGAAGAAGAAATAAGAATAGCCTATGGACACATGAAGAAATGCTCAACATCTCTGGCCATAAAAGAAATGCAAATCAAAACAACTCTAAGATTCAACCTCACTACAGTTAAAATGGCCAGGATCAAGAAATCTACTAACAACACATGCTGAAGGGGATGTGGCCAGAAGAGAACACTACTACACTGTTGGTGGGAGTGCAAACTCGTTCAACCACTATGGAAAGCAGTATGGAAGTTCCTCAAAAAACTAAACATAGAACTCCCCTATGACCCAGCAATTCCACTACTAGGTATTTACCCAATCGTCCAGAAAGAAGGACATACTAAATCCACTAGCACAACAATGTTCATTGCAGCACTATTTTACCATAGCAAAAATATGGAACCAACCCAGATGTCCCTCAGTTGATGAGTGGATCAACAAGTTGTGGTATTTATACACAATGGAATTCTATGCTGCTATCAGAAAGAATGACATCGTCTCATTTGTAAGGAAATGAAAAGACTTAGAAAAAATCATTTTAAGTGAAGTAAGCCAGACTCAAAGGAACTTAGGCTCAATGGTTTCCCTCATTTGTCCTTATCAGTAGAAACCTTGGGCTCTCCTAGCAGAGATTTACAATAGAGCAAAACCTAGATATATAAGGCCATATAGTATGACTCTAAAAGAAAGGACCCCCAGGTTATAGAAACAAATCCATATAATGAGTGACTGTTGTCCTTAATGTACTATGTTATCTCTCATTTCTTTTGCTGTCCCTTGGTTATCTCATATTGTTACAGTATTTCACCTTGTTATCTGATATATTATATATTTGCATGCGTATTTGTTTATTTGAAATTGGATAGGGAAGGGAGGAAAAGAAGATGAGGGGCAGGGGTGGTCGGAGGGAAATGGGGAACAAGACATGAGAAAAGGTATCAATGTTTGTGAAGTAATGTACCTTGTATCTGGTGAATATAATGTGACCCTTCTATTAATTACAATAAAAATATATGAAAAAAAGTTAAGAAGGATGAGGAAGTGAGTGGGTAGAAGAGGCATGAGTAAGAAGATTGAAGGGGGGTCAGTGATCAAAACATATTATATTCATAATCTGCTTTGTTAATTGGCAACTTCCTTATAAAACTACATAAAGATAAGTAAAAATTATTATAAAGAACAATAATATCACTTTGTGAATGTCTTAGTGGAATTAGTGTCGTAATCCCACACATGCACTGCAGAGAATGGAAAGCACACATTCAGTGCAAGTCATTGCTATTCATTTTGACCTACATGTACATTTTATGTGCTCAAATGGACACTATGTAATCTTGGAGTAGATATGATGCTATTGCACAATATGATAGTGGGTTTCATGGAGCATTTCAGCTCTTGCAGGGAGGAGTTGAAGGTGCCTTTTGGCAAATGGAACCCGGGGCCACTCCTGGCCTTGTCAATTCACGTTTCTATTTGTGAGCATCTCACTCTTTTTCAGTTTGTCTGCTCTGTGTAAAATAAGGTAATGAGAATTTCAAATGGGGCTTGTGGCGGTACATAAGACAAAGCCTATAAGAAACACACTTCACTCAAGGCAGTAACCCTGCAAAAAATACACAACAAATATGTGCCTACAGCAACACAGCCCTGCCTGTGTGTATATACAGAGTTTCCTCCAAAGCCATTTCTATTCATGTAGTAATACATGTTCAATTAGTGACCTTTCCTACACACTAGACTAAGTTAAATCACTCTAAGAGATGTTTAAATACAACCATATCACCATTTTTCTTATTTATGGAGGATGAAAAAAAGCATTAAGTGGGAACACTTTCTAAAACATTCATCTTTTAAAATCTCAGGAAGTATTATTTCAAGAAATGCAAAAACAGCATGCACCTAGACTTTTACCCATGCCTTCTTCTCAATCTCCAGTGATAACTCTTCTTCTACACTCTTTTAACACTCCCTTAAAATTTCAGTTTACTCTTTTCCTGTTTGTGTTTGCTGCATTGTTACTGGTTTTCCTTTGATTCTCTGTAGTTTATACATGATATATCTAGGTATATTGTTGTTGATGTTTTTTTGTTTTAGTATTTATTCTGGTCAGTGTTCTCTGAGATTCTTGGAGATATGCTTTGGTATTTTATCATAATTTGGGGAAAACTATCACGCCTTATAGTTTTAAATATTACCTTCTAAAAGTCCTATTAAATATATATATTATGCCTTTTGTAATTATCTCAGTTTTTTCTCTTTATTTTATTCTATTTACTTAAAAGTTCTTCATTACCTTTTAGTTGCATAAGGGCTTCCAGTTCAACATGACAGTTCATAAGTATAAAGTATTGTCATCTATGTCACCAGTTTTAGGGGTTTCTATTTATGGATCCTCAAGACATGCCTAGCTTACCAATAAATCCATCAAAAGCAGATTTCATTTGTGTTAGTTTTTGATCTCTAATATATCTGTTTATTCTCTCTTAAAACAAATCGCCAAAATAAGTTGTTTGTGGGTAGTGGTGGAAGGGTAAGTGGGAGAAAAACATGAGAAGGGGTACTGATGTTCAAGAAATAATGTATCTACTACCTGATGGATGTAACTGCAACCCCTCAATATGTCACCTTGACAATAAAGTACAATAAAAATAAAAAAAAATAAATAAAATCTCAGGAAGTTTCCTTAGTCCTTTATCAGAGTAATATAGCAAAGGCCAAGGTCATTCAAGATCACGAAATAGATAGGATTTCTAAGCAGCAAGAAAATTAAAAATACACCTAAACTTCCCTGGATCCCATGTGTTTATATGTATAAATATACATATGTGTTTACACACAGATATGCACAGATATGAATAGCTGTCCACAATTGACTTTAAAATGGACAGTTCCATTGTTGAGGGCAAACCAGGTGCATAGTACATTCAGTGAGGCAGACATGATTCGGTTAGACAGGTTAAATAGACACTAGTGGCTGATGTCTGTTAAATTTTCACAAACAATAGAAGCTGGTTTAAATCTCTCTTCCTTAATCTGAAGGTCAAGTCTCGGTGCTGCTTTAACTTAACTTGAGAGCAAATTTTCAAAACTCAAGATGCATGTTGATAACAACTTCGTGTCATTTTTAGCATTATCATCTGAAAAGACATATTTCATGAAAAATTCATGTGAGGTTATGCATATGTAACATCTTACATAATAATTTTTATAGTCCTGAATTTCAGGCCACAGCTATTTCATATTTTCTACTTTTGCTTTTATTTTTTCTAATCACAGCCTGAAGAAGTGATTACTAATATTTTATAAAGTCAATCAGGCTGTACGTATTTTGTAGGCAAGGGGAATTTCTCAGTAAATATATGCGGAACCCCCATAGGATGTGCTGACTCCATTTGCTTTCCATTCACCAGAAGTACTGAGCAAACTAATTCTCAAGCATGACACAATTTTAGAAAGACCAACAAAAATTCAAAAGAGCCTGTTCCTTCCACTCCAAATTATTCTGTCCCCAAATTTGGGGCTTCAAATTGTTCCAATGAATAGGTCAATGTGATATCTACTTTGAATTTACTTTTATTTCTAGTAATTAGGAGAATGTATGCACATATGATTGCATGTATTATAAAAATGAGCAGAAGGGGAGAAAACAGAAAAAGACAATTTTTATATAGTAATCTTTCAAGACCAGTGTTTTACTAGATCTCTTATTTCAGGTGTACACACACACACACACACATACACACACACACACACCATACCTAAATAGGTTATAAGCTTAAGAAAATATACCACATTTTCTAAAGTTTCTGGAACATACCATATTCTAATTGGAAAATTCAGAAGGTAATAATTTGCCTCTAATATGGGGTCTAACAGATAAGACGACTGCAATCTATTTTAATATGAAGAGCCCTGCTAAAAATTACTTGTTACTTAACACTGTTTTCTTTGTGTTGGCTTACCAGAATCAGTTTGGAAGCTACTACCTCTTCAACTGATGGAGAAATCCATAATAGCAAATCCATCAATCAAATACATAATCCTAACTATGACATTCACAGGCCACATGGAAATAATATCACAGCAACGAGGTAAGAACTTTGTCCTTTGTTCTTCACTTGCCTATTTCTCCCTTCCTCCCTCCTCCCTCTCTCATTCTCTGTCTGTCTGTCTGTCTGTCTGTCTGTCTGTCTGTCTGTCTCTCTCTCTTTCTCCCCCCCCTCTTATTTTGTCTCATTTCTCTTCCATTACTCAGGTACATGTTCTTCCAGTCTGGGAATAACTGCAATGGGTGTCACTGCTAGTTTAATGTTCTACAAAGGCCTCTTTTATCAAATCTCTTTACTTTGATGATTTTCTGTTGTCTATATCTCCATCTCTTGCCTATCATTCAATTGTAACTTTAATCTAGAATATATGGCCCATTTCAAGGGTAATCAGCAATTTTAATGATCTTCTGGTCCTTCCTCTTGCTGTTTCCTTGTGCCTTCATCTTTTCTTACTGGGTGGACTTTGATTCCATATTAATTGCCTATGGCTGGTATAGAAACTATCACAAATGGGTAGCTTAGAAGAACAAGACTTGGTTCTCTGACAGCTCTAGAGGCTAGAAATTTATTATTATGGGGTCAACAGAAGCATACTCTTCCTGGAGGCCCTATAGGGGAATTGCATAGTTCTGTATTACATACATACTTGATTGTATACTTTACTTCCTGTGTACTGGTAACTCCTGTAGACACATCAATTCCATCTCTGACTGAGTCTATATCACTATGTGTCCTTTATGTCTCATTCCCTATTATAAGGAAATTAGTCAGATTAGGGCTCACCTAATGTACAATGATCTTATACTAACTTGATTATATCTCTAAATACTCTTTTTTTTCCAGTAATACATTCATAGGTACTAAGGTTACTTTAACATATCCTTATGTGGGACAGGTTTTTAACTTATAATATTCCCTTTAAAAAAGATAAAAATGCTCATCTCTTAGGTTTAATTTCTCCATCTTAACTCTAACAATAAATACATTCTTATTTCTTCATCTCAGTTGTTTATGAATATCCAAATTGTGACTGATTCATTGGAACTGAACCTATAGCCCTCAGGACATGGTAGAGTGGTTAGCACATAGAAGGAATTTAATAAAAACTTGTTAATTAAGCAATCATACTGAATAAGTGAGTGAAATTATACTATATAATTCAAATATTTTATACATTAAGACAATGTGCTTTAAAAAATGAATTACTCCTCTAATACAATTGTAAAGGACCTTGTTTCCCTTGTTTCATGATATACTCACAGAGAAGTGTGGACATTGAACATAAATGATTATCTGAAAAAAAATTTTGTGCTAAAATTATGTGCTAATTCACTGGCATAGAAAAGTATAATTGGAAAGCAGTAGTGTCCTTTGATAGTTTATCAGAAATATTGAAAAATACACAAAGAAACCTGAAAGGGTATTTCAGGCAGGAAAAGAGGCCATGGAGATTAAAGTAATGGCACGAAGATTGGGTGATTAATGTTTTGCTCACATCAAACACAAACTCTGTTAATATTATAAAAGACTCCAGATAGGTTGCTGACCAGAATTGTTTACATACCATCCTGAAATATCTTTAGACTTCAAGTTTTGTTTTTTTTTGAAAGTAGGCAGCTCTCTCCATTTCTATATTTAAGTCTATATGAAGTGCTAAAGTAAATTTTAAACAGGAAGATCCTCAGAGCAACTCGGCAGTCTCCCTCCTCACTTGGCGTAACTCCTAATCAGTTTCACCATGGGAAGCAGATCAAGGCTCACACCTGGGGTTTTAAATATGACACAGAATGTTTGAAATGAGAGAATTAAAGCATTTCCATCTTTCTATTAATATTTGCAGTTAGACTTTTTTTGCTCCAAGTAGCCATGAAATGCTGTTTCTTTTTAAAAAATATAAATAACAACCTTTACTGTAAAAATTTCAAGGTCATTTGTGATTATATGTTTACAAAATTATGTTCAGTGAGGAAGATAATAAGTCAATGCAATAAAAAGATGAATATAGCTAAAATAAGTATATCTGAGTATGATAAATCATTTTTGTTTCCTTTTCAAAATGTATTTTTTATTTTCTTTAGGAATTGGTACAAAGGAGTTGCCGTTCAATAGAGCATTATATGAATGTAGTGACTCTTGATCACAAACAAGGACATACTAAAGCTGCCACTGCAGCATGATTATTGCAGCATTATTTACCATAGCCAAAATATGGAATCAGCCCATGTACTTTTCAATGGATTAATGGGTTAAAAAAAATGTCACATACACACACACACACACACACACACACACACACACACACACACACACACACACAATGGAATTCCACTAATCTTCCAGAAAAAAAACAACAACATCAAGTTGTTCGTATATAAATAGAAAGACTTGAAGAAAACTATGTTAAGAGAAGTAAGCCAGATCTAGAGAAACACAGATTGCATGAAATTCCTCATTATTAGGAACTAGAATGTGCCTCTAAATCTAAAAGTAAGCAAATGTTCATTTGTTTTATTCTGGAAGATTTAACAGTGACTATGTTACCAATAGAATATTAGCAAAATAATATGCACACATAAGTATGTATGTATGGATGTGTGCTTATGTGCCTATATTGTATATAATATATGCATATATTGCATATATGTACAATCATATACATAGACATATATGTGTGTGTGTGCACACATATACATGCAATGCTCTGCAAATGTAGTAGGGAAGCAAAGCAACCTCTGTCAAGAAGCATAAATCTTCTGCAAATATTTGAGAAAATATTCAACTTGTTGTGGTTTGATACAACAAAAAGAGAGCTAGCTCCTCCCAAAGGTTGTAAACACTCAAGCCCTTAAAGTGGACAACATTTGCATTGTAAATTAAGGGAACCACATGGTGCCTTCAATTGTAGGTAAGTTTTAATATGCCTGCTGATTACTTCTTCAGTGTGAGGTTATTTTGTGCATAAGAAATGCCTGAATACTAGAGAATAGAGCATTGGAAGAACCACACAAAGGACTAAAGTGATTGAGTGTGGAAGAGAATGTTCACTGATGGTTGCTGAAAAGAGAATTTAACTTTTCGTTTTCAGAAATGCATGCATGGAACCAGGCATAGTTTTCTGCAAAGCCTGCAAGTACACAGAGTTGTTTTGGAATGTGTATAAAACTGGAAAATACCCAGTGATAGAAATTCATTCATGAGTTTGCCCTCAAAGCTAAAACTAAAACAGGAATATAAGAGCTCCAAGGTTGATAGAATGTATAAATGAGATTCTCTCAGTGAGGTTCTGGTTCATGTATATTGAGAATCCAATTTTAGACAGTAATCCCACAGTGTCAGCCACTGAAGAAAATCAGATGCAAAGGATAACTTCACTCTCCCTGCCTCTTACCCTTTTGCTCATGGAAATAGTTGTTTTCCACTTTGATGTAGTTAAAAGTATGGCTTTCCATACTATTATTCCAAAATGAAATGGAAATACTGATAATTTTTGCCCACTAATTGGATGTTAAGCAACATCTCTTGAGCTAGAAATGGTAGCTCATGCCTGTCATCCTAGCCTTTGGAAGGCTAAGGCAGAAAGATCGTGAATTGTGGACAGCCTGAGCTATATAACAGGCCCTGCCTCCAAAACACAAACAAAACTATAAAAGCACCTCAACCTCTACTGAGATTGCTGCACAAATTCCATTCTAAGCAAGGCAGTAAAGAGAGAGAATAGCAAAACTGAAAGCTAGGTATCAGGTGGCCTGATTCCCTGCACACGTTTGATCATCACCTAGGGTTGTTTTTTTTTTCTTTTTGTGGGTCATGGGGCTTGAACTCTGGGCCTGGGAACTGTCCCTGAGCTCTTCATCTCAAGGCTACTGCCCTACCCCTGGGACTGAGCATTGACCCATGCTCTTCAGCTCAAGGCTACAATCCTAGCACTTGAGCTACAGCCCCAATTCCCATTTTCTAATGACTAATTGGAGATGAGTCTCATATTATTTAATGCCCTTGATGACTTTAAATCACGATCCTCAGATCTCAGGCTCCTGAATAGATAGGGTTACAGGCATGAGCCACTGTGCTCAGCCACCTAGACCTTTTCCCTTGATTAAATGAGAGCATTTCTCTGTCACATTGCTCACTTATTTTCCTTTGTAAACCATTTATGGCATGGAAACATATTTTTTAATCTAGAAGAAATAACTAATGCTGTCCTCTAGGGCTGTGTATTTTATAAGAATCAGAAATATCCATTTCCTTATGAATGACTCAACATCATTCCTTCTGATAGAAGCATAGAATTCCATTGTATATATATAGCATATTTTCTTGATATATTCATCCACTCAGGGGCACTTGGATTGATCACCAATCTTGACCATAGTAAAAAGTGCTGTAGTGAACATGGTTGTTCTGGTAGCTTTATTGTGACTTGGTTGACCATGATAAATTCAGCAGGACTCTTAAACATTCACACAATGAGACCAAAAGAGGACATTTTTTTTCCAAAAGAGGATCTTTATAGGAGAGGATCACATGTGCTCAATAGCTACGTACATATATGGTTACATAAAATGATGCTTATAGAAATGAACTCTTCCAAGAAATGGAAATAAGAGGATTTCCCCCTTTTTGACAGTTTCTTTTTTTTCAACCTTTTGCCTTGTAAGTAAGCTTATCTTATTTAGTGAATGTACTGACCGATTTAAGGAGGTCATTCTTCTCTAATCACCTCTCTCTACCTATCCTTCTTACCTCCTTCTTCCCTGGTTGTTCCTCACACAAGTCACATTTCTACTTCTCCTGGGTTGTCTGAGTTCGAATGTCCTGATACAGACCATGAACAAATAGGAGCCAGATAATTATAGGCACATCAAAATGTATGAATCACTGAGACTGGCTGGATGAAAAAAATCAAAATCAATAGATTTCAATATTCATATGATGTTCTGTTATGCTACTGGAACACGATGGGACATTTTTGTAAAAGGTGCCAAATGAAGCTATTGGAAGATGTTTTAAATTTATATTCTGATCTAATAGGATTAAGCATTACTGAAAATACCTGTGTCTAACATGCATGCTTTGCATGCTAGTATGCTTTGTTCAGTTCATTCACAATTGCAACGTCAGGTGTTTTAGTGTGGGTCATGGGGAATCATATTTCTTTGGCACAGGCCAGGAAATGTATGATCTAATAAGATCAAGAAGATAAATAGCAGACCTGTTTCTTCTTTGACCCATACATAACATCATCCAAGTTACAATCACTTATTGAAATGGAAGAATTGGAAATTGGAGCCATCTAATCTGGGTGGGCATGTTTGCTCAGAAAATAGGTAAAATTTATTAAAACACCAAGCAAGGATGGACTCAGGCCTTGGGATCATGGGAGGAAGAAAGAGGCCTACAGAAAACACATAGTAAAAATCTGTTAAGAATGAGAAGGAAAAAGACAATTACCTCCTTCATCTCCACTCTTTAACTACAAATATTATTTTTACAACTTAAACATTGAACTTTTTCTTCCTGAGTTTTGTAGCAATAAATGCAACATGTATTTATTTAGAAATAGATGTAGAATAGATAATCTAAAGTATTAAACTTATTAAAAAGGCTTCATGAAAATATGCATAGAAATATGCATACCATACATCTTTATTAGTACAAGTTTACTTAAATAGATATATGTTAACATGATGTATACAGATTTCAGGGAGGAATCACTGTCTAATTAGAATCAAGCATTTTTGGATTTGCATTTCTAATTAATTAGTATTGATGTTGTAACACCCACATTTAATTATACTTCACTCTATGGCAGAAGAAAACCTGTGGTTTCACACAAATAAACATAAAAAGTCAAAGTATATCAATTATTGTCTCAATGTGTAACTTTTATGTTAATAACTTTCAATCTATAATAATTGTTGCTATTATCAATATTTCATAGCAGAAAGTTTTTGACTAATATGTCTACTTGGTATTTAATTATCTACTAAGACCATGAAATTTGCCTTTATCAATGAACTTTTTCCAATCTTCAGTCTATATGGAATAATGGAATTGTAGGCGTATCCTTGTAAGTAAAAGGATCATTGGATTCTATTGTCCCTAGCATCATTCCTCCAAAAAAAAATGTTATTGAAACTACAAAGCAAGATGCAAGGCAGAGACATCTGGGGCCCAAAGATGACAAATGAAGGTGACATGGATTCCCATTTCCCTAAACATAGCAAGAAACCAATTTATCTTTCAGAACATTGCAGGACAGAGTCCTGTGCATTACATTCTGCATAGCAATACTGGTGCTATATACATAAGGGAAGTTATGTTCCCAGTTCCCTGACATTGTTCAGCACAGGTGTAATGTGGACCAGAATTCAAGATAGCCCAGGTAGGGAATGCTACCTGTAGAACACATGGGAAATTTACATCCAACATTTGCACAGGGGCAACTACCCTTTAAGCAGGCCATTTGCATGAGGAAGACAATGGATCAATTCCTACCATGCCCATGTGGAAATGGTTATCGATGATTTCTTTGATAATCATTTTGTGCGAATGAACTAATGTCTTTGTGAGTTACAAGGCAGGATGGATTTGTGTCACTTAGCACAAAACACAGTGAATTCATGACATAGAAGCTCCATTTTCATCCTCTATTTTGTACATTTCAGTTTTCAGTTCCAAAGAGATGATTTACTGTAGAAAAATGTCTTTCATCTCTGGCAATATTGTATCAGAAAGCAAGTAAATAAATAAACATAGATAATTCTTTCCATTTGGAAAAACATTAGAGAGCCTAGAAATACTAAGATTAAATATGAATTAACTTCTACTTCTCAGTAAAAGACTATATACATATTCTAAATGTGACTTCACTGAATGAATCTGTCAATTAAATGAAATATATGTAAGAAATATAAGGTCATATAGTATTATGCTAAATGAAAGGATCTCTAGGATATAGAAACATAAGCCATATAATGAATGATTGTTGTTCTTAAGGTACTATGTTATCTCTCATCTCTTTTGCTGTCCCTTGGTTATCTCATATTGTTACAGTATCTCACTTGGTTACCTGATATATCGGATATATTTGTATTTGGTTATTTGAAATTGGATAGGGAAGGGGAGAAAACAAGATGAGGGGTGGGGGTGGGGAGGAGGGAAATGGGGACCAAGACATGTGAAAGGGTATCAATGTATGGGAATTAGTGCACCATCTATCTGGCAAATATCATGTAACCCTTCTATTAATTACAATAAAAATATATGAAAAAAGAAATATATGTAAGAAAAATGGCAGATCATAAGTTCAATGCTGTAAGAATAATTTTATTGAAGTAAATTCATTGATCTTCAACTTACCAATGATATAGACAATAGCTAAATATATTAATTGATCAAAGATCAGGTTCTTAGTTAATTATTTATTATCTATAAGGATAATTGTTATCATTTTGGAATATCTTAAATGTTAATGTAGATGTGATAAACAGTTTGTATCCAAAAATATCGTCAGCTCTTTGATTTAGCTAACTGATTGGTTAGACTCTATTTTACACCTGAAGTTTGCGTAAGAGTAGACATTTTCATCCTGAATCTTTTCACCCATGTAAATTATTACTTTCCAGTTTCAACCAACTACTACACACTGTCTGACCAAGGCATAAATAGGAGAGAAGAATTCACACATCAATCCTTATTAAAGAAGGTATTGGTAACATTTTAATGTATGTCGGCTGGTCATTTAATTTAAATTGCAAAGCATAGAAATAATTAGATGGAAGTGTAGATTAACCTGAAGACATGATTGGCCAATTAGTAAAGGAAGCTATTACTTGTTACTTATCAGATGTCTAATGTTTTTAAAGAAAAACATACCGTGTCCATGTCAGGTGGAAAAGTTAGTAGGTTAGGCATTTGGGGGAGCAAACTTGAGCACCTTGACTCTAAGCATAGTCCCAACCCTATTTTCAGCAATACATTTGAGTGAGAAGACAGTTATGTCATGCCTACTTCTACAGGATTAAAAGTACATTAACATATATTTATATAAAATGTAATATCATGAATCTGGAGTATAGATTCTGATCTGTATTTAGAAATACTAAACAAAGCTGAGATTTCCTTCATCTTCATTTACTTGGTGGTGCTATGTTATGATTCTGGTTCTCACACATTCTTTGCTTGATTACTCAGCTGACACTCTCCTACTTGAGTCATGGCCTCAGCTCATTTTTTTTTTCATTATGTTTGGATATAGAGTTCTTCAGACTTTTCAGCCCACAGTAGGCCTAGAACCTCTGACTCTCAGCCTCTGATTAGTAGAAATGGATGACTTATCAACACCCAATTATATATATATATATCTATATACTTTTCCCTTAGATGATCTTTTAACCAAATCATTTTACACATTATTTTTCCTTAAATATGAATGAAAATTAGGCCACTACACATAAGTAAGCAACTAAAGAAAAATGAGAGAGAATTAATGTCCAACAAATTAGTTGCCAAAAAAGTCTTAGAAATGACTCCAAATTATTTTGCCTGATCAAATATTTTTGTAGTAAAAAACAATATATGTGAGCATTTTTTTCCACTATCTATCTTTTGGAGGAAGGAAAGCTGTTGTTTTCCCCTTGTGATGATTAATTTAGTAAAGCAAATGTTTCATTAAAGCACTGTCTTTTTCCTACCTACCTACTAAATGACCTTTGGTTTTGATTAACATAATAATGAATTGCATTTATCTCCATGTACTCCTAACTACACTCTTGGGGCCAATAAAATGGCATATGGCATAATTGGGTCATCTGTTCAATCATAAATATTATTAGCTGAACACATACAGCCTGGTGGAAATTGATATGAGCATTTCTTGTTCTCTGGATTCTGGGTTAGGATATTTCAATATTCCATGTTTTAGATTCAATTATATTCAGATTTTCCTTTTTTTGTAATGACATGTATGCTGCTTATTTCTGTAGTTCTAGGTTGATTCTCAAAGATAATCACATGTAAAATTATGGAATAACTCCAATGTGGCATATTTTTGCTTTTACAAGCAATGGAATATTTCATTTTAACAAAACATTCCAGTAGAGTTGTCTATGTTTTAACAGTAAGCATTACTAAACTTTCAAGTAGCCAATTTGGTAACTCTTTCAAAGAATAGTGGCCATTATATCAGGTATTTTCCTTCAAGGATAGTGTAGGAAAGCAAAGGGTAGATATTCATTTATTCTAGAAAGCATTTGACAAGTTCCTGGTGTATAATAGGGGTTTGTAAATGTACACTGAATCAATAAGGAGAGAAACTAAATAATGGAAGGCAAAAGGTGACACAAGAATCAAAGTCAAGTCTGTGTTGTGGGCCTCAGAGTAGAGCCAGGTCACTAGTCAGGACACCTGTAATTTAGCTGTGACACGGAGACAACCTGAAAAAGTACCAATGAGAAATGGTTCTTCACATGTAGAAAACTCTGGGAAAGAGTGACTAATATTCATTCTTTTGGACATTTCTCACTGGTTAGTAACAGCTTTTAAAGAGTAAGATGAACACATTTTTAATTACTTGGTACATTCATACGAAAATATGTTTGTGACCAATTTTGTTCTTCTGAGGACGTTTCACAAACAAAAATCAAAGTGAATAGTTTACATTCAAAGACCAACCAGACTAGTGAATGGATATGGTAATTATTTCACTCCAATGCTCTAGCAATCCTGAACTATACATACGGTTCCTATCACAAAAATGACTCTATCACAAAACTCTGAAACTTATTTCCTAATGATAGGGTTATATTAACTAACACTAACATTTGAAGAGCTTTTCAATAATTTTAGAAAAGTTTAGTGACCGCTCAATCTTTTAGCAAAGTAATTAGTCAGTAGCATCTCCAATATTTCTACCCCATAGCATTTTGACTACAGAGGGGAGACCATGATTTTAGGAAAGAACAGCATGAGAAAAGCTACCAACTCATCAGTGTTTTCTATTTCTTCTTAAAATTCATATCCCTGTTGCATCTTCTTGACACAAAATCTCATTAGATATATAAAAAATAAGTGAGATACCAGAGGATCATTCTTGTCACTCCTGCTATTTCGTTAGGAAATGAAATCTGATGATTATAACTCAAAACTTGGGCAGGAAATCCTGGAAACTTATCTCCAATTAACTAGCGAAAAGCCATAGTGAAGGTGTGTCTCAAGGAGCAGAATGCTAGTCTTGAGCACAAAAAGCTTATGGACAGAGAAATGGGGACAAAAACATGAAAACGGATATCAATGTGTGAGAAGTAATGGACCTACCACCTGACGAATGTAACTGTAACCCTTCTATACATTACCCCGACAATAAAAACAGAAGTTCATAGTCTAGCACACAGGCTTTGAGTTCAAGCCCCAGGATCCCCACAAAAGCAAAATCATCACCATCATCATCATCATCATCGCCATAATCATCACAGGACTGGGAAATATAATATGAGAATTCTCATTTGATGTGCTCTTGTCTTCTTGAGTATAAGATCATAGAGATTTATACCTCAGTTTCTGAGCAAATCATCTGATCAAATACCAACAGAATCATATGATTAATTACAAGGCAATCTTCACCAGATTATGCAGGGACAGACAAGGATTTCCATTCATGGTTTCTTGAGTTGTTTAATATTGTTATCTTGAATATAAGGGGCAATGTATAGGTAAGAATACAAATTTCAAGGTAGATACAGGTGAGAGTTGAACAATTTGATGTGTGATGTACAGCCAGAGTTAAAATAATTATTCAGCAAAGGACAAGTGTACTAACAAATAGCCACCAACAGAAACTTAGCTCCTTATGGTTCTGAAGTAGGAAGTCTAAAACTGGACATCCCTAAAACTATGGCAGTAGGCCAGGAATTTGGCCTAGTGGTAGAGTGCTTTCCTAGCATACACAAAGACCTAGGTTCATTTCCTCGGTACCACATACATAGAAAAAAGCCAAAAGAATGCTGAGGCTCAAATGGTAGAGCTCTAGCCTTGAGAAAGTCCAAGGACAGTGTTCAGGCCCTGAGCTCAAGCCCAGACTGGCAAAAAAAAAAAACCCAAACCAAAACAAAACCAGAAAAACAAACAAATGAAAAAAAAAACAACTATGGCAGTAGTGGATTTTTTTTTCCTGGAGGCTCAGGAAAATCTGTTAACTTGCCTTCTCCAACAAGCTGCCTACAGTCTGGTTCCTGATCCCACCCCCACTTCATCTTTGAAATCAGCAATCTGACATCCTCTTCACTACTAACTGATCCTTGGAATGATTTCAAGATTACACGCGTAACCCGGGATAATCTCCATACTTGGCAGTCAGCTAATTAGAAAACTTTATTTCATGTGTAATCTCAGCTTCCCCATACTCTGTGCCCACCATAACACAATCACAAGTCTGGAGATTATGATGTGAGTCATTATTCAGTCTACCAAGCTACTATCACCACCAAAACTGAATTTGTTCAACACTAGAGCAAATTTGTAAATTTTGCTCAACAAAAGGTTATCACTGAGATTTATTGCAAAAAATGGACTGAATTCTTAATATTTTACTTCATAATGAAGAATAGTCTAAAATTTGATAGAAACATTAACAGGGTTGAACTACAATATGTAGTTCTACTTTTCCATGTATTTCTGTGGTTATTATATTCCAAAGAAGAATTTAATATTGTTCAAGAAAGCATCCCTTGGTAGCTTACAGAACACAAAAGAATTTTGAGGTCAATTCCCCTAAATGGGGGTATCTACAAAATCCCTAGCCAATGTGATAGCACTGTAAATTCTGAGAAGCAAGGATGATACAAAGAAGAAGAAAGCAGCCCCTTACTTAAAATAAACATTTGTATTAGCTGTCAATATGTTACCCTGTTTTTTTTTAACTATTTGAAAGGCCTTCACTAATGTTGTGGTGCATGAAATTAACAGCTTTCATAATCATAGTTTTATTTGTGCAATGATGAATAAACATTTATATATCAAATCACTGGTAGAATTTTAATCTCTGAAGCCAGAAGAAGCTTTATATTCTGAGCTACATGGAGAATTTGCTTGCACTTGAAAATGAATATTCAGATGTAACCATAAGGTTTGTCTTGCTTAATTACCGAACTAAGCATGCTACTTAAACACGAAGGTCTCAAAATTTTATAAGGTTGATTATGTGTACATTTAGGAATCCCTAAATAGGAATTTTGCAACTCTACCTCTCAAGGCCAAGAATAAACAGGTAGGTTTTAGACAAACACTCAATTGAGGGTAAAGTATGGGTATGTATGTGTGTGTTTGTGTATGTGTGTGAAAGAGAGATGTTACTGCCTTTTAACATTAACTTGGAAGGAAAACAAATAAAAATGAACAATTACAAAAGACATTTTAGGCTCTCTTGGGTTGTTTAGCTTAGAACAAACCAAATTAAGGGGTAACAATGCAAGTTATCTTGAATTATTAGAGGGGTTATCCAAGAAAAGTAGAATTATGAGTGTATAATGAAGCCCCCAGGAGACAAACTGATGCCTATGTAAAGAGGCTATAGCGAGAGAGTTTTCTTTTTCCCCAAGAAACAATTTCTGTTCATTAAAAAAAAACTATATAATGATAAGATAGGCTGCTTTGGGAATTAATGAAATATCAGCTATTTTCATTGGTGTTTAGCTTCAGAGTAAGCATTTGAAATGAACACTGCATAGAATATCCCAACTTCCTCCTTCATCAAGAGAACCTTGATCCAGCACCACCTGGGTGTCTGCAAAGTACTACTGCAGTCTAACACCTATCCTCTGTTCCTAACACATTAAGACGGGCACTGCACTTGTCTCCACTTACAACACAGTGTGAGAGATGTTCAGGTCTTAAATTATGCAAGTGATGGGTGACAGAAGGTGAATTTGAATTCAAAGATCATCACAGACTTATGAATAGATTTCCATCCCCATCTTCCTTTCAATTGCCCTATACCTCCTGGTAATAAGTGCTTAACAGATTATTACTCTCATTTTAAAGAAAGAAACCTTCTATATGGGCCTTCCAAGTCATTTAATATTTAGTAGTAACAGCTTGTGCATGTATGTGTTTACTGGTAGAGGAGAATGTAAGATGTTAGCACTATCAACAGAGTAGTTATAGAATTTTGATTCATATCAACTTATGAATAACAGAGTTTGGAAACTAAGAAAGGTTATCTGGTCCATTATTTTTTAATTTAATTTAATTTAATTGTAAAGTTGGTCTATTATATTTAGCTAACATCTTTTGGTGTTTTTAATGCTCAGAAACTTAGAATTAGCTAGCAACTCTTCAGCAGTTATAAATTGGTCCACCTGTTACTTTATATTACAATTTCAGTAATGGTTTCTGTAAAGAATATGTCATCTGCTGGGTCTGGTAAATGCATTCAACCTGTAATATATGCACATAGTTTTCAAGAAAGCATAGCAATAATTTTTCCTTCTACATTATTCTTATAGGTAATGATGGTATTGGCATTGTGCCAGATCTAAATCACCTAAATTATCACAGGGTCATAAAAAAGAAAGAAAATCCAACTGTTCCCTTAGCTGCAATAATAGTAATAATAATAATAATAATCTCTATAAAAATTTCTCTATAAAAAGGTTTGTTTCTGTTCCCCCTTATATATTCCAAGACAGCAAAAATATAAGTATTGAAACCTCAAGCACATTTAGAACCAAATAAATGTTTTTGTCATGTACCATGGGTATAAACAGATGGTGAACAGAGTTCCTTACTCTCATGACTCCAGGCAGGTACACTGGGGCTTCTGCCCAAAGCCTTCCACATTTTGTTCACTTGTCCTCTCTGTTGCCATGGAGAGACTCTCCCCATACCCGTCCCCTTCTTTCCTTTCAAATCCTGCTCATTTCTCTCCTTTCTGTTACAGCCTGAAGTTGATTTTTTATAAAATTTGTTTTTGTGATGTTTTTCGATTTGCTATGATTTGTCTTTCACAAGGCTCCCTTGAACATAAAATGTACTTTCTCATCTATTGTCATTGTGTTTGTGTGTGGTGGGGCTGTATGTGTGCGTGGTCCGGAGGCTTGAACTCAGGGCCTGGGTACTATCCCTGAAAAACTGTGTTCAAGTTTAGGGCTCTACCACTTGAGACATAGCTCTCTGCTTTTCTGCTTTCTGCTGTTTCATTGGAGATGATTCTCCTGGGCTTTCCTGCCCAGCTGGTTTCTACCTGCAGTCCTCAGATCTCAACTTCCTGAGTAGTTAGGATTACAGACTTGAGCCCAGCAGCAAGTCAAGAGTATTCTAAGAGCATCTAAACCTGTTTCTACATGGGCATTTTCTGGTCATAGCAGTTGGTTTAAGGAAGGCCAGAAGCCATTCTTTCTTATTGACTCTCAAACTAGGAGGTTTTCAACACCTGTTGGACCCTGAGAAATAGGAAGTACCAGATATGGAGAAAAACACAGTCCTCAGAATCGGAGATGAAGACAGTGGACTGCCAGGCAGTTGGCAGTTTTATAAGCACTCGATGTGTGTAAATACTAATCTGTGTGTCATAGTACTCCTTCCATTTTTAAAATTAAGGGAAGTGAGACATATAGTGTTAAGGAGTGACAAAAGGACACAGTTATGACAGTTACAAAGTGGCAGAGTTGTGGTTTGAAACTGAGGTGTGACTCCCACAAATGAGTTCTTCAGCAGTAGCTCCTCTGCCTCTTCAGATGCCACCATTTGTAATTAAAGCCAGTTCTTTTTTTAGCTGTGATTTTCATTTGAGGTTAAAAAATTGCACTAGACCATTTTGGATGAAACTGGTCCTGCTGGGTGGGTAACCCTAATATATGTGAGACTGAGCTCCAGAGGACTATGGTTCAAAGCCAGTCTTAGTAGAAAAAAATTTATGTGAGACCCCCATCTCCAAAATAACCAGAAAAATACCAGTGAGCGTGGCTCAAGTGGTAGTGTGTCAGCTGTGAGCTAGAAAGCATCATTGTTCCTTATGTGCTAGGTTATTTCTTTTCTCTTTTTTTCCCCTAATGGTAGATCTCATGTGATTACTGTATCTGACTTTGTTCCTTAGTATATTGTATGTATATTTATTTGTTTATTTGAAATAGGGAAGGGAAGGGGGAAAACAAGATAATTGACAGGGGCAGGAGAGGGAAATGGGGACAAAAACATGAGAAGGGGTAGCAAAATGTGAGAAGTAATACACTCACTACCTGACAAATGTAACTGTAACCCCTCTATATATTATCCCAATAATAAAATAAAATAAAAAAGAAAGCAATGACGATGGCCCTGAATTCAAGTTCAGGTATTAAAAAAAGAAAGAAGAAAGAAAGAAACAAAAGGAAAAGTAAAAATAAGCCATGTGCTCATGGATCATGCCTATAATCCTAGCTACTCAGGAGGTGATTGTAGCACAAAGGCAGCCTGAGAAGGGAAGTCTGTGAGACTCAAGAACCACCCCCCCCATACACACACCACACCACTACCAAAAGCATATGTTATGTTTCTCTCTTCATATTTACTACCTTTACAAACATAATAAAGCAATGTGGGGTTTTTTTTTTGCAGTTGAGAATTTTCTCCTGAAGCCACATCTTAAGACTGAGAACATTTCTAATCATTCAAGCTATGAAACTGCTCCCTGATCTACAGTTTTCTAACCTACGTCAAGTGACATTCTTGCTGGACAATGTCAAAATTTTGGCTACTTGTGTTTGTCATTTTTACCCAAATTAAATATTCTTAATATAGGGATTAAGACCATGGATTATCCTTTGTTATTCTTTCGCATCCCCCAACTATGAAATGATATCTAATGAATATTTACTGAGTCAAATAACCAAAGCTACTTATAATCCTTAATGGGAAAAAAGTATGTGTATGGCTTAAGTTCTTTGAATGGGAAAAATTTTTCCTTTCCTTGGGTACAAAGGCAGAAGAGGAATTATATTTCACAATCAAATGCACTTGTAAGAGACTTGTCTAGATTTTGTTTTGCTTTGTATTACAGGTATTAACTGATATCATAATATAGCTTCCATCACATTAGCTTTTGCTATATTAAGAATTAGCTTGCTTGTATCTTAAGTTACTTAGTCAAGTGTTCCTAGGAGACAGGGTCTTGTATCTCTTTTACTGATGAATTCTTCATATTTGCATAGTACATAGTTAAGGAGAGTTAGAGTCTAAGATAAGTCATCATTATGGAGTTAACATGTGAACGTTTCACTGTAATGTGCCTTTACATATACTTGAACATCACATGTTTCTGTGGTGTCTTTGTGGTCACAGGAATGTCAACAAGTAGGAACTCAGAAACACATATTTCTGAACTTTTAACCTTTCTTCCTCATTAAGAACATAAGCATTCTTTTGTGTGGAATAATTCAAGATGGAATCGGGCTGTTAAAATGAAGACATTGTTTACTGGCCCCTAGGAGTTTGCCGTACGCTCTTCTCCCACCAGAGCGGGTGTAGATCTCAACCACGACCACGAGGGTAATGAACAGAAACGAAGCTCACAGTTTGCAAACTGATTTGAAAATTAACAACCTAAACTTAGAACTCACTCACTGAATCCCTGCTGGCTCATATTGATTGTGGAGCATGACAAAAACAATAGTTTGTCACCATTCAGTGCTTCTCAGTAGTGATGCTAATTTGAAAGTTGTGGAAGTTGATGCTTAAAACTGTTCATGCTTCCGCAGAGCACTAGTGATATTCAACTCTGGATGTGTTGTGTGCCCACCCACAGGTAAACACACACTAGTGTGGTTCCACAAACATCTATCATTCACACCTTAATATGAAAGACTGAAGACTACTTGATCTCCATGGTTCTTTATAAATCAACGTGTAAAGAATATTTCATTATATTCATTCATTATATTTCATTAAATGACCTGAAATCCTTCTCCACCCACCCACAGATTATTTCTTTTTTTTTAAATATATTTTTAAAATTTCCTTCAAGTAGTTGTATTTTATTGTCCTGGTAATATGTAGAGTGGTTACAGTTACTACATTGTCTTTTTATTGATGTCACCCCTTTCAACATTCTCACCCATCTTACCCACCCCAATCCTTCCCTCACTTCACTTAATTTTTAGGTTATGTGTTTCATATTTTGACATAAAAACAAAGCTATTCCTGTACACAATACATCTTGATCTGTGTCACCCCTTCAACATCCTCACCCCTTCTTTCACCCACCCCTTCCCTTACTTTTTCAGTCCTGTGGCATACCCAATGCACTGTTGATTGCATTCTACTTATCTCCCCTATTCATCCTTTTTCCCTTCTTTCATTGCTCCCCCACCTTAAAAATCATCCATTTCCTGGTACTTATTTTGTTAGGCTTTGACTTAGTCTTTCTCAAGAATTACATGATTTTCACTCTGAATAAAGACTATTACATTTCAGTTAATTAGTTTATAACCACCGAGTGCTGCCCAGTATGTTTACTTGTCTACAAGTAAATAGACACAAGTTATAGGTACATTAAAGGCCCGCAAGTAAGGGAAACCAAGCAAATTGTGTTTCTCTGGGTTTAGCCTACTTCACTTACTATAGTTTTTCCAAGGCTTTCCTTTTCCTTAATAATTGTACAATGCCATTCTGTCTGACAGATGAGTAAAATTCACTGTGTGTAGACACATTTCTTATTGCATCATTAATTACCATAGCCAAGAAATGGAATCAGCCCATATGTCCCTTGATAGGCTAGTCGATCAAGAAAATGTAGTAAATATTCACTTAATATTTTTAATTAAATAACTCTTGTTATCTATAATTCCTCTGGTCTTCTTTAAGCCCAAAGTTCCCCAATCATAACTACATCTCTTTCATTCCATCTGTAATGTTATTGATAATTATCATTAAATTATAGCTCTTGAACTCAAAAGCAGGAGGTAGTGTGATAATTGGATGAGATTCTATTTCTCCACTTGGCCTACTGCCTCTCTCTTTGGCTTCCTTCGCACATGCTTCCTTTACTATGATTCCCTCAAGCTGCCTCTCTTACCAGGCCCTGGGATTCTGTTTTTGCCAGCAGAGCTAGGAAGGCCAATCCCAGATGGCAACATGCTAAGAGAGCTTCTGAGGTTCATATACTTTTCGATCACAAGTTCAGTTTTCCTACATTCTACTACAAATGGAATCCCCACCTGAATTCTTTTTAAACTGAGGATCAGTTCCAAGAACATCAGGAACATCCACAGAAAAATGAATTTGTTCAAACAGCTCTTCAGAATTGCTGTAGCTATTTTCAGAATCTTCTGCTGTAATATTTGGTCAGAGAGTTATATCTTCAAATTGCTTACATTATTGAATTAAGCATAAATGAGTCAGTGAAATGATGAAGCCATTGATTTTACCA
This sequence comes from Megascapheus bottae, assembly GCF_031878675.1. Classification (NCBI taxonomy): domain Eukaryota; kingdom Metazoa; phylum Chordata; class Mammalia; order Rodentia; family Geomyidae; genus Megascapheus; species Megascapheus bottae. The sequence continues at coordinate 29,957,320 of NC_143529.1, read as the reverse complement.
TTACCAGTCATTTCCAAGTCCTTGCGTTTTAGTGCTCTGAGTACCATAGATTTATTATAGTTGATCTTTTAGCCTCTTTAATCCAATCATTTTGTCTGATACTTTTAATCCATTGTATGCTAATTTAAAGCATTTGACAAGCACTAAGTTTCATATATACTCGACATTATCTTCATTCAAATTTCCTTATCATTAGATAGTCCCTAGAGTTAGGATTTTAACTCAAATTATTTGTTTCATAGGCAATTCCTATTGTCTTAATATATAACTCTCTAGGTGTATGTGATAGAGCTGTTGTATACTTTGTATTAGTAAGTGCAATGTTTTAAAATTCATCTATTGTCTAGCTCTGATGATTGATAGATACTACATTACAGTAAAGGGAAAATAAAGACAAAAGTGTTTCACAAAACTTCAGAGGAGTTGAAATGAGTTATAGAAACAAAACAAAAGGGTACTCACTGAATGTGAATGATTCCACATATGCTATAAAAGCAAGGGTGGATTATACTTCTTTTGGACTCTTGACACCCTGGAAATTCTTCTAGATCAAAGACAGGTGAGCCATCTGTTGACATGGCATCATGAGACAGAATATAATCAGTTTGGGTTCTTCCACTCCACCTGAGGCTATAGATCTGGTATTCCTTGTGAGACTAAAATGCGTAAGTGTTGGTTTCTCCATGGGGAAGATAAAGTCCTGCATCTCACTTGAGCTCTCTGGATGTACTGAGAGGACTCAGAGCTAATGCCACTCTGATCTTGCTTTTGTTGTCTGTGTGAATGGCAAACTGTCTAAACCCAGTGAGGCTCATTTCTCTCCTCACTAGACAAACTGAACAGCTGCAAAATTAATCCTTATGGCCCTGTTAATCACCTAACTGCCATGTTCAGATGGTTTTACCACTTACCACAGAAATTTCAACTGCCTTGCAGTATATAATGTTTTTAATAAATCAGTAGTGCATAACTGGATTTTACAATGAATTTTGAGCCACTAAAATGGATTACCATTTGTAGGTACTACAGTAGAGGGACTTCCTCTTTTGACTTTATTTGGGGTGTGCATCCTCCTCTATGTTGCTGTATGATGTTAACTTTAACAATGTCATCTTTTTAACTCAGCTTTTTACCTGAGTGGTAACGCAATCATAACTTTCATTCTTTAATATCTCATGAAACAATTGACACCAGAGTAGATTATTTATTTAGGCAATCTAGACTCAATTCTGTGGATTACATACATGAGAATAATTAAAATAGCATATTCCTAGTTAGGTTCATAGTGAGAATATTGATATTTTCATTCCACATCTTCCATGCTGATAAGGAAAGAGTAAAAGTAGTGGTCCAAGGTTTCCAGTATATCTTCCTTTAACTATAGTATCCATAACAAAAACAAGTGGCATCTATCAACATGTTATTGCACATATTACTAACATTTCCAAAGTAGAATAGAGAAACACTTGAGTGTCCGACGTACTTTGTTGTTCTAGCAAGTACAATAAAACAGCAAACAAGTAATAAGGAAGTAGAATTATTCCAGTTACCCCTGAACAACAATGAATGGAGTGATCTCAGAAATCCAATTTGCCTTTCTCACCATAGCTTAAATAACAAATGCTGCAGTGATACTCTGAGCAAATGCTGCAGACACTATGTTGAAAATTAAATGAACTATACAACTTGTAGGTGAGGGGGGTCAGAGGTAAAAACTGAGAAAACCATGGAAGTGGTGACACTGTTAAAAAACAATTGTACTCATTACCTGATTTATGTAACTTTAACCCCTCTTTACATAATTTTTTACAATAAAATGATAGATAGATTCTCCAAAACCTTCATTGGCAATAAGAAAACCATATCTCACAGCACAATCTCTCCAGGCAAATTGAATGACTATACCTGGTTGTTTTAATTTTGATCCTTACCTTGTACATTGTCAATGAGTATTAAAATACTTTAATAAATCACATATTTCAGGAATACATAGGCTTTTCTCCAAGTCTCTATGGAAAGATTTTATATTTCAATACACTCTGGTAGTATTAAACTTTGTATGCCCACTATAATCAGTTCAGATACAAATGACATGTGTTAAAAGAAAAGAAATAAACAAACGTCAAATGAACATAATCTCTAGTGAACAGCTTATAATTTACCTTTCATGATTCTTCCGTGTTGGTATAGGAAGCATTAGACCAATGCTGAGCATTAGACCAATGCCACATTGAGGAGAGGAAATAAATCTCTCAGAGCAATCAATATCTTCTATAATAATTCTTTCTTATTTGTTGGTATGTGAATATATGCCATTTCAGCCTTGTAAAATAATCCCAAGTGTATCTGAAAAATACTGCAGCGTAGCAGGCAATTATCACTACATAATTCATTCAGTGTAGGAAGGTCCAAAAATGTATTAGAGGGTATTAGTTTGACACAAGACCACATAAAAGAACATGAAAAGCTTCAGGCTAGCCAAAAATTGCATCTGGGCAAATATTTGAAAATGTATATGAGTCTTTGGTCAGTCACCCTTGCTTTTGAGTCTGAGCAATCATCTTGTAAACTTTAATAGAACAAAAGCAGAGGGAAACAACCTATGTACATTCTGAGGTTGTTTTGTTATGAGCAAGAAAGTATACTATTCAGATTATGCTTACACAGTTTTGAAACCATACAGACATTCCTCTCTTTGCTTTTCTTGCCTGATGCTCACTTCCATTAGGGAGTAAGCTTGTTCCTTTCCTGGATAGGGTCTAAGTTCTTGGATACTCTGTCTTTATTAGAGTTAGGGCAGACAAGAGTTAGCTAGTCCTTTTAAACTTACAATAATCTTCACAAAGTTGTGCAAAGGAATTGTCTTTTAACAAAGCAGTATATGAATGTGATACATCTTGATCAATGCCACCCCTTGGTCTCTGATCAAATAAACATTTGATTATTGTAGGCACGTGAAGCTATCTGTCTTTCTCATTAAAATCTCAACTTGAATGTCAACTTGATGCGCTGACATTCAGGTCCTGTTGTTTCATTCTTTCCTGTGTCCCTGTTGCATTTCTGGGTCCTGGTTGATTTTCAGAACATTTTCTCAGTGGCACTCACTAGTTATGACTTTTGGGTTCTTAACTACTTTTAATCAATCATCATCTTTTGACAAGATAAGTTGAATTCTCTTTATCTAATCTCTAACCAAATAATGTGTTCTTGACACACAGTCTGGGTTCTTGACTGAGTCTTACTAATCGCCCATCCCTCATTCACTCTAGTCTTAGATTCAGTTTGTGGTCCTAGCTCCCTGCCCTGTGTCTCCAAATAATTGCATCATAGAGTTCTAGTCATGTATGTGCTTTTTCAATATCTTTCACTACTTGTGATACTTTCATTAAAATGTAATATTGTATCAGTAAACTGGCTCTATAGTTTGTTTTTAAAAGAAATACATGTATGATTTAAAAAAAAACTGTAGCTGCTTTATAAAATACCATGTCTGAGAAAGGTCAGTTAATTGTCAGTACCACTATCACATAAAGAATTGTGGAAAGTATGTGTGCCTACTGTAGAGATATACATCTAGTCTTAAAGAAGAATTGAGAATATCATATAGGAATTATCTTTAATTGCAAATACTGGGCCCCTGTCTGACTAAACATCAGTGTGGACTTCCATCACATTTTCTGAACTTAAGTCCACTCAGACTTACTAATGTCCCTCTTTATAACAACTTACTTGGCAGGATCAACCCATTGACATGCCAATTTGAAGAGAGATGCAAGTAAGTCATGAGCAAAAGGGACATTTGGGAAAGGTATAACACCAGATCAATCATAAACACCAACTGATTGCATTTATAATCTAAAAATCCTTGAAAAATTCTGGTACATAATTTGAAGCACATACACATTTACATTGTAGAATTGTCACTAAAATTTTTCTAAGGAACATATAGAAAGCCAGGAGGTCACTATCTCAGTGAGGCCTGACACTTAGCCAGATGCATCTTCACGAGGTGGCTTGGTACCAGGTTTGGTAAATTCAACCCAGCAAAGGGCAAAAATCTTCTTACTATGAGTTTTCTCCTAGAAGCAAACCCATATTTTTAGTTGGAAACCTAGGCTACAATCAACACTCAAATATTGAAGCTCGAGATGTGATTCAAAGCCTCCAGCACTCAAGTGAAGGATATTGTCCTTCCAGAACTTTCAGACCTAACACATTGATACACAAGAGTGAATGTGTGCCTCAGGATGAGGTCAGATTACCCTGAATCCCATAAACTGGTGTGAAAATAAAGCTAATAACCCCATGACCCTTCCACCAAGCAAAGCAAAAAAAATTGTAATACATATTTGCAATGAAAACTAGAACTACCAATGAAGAATACTGCTTTCTACTCCCACACTGTTTAAGTGATCACCAGATGGGAGCCAAGTTGCCACTGCAATGAGGGATTGTATTTGTTTTACATCACCTTGACCAAAAAATTGAGAAAGTCAACTTAACAGAATGAAAATATATATCTTTGTTCATGTACAGAGGCGTTACAGTTACATAAGTAAGGTAATAAGCACATTTCTTGTTGAACAGTATTACCTCCTCCCTCATTTTCTTCCAGTTCTCCTCCTCATCAAGTTGTAAGGTTCATTTGTTCAACATAGTGTCTTATGAGGATCACTGTTGTATTGGTTAACCTTTTGTCTCACCAATTTTTTAATTCCCATTCCTTTGCCCAAATCATATAAACATATGTATAATATGTATATATATGTCATATATACATATTATACATATATATATATGACACAGGGAACCAAATTCAAAAACAGTGACAACAGGGACACTTATTCATCATTTTAAAGGTTTCTGTTCATTGTTTCTGGACTGTGGTAAGACAGCTCATCATGGTGGAAGGAGGTGATAGTGTATAGCTTCTTACCCTATCATGGTCACAAAGTCAAGAGAAAAGAGGCTTACTGTAAGATACACCAAACATAACCCCTCCATACACACAGAAACCTACTTTAATGACTAGATGTCATCTCTACAAATTTCTACCACCTCTAATTAATGCCATCAAATTATAAAATAATTTATGGATTAGTTCCTTAATCAGCCAGAGCTCTCATGATCCAATCATCTTTCACTGATAGAACCTACCATGACATGAATGAGCTTCTGTACCACAAAAATACAATGTTCAGAAAATCAGGAATGAAATAATTCCCTTTTCCTGTAAAGAGTTCGGTAGAAATCTAAGTAGCAAAATAAGCAATTTGGAGATTTGCTTTCCCTTCTTAGCTGACCTCAGATTTTAATATTTCAATGGGTGATATCAGCATTTTCTTTTATGTTCTAAGTGTTATGAACTTCTGTAGGCAATCAACTATTCTTTTTTTGCAAGTCCTGGGCTTGAACTCGGGCCTTAGCACTATCCTTGGATTTCCTCAAGGCTAGAGCTGTACCACTTGAGCATCGGCATGACTTCTGGCTTTTTTCTATGTATGTAGTACCAAGGAATCGAACATGGGTCTTCATGCATGCTAGGTATGCACTCCACCACCAGGCCAAATTCTCCACCCCTAATCAACTATTCTTATCATCATATTCCACTGGTTTTGAACAAATGTGAATTTTTTCAGTCAGTTTAAGGTCAACACATACAGGTTATTTGACACTTCATGAGGATTTCTTGGCTCAGAACACATGAATGTTGACTTTAAACATTGTCAGACAAAACCTTTATCATCTTTATTTCAATGGCTACAGTCTTGGCTCCGAATGCTTTAATACGTGACTCTGGTTACTTTATTGATAATAACCTACATTTATGGAGTGTTTATGGAACACTAGCCCCTGAAGTACATAGGTGTGGGTGGCATGGTATTAATAGCTTTGACAGTTTATGGTAAATGGAGATTTGGGTTAAAAAAACTGATCCATGATTACCTAATTATTCTGTAATGTGGCTGGTTGCTAAAGCAAGACCATCATACTGTTGGATCAGAATGTTATTCTGTTTAAATTTTACTTTGAGCACATTACTTAAAAAAATGACAACCTGAGATTCACATTGTGCCTTTTCTTCATTCATTATTTGAGTTTGTTTTTAGTATTATAAGCATTTGTTCTGTCTTTCTTAGTTGTGTCTGTTCAGTGTTGTAATATGGATGCATGCCTGGGGAAATACAGGCTGTTGACTAGGTATAGTTGCATAGGAAAGGTCGCTGACTTGCAGAGCTTCATATGTGTATGTTTAGACACACAAGAATTCTCCCTGGTTTACAGCAGTTCTCACTAATCCAATACCTCGGCCTAGAATGCTGAGTACATGCACAGGGTATGGTAGTAACACATTTGCATGAGAAGGGGGATGCAGTTAGAAGATATCATCCATATAAATGTATATCCTATATCTTATATATACACTCACATATATGTATGACAACCGATTCATGACAGAGATCATGATCTACATAACTCAGAGAAGGCAACATGGAACATCTATGTTCCTGAACACCACCTTTAAGAAGTTCACACCATGGAGTGGAGACTATAAGCAGCCACATTTTTCTTGGTATCTTGCATAGGAGGAGTGCCTCATCTACCATTTACTAAAATCACTCAAACTCAGTAGGTTCTCAGAGTTCTGGAAAAAACTGTCTATAAACTGTCTATATCCATGAGGAAGGAACTAAAGTGTTTTGAAAAAGCTGAAGTAGAACATTGTGAAAATGACAATCTTGCCAAGGGCTATCTACAAATTCAACGCAATACCCATCAATATCCCAATGTCATTTTTTAAAGAAATAGAAGAGGCAATCCAAAATTTCATATGGAATAATAAAAGACCCCGTATAGCAAAAACACTTCTTAGCAGAAAGAACAGCGCTGGAGGAATTTCAATTCCAAACTCTAGACTCTATTACATGGCTATAATTATCAAAACTGCTTGGTACTGGCATAAGAACAGGCCTGAAGACCAATGGAATAGAACTGAGGACCCAGATATTAAACCACAGACCTATGGCCACCTAATCTTTGACAAGGGAGCCAAAAAAATAGAATGGAAGAAAGACAGCCTCTTCAACAAGTGGTGCTGGCAGAACTGGTTAAGCACCTGCAGAAAACTAAAGGTGGATCCTTCTTTGTCACCTTGCACTAGAATTAACTCCAAATGGATCAAAGACCTGGAGGTAAATGCTGACACACTGAAAACTTTACAAGAAGGAATAGGAGACACAGTAGGCCTCCTTGGCACAGGTCCAAACTTTCTTAATAAGGACCAAGAATCACAACAAATCAGAGAAAGGCTGGATAAGTGGGACTGCATTAAACTGCAGAGTTTTTGTATGGCAAAGGACATAGCTAGTAAATTAATTAGGAAGCCTACAGAGTGGGAGAAGATCTTCACCAACCAAACAACGGACAAAGGCCTCATATCTAAAATATATCAACAGCTCAAAAAATTGAATCACTCCAAAACTAATCTCCAAAGTAACAACTATCCCATTAAAAGATGGGCCAAAGACTTAAAGAGAGTCTTCTCTGAAGAAGAAACAAAAATGGCCTATAGACACATGAAGAAATGCTCAACATCTCTGGTCATAAAAGAAATGCAAATCAAAACAACTCTAAGATTCCACCTCACTCCAGTTAGAATAGCCAGGATCAGGAAAAGGAATAATAACAGATGCTGGAGGGGATGTGGCCAGGAGGGATCACTACTACACTGTTGGTGGGAGTGCAAACTCATTCAACCATTATGGAAAGCAGTCTGGCAGTTCCTCAAAAGACTAAACATAGAGCTCCCGTATGACCTAGCAATTCCACTACTTGGCATTTACCCAACCATCCAGAATCTAGGGCATACTAAATCCACTAGCACAATGATGTTCATTGCAGCATTATTCACCATAGCAAAGATATGGAACCAACCTAGATGTCCCTCAGTTGATGAGTGGATCAATAAGTTGTGGTATTTGTACACAATGGAATTCTATGCTGCTGTCAGAAAGAATGACATCGACCCATTTGTTAGGAAATGGAAAGACTTAGAAAAAATCATATTAAGTGAAGTAAGTCAGACTCAAAGGAACTTAGGCTCAGTGGTTTCCCTCATTGGCCATAATCAGTAAAAACATTGGGCTCTCATAGCAGAGATTTGCAATAGAGCAAAACCTAGATATATAAGGCCATATAGTATGAAGCTAATTGGAAGGACCTCCAGGATATTGAAACAAAAGCCATATAATGAATGACTGTTGTCCTTAATGTACTATGTTATCTCTCATCTCCTTTGCTGTCCCTTGGGTATCTCATATTGTTAAAGTATCTCACTTTGTTATCTGATATATTGAATTTATTTGTATTTTGTTATTTGAAATTTGATAGGGAAGGGGGGAAAACCAAGACGGGGGGGGGTAGGGGGGAGAGTAATCGGTACCAAGCATGTGAAAGGGTATCAATGTATGTGAATTAATGCACCTTCTATCTGGCAAATATCATGTAACCCTTTTATTAATTACAATAAAAAATATATTAAAAAAAGCTGAAGTAGATCAACACAACTACCCTAGATATGGTTTTGTCACTCCAACAATAATGTCCTCTTTCCAAATGTTCTGTCATTCTCCAAGTCTGTGCCTTACCTCATGCATTTCAGTCTGTTCACTTTCCTCTGTGACCTGGCCCTAACTTCACACCATTGCTTGGATTCAAATCATTCTCCTTTATGCTCTGTAACCACATTAATCCTTGTCTACATACTGGAGTGCTTTGCTGAAGATTTACAAATACTCCTCAACTTTCAGTGGTCACAGGTCTCCTTTCTATGTAGGCAGCTGTTCTGTGGTGTCATTCTGCTGAGATTTGAACCCAACACCATTATATTCCAGAATCTGCATGATTCATTTCGCATCATTTATCCAGCATTGTTTGAATTCATCTGCAAATGATTTCATGGTGTCAAACTTTCCTACAACCTCAAATGGAACCTCTTCTCTTTTTTCTCCATATATTCTTTATTGTAATTGTATTCACCAGATAGAAGGTGCATTACTTAATAAACATTGATACCCTTTCTCATGTCTTGGTCCCCATTTCCCTTCCCCACCCCTCCCCCTCATCTTGTTTTCTCCCCTTCTCTATCCTATTTCAAATAACCAAATAAGCATATATATATAATTAGTCTACACAATGTGTTTGCTGTTTTGGCACTGGAATCAGCATTTCTCTGCCTGTATAATGCTACGGCTAGGCACTTAGTGCACCAGCTTCACAGAAAACAAGGCTGATCCCTGGAGCTTTACAGCACTGGCTTAGCTTTCCTCCTTTTCATACTTCACTAATGAAAAATGAAGTACATAAGACCATTTTGCTGTGAATCTTGCCATTATTATGTGTGTTTTCGGTGTTGAATGGATCCTGTTTCATACAATATGTTTTGTCTTAACTTGTACTCATTTCCCAACATCTTCTTTTTTATCTTCAATGACCTAACTCCATTGCCCAAACTCCTATTCTACAGTGATCCATACTCCCCAGCATTGAGATAGTAACTTCACATATTTTATTCTGCTTGATTTCCTCTTTGTTCTGATAATATTTCTCTTGTGTTCTACTACCTTGTTAAAGCTTCAATGAAACTAATTGTAGACTGTCTTTTCCGTTCTCTCTTGTAGAGAGATCTTTACTAAGTAATTCCTTTCTTCCTATGGCTTAGGTTCCATCATCAACTACATCATTTTTTGCATATTTACCTTCCTTCCTAATATACTGTTCCTGAAACCACATTAAACACTTATTTGTGAGTGTCTTCTCTTTGCCTAACCCAAGAAATCATGCATGTTGGTAGAAAGCCCATCAATGCAGGGACACTTTGTCAAAGTTATGTATTCAGGATTCTCAAGATGAAGTCAGTCCTAAGTAATGTCAAGGCTCATTTGCTTTGTTAAATAATTCTCCCAAGGCCTGGAGTATGGCCTAGTGGTAGTGTGCTTGCCTAGCATTCAAGAAGTTCTGTGTTCAGGGAGGCAAAGTTGGTTCAACATACGCAAATCAATTAATATAATTCAACACATCAACAGGATTAAGGACAAAAATCACATGATAGTCCCAATAGATGCAGAAAAGGCATTTGAAAAGATCCAGCACCCCATTACACAAAAAGATCTGGAGAAACTAGAAATCCACAGAACATTCCTCAGTATAATAAAGGCTGTGTATGACAAACCCACAGCCAGCATTATACTTAATGGCAAAAAGCTAAAGCCATTCCCTCTAAAATCAGGAACAAAACAAGGATGCCCACTCCACTCCTCTTTAACATAGTATTAGAATTCCTAGCAGAGCAATAAGGCAATAAGCAAGCATAAAGGGGATCCAAATAGGGAAAGAGGAAGTAAAATTTTCCCTCTTTGCAGATGACATGATTCTGTATTTAAATAATCCTATAGACTCCACTCCCAAGCTCCTTGAGCTGATTCAAAACTTTGGCAAAGTAGCAGGGTATAAAATTAACCCTCAAAAATCAACTGCCTTCCTCTACGCCAACAGTGAGAGGAACGAGGCAACAATCGGAAAAGCAACTCCTTTTACAATAGCCCCAAAGAAAATAAAGTAACTACGGATTATCTTAACTAAGAATATAAAGGACCTTTCTTTTTTTGCCAGTCCTGGGCTTGAGTTCAGGGCCTGAGCACTGTCTTTGGACTTTCTCAAGGCTAGAGCTCTATCACTTGAGCCTCAGCACCACTTCTAGCATTTTTCTATGTATGTGGTGCTGAGGAATTGAACCCAGCACTCTACCACTAGGCCAACCTCCCGGCCCCGTAAAGGATCTTTTTTGATGAAAACTTTAAAACACTGAAAAAGGAAATTAAAGCAGAACTGAGGAAATGGAAAAAAAACCCATGCTCTTCGATTGGAAGAAGCAACATTATAAAAATGACAATCTTGCCAAGGGCTATCTACAAATTCAACGCAATACCCACCAATATCCCAATGTCATTCTTTAAAGAAATAGAAGAGGCAGTCCAAAATTTCATATGGAATAATAAAAGACACTGTCTAGCAAAAACACTTCTTATCAGAAAGAACAGCACAAGAAGAATTTTAATACCAAACTTTAGACTCTATTACAGAGCTATAATAATCAAAACAACTTAGTACTGGCACAAGAACAGGCCTGAAGACCAACGGAATAGAACTGAGGACCCAGATATTAAACCACAGACCTATGGCCACCTAATCTTTGACAAGGGAGCCAAAAAAATAGAATGGAAGAAAGACAGCCTCTTCAACAAGTGGTGCTGGCAGAACTGGTTAAGCACCTGCAGAAAACTAAAGGTGGATCCTTCTTTGTCACTCTGCACTAGAATTAACTCCAAATGGACCAAAGATCTCGAGGTAAAAGCCGACACACTGAACACTTAACAAGAAGGAATAGGAGACACACTAAGCCTCCTTGGCACAGGTCAAAACTTTCTCAATAAGGACCAAGAATCACAACAAATCAGAGAAAGGCTGGATAAGTGGGACTGCATTAAACTGCAGAGCTTCTGTATGGCAAAGGACATAGCTAGTAAATTAATTAGGAAGCCTGCAGCATGGCAGAAGATTTCACTAACCATACAATGGACAAAAGCCTCATATCTAAAATATATCAACAGCTCAAAAAATTGAATCACTCCAAAACTAATCTCCAAAGTAACAACTATCCCATTAAAAGATGGGCCAAAGACTTAAAGAGAGTCTTCTCTGAAGAAGAAACAAAAATGGCCTATAGACACTTGAAGAAATGCTCAACATCTCTGGTCATAAAAGAAATGCAAATCAAAACAACTCTAAGATTCCACCTCACTCCAGTTATAATGGCCAAGATCAAGAAAACTAATAACAATAGATGCTGGAGGGGATGTGGCCAGGAGGGATCACTACTACACTGTTGGTGGGAGTGCAAACTCATTCAACCACTATGGAAAGCAGTATGGCAGTTCCTCAAAAGACTAAACATAGAGCTCCCCTATGACCTAGCAATTCCACCACTTGGCATTTACCTAACCGACCAGAAACAAGGGCATAGTAAATCCACTAGCACAATGATGTTCACTGCAGCAGTGTTTACCAAAGCAAAGATATGGAACCAACCCAGATGTCCCTCAGTTGATGAGTGGATCAACAAGATGTATTTATACACAATGGAGTTCTATGCTGCTGTCAGAAAGAACAACATCGCCCCATTTTTAAGGAAATGGAAAGACTTAGAAAAAATCATACTAAGTGAAGTAAGCCAGACTCAAAGGAACATAGGCTCAATGGTTTCCCTCATTTGTCATAATCAGTAGAAATCTGGGCTCTCCTAGCAGAGATTTACAATAGAACAAAAGCTAGATACATAAGGCCATATAGTATGACGCTAAATGAAAGGACCTCTAGGATATAGAAACAAAAGCCACATAATGAGTGATTGTTGTCCTTAATGTACTATGTTATCTCTCATCTCTTTTGCTGTACCTTGGTTATGTCATATTGTTACAGTATTTCACTTTTTCTGATATATTGGATATATGCGTATTTGTTTATTTGAAATTGGATAGGGAAGGGAGGAAAACAAGATGAGGGGTGGGGTTGGGGGGTAGGGAAATGGGGACCAAAACATGAGAAAATGTATCAATGTATGTGAAGCAATGTACCTTCTATCTTATGAATATAATGTGACCCTTCTATTAATTACAATAAAAATATATAAAAAAGAAATGTACTCACTACCTTATGTACGTAACTATAATCCCTCTGTACATCATACTAACAATAAAATTAAATTAAAGAAAAAAAAGAACAAAATCACAAGAAATTTATGGAGTCTTCACAATTAAAAAAAAAAGAAGAAGCTCTGTGTTCAATTCCTTGGAACCACATACCCAGAAAATCCAGAACGGATACTACGGCCTATGTGGTATAGTGCTAGCCTTGAGAAAGCTCAAGGACAGTGCCCAGGCCCTGAGTTCAGGCTCCAGTACTGACCAAAAAAGCTCTCTCTCATTCTACATACCAGAGAAGTCAAATTTTTTCCACCATTGTCAACCCATAAGCTGTCACCATCCTACACTCTAATTTGAGTCACAGGACTACTTCCAAGATGGCTGGTGGTTAGTTGAAGATAAGAGTCCTGTGGCCTTTCAGGATAACTTTGAAACATGATCATCAGATCTCAGCCTCCTGAGTAGCTAGTATTACAGGCATAAGCCACTGTGCCGGGCTTCAGTGTCTTTTAATAGTGACACACAATGGTGTACATCACATGACCTCTGCTCTCTTCTCCAGTACCCCTCACTAGTCCCAGACACTCTTGAACATTTTAACTATAAATAGGTTATGTTGGGATCACTGACTATGTTTCTCCCTTTGACCTAGAATATATTCTTTTCCCAATTTTATGTTGCATAACTTGAAGTCATAATACAAGTTGTAATTTACATACTGATTCTCCAAGAAAACTTTCTGATTTTGACATATAAGTCCTTTCAAAACATGTTTATTTCACCAATAGAATTCTAGGTGCAGAAAAATGATCTGCTGAATTTATTAGTAGTAGATGGATGACTAAATCATTTAGATTATATTCTTGTTCTATCTTTGTACTTCTGAGGGTATCACTTGAAGTACATATTACATCTTTAATTCTTAATTCTTTCATTTAAAAATTGAGAACCATATTATATAAATTACCTACTGAACATTCTGATCTTTTTATATCCACAAATTAAACCAACACAAAGTCCCATATAAAAGCACCAGTCATTTGTTAATAATTTTTATATCATTGCCAAAGAGAGTTTTTAAATCCCAGTCAAGAACTTGGAAGATGAGTTGCCACTGCAATGTCATAGCAGACGCAATGCAGTGTGAAGAATAGGAGGATGTGTCTATCTGTGATAAAGCTAAGGCATTTATCAGCATTTGTGACCACAGTCTGCTCAGACTACTGTAATACCATTGTAAATGTACCCAGATTTATTAATGAGTTCTTAGTGTGATGACTTTTCAGGTGAAACTCATCTATACACAGTGAAATTAAACTTTCAGATATAACCAATAGAAATTGTAACTGCAAGGCTTTTAGTACTGGTATGGAAATGCTAAAGTATCCAGGTGACAAAATCCAAGATCAGATATGAGACTAGATTTTAGGGCATACTTCATAATGGACACTTTTGGCATAAAATAGCAAGAGAACAATCAGGATCTAACCTGTAGTAATTCAAATGATATGAGCTATGCATTTCAGGATGGGGGGAGGGAAAGAGACATTATTGTCAGTCCAGAGAAGTCTCACCATCAATTAGTCCATGAGCATTTAAATTGAAATCTGTAGCCTTAATTTGTTTACAGACTATGAACTAAAATAATGCAGAAATGAAGTGTAGGGATCTAGAATCTGATAGAATTAGATTTGATTCTATTTATGAAATTAGAAGTGGGTTGACATAGGGTGCCTAATTTAGTCTCTAACCCTCATCTTCCTCATCTGAAAAAATCATAGAAGCATGAAAACAAAAAAAGAAAAATACATGTAGTCCAGTAGTTAAAGCAAGGGAAAGATCTCACTTAGATTTGCAAGCACATGGACTCCATGTGGCTAAAGGCCCTTGCTTCCTTAAAGGAATCCAAATATTACCATAGGTTGTGATTTTACTCTGTTTAGCAGGCAGATAGAGAACAAAATGGAACAACATAATCAATAAGCTATGAGTTCTGAGAGCAGAGAAGGTAACCACGAAATCCCCATATTAGAGTACGATGTGAAAATTTTTATTTATAGACTAACAGACTGATTATCTTCTCGTTCACATGATAGTTCCCATTAGTTCTTCTGTTTAGATTTTAGCACACGGAAACAAACTCCTTTTCCCCATCAAATACTGAGTCTTCATGACTTGCTCCATATATCCAGGAAGCTTTCTCAACTGTCATGGAAGGAAAGAGATCTTGAGAATTTATCTGCCATACCACCATATCCTGCACTTAGTCTAGGAAACTATATACTAAATAAGATTTTTCTAATGTCTATTCCTTAGGCTTGATATAGTTTGCTGAGTTGTAGTATATATTTCACAACTCAGCTCATTTTTTTTCTTGCACACCTCATTCCATTTGACAATATGTAGAATGATGTTTTGTTTAAGCAGAAGAAAATGTTTTCAGAGGGCCCAAAACAGGCAGAATTGATATTAGAACTAGAAATACAGTAGGATACCCCAATATCATTTGTGATTACAATAGATGTAGAGGCAGGAAACCATAGCTAGGTTATAGAATTGAGAAAGAGACCAGCTTGTGGCTTGCAATTGTGTTGAGACTTTAAGGATCTTATACCAACAATTTATGTCTGGGGTGAGTTCAATTGCAAGCTGTTCTGAACTGAATTGTGCCACCCTCAAGTTCATGTGTTAAAGTCATAACTCTTGATCCTTCAGAATATGACCTTATTGAGATATGGGGATTTTGAAGGCACAATTGGTTAAGGTGAGGAGACAGTAAAATAGATTATACTCAAAAACAATCTGACTAATGTCCTGATGAGAAATTTAGACAGACACACAAGAAGCACAGGATGCAAAGATATCATAGAGTTATATTTAAAGAAACGTGGGGTGTAAAGATCCCCAGCAAAGCACTCTCAGCTGGGGAGGACACACAGAACAGATTGTCCCTCACATTCCTCAGAAAGAAGCAACACTGTCACTGATAGTGAAATTTTACCCTCCAGAACTGTAAGCCAATACTTTCCCATGGATTAAGTCAACTGGATTATAGCATTTCGTTATGGTATCCTTGGAAACCAGTTAAGTTTGGGACTAAGCATTGCTTTACCTTTGTTCCATAGGAAAAATGCGAGAAAACAACAGAGACGCTAACAGATGAACAAATTTAGTTTGCAGGTGTTAAATTGATGTTATAAAATAAAAGGGCTAGAGAAGAGAAGTTCAGTAAGCTGTATACACCATAGTCTTTAAATTCTTTACTAATATCGAGTATTTTCCTACAGTTAATATGTTTACCTGAGTGAACTGAATGAGTGTATCAGAATTTGTGTGTATATGTGTGAGAAATGAGACCAAAAGAGTTACTGCTATCAACAGTCATCATTCTACGACGCTGAAGTGGATACTTTATAGAGAAATTAGTGAAAAAAAGAAACAAAATATTTAAATAAGTAGGAATTATGTACAACTTATGTGCTTAACTAAAATTAAATCCACTAAGTAGGCCATGACTACAGGTGCAAGGGAATATTTTAATATTTGACCAATTAAGTGAAAATTAAAAAATAAAATCCATTTTAGCAGGTCAATTTTTTAAAACTAAATCCATTCATTCTAACTACTTGTTTTGGAAACAAATTTAAACTGATACTTAAAACATTATTTGACTGATCAAAATTTTTTATTTCAACTCATTCTCTCTTTTATTGAAAACACACAGAGTTGAGTTTGTGGAGATCTATATCTTTTGTCTCTTTGCATGGGTCATTCTATCTTACCTAATCTTTACTTTCTTTTGTATTGAATAAAGTTCAATATCGCTGACAGTTAGTGAACAATGCCTTGGTTTGGCTTGCTTTCAGTGCTTATTTGATTATTGGAGATCTTTGAGGGCAAATGCAAAATCTGTGGGTTGTAAATTAGAAGAAATGTCATAAAACCAGAGATCTGGGCTAGTGAACAAATCATAAATTATGACAAAGTTTGAATCAAGATACAAACAGAATAGTATGGTGAGATAAAATAACTTTGCCTCTTCCAGAATTGTCTCAGTGCACATCCAGCAAATCACACAACAGTTTTCGAGAACATAACATTCTGTCCAGCAAAGGATGGTTACATTGCTGGTATCTGCTGCAGATAGAAAAGGGTCGTCATAGCTGAAGGATCTCAAGTTGTTGTATTCATTTTCCATATGGAGTGTGTATGTGTGTATATAGCCATGAACCATCTAAAGCAATGGCAGCATGTAGGGCTCTATTATGAAATAATAGTGTATAATCTTCAGATGAGTAAGTACTTGAAGTTTTGAGTTACTAAAATATAGTAACTGGTGCTTTATAGCACATCCAGCTTCATGCTATCTTACAGTATATCTCAATGTCTATTCATAATTCTGGCACAAAATAGCAGTCAGTATGGCTGGAAAATTTGTGTATTTGCAAAAAAAAATGACATTTTCCCATTCTGAAAACCCAAAGAATTAGATTTTTCAAAATTTTCTTTCCTCATTTATTCTCCACATGGTCAACTGCACATACTGGAAATACAGCCTAATAAAACAGCTGATTCTTTAATACATCAGCTGTTTGACAGTAACAATCTTTAAATCATTTATTCAAAACACTTTAAAGTCTCTGAAAGACCTCTCACACACTTACTAATGGAACTTTCTTATTCTACTCTCACCAAGCATACTAAAATATTTTAACATAGCTCACCTATATAGTCTATATAATTTTAAAATATTTTAAACTGTCTGAAAATATTTGGATTTTATGATTTATATGCCATGGACTATAGTTTTTCAGTACATACTTGTGATCAAAGATTTGGTAAAAGTAAAATGTCTAACGTTAATATTGTTTTCAGAAGAAATGGCTTTTTGTAGCATTAAATGACTCATGAAGTTGATCTCATTACTCATCATAGACGGGATTAGATTTGTTAAATTTTTATTTATTTGTTATCTCTAGTCATACTACAGAGTTGTCATTTAACAAAGCCATTAATAATTACATGCATACTGATCAATGCCATCTCTTTCAAATGTTCTCAGCGTTTCCTCTTACCCTCTCCTTCCTTAATCCTCTTGAATTTTGTAGGATATGCATTGAATTCTTAACCCCATTCTGCCACATCCTTCTCTTCATTGAATTTTATTTCACAACTGTATATTGCTAATCTCAAATATTCTTTTAGGCAAAAAGGTACTTCTATACCCGTAGTGCTAGAAATGTTTTTTCTACACTTAATAATGACTGCAGAAGAAATTTCAAATGCTCGATCAATAACTATTTCCATACACAGCTAAACCTTCCCTTTTCTAGCTTTCTTTGAAGCTCTAAGCTTGAGGAAAGGAGGTACAAGAAAATGAGGAAGTCTGGAGGTAAAACATCATAAAATACCACTCTGAACTCTTCATGTTTCAACTGTCACAGCTGAGAAAAAGGAAGGAGCCTTGTAACTATTGAAGTCAAGGCTATATTTCTCTGTATTGCAATTAAAGTGGCATATCAAATGATATTCTGGAAGGTATTTTCCCTACTCAGGATGCTGAGTTCTGATGATCGCATTTCATAGCTAGCCCAGGAATGTCCATGTGACTCTTATCTCTACTAAACTACTCAGAAAAAGCTGCAAGTGGCACTGTGGCTTAAGTGGTAGAGCACTAGCCTTGAGCACAAAAAGGCTCAGAGACAGCATACAGGCCCTCAGTTCAACCCCCAGGACCAGCAAAAAATATTATATATTATATTTAACATAGACAATTATGATTCATAATGTAATACATTATATAAAGCATATATTAATATATTATGTAGTTGTATACATTATATGTATACCATAGTATATATTATATAATATATAAATGTAGTACATTTCAAACATGTATGGTTAGATTATATTACACATGTATATATTATATATTAATATAATATATAGCACATATATAATGCATAATATATTATGTCATACATAATATAACTATAATATATTACATGCACATGTGCATATAAAATGCATACATAACACACATATAGTATATAAGTACACATTTATGAATATGTAGTATATACATGACATATGCATATATACCATGCATATATGTACATGTATATATGCATAAATATGCATCTGTATGTATATACACAAATATATGTATTTGATACATACATTCATTTATATGATGGTGTTTAAATTATCTTTTCTAGTAAACAAATCTGAACTCTATATATCACATAGTATTAATGTACATAAAATATCCATGAGTAGTGTCAGAAGCCAAAACTTTTAAAACTTATAAGTGATATAGGCATACATACACAAAATACATGTTAGAGACATTTTTTTGTTATCACACATTGGGTTTGCTCAGGAATAGGAGCAATACTTATGTGGTCAATACTTCTGTCTGACTCCTCAAGACTTCTTCTTAGTGGATACAACATGGCCTGCCTTATAAATGCACTTCTTAATGCACAAATGCATTTGCAAATGAGTTCCTGGAACATACTAATTACATTTGGTTCTGGATCATTTCCAAGGTGGTTACAAGTAAACAAGCTTATTTCAGAGAGAGAGGAGAGAGATGGTGGAGTTACTGTAGAGTCAGACAATTATTCAGTGGCTGCTAACTAAAACCATTTGCACATAAATGTGATTAGCTAGGAAAAAGCATTGGAGTCTGATTGACTGACATAGAAAATTATAAATGGATTCCCTTGAAGTTCAAAGCTTTTCCACAAATCACAGGATCCATTACTTACTCCAGAGTTGCCTGTTGGTAAAATCTTCTGCCTTTTGGTTCTGGAAGCTAAACTTGAAAAACTGAATCTCAGTAAGAAAGCAAAAATGGAAGTTTGTTACTTAAAACGATGTGTAAACAGAACAGTTTAAAGAATGTTGAGAAAAATAGGACCCCGCTATGTCCACAATGTACGATCTTTTAACCATGATGTGTTTAACTGAAAAATCTGCTATCTGAAATAGCCTTTAAAGAAATAAGCAATCACCATGTCCAAGAGGTGGAAGTGATTTTTTTTTCATCAAAGAGTTAAATACACATGTTTATTTTGACATTGTTTTGGTTTCAGAGGATCAGTACCCTAGTTTGAGGAATCAATTTGAAAAGGTTCAGATTTCTGAAGTGTTGTCTGCTAAGTAAAATCCTCAACTTTGGTTTCTTTATGGATAGGGTAGAGATGGTGGTAGTAACTACTTCCTGTTACATAGATTTCTGGGCTGAGCTAACACCTGCGTCTCACATTGTATGGTGTGATGCCATTAACCCATCACAACAGAAGCTTCTGGAAGGAGCTAGAAGCAGGAGTGAACATTTGATGAATGAGTAATTTTTTTATTTACCAAATAAACTCGATGCTATCAAAATAATGACTAAACAAGAAAGATGTCTTTGTGAATTTGAAGAGAAACATATACAAATCTTGTGTCGATCTCATAAATTGATGCTATGGAATTATCTGGCTTTCAACCCCCCACCCCCATCTCTGCCATGTCTTGTGAGATTCAGGTTCCAAGACAATGGTGGAGAAACAAATAAAAAAGAATGACCTGAATGTTGCAAAAACATTTGCTTCCCATTGTAGAGATTCTAATGGAAACAAGATTTGAGAAAAATCTAACGCAAACAGCTTTGATCGATTGCCATCTCTATCTAAAGAATAAGTATCAGAAAGAGGGATAGAGGAGAAAGAATGAAATACCACCTCCTCGCCATCGCCAGTACCAAAAGAGGAGAACCAATCAGAAAAAAGAAATCTCACAGGAGCCATAATAACATAGAGTATCAGTTTACACTGAGGCATCTACCTGGCAAAGGCTACTGACTACAGGCAAAATCATGTGACCAGGAGTGCCTGTGAGTGTGTGTGTGTGTGTGTGTGTGTGTGTGTGTGTGTGTGTGTGTGTGTGTGTGTGTAAGAGTCCACAGGTCTTTCTGGCTCCAGACTACTTGTTAACCATGTGATGCTCAGGATGCCATGGCAAGTACATAGTGTGTAATTGCTTTTTTCAGATTCGATCCTCCATCATTCATGCACCTTAATTCAAAATAATACTAAAAGGCTACCAGTGCATTAGCAAGCATTATGAGACTTGGGTTAAACATTCAGCACTTACGCATGGACTCACTTTACCTTCTGTAAACAAACACATTATATACAGGTATTATTTTCCTTGGAATACAGTTTACCATAAAACAAGTCAATGGATTGTTAACATACAGCAAAAATGTAGTAACCAAAGACTCATTCTTTCCTCTGGCTGAGTTAAATCTTGTGGTAATAATATTTTTTAACAATTGAAGTATTAGAAAATGATGTAATAATTCTTCAAAATATGAGCCTGCAAAATATGCTAGTGGTTCTAGACATTTCAATAGTGAGTTTGGTTTTTTTGGAAGCCTGAAGACAACATTATAATATGACCTAAAACC
Source organism: Megascapheus bottae (assembly GCF_031878675.1). Lineage (NCBI taxonomy): Eukaryota > Metazoa > Chordata > Mammalia > Rodentia > Geomyidae > Megascapheus > Megascapheus bottae. The sequence continues at coordinate 29,936,098 of NC_143529.1, read as the reverse complement.
TGCCCTGAAGCCCAGATCTTTGAGTTTGGCTTTCTGAATACACAGACAAACACTTGGCTAGCCATGGTGTCACAAAATACTGTATCTGGACAATAAATTTAGAATCCCATGGAAGTTTCCTTTGTGGTTTGCTTTAAGCTAAGTTTTATTGAAATAGAAGCAACTGAATATTTAGACTATTGCTTATCCCCAAATATTATCCTTGGAATAATTCATTCCTCCGCATTATTTTTTTCCTAAATCTCTTTTCTTTCTCTATTCTTTGGAGTCAGATATATCTGAGCAATATCCCAAACTCTGCCACTCACTTATTCTTGCAGTCTCTAAAACCTAGCTAGCCAAGACTATCTATCTCAAGAAAACATCTCTGAATTATGTAACTACAGTCTGTGAAGAATTTCAGGTACCAAGCTAAGGTCAGATACCCTGCATAGTTCTCTCTTTCCTTCTTACTCTATGCAGCATCTTGAATGCTAGATGTACTAAAACCTCAGAAATTCTCTCATGTGTTCTTGGCTTATTATTGTGCATCTGTAGCATCCATCAAACAGGGCACTGCCATGACCTTGCTTTCTCAAAAACCACATATGTGTCATTGCTCTTGTATTATTAATTAATAAATTCTTTAATAAAAAAGCAAAAAAACCCACATACATGAAAAGCAAGACATACAAAACCCATCTGAAGAATTCATCTGGGTGTGGTAATTAGGTCACTAAATGGAATGGTTACACTACCAGGTGTAAGAAGCCCTCTATGCTCTGGTAATTTCTTTTGAAGATAGTGTCTCCCTTTATCCAGACTAGCCTAGATTCACCTATTTACTCTTCTCATCATAGTTGTAAGGACAAGCACAATTTCACAGTGCTGAGCATTTTCTGATAAGACAGGGATCTCATGTGTACAATTGCTTAATTATGTCAACCTACTGAACAGAGAGGATTATAGACATGAGCCAACCTTGGAACCATGTATTTTCTCACCCTTGACTTCATTTCTTTCTGAAAACTTTCCTTTTGGCTAGGCACTGGTGGCTCACACCTGTAATCCTAGATACACAGGAGGCTGAGATCTGAGGACCACAGTTTGAAGCCAGCCCACCCAGAAAAGTCCTTGAGACTCTTATATCCAATAAAAACTACTCAGAAAAAAGTCAGAAATGGTGATGGTGGCTCAAGTGGTAGAGTACCAACCTTGAGCACAAAAAGGCTCAGGGACAGCATAGGCCCCGAGTACAAGCCTCAGGATCAGTAAAACAAACGAAACTATCCTTTAGAGTCAGGCATACTTGAACTCTAGCCTAGATGTGGGCTCCGAAACAGAATGTGAGTAGCTATAACAGAAATACTTTAAAATATTTTTGCCAGTCCTGAACCTTGAATTCAGGGCCTGAGCACTGTTCTTGGGCTTTCACAAGGCTAGAGCTCTATCACTTGAGCCTCAGCACCACTTCTGGCTTTTTTCTATGTATGTGGTACCCCCTTTTTAATTTTTTTAATGTATTTTATTGTCAGGATAACATATAGAGGGCCTACAGTTACATTTGCCAGGTAGTGGGTACATTGCTTCTTGAACATTGGTAGAATACAAAACCGAAAACACTGTCTTAAATTGTTTGTTGGCCCTTTGAATAGAAGTTACCTGAATAGAAAAGAGAAGGGCTGCTGGCTGAATATGCTCACAACCAATATATTAAATCTTCTTTCTAGGATCCACCTTGATTATTTATCAAGACAAAATTAACTATCCAACAGAATTTTGGAGCTTTAGACTCTCTCCACCAGCTGTCCCACTCCTTTCTCTGGTTAGGCTTTAATTCTGTAGGTTAAAATAACTTTTCTGGACTTGGTGTCTCTGCTCCACAGCAGAGGGATGTCAATTGTCTTTTTTTTTTTGGGCCAGTCCTGGGCTTAAGCTCAGGGCCTGAGGACTGTCCTTGGACTTTCTCAAGGCTAGAACTCTACCACTTGAGCCTTAGCACCACTTCTGGCTTTTTCTAAGTATATGGTAGCAAGGAATCGAACCCGGGTCTTTGTGCATGCTAGGCAAGCACTCTACCACTAGGCCAAACTCCCAACCCGTCAATTGTCTTTTTCCTCCTGAGTCTGAAGCTCCAAAACTCTGCTGGGATGGTCTTGTAAACCTTTTTTTTCCCCCTTTGGAAATGAAGGAGAGATATTTATGATTTTAAAAATCTTCATTTTTGTTCCAGGCATTTTGGATTTGTCATCATCCTTCAATGTTAGATTGTTAATTTTGCCTTGGTAATTAAAAAAAAATCTAAAAGTAAAATGACTGAATTGTGGCTGAAGTGGTAAAGTGTTTGCCTTACATGCACAAGTTTCTGATTTCAATCCCCAATACCTCCAGAAAGCTGGGGTGGGGGAAGTGAAATAAAAGGAACGGGCATGAACCGGACACCTACTCCCTATTTAACAAAATCTTTCAGATTCGGATTAATATGAAATATTACCCAGTTGGGAAAAGTGGTTCCTCTTGGTCATATGACAAGTTATTGTTAAATTCAAAAAGGTGAGACTGGTTCCGTGGTAGCACTGACTTAAGTCAATATTTCAAAAATTTTGTAGAACATAGAAACACCTTACAAATATACTTTTTTCCTCCTAATCTTGTCATCAATTGGAAATTAGACCATTATTCATGTATTAAATTAGTATAATTTTATTATTTGAAAAAATATTTGACTTTGAAATTCTGTTCATTAAAATGCTCCTTGCATATAATCTAAATCTCAAGAAAATCTCAAAGCAAAACATTTATTTCTGTTGGTTACTCTCTATAGAACAACTCCTTTCTATATACCAAAGAGCATTTACATCTTAAGAGGTTATCTACCACATAGGGAAGTGCACTTTCATTCTGAAACTTGAGAAGAGACAGTCCTCTTTAAATTTGCCATTCCAATGCTGTGTCAAGAATTTAATTGTAGCATGAAATTAACCGGTTATAAAATACTGTCCCTGTGCCCTTGCCTTCCAAAGGAATGTGTACTAAATAATTTGCTTAATGGCTTCTAACACAAGACCTCAATTTAATAACCAAAGTGCCCTTACTCATTGGATGAATTCCTGGTGAGAAATGTTCTGTGTGTAATCCATCAAAACATTAATGGAACACACATACGAACACACACACACACACACACGCACACAGGAAAGCACACATGCATGAACACACAAATGTAAATAAAAGCTCTGATATACCAAGAGGAAAAATTTGGAGCAGACCTTTATGGTAGATGACTATTATCTTTTGAATGAATGCACCTGTTTTGTTAGTGTATAGCTGTGTTTGCCACCGTGATTCAGTTAAGGGAGAGCATGGGACTGTTCTATACGTGAGAGTTCTGTGAACCTTGCGAAGTCCTTGTCTTATGAACATTGACTCTTTTAAAACATCTATTTCTATAGTTCTCAGTGCCAGACATTTGGCTCCATTGAAGCTATATTGAAGTTATGGCTAATGAGCATTGGTTTACATGCACAACTTTTACAATAATGGAAATAGAGACAAAATGTTTTTGGGGTTTTTTTTGTTTGCTTGTTTGTTTTTTTGCTTTGTAAAATGTCAAGGGATTCTTCTTATATTTACTCCTTAGAAACGTTTTGCAAACAAACATTGTCAAAGACTAATGAAGTGGGTAAGGTTTGGTTGTATGGTAATGTGACAACTAGTCTAAGACCTCTGTTCCCTCTGCATTTTAATCTGAATTTTTAGTCAAAATTATTTTCACTGCCAGGCACAGTGGCTCATGCCTGTAATCCTAGTTGCTCAGGGAGCTGAGATCTGAGGATCTTGATTCAAAGCCAGTTTGGGCACTAAAGACTGTGAGACTCTTATCTTCAATTAATCACTAGAAAACAGGAAGTGGAGCTGTGGCTCTAGGAGTAGGGCAGTAGCCTTGAGCTGAAGAGATCAGGGATAGTGCCCAGGCTCAGAGTTCAAGCCGCATGACCGACAAAAAAATTATTTCCACTCAATGCTTTGGTTTTTGGGGGGCTTAGGCACCCAGGAGGGCTGATGCCTATGGAGAAATGTAAAATAAAAATTAAAAAAAGAAAAAAATTATTTGAAGGATTCCTATACCCTTAATTTGACGACTTTTTTCACTTTTGTGCTTTAAAAAGAATAACTTATTGAGTTGTCCATCTATGTACCTATGGTATATAAACTGAAGGTATTTAAATATAAAGATTAGATAAAATATATATAATGTATTTTCAAAATCAAATGCTACAAAACTTGTCTATTAATTTTTAAGCTGCAAAATGTCAAAGACTTTTAACACACTCAAGTGATCTCTCATGCTATTCATATGATAATTGACTTTCCTTAAATATGAAAATTAGGGTTTCAATAATATAAATTAACACTGTAGAATATTTTTAAAGGTATGTAAATTAGGTAGTTGATTAACTTGAATTACTTTTACAGGAGAAGAAATATAATTTGATAAGAAAACTTTAATTATAATTAGTTCATTGGCTTGTTAACATTTTTAACATTAAACTTTCCTTGGTCCATTTTTTTTCACTCTACCTTGTGAATATGAAAATGATGAGGTGTAATGCTCTCTTCTTTCCAAAGTTCAGCTATGTATACAGCTAGATGAAATAAAATGTTGGCTTCAATCAATCTCAACTTGATCTTAAAGGTAAGATAGCATATCTCATCAAGTAACTAATGCCTGAGTTATGCCCAAAGGAAAAGAATATCTCCCAATCTTCCCCTTAGAAAACTTTACTGAGGGTGCTGGTGGATGTGGCTCAAATGGCAGAGCACTGGCTTAGCATGGTGAAGACTATAATGATAGTGCCTTCAGGATTCATTTAGTAGAATGATGTTTTATTCACCAAATTGCTCAAGGAGTTACAACTTGTAAATGTCTCTATTCCATACTATTTCTCATCTATTAAAATTCACTACAGCCTTGTCAGAAACTAACGAGAGATGCTAGTTTCCTGTAGGGAGCATTGTGTTCTGTCAGGTTGATAATCAATATATCTGTTCACTAAATGAGGGTTTGATCCATATGACTGAGATAGCAAAGCATGCATCCATTATTGAAAGTCATTATTTAAAATAAATACGTTCACTGTCTAGGAGTATCAAGAAGCAACAGCAGGGATTTGTTCATTCTTCTTTATGTTCAATAAGATCATTTCATTTTTTTTCCTCCAGGTTATCTCTCCTACATTAGTTCATACATGCCGTCAAACCTGAATTGAACTTTTCATTCAGCTCTGGGGTGACAGAGGTCATTCTGTCTTCATGTTAACTAAATCACAGTCTGTCTCAAACCCAGATTGCCAATTGTGCTGAATTAAAGATAGGGGTTCTTTGCTAAAGGCAACGCACACAGGAGACTGTTGATGCCTTTAAGCTGACTTTTCTTTAGAATTCTAAGTCGCATTGAAATGGAAAGACTTGAAATGATGGGTTCACTGCATTAATGACAAATCCACAAATGGCATTCCTTCTTAAAATCCAATACCAAACTAATCTTTCATTCCTCTACTTTAATGAAATCATATTATAACTGCACAGGCTTAGTGTTTCCACCTCGTTTCAAAATGCTCTGTTACATGTACAATATCTCTTTGGAGACTTTTAATCTTATAAGAAGTGACCAAATACTTTCCCTTTGACTAAGGATTCAAAAGCAGGTGCTTTTATGTTCAAGTCATATGTGAAATGGATGGACATCTTTAGGGGAATCAGAGGTATCAGCCTAAACCAGACACTCAAAAAGGCATCTTTGTATCAAGTCTTCACAAAGAATCAGTTTACCATAAATTGCTCAGGTCAACTTGGCTTTGGAAATGATATCTGTCATGGTACACATGATTAAATAGAACTGTTTGTGGAAAAAAAAACAGACCAAGACACTGAAATTAAAATATTCATGGAAGTATCTATTTGTTGTGTTTAGCCTTCCCTCATATAGTCCTTTTGTTAGTTTCTTGCTTTCCTAAAAAATGGATATATATCTGCACTATAGCAATGCTCTACAGAGCAGTTTTCCTATACTGTAAAGCCACACTTCTTCTATTTATTTTTAGCTGACACACTTGGCCATGATATTTAGTTGGATTATTCTCTGCCAGCCTATTTTTGGTAGATTGAATCACAGCACCTTGTCTGTTGCTTTTCTCTCTCGTTATCCACCCTGTTATTGTATTATTTTGCTGTTGTCTGAGATGTTCATTCAGACAGACATAATCACTCATTTCCAACACCTATGTAGTCCACACTAACTCTGAAAAAAATTGGTAGGGAAAATGTAGCATAGCAAACATTGCTAGTATTGTGATCTGAGTGGTAGCCAACAAACATGTAGAGGAAAATTTATCCACCTGAATTGGAATAGACTTAACTAATGTACATGGCAGATTGACTGATTGTTTGGCTTTAGTGGACGTATTCTTTATTAATGAGATTCAGTATGATTTGCTCACAAGGCTTTTACTGGGCAGTCAGTCCTTCCTTCCCCGTCACTTTATCCTAGTTAATCTCTTAGACTATGTACCCTGTTTTGAACATATTTTTTCTCTTCTGTCTTTATTTTAAACAATTGAGGACTAACTGAAACAAACAAAGACAATATTAAAACATAAACAGAATTGAAAAGGACTATAAAGTATGGGAACCCGGAAAATGAATTAAAATCCTAGAAAATATTTACCTAGTAATATTACACAGAAGAGAAGTAACCCAACAACAAAATATGACCTTTGGAAGAAATAGTTTCTGGAAATGAATGTGTTTGTACTAAGAGGTTGTAAAGAATCATAGGAAATTTCTTCCAGACTTAAATGCTATTTTCACTGATTCATTTGGAGTTGCGAGGATTTGGGAACTTCAAATAGAAGAAAAGTCATAAACCATATGTCTCTTAGCTCTTTGTTTCAATATTCATTGATTATGGTATTGTTCATAACCATTTGAAAAGAAATATAAAGATGAATTATTTCAGGTCCTAGTCTCATGCTGAACAAGTATTCCTTACTATATAATGTTGAATTTAGTGTGATAGGGAGACCAAAAGAAAATATTTCCCCTTCTTCTTACACTCACTATAGATAGTTTCCTACCATTTGTCTTTTAGATTATTCTAGCTAGTATTATTCATTTATTGTGAATCAGAAAACATCATTCCTCTCCTATAGAAACTAATGTCTAATGAAAATAAGCAATGTCACTCATTTTGTCACTCATTTAAAAACAGGGTTACACAGCACTATGACTGTGAAGAATTAGGAAGTATAAATAAAATGACCAGAAAACAAAATATAATCAATAAAAATGAATGTGAAAAATCCTTAAAAAATAGGGTTACAATTGTATGTTATAAACAGACAGCCGAACATGTTTTTAATTGTAAGTGAAATGACAACAAACATGCCCATAAGTTAAGATTTCATTCTGGAAGATTACTAAGAGTTCAAGTTTCCCCCATGGAAGTCTGCATCCCTTTGTAAAAGAGCTGGACATGCTTGGGTTATAATTACTGCATCATGAAGGATGAGACAGAAATAAGTCTTTCCCTGGCAAAGGGCAGCTGGATTCCATCCGGCCGTCCTTCCCAGCATCTCCAAAATCATACAATGGAATTTACAGCATGATGCTAAACATGAGTCTTTCTCTAGCACAGAAATCAAACTATAAAGAATCCACAAAATGTTAGATATTTAGCTCTGGTATGTAGTAGATAGTCATTTTATCTCCATGATTCATTATTTATAATTTTCTTTGCCCCAAAATGCTACAGTAGTTTCATGAGTACATTTCATAGAGTGGAAATGTTAATATTAATCCTATCAGAATAGAAAATTTTTAATATGTTTCCTTTAAAATGCCTAGAACTTCATTAGCCAATTACATTATAAATGTCACATGCTTTACCATGTTCTCTTGGCAAAAACCATGTTTGTGATACTGAATGAATCAAATGCAGTTCTTTTATAGACACTTTTGTGGCTTACTTAGAGATAGGTTCTCACAGGTTTGTCTGCCTAGGCTTTGAAATTTTGATCCTCAGCTCTCAGCTTCCTGAGTAACAAGGAATACAGGAGCAATTGGTAGCAAGAGCTACCAATGCTGAGTTCCTTTTCCTTTTTTTTTTTTTGCCAGACCTGGGCTTGGGCTCAGGGCCTGAGCACTGTCCCTGGATTTTTTCTCAAGGCTAGGGCTCTACCACCTGAGTCACAGCACCACTTCTGGCTTTTTGCTATGTATGTGGTACCGAGGAATCGAACCCGGGTCTTCATGCATGCTAGGCAAGCACTCTACCACTAGGCCAAACTCCCGGCCCTCCTTTTCCTTTCTTACATAGGATTCTACACTAGATAAATAGAACCTTCTAAACAAGGTACCGTAGGTCATTATGGCACCATGTCTCATTGTGTGATGAAGAGCAAGTTAGAAATAGTCACTGCCAACACAGAAATAGAAATAATGCTAATAATGTTATTACTTACCAGATCAAACTTTCTACATATTGCCTATGCTACTGGTAAATGCATTACACAAGTGGTGTTATAAGCAAATATTACCAATGAACCCCACCATTGAATCTACTGTTAACAGAGATTTTAATTTTTCACAATCTTTACCTCGTGTAGGCTCACTTCTTTCTTTTATGTTGTTTCTTAAGTTTCAGGTCTGAGACTGTTAGCTCTGAACTAAACTGGAAATGCCCTAAGACTATCAGAATCAAGATCACTCATGAATCTACTAACGGCACAAAGCCATAGTCCTCCAGGCAATTGTTCATTTGCTCTGATGAATACACATGCTTCCCCTCCATTTGCTATTGAAGTTTCAGTGCCCCAAGCAGAGAATGTTCTAGAGATGTGCTGTATGCATTGTGTTGTCTATTTAAAAATTGCTAAGAGGATGGATCCTGTCTTTAAAAAATAAAAGCTCTCCTCAAATGTATGCATGCGACATCATTTTATGACAATATTTGAAATTTCTCTATAGTTTTTCAAACTCATGCTTAAAAATTATCCAAAATGAGCCAAAAATTGTAATATTGTTAAATCTTCATAAAACTGATAGTCACCTCAGACTTAAAGTTTCTTTCAAACTGCTTCGGCTGTCTTCCCCATATCAGTTATAGAAATGCTGTCTGTAAATGTTTCTCTCACAGCCCACCTCCAATCTGTTACCATTCTATTAATTCTACCTTGAAAATTACCTCCAATTCCATGATATCCCAGCACTTCCAGTGCTGCAATTGGGATCTAAGCCACAGTCTTCCCTTGTCCTAGATGTTTCTACAACTACAGGAGTAGTAACTACGTATGCCTTTGTTATCTCACAGAACAATCAGAATGATCAACCTTCAAATTATAGAACTTAGAATTACAATATTTCTCTTCATACACTTCAGTGGCATCTTATTTCATCCCAGGTTCACCTTGAGCTAAAATCAAGGCACTGTAGGTAATTTCCCTGGCCCTACAAGATTGGCCATCATTGTCTCTGACCTGATCACCTAACGCTAATCATCTCCACATCACGCTTCTGCTTTGTTCTAGCCACACCGCCACTACATGCCAAGAGTACTTCCATCCACAATGCTTCTGTTGGTGTTCCTATTTCCTGGCAGTCTGTTGCCACAGAATGCAGTGTTTTCTCCCCTACTTGTGACATCTTGCCACTACAATGTGACATTTTCCACAAGACCCCCTTAGCAATTGACTTTCTTTTGTAAAGATGATTTGCACAGGGGTTACAGTTACCTAAGTCAGGTAATGAGCATATTTCCATCCAAACAGTGTCACCACTCGTCATTCTCTCCATTTTTCCCTTCCCTACCCCTCGTCAAAGTTGTATAGTTCATTTCCAACATAATGTCTAGTGCGGGTCACTCTTCAGTTGGTTCACACTTTGTTTCACTGTTTCTGTGCTTCCTTGCCACTCCCCAAATCAGATAGGAATATACAAGACAAAGGGTATAGAAATCAAAAACTGCAACAGAAGGGAATAAACCAAAGAAAAAGGGAAAGAGGGAAAAGGAGGAAAAACACAAACAGTACAAGAAAAACAAACCTCTTGCTTCCATTTCTTGGAATTCATTTCTATAAGCATCAAGTTATATGATCGCACATAGCCGTTGACCCTTTGGATTCCTCTCCTAAGAACAGCCTTCTTTGTTCTCAATAGTCTGCAAAGTTTCTCTCATTTGTAAGAATTATAATGTGCCGATAAACTACAAGTTAAACCCAATGAATAGTGAAAGACAAATAATTGCACCTGGACATGATTAATTCATTAACTGACTTTGAATTGTACCTTCTTCATGCCCTAGCACCCAATTTACCTATTCAATTTTCTCCATACAGCTTGCCACATTGTAACTTACTCTGTACTTACATCTATCCTCACTGCCATTACTAGATCATAAAACCCAATTTTACTGTTTTGTCACTGCTTTATTCTAGGCACCTAGAGCAGTGTCTGACCTAATACAGGCTCAAGAAATACTTAAGGAGATACTTCACATAGAAATCAAATAGCTATGCAAGACACATAAACATCACCTAACAGAAAATTAAGTTTCCTCAGTAATGCTCTCTATTCAGTGCAGAACCACTTCATTTCTTATTCCAACATCAGAAAATATGCTGAGTGGTGTACTTAGCTCCAAATCAGAGGCGAAGTGCAATTTACTAATTAAAATAATGGATCTTAAATGCTGGTCTTTCATTAAGAAAAAAAAAAAACATTTTCCTTGGACATCCAGCTGAAAGTGATTTCCTTTCAAGAAAAAGAAAATAAAATATCCTTTTTCTTATTTCTTCTGCATCTTGGTAGGTGAGCAGCACTCCTATTTGTATTTGCAATACATGAGTACTCTATGTATATATATATGCATATATACACATATACATATATACACACATATATATACATATGTATATATTACATCTATACATGTACATGTATATATTACATATATACATATATACTATATATATTACATATATATCTTAATTAGTTGATTCATAAACTTTGCTCCATAATAATTAGAGAAAGATATACTTTGATATTCATTAAGAGCATTAAGTCTCAGCGCTAGCACATTTTGTTTTGTTTCCAAAATTTCAGGAAGGCCATCTTATATACAAGACTGAGAAAGAAAACCCACCTATGATCTAAGCAGCATGAGAAAATATACTTATACAAAAACTCATACCCCAAGTATTTATAAGCATCTCTTCAGATCTGACACCCCTTCCAAAGGAAACAATACCTTCAGTTTTCAAGTGAAGTTCTTGACAGTTGTTCCGTTGTCTCGGGGTTGGTACTTGGAAGGTCCATTCCTTGCTGTGACTACTCTTGCACTGGAGCACTTAGCTCTCATGCTCACTAACTGCCCATATGGCACTCTGTCCTGAAAATCCCTTTCTCTTGCTAACATCTGTCTGTTTATTTCAGATATAGGCCAGCCCCTGAGCTTCTTAAAACAGGAAGCCAATGCTAGTTGGTACAGGACATAATTAATGCAAAATACCTGAAATGTATGTCATGCTGGAAAAGGTATGTAAAGAGATTCTGGGGGATGGTTTAACTTCAATGTGACCCTCGGGGGACCCTTCTTGTGATCTTTAATCTGTGTTAGTAGATGACAGAGAAACCCTGGGTCATGGCTGATACAAATATGAACACAATGTAAGTTGTAAACTGATGATTTCTGAAATTTGTACTAATCATCTGAGGACAGTAGGTGACTTCTGGAAGCAATGAACCCCCAAAACCAATGTCATCTGACTCACAAAGAATTGTCCTTAGGTATACACTGAACAACATTGAGTCTCCACACAAGCATTAAAAATGCATAGGAGACTTTTAAAAATTTAATTGACTTAGAACAAACTGTAAATCTAGCTTAATAAAAAGGAGTCGGTGAGAGAAGATCAAGGGATGTTATTGAATTTTTCTCTTCTATTCCTACACTTCTATAAATTAAAAGGAAAAAAAAACTCTGCAAGAGTTTGATATTCTAACCCAAATTGACACCATGTCTAAATATCTTGTTTAGCTTTAACTAAATCGATCTGGATGCACAGTTTTAGCACAGAAACAAGGAAAGCGGCCCAGTGCAGTGGCACAGTGGCTCATGTTTGTGATCTTACTCAGGAGGCTGAAATCTAAGGATTGAGGTTCAAAGCCAGCCTGGGCACTAAAAGGTCCATGAAACTCTTTTCTCCAATTAATCACCAGAAAAACAGAAATGGGGCTTTGGATTAGGGGCTAAGGTGGTAGCCTTGAGCAGAAGAGCTCAGGGACAGCACTCAGGCCCTGAGTTCAAGCCCCACGACCACCCCCACCCCCCCAAAAAAAGAAAAGAAAACAAAGAAGGAAAGCAGCTTGTGGTCTTCTGGAATTATTACTAGGAAAGTGGTTGGAATTAATCACAAATGCAAGAGGAAGGTGAAATTAGAGAGTTGTTATTATTATGATACTGTTTAATCTTGCCCCCTATCAACACATTAACCTTGTTTTGCTCTGCCTAAGCACTAACTCCTACAGCAAAATTAGGTCAGAAGCTCACATCAGATCAGATCAACAGACTCCCATCAGCCAAACCCTGACACTGCTGCTTTGATTGCTTCTACAGGCTATGGCTGAGGGCTTTTGTCCTGTGCTTCTCCATAGCACAAGAGTGATAACTAACAAGGGGGATTCCTATGCTAGCTGCAGATCACTTCAGACTATGTGTAAACTGTTCCTTTTTCTGATCTTTTTTCATTTAACTTTCTTCACTTGTGTGATAAGATTTTAATATGCTTCGATATACAAATAAAGGTGTTCTTTTTGTATAGTCCTCCAGTGAAAACAAATCCAGTGAGATGAGTTACTTGTGACCAAAGAAGTGATTCACATTTTCCTGGGTTTGTGTATCATTCGCTAAAATGCACATCATCTCAGCTATTCAGGTGGCTGAGATCGGAGGATTTCAGTTCAAAGTCAGTCAAGCCAAGAAAGTCTGTGAGACTTTTTTCTCCAATGAAGCAACTCGCTCAAAAAAAAAAAAGAAAGAAGAAAACCAAAAAAACAAACAAATAAAAAAAACTTGGAAATGGAGCTGTGGTGCCAGCGGCAGTGCTAGAGCACTAACTTTGCAAAAAAAAAAAAAAAAAAAAAAAAAGCTTAGAGACAGTGCCCTGGCCATGAGTTTAAGCCCCAGGACTGGCACCAAAAATCATCATAATTAAAAATAAAATGAACCTCAGTATACGTTCTTTTTGCCATAAAGTGTCCTATCACAAGTTATGTGTATGATTCCATGCAATAGCTAATAAAGAGAATTCATGTGGAGTGAATCTCCAGCTCTGTGGTCCTGAAAAGCCTTTGTTCTTGTAAGGCATGTGAGTGATGTGCTGGTGTTTTCGCTAAAAGGTGGCACCCAAGGTTCCGATGAAACAAAAATGTATAGATCCTTATGTTCAGACCTGTGTATAAATTTTTGTGCACACATATACCTTATACAGCTGTACGTAAAAGTAGCTGATATTAGGTAAGCCTGTGTCAACTGATTTTTTTCTTTTTATCACTTGTACATTTGGAACTTTTGTTTGATTAAAGTTGCATTTGCTAAGTGTGTGAATGAAAACATCTCTCTATTAAGAGCTCCCTGTGTAATTAAGTATTTTGATGATCTTTTAGAATATTCACCAACTCACACCTCATTAGAACAAGCATTTGTTTGGGGGACAACAAAGGGCTAGTAACAAGAAAAGAAATTTTTATTTATATTTTTACTTTATTTCATATCCATAAATTTTGGTGAGGTTTTTTTTTTGGTTCTCTTTGGATTGTGGAAATTCTGAAACTCTAAAGTATAAAAAGCTTTCATGTGCACCTACTATTATGCAATAGTATTTTTTTTACAGAGCTGTAGGTAATCCAATTCCATTTTGTACTGTCATTTTAAAAGAGGAAATATAACCTCGTATAGATCCCTGGAGGGTATCCGCAGGGAATAGGGACATTGCTAATCAACCTAAGTAGTCCTTTGTGTCAGAACCACTTTGCTAAAATCCAGAGTTGTCTTCCAGACTCACAGTGTTTGGGGGAAAATTTCACTAACGTTGCATCTGTTTCATTAGGATTACAAAAGCCCCTTCCTATCATAGAAATTATGCTCAGAAAAATACGAACTGGGAATAAATTTTCTTGATGCTTTTTAATTGGAAAGGTATCTTTTATGATGTCTTTTAAAGGCTATGACTCATAGAAAAATAAAAAAGAAACATTTGCTTAAAGGAAATCCTAGAACCCAATTGCAACCTGATTGGGATTGAGATGTATATGAATTTGATGGTTCTTTTTGTTGGAGGTGGTGGTTGTTGCTGTTGTTATTCCTTGTGCTTGAACTGAGGGCCTGACCTGGCACTGACCTTGGGCTTTCTCAGGGTTAGAGCTCTACCACTTGAGCCACAGCACCACTTTTAGCTTTTCCTATCTATGTGATACCTAGGAACAGCACCCAGGACTTGTGCATGCTAGGCAAGCACTCTACCACTAGGCCACACTCCTGGCCCATTTTGATTGTTTTTATTGTCTGAATTTCTATATTTGATGGCCAAACTAAATAATTGTCTGTAAATAGTGAATCTCCAAGGAAAACAGAAGTTCAGAGGTACCTGCAGCTTCTTCCTTACAGAATCCATTCTTGACAGTCCCTTACTGAGTTCTTATTGGTGCATCCTTGACTCACATGGTGTTTTAATACATTGATTCAGTACCCTTTCCCTTTCCCTGTGACAAATTAGGATTTTGCAACGTATCCAGGCTGAACTCGTTGGAAGCTATAGATTTTGCATGCCTGTTTTCCCATGACCATTTTAATTTTTAAAAAAATTCATTTAACAACACTTGGACAAAACCATTAGAATTTAAAATAGCAGAAAAGAGGAGCCACTGAAAGAACTATTTCATTAGGCTTTTTTTTTCTTGAAGCAGTTGTTCCTTGAAGCAGTTAAGGAAAACAGGAACAACATCACTTTTTATTTATTTAGTATGTTTCTACACAGCAAACCTTTAAAGGAAAATACCAGGTGAGAAGTAGATGTGAAAGTACATTAGACTGAAGAGTGATAGAAGACTCAAGTTGCTTTAAAAATAAGGAACAGGGCTCAATCTTGGATCATTGAGAAAGCCAGGCATCTATTCCTTTGCTACGAGCTCAATGTTTTAAGCTTCTGAGCTTCAGCACAAAAGGCATTTCAGCAGCACATGTGTGATCCAGAAGGTCAATCATATGAAATCCTATTTCCATTTTTTAAAAGCAATCTTTGGCTGCCTGCACATTTCTGAAATTGCAACTGGCATATTTCACAGAGAATTATCATCAATGCCTTTTCAAGGTCAAACATGTTTTATCTTAAGAGCTTCAACATTTATACCCTATACATTAAATCACAGTATACATTTATGTGGGCATTCATCACACACAGTTAATCATTTTAATTAATTAGACTATGTTCTTTAATGCCCTAGTGTATTTTTTTCCACTTGACATACATCACATGGTAAAAATATTGAAATGTGTGTTAAATGTACATGTGGCTATTCTGTGTTTGTCACCATCTCTGAACCATCCTCCCCACTCCCTAAACACATGAATGATTAGAATTTTGCTATAGATTTTCTTAAACTACTAAAGACATATTTCTTCTTGGGAAAGTTGGAGCAATTCCCTCCAAAATTGTACTCTGAAAAGAGAATATATGGCTATTAATGTCTATACATTGTTAGAACCCCTGTGCACTGGACATAATATAAAAAAACACTGTGCTTGGCCAGATGCTAATGTCTCATGCTTATAATTCCAGCTATCATTGAGGATGAAATCAGAGGATCACAATTTGAAGCCAGTGAGGAAACAAAAATGTGAGTGGAACTCTTATCTCCAATTAACCAGTGAAATGCTGAAGTGGAGGTGTGGCTGAATGAGTCAAAAAAGCCAAGTGAGCACTCACGGCACTGTGTTCAAGCTCCAATATCAGCATATATATGTGTACACACCACCTTGTCCCCGCCAAATAAATACTAACTCTGTGTTTGGACATAACTTTGGTGCTAAGGCTGGTTCCATAGAGACAGCACCCATTGCCATCCTGACACAAGACAATAAGATAGGGCTTCCATTTCCTCTCATCCAGTCATGTCTTGTCTAGTTTTTACTTTTCTATTTCTAACTTGCTCTCTCAACAAAATCCAGAGACATGTCTGTTGTCGTGTTTTTGAAAAAAAAATATTAGGGAAGTTTCAACCATGTTGGAGGCTCTATTACTATTCTAGTATATTTACCTACTGGCAATTAGCCATCCAAAGAATGACAGGGAAGGGGAACGATAAAGAAGAACTGTTGAAAGAAGCAAGACCCAGGCCAAATCTTTCAGTTCCAGCATGACAGAAGGACAAAATGCTACTTATGATATGATTGCCTTTTTCGCCATACACAGTGTATCACACAACTGACTGCCGCCAGTAGCTGTCCTTGGCCACGCATCTAAGTGACTACCTGTAATTATTGAGCTTGAAAACTGCAGACTCAAAGCTCAAATGCTCACCAGAAACTGAAGTCAATCAGAAGAATTCCACAGAAAATTATTAATACATAATAGGAATGAATATAATATTGTTTTTAAGTATATAGTTGTCAAAATGCTTACCATCTACATATTTACCCCAAAGCATGAACTCCTAAATCCATGGTCTAGGGGCTGGGAGTTTGGCCTAGTGGTAGAGCGCTTGCCTAGCATGCACTAAGACCCGGGTTCGATTCCTCGGTACCACACACATAGCAAAAAGCCGGAAGTGGTGCTGAGGCTCAAGTGGTAGAGTGCTAGCCTTGAGAAAGTCCAAGGACAGTGCTCAAGCCCTGAGCCCAAGCCCAGGATTGGCAAAAAAAAAAGACTACTAAAAAAGACTACTAAATCCATGTTCTAAAATATTGTTTTCTTGTTTTATTTATCTCTGTCATACAAAATAACTTTCCATTGAATTGTTGCATAGGGTGACATTATCTGTTTTTTAATAAAACTTAATAGTTCATAAGAATGCATTCTTTGTCTTTAATCTCACAAGTCACAGAGAATAAGCAACAGTACAAAATAGATGAAAAATCTATGATGAGCTGTCAAAATGTCCAGTTATCCAGCTAATTGTTATGAAATAATGTCCCACATTTGGACCTAAAAATAGATTACAATCCCAACAATAAAAATAGATTGCAATGAAAAAATCAGAACCATATCAAACCCAACATGTGTCCACCTGTATCACCAGAAAGTAGGAGCACACACACACACACACACACACACACACACAAACACACTGAAAACACTGCCACACTTCCTTTGAAAAACCAAAAGATATTTACCCTCTTTAGATGTTCATGCTCAAGTGCATTTAACCTCCATTTTGAGGGCTGCAATCTAGGACTGATTAGCTTGCAGCTGGCTTAGATTTTGCATCATAAAATTAATTTTGGTTGAGCAAACCTGGAGCACTTGGTGTCAAACAAAAGACTTAATAACCATTCGACTCTGCACAGAAAGTAAAACTCAAGATTCCACCTGCTTACTGCCTCACAAGCCTGTGATTATTGATGAATTTAGGTCAGATTGTAGAAAGATGATGAACTTTATTTAAGGTCAGAACTATAAGCAGCAGCCATTGGTGAGTAATCAGACTTTGGCTATTAAACTTTATATATTTCTTTGTGCTTTAGCCAAGGCGTTGAGGATGAGCCTTTATTTGCAGGAAATTAAATTCTTTCCCCAGCCCATCTGTAATCCCATATGCACAACACACAAAGAAGTAACTTTTTTAAAGCTAAAACAAGGATCCCTGAAGCCCCTCTAGAGTTCAGAGGCTGTCTTTTCCTTACCAAGTCTACAGGAATCTGACAAGTTCCTACTTGGCCCAATGATCACATCAGAGCCTCAATCCCACACGTAGGTTTGATCAAGTATGAAAGGCTCATTGGTTTAATCCATACTTACCGCTTTATTGCTTCTTCTTGTCTTCGGCGTTTTTCACTCTTCTCTTTCAGATAGGCCATGTTTGTTTCATTTCTCAAACGATCATTCTCTCGAGCGATATCAGATGCGTTCTGAATTACCAGGCCATCATATGCCTTCATCCCCATATCCTCGATGTACTGGAGAAAGCTTTCCAGAGGGTCAAGGTCAAGGTGAGCGTTCATCATCTTGGAAGGTATCATGTAGAAGGTCACGTCCTGCCAAGCGAAAACACATTGTAGACCTTTACCTACAGCAAGGTGACGGCTCTTCTCTTTAATATGGTGTCAGTTGAAATCTCCAGAGTTAGTAGTGTGGTTAGGATGAATATGGTCCTGCTGAGTTATAATATTTGAATTTTTGTAAGCAACAGATTTTAAAAAAGCCCTTTAATGAAGATCGTTATGGAAAATAATAATCAAAGGGGATTGTGTTTTATTCAAAATTTTATGTGTCTTTCCGTGATTACTGCTGTACTGTGTATGACTGGTGCAGATTTACACATTTTAATTTAGATTCTCTTTTTGAGGAAAATGTCTCACTAGATATTACAGGACCCCAAAGTACTTGAAGAAATATTAAATGGTTATTACCTGAACATTAAAACTCCCTCAAAGCAGCAACATGATTAGAGAAGCAAAAGGCAAAAGTTCTTGTTGTGAAAAAGAATATGAAAGTCCAGTGGAAGTGCATGTGGAAATAAATATTTGGCTTTATAATTAATTGTGATTTTGTTTCATAAAAATATGCTCTTCTATCAAGATTAACAGATACATGTTTGATCTATTTTTCATTGGCATGAAGAATCTTCTGTACATCTAAAATGAGTGATAAAATTATTTTTAAACTCATTTGTATTCTATGTATATGGAAACAAGAGGTTTGTCTTTGTGATTGTTGTTCTTAATGTACCATGTGAAGTTATTTCTTTTCTCTTTTTTCCCCTTATGATGTCTCTTGTTATTACTTACTGTATCTGACTTCATTTCCTGGTATGTTGCATATACATTTATTTGTTTATTTGAAATAAGGAAAGGAAGGGGGAAACAAGATGATTGGGAGGGGGTGGGAGAAGGGAATGTGGGAGGAAAACATGAAACCTGATATTAATGGTATCGTTCTATACCTTGCAATAACACAAAACTTACAGATAATCAGGACAACAAAAGTTCTGAGCAGACTGGTAGTTCTAGTAGTGAGAACTTGTTTTATCATTGCTACATGGAGATTTAAAAAGTCAGGCCAGAGAAATAATTCTTGATAAATCAAAACTAGTTAAAAAAAGTTTAGACAAAATGTACGCACATGAGAGTATATCTAACTCTGAACTATAAAATGGAGTCAGTACACACTCCTACCACTGTTGATGGGACAATTAAAAAGGGCATCAATATAAAGGCATCTGAATACAGTTTAAAACTTGAATGCCCATAGAGGTATGTAACATGAAATAAAATGTGGCAAGAAGACGGGCAAGCATAGTAATGGTGAGTGGATATGAGTGAATGGGTGGGTGGATGAATGGATGGTTGGAT
This sequence comes from Megascapheus bottae, assembly GCF_031878675.1. Lineage (NCBI taxonomy): Eukaryota > Metazoa > Chordata > Mammalia > Rodentia > Geomyidae > Megascapheus > Megascapheus bottae. The sequence continues at coordinate 29,916,495 of NC_143529.1, read as the reverse complement.
GAATACATGAATGGATGGAGGGATAGGCAAGCCACGAAAATTGTTATGCATTGAAGTGGAAGTTTCCAAACCATTGATTATGATCATATGACTTAAAGAAATTATGCTTTCAAAAATAAAAACAAAATCAAAGTAAAATTAATCGCAGAAATGCAATCTTTCTCTCCTAACTTAATAAAGCTTTCTGTTTTTAATTGCACGTTCTGTCAGAAAGAAAATTGTAATAGCTGAACCAGATAGGAAAAGGAAAAACATTTAATATTAGGGAAAATAATAGTTGAAAGTGATAAAGCTCTGCTTCTAGGACTAAACTAAGTTAATATAGGAATTATGTGTTACTAGGCATGGTGGCTCACACCTGCTACAAGTAGCTTAAGGCCACTCTGGGCTAGGTCTGAGATGAACACATTCCCAGGGTTCATAGAATATCCCTCTTCATACAAACAGAGAAAAAAAGATCCACATTATCATGCACCATTCACTTTCTTCAAAAACTCAGAAATGTATTTTGTGGGGCGGGAGCATGGCCTAGTGTTTGAATGCTCACCCAGCATGCCCCGGATTCAATTCCTTGATGCCATATACAGAGACAAAAACTGGAAGTGGTTCTGTGGCTCATGTGGTAGAGTGTTAGCCTTGAGAAAGTCAAAGGACAGTGTCTAGGTCCTGAACTCAAGCCCCAGGAATGACAAAAAAATGTATTATGAAAATAAACTGTTGAATGTAAAGTCCTAGGATTTTGTTTTTCAATTGTAAATCATTATCATTCTGATTTTTATAAGAGTCATACTTCATGTTCCAAGGTGTAGATATGGAAATTTTATTACACAGCAGAGTTCATTGGCATTTCAGATGTCAGCCCATGATTGAAACTCAATGCATTTAAGAATCTCTACAATCCAAGAAATCTTTGATATTGGAGACTTAGAAAGAGTTGTTGTTGATATAATTTTGGTATGTTAAATTTTTTATTATGCCTTGTTTTTAAGCTCTAGTGGGTTTGAGATTAAATGGTCTTTTAATTCCACCTACCTAATATAACTGAAGTGTATTTTAATATTGGTCCATCAGATTAGATTTTTCAGTGGTGGACACACAAAGGGAAAAGAAATTACTGCTACAAATGAACTTTATTTAGGTGGAAAGGGATGAAAGAACCATAGTTAAAATATTGGGCCAGGAGTTTGGCCAAGTGGTAGAGTGCTTACCTAGCATGCACAAAGACCCTGGTTTATTTCGTGGTACCACATACATAGAAAAAAAAGCTGGAAGTGGTGCTGAGGCTCAAGTGGTAGAGCTCTAGCCTTGAGAAAGTCCAAGGACAGTGCTCAGCCTCTGAGCTCAAGCCCAGGACTGGCAAAAAAAGTATTACCATTATGGGGAGTTTACTCCCATGGAGAGCATTAGCATTAGGCGTGATTGGGTTAAAAGCAAACAACTTTATGGCAATTTTGCCTAAACTAGCCAAGTCAGTAGTCAAGGATATTAAAGATAATGCCTCAGGCTAGAGATTTTTTCACCAATCTGTCCTCTAGCAAAAGTCTGTATGTCTATTTCTAAGTGACTTGAAGCATTGTGATCCAAAGGTTTTTTTCAATTTTCCCTGAAGTTTATTAATTTGGAAATTCAACTCAAATGATATTAATGATTAGGCTTGAGTTTACATAGCTAATTATTAATGAGATTTGTTTTTGATTGCTGGATATTAATTAATTTGGAATCACATTTCAAATTGGCTGAAGTTTAAATTGCTTCTGTTCTAAGTCATATTTATGCTACGAAAAGTTAGGCTTTTAAAGAAAAGTTGTGTCTTTGTTCATCGTGTTGTCCTGTGCTTCTGGATCAGTCACTTCTTCCATCATTTTATTTTCCATCCTAATTGTTCCTTACCCCCCCAAACTTTCTCACACACACACACACACACACAGAGAGAGAGAGAGAGAGAGAGAGAGAGAGAGAGAGAGAGAGAGAGAGAGAGAGAGAGAGAATTCTATTTGTTCACTGTTCCCTTTTTAATTCACACACTCTTCTCAGTTCTGGTATTCATTTTGTTTAACTATTGGTTGTCACACTTTTTTCCTGCTAAAAAGAATTATTTTAAAAGAGAGTCAGCCATGAGATGTAGTGAAAGTTTCACAGGATGAAAATGAGGCAAATATTTGGGTACTTGGGCATGTCTCCTGGTTCTAGAAATACATTTCATTTTATTAGTCATTACTGAGTATCTGTTATGATCCAGGCCAAGACCAAATTATAGCATTGGTGCCATTCTATAGTGGAAGAGCTAAGAAGTGAAACAATTTCATAGTGTATGATTACAACCCTGATTATATCACCTACCCTTCTTTTTCATATTTGTTTGACTATAAGCAAGGAATATTTTTAGCAAATATATATCTTCAAAAATAGGATAAGAACCTGCCAATGTTGCAATGTCACAATATTTTTGCTTACTTGTCCATATGCAATTTATGATGTGGAGAATCTCTGATACCATCTTGTAAGGGCACAGATGAAAAGTATTGTAGTGTGGCCAGAACGTATCAACTAAGGAGCTTCTGGATCTCTTGTGTAAGTTAATTAGCATCTTTGACCTCCAGTCTTTATGTTCTTAAAAAGTGGTGATTGAAATAGACATGTCATTTGGACTCAGAAAATGCATATGTATGGTCAATAAACCAGAAGATAATGGTTACTCATCCCATTAATATGATCAGAATTAAAAAATCAGTGTTTAAATATTTATATTTAATACCATTAAAATATATGTGAATGGTTATATTAAATAATTAATATCTCCCCAATTTTTCTGAATGAGCAAGATCATATTTGAACTCACGACCTCACATGCCTGATTAGCATTTTCATTCAAGGATACCATCATACCTCCAATTTTGCTGGTTAGCTAGAGAAAAGAGTCTCAGATTTGTTTGCCTGGACTGATTTTGAGCCTTGATCTTCAGATCTCAGCCTCCCTGAGTAGTTAGGATTAGAAGCAGGAGACATCACGGGATACCCAGCTAAAATAACTTCTTGACCAAAATAACTACTTTGGAATAGATAACTGAAATCTTTGAGACAGTTCAACTTCCTCAAAAATAGATATGTAAATACAGGCTAAGTTAGTTGTTCATGCATTTTCCCACTAACAAAAAACTGGTTCTGAACACTTCTTATCTATTTCTTCCACTGTTCACATCTGGGGCACCAAATCCTCAGAATGTATGGTTTCAAGCTAAAAAAAATATTCCATAGGCAACTGAGCCATAGTTCAAATACACAGGAAACATATTTGTGGCCTCACAGAAGATAACTTTGTTCACTATCTACAGGTATGTTTGATGCAATGAGAAAATGTAATCAAGTCATAACATGAATTTCTTTGTCTTTCAGAAATGCACATCTGTGTTGAATGAGGTAGATCCTATAACATCAAAATCTGGCTAATGAATATTAAATCAAACTCATTTCTGCTCCTTGAATGACAGTCCTGTACATGAGTCCTTTACAAAAGCTTGTCTTCAGAACCTCATTCCTCCATTGGCACCTTAGGAGCCCCCATTCATTGAGAGGAAAATAAAGACATCTTCCTGTAACATCTTTCAATATATCTCAGTAAGAATCCGCTTCAAGACCTGTAATGGGTTTCTAGGGGAGAGACTAGAGAGTGAGTAAAGTTGAAGTGGAACTTTTGCTTTCCAGTGGCATTCCTTTTATTCAACTAATGTATCACTACATCCAGTTTTATAAGAGACAATGAGGAAGAGAGAGATGATGATGATGATGATGATGATGATGATGATGATGATGATGATGTTCTAGCCTCACATCTACTACCTACCATCCTGAAACTTTGGTTAAAAGTTGGTATCTGTGCTCATCATTTGAAAAGCAATTCAATTTTCATTAAAATGCATGGTACTAATCCAAATAATGGAATATCACCGGTAAACGACATTCTTGGAATTTATTTCCCACAGTTAAATTCAAATGAGGAATTCTTTTGGGAAAGTAGCGGACAAGGGATTCAGAATCCCCATGCAATCAGCGAATAGTTATAGATCCCCCATTTACACCCATTTTTCCACTGTGGTATCCTGTATTCTCTAGTAACTCCTTTTGCCTAATTTTTAGATTACTGCCTCTAAAATCACAATCAGTTCTATAAAAGCCACCAATGCTAGCTTAAATACAACTGGATGACTAATTATAAAAATACTTGATATAATATGGTGATATGTCTCAAAGTTTTGAATTTTGGATTCATTCAACTCAACTGAGAGGAAACAATTTAAACTGGGAGAATATTTATCATGTTGAAATTACTGTACACAGCTTCATATGTTACACTTTTTTATGTGCAAAATCATTATCATGCCTTACCAATGCTAAAACTAGAACTGAAAGCAATATTAATTTTTCCTATAATTTCTTACAGAAATAAAACTACTTCTAATACACATGGGGAACATTAAGCAGGTATGTCCAAGTGGGATCCATAGACACATAAAATATGTGTTGGTTTTCTTTTTTTTCCTTTTCCAGTAGCTACTCTGCTTATCCAAGTGTCTGGAGAAGATAAAAAAAACTCTACAACAGAAAACTAGGGACAATTTTTCAGAAATAGATGTATGCAAGAAAAAAATCTAAGGTCACACATTTATTTGGATTATTCATTTTTTCAGTTAAAATATCAGTTTACAGAGGGCATTTAAGGTGGGTGCAAATAAGCTAGATGGATATTCAGAATGCCTACTTCCCTTCAGGATACATATAAATATTTTGTTTTTCATTTGCTTAAAATTCACAATGAGATTTTCCATTAGAATAATTTCATAGCATGTCTTACCAAACCACTCCACCTCCACAGTAGTGGCTGAGAGGAGTGTGACACTGATTTGTCAGGCACAGCCTATAGTGACCTTGCACCTTCATTCACTCAAAAGTATTTTCTACATGCCCACTACACATCTGAGTAAAGTATTCCACAATCTTCATGAGTAATCATTGCTTTGTAATTCTGAGGTACTTATGGAAAGTTTCTGGAATAGAATCATTCTCCAATTACTTTGTGTTTTCAGTATAGAAAGTTGTGACCAGTACATGAACCAGAATTATTTCCACCTTCTCGAAATAATAGAGCACAAAAGCTCTGTTTTGGAAGAGAATTTCTTCTCAGTATGTCAGCTTCCATGGGAAGCTTTCTAAGTTTGAGATCACAATAGTCCTTGCAAGGTAATCCTTTAAATGAAACTTATTTTGTGTCATTTTTATTATGATATTTGTGATAAGCAGGGGGAACATATTACAAAAACAGGAATTGCTTTCCAGAAGAATGTCTGGATATTTAACTGTTTATCCAGGGATACTTTTTCTTGCTCTTCACTTGTAAGTGGAAAAGCTTTTGAGTTTCTAACATTGATATGTTTCTGAGGTTTTCAAATGACACCTGTATTAGCAGAGTAAAGACATTATTAGATGTTGAGTTACTAAGATTCTGATTTCATACTCCAGTGATTACACCTTACCTTATATAGAGAACCTAGTAGTATTGATTCAATATAAGTTTCCCAAGAAAATTTCAACTATATTTAATGTGTGATAAATTTATACATCTTTCACTTTATTTACATTCATTTAGGGCAGTTAAAAGACACATTGTGTATGAAAATGTGTTTAAACCAGGATTCATACATGCATACACACACATACACATACACATGCACATAAAACTTATGCATAAGGAATTGGTAGTTAAAATTTGCTAACTTCTGGTAGTAAGACCAAATCAATACCATAATTAGTCTGGTTATAACCCATATCATATGCAAGTCAAATTGTTTTTCTGATAAACCAAAAGAATATAATCTATTAAACAGTCCTATGATTTCACTTTTTATATTCAAAATCCTATGCCAGCCCCACAAATGGTTGTGTTCATTTCTGTCATTTTCTGTGTCACTCTAATGCAGATGTGCTGCCCCAAATGGGAAATTGTGCAGCTACAAGCAAGACAGCTTTCTGGAGAGACTACAAAGACACTGATTGCCTTTTCCTCGGAAAGATCACTTTGCAGCTAGTTTTTCTGTACTATCTTTTTCCCCCAAATAGCTAAAATTGACATAGATCATGTAGATGTAGTAGCACTGCAAATTAAGTATTTTCCTTAAGTTTGTATAGTCATCCTGTCTGAAGATGCCAAGGTCTGAAGAGATTGCAACTCCCAACTTACATTAGAAGCTCATGCAAAGTGCCAGTGGATGCTTGAAGCAATTGGTCCCAGATGCTTACAAGGCAATATTTTCAAAGTATATACAGTTTAACAAATTGATGATCACAGTTACAATGGAAACCATCTAATAGAATTGAGTGCTTTTCTAAACAATAACTGACCTTTGCTTTTTTACTTTTTACTCATCTTCACTCTCTACTCTACATAACATATTTCAAATTGTTGGACCTCCCTTTAGTGCCTTGTGAAGATTGCAGTATTTTCTGAGATTTGTCTTCATTAATTGTCTGAATTGTTACTGCTCTTCACAGTCTTTCCTTCTTTGATGAGTTTGGTAACATGCTTTTACCCATAAAACAACATAATTTCTTTTTTAGCAATTTTATTTATTTATTTCTACTGTAAAGGTAATGTACTGAGGGAACACCATAATTTCTACATAAGGAGCTACCTTATTTTTTTTCATTCACTTATACAGTTTGCTCTTGGCCATATAAAAGTAAACAGCACCAAAAATTGTGAAGAGTTAAGAAAGGAGTTAATTTTCCCACTTGCTCTATATTTATTATTCCACAATACTTAGGAAAACTTTTGGAATTTCAAAATGAGAAAAATTGAAGCATGCTACCTTCTTTAGCTGGATGTCCTTATTGTTCAATATATTTAGAAAATATGTAGTGCTAAACAACTTTAATAGTTCCCAAAGAGCAATGAGAATCAATGACATTGTTAAAGGCAACTCTTCTGGGTACAGAACATCTACACTTCTGATATGTGAAATACTACAATGTAGTAAGGGAAATTAGGAAGGAGATGCTTCGATAGAACAGGGCATGCTCCAAGAAAAACAAGTTTGCCCAAAGTTCCCCAGGAGATGGGCATTGTGATGACAGTAAGCAAAGCTAGATGTGATTGATAAATATTAAAACGTATGTTTTTCAAACAGTTTTATGTCTAACTAGTCAGAAAGAAGCCATTTCAGCTTTGTTGTATCACCAGTACTCTGGCTTTTTGTGGGAGTGTGTCTTTTTTTTTCTCTCAGTGCAAAACTGGGCTCTCACTGCTGACTGTTGTAAAATATTTATGGTATGGAATAGTGGATAAATATCTAGGTTGCACAACATGAATGCTAATTAATACTCTGGAAATATTTTCAGGGATTTTAATAATTCAATATGGCTTATTTTACTAATGAAAAAAATCTAATTTAACCATTTCCATGGTAATGGAACTAAATGGGTAAGGGAGTAAAAATAGCCTGAGGCTTCCTCTCGACCTGAATGCCATGCTTGTGGCATTAATTCTGCTCCACCTAATAAAAACATGCAAACTTCAGCATTAAGTATCTGTAACTAAAACCCATTCCATGCCATCATGAGATTGCTCGATCTACTTGGTGTTGGATTCATTGAGCATGCTTAGAATATCTGAAAAAAAATGAAATACATACCAAAAAAATGTAAGTCCCCAGAGAGAGCTAAGTGCAATAATGAGAAGGTGACTGGAGTCTGTCAGAGCCCTCTCTCTCTCTCAGCTGATCGCAGGGCAGCTCCCGAGGAGCAAATCCAGCACCATAAGAAACAGACTTGTACTTCAGCTCAGGGTTTCTTCAATTAAAGTGCATTGTATCTGCATGGGGAAAGTGTCGAATCCCAGATTCTTCATCATTAGAGATCAGAGCATTCTTGCTGTTCTTCCTATCGGATAAAATAGCCTTTAAAGTTTGCAAGGAAGATGCCAGAGCAGAAGACAGGTGCTCGCTTCCTGGCAGCGACATTCAGAGGAAAGAGGGCATCGCTAATGGGTGGGGATGAGCACACAGCCCCTCTCCTTCCAGGTCCAGCGGGGAAGAAATTGAATGATTTTACCCACTTGGCTAGACAGATGATTCCAAGACCCGAAGCAATCAGCAGGCTCACTAGAGTACCTCATTTGATTCTATTCTGGGTAGACAAAAATTTAACGATTACAAAAAAAAAAATTAGAAACATCCTTTCTAACTGTCCCTTTTTTTCCAAAAAAAAAAAAGATGCTCTTTCTCATTGCCACTTATACACAGAAGGGTTGGAGCAGCCTAGCTTGTGTGTGGCATCGTCCCTCCCCCGCGACAACTAGCTCTCTCTCTCTCTCTCTCTCTCTCTCTCTCTCTCTCTCTCTCTCTCTCTCTCTCTCTCTCTCTCTCTCTCTCTCTCTCTCTCTCTCTCTCTCTCTCTCTCTCTCTCTCTCTCTCCCCCCCCCTTCTCCCTGCTCCTGGCTCCCTCCCTCCCTGCTTCTCTCTCTCCTCTCCAGCTGCCTTAGTCTGTTGATGCTGTTGCTGATTAATCAGGGATTCTGAAACAAAGAACCTACCTTCGGAAAGAAGCAGTCATCTCTCCTCTGCTTCTGCCATCCGTCTGCTTGGAACGGCAAAGCTGCCAGCTTCCTAGCACCTTGGAGAGCTCCTGCTCCCCGGGCCCATTGGAACAGGGAGAAGAAGCAACTGAAGAAATGACAAGAAACCAGAAAACAGCATCTGTCTACTTTGAATTTGGGCTGTGGGTGGGGAGGGGGCTTCCATTCTCTTGAGAGACTCACATTCCGGCCAACAGAACCTCTCTTTTATCTGAACTGACAAAAATGATAAAAGAGTGGCAAACACCACCACCCCCCTCTTTTTTTAACATCTGCTAAGTAGCACTAATTCTGTCGTTTTGGAAAAGAAAAATACAAATCCATCAAAAATCTCTACTCTTACTACTAAAAATGTTCAAGTTGTAGCTTGTTTACCGCTGGCGGGGCTAATAAAAATGAGCAACAACTTAAATGGAATATCCGGATCTCAGTTTGAGAGCCTTATTTGATATCAATTTTGGTTCTCCCCCCCCTCCCCCTGCACAGCCCAGCCATGCACAGAATTACTGCTGACGTACTTCATGCTGCTGCTTGGGGAAAGAGGGGAGGAGCCTTTTTAACCTCATCAAAACAGCTTCGTGCCACCTGCTCCTATGGCATGAGAATAAAACTAGCCCACTTGGAAAGAACAAACACCGTGTACATGTATATGGAACAAAGGTCTCACTCAGAGAGCATGTTTTTTTTTTCTTTTTAACTAAAATAAATGTAATATAATGGTGCCATATGTGCCCTTAACTCCTACAAACGCACTGCTGAAATTATTTAAAGTCATTCTATTTTCTGCTTTTCTTAAAGACTCTCCTCATTCTGTTCTTAGTGTTCTGCTAAATATAGACATTTGGTCCATGTTATATGTCACAAGTTATAGATATGTGTGTGAATGTTTGTGTCCATACATGCACAAAATTGCATGTATATATGTGTGCATATAGATATATATACATACATTCAAAAATTTTAATCAAGCCTGCTTTTCCACAGAAGAAATAGTAAAAAAAAATTGAGTTTAAATATAAGTTTGCACTGTGATAGAAGAAACAATAAGCAATAATTTGGGTTAAAATAATTTGCTTAATTTAGGTTAAAATATCAATTCTAAGAAGGAAATTCTGAGAGGTTTTTTTTTCCACATCATTTCCCCAGAAAATCTTATTTTAAATGACCTTTGCTTTGCAAGCTGATTCTCCTAAGAATTAAACATCTAGACCTATAACTAATTTCTTAGAAAAATATGTTCAGTATAAAAAGTAGTTCTTCTTGCCTCAACAGACCATAAAAATAGGAACCTTAAGTTTATGTTCCTAACTCTTAAATGCCATCTGGGATTGTGCTGTGATTTTTGTCAAATTTGTTTCTTTAGCATGTAAGTCTCTTGGGGAAGATAAAATCAACACATTACATTACTCTAAGGTCTGACAGACTCTGAAGTGTGTTTCTAATGCTCATTACTTATTCCCTCATCTTTTCATTCCTAATTTTCATTCAAAGTGGAATTTTTGCTTAATGTTATCAAATACTCTGGAAGATCTAGAATATTAGGTAGAGCCAAAGAAGGAGGAAAATATAAACAAAGAAAAGTCTCCTTCCCACTCTCTTCCCCCTTCCTTCTCTTTTCCTTCTTTCATAAAAAGTTACTAAAATTTACCACATTGCAAAAAATATATTCCTCAAATAATACCTGCACTTTATCAACAGCCATTAGACTGTCATCGAGAGTTTTATCATGTTTAATATTTTTTAACCGTACTGGGTATTGAACTCAGGGCTTCATTGAACTCAGGGCCTGGTGCTCTCATGGAAATCCTCTAATGCTTGAGCCACTGTCCCAATCTCTTTCATTCTTGGTTGTTTTTCAGCCAGGGTATCACCCAGGCTCATTAGACTACAACCCTAGGTGCACACCACTGGTGCACAGGAATAAGTTATGCCTTTAACCATATCCCCAAATGTCCACCTTCCAAGAAGATTGGATTATAGGCTTGCGCCACCATGCTAGCTGTCAGTTTCTAATCCATGAGTGTCTCACAGACGTTACCTTTCCTATGGTCAAGGGCCAAATTTATGGTTTACGGGGCAACTGTAGGACAGATACTTTAGGAAATAATTAATTTTAATTGGGTTGAGATGGTTAGATTTTGAGCTATGGCAAACTTTGAATAAACAAGTAGTTAACTTATTTCTGCACATGGGGATAATAACATACAGATAAAGAAAATGACTTGTTTCTAGCCTCACACACAGTAGTTCATTAGTGTTAGGAACCAAGGTCACGGTGTGTTCTGCAAGTCACACAGGTGGCCACCACCATGACTTTCTTTTAACCTTGGCTTTATGTACTAGAGTAATTCCAAGCCCAGGAAGGAGAGCCTGACTCAGAGTTGCTAAGTATGAAGAGGACTTGGTGAGTTTTACCACAAAAGCTACAAGCATAAAATAATTTTATTACTAAAGAATATATATAGTAATATTTCTATGTGAGCCTATTCTTCATATGCATGTGATATATATTTATATTTTCTATCTATCTATCTATCTATCTATCTATCTATCTATCTATCTATCTGTCTGTCTATCTATCTATCCATCTACCTATATTTGTCCTTTTACTCCTTACCTTGCATCCCATTGTTCTCTCTCACTCCGAATCCTCCCTTCCTACTTCGACCCTTTCTTCATCTCGCCTACCTAATTCCCTTCTTTTCTCATCTCCTTTACTTACTTATCTCTCTCCTTCCCTTCATATCCTAGAACAGGATGTAGGAGCCATAATTGTTACCTTTATCCCAGGCTGCATTGCCTGCTAACTGGATAGTTCCTTCTCTGGAGGCATCCCATGCTAGATTCAATGACACCTGTCGGGGATGAGGGCTTAGAACTGCTTCTTCAGGTCCCACTAAGTAAAGCAGAAGAGGATCCCCAGTCATCTTAGAAGCAAATGCAGAACCCATTATCTACTCATTTCAGTAATACCTGAAGAAAAATATGTTAAGCAAAATTAAAATTGGAAATCCTTATACCTCTCTTCTGAGGTATAATAAAGAAGAAAAAAATTCAAGTCATACTACTATGATGGATTATTGCGTGTGTCTCATCATAAAGAATGAATGTTTATCTCTAGGAAATCAGTCATTTTGAGGCTGCCTAGCTGTCTATTTCTAGTAAGTCAGGGTAAGTGTGGCTTTTTCTGCTACACTGATTAAAGGAATTGATGTCTTAGTGGGAGGGGTTAAACAGGTTTATTGTATGAAGTCAGAGAGGAGAGATAGAACCCTTGATGTGATTCTTAGACTATAAATCAGCCAGATGCTAAGGGGTACTTTTGGAATAAAACTGATGCAAATTAGAAGAGAGTCAACAGGCTACATCTAGTTATTTAAATTTTAAAGGGTTTATGCAAATACAGGAAGAAGTACTCTCTAAACTATTCTATAATTTAGCATTTCTAGTTTTATTTATTTATTTATTAGTGATCTCTAATCTTTCTATTATTCACATCTGGCTTATGGGGGTGGCTCCTCTGTTATAATTAAATTATTTCACTAGAGAAAATGATAATCTGCTTCCTATCCAATCAGAATGGCTAAGCTTTCTGGTAACAGCATGAGATAAAAATCTTGGTACAAAGAGAGCCATATGTTCCTCATGGTTCTCATATATGTCATCAGAGGTACACATACAACTTAGAGGTTGTATAACAGCAGATGACCATATGGATGCTTTAGGACCCACAGTTCTCAGTGACAAAAACATAGATTTATGGGCTAATTAGATACACAAATTGACCTTTGTAGTCAATGAACAATGAATGACAAGAAACCTACGAATAGATACAAATGTCCTTTATATTTGTTGTCCAGAAATATTTACTTGTGATGATTTCTGAAATATATAAACACATTTATCACTATAGTGAAAGGAAGGTTTTAAATGTTACTGAAAAGTGACCTGCACATCTAATGAATCAGAGAGCCCCCTCTAATGAAATAGTTCCTTTCTTTGAATGGATGATGTTGTCCTCAAGTTTTGAAGCCCATAGTTTTCTTACTGATTTGCCACAGCAAAAAAGTGAGTGTTGGATCTCTAGGTTAGCAATACCAAATAAATAATCATCAAATAAAATCGAGTTTTTTTCATATTCTGCTCTATAAGTCTTTCAGTTTTTATATTGCTTATCTGAAAGTCCTTTAAGGAATAAAATTTCTTCTTAGTTTTCTGTGTCACTTGCTGAATAGTGAGCCAACTTTCACCCACTATTTGAATTTCTAATTTTTATTTAATTTTCTTGCCAAGGTGGCATACATATGGGTAATAGTTACATACATAAGGTAGTAAGTACATTTCTTTGTTGAACACTGTTACCCCCTCCCTCATTTTTCCCCTACTTTCCCTCCCTTTTAATCCCCACCCCCAAGTTGCAAATTTCTTTTCCAATATACTATCTTGGAGTGTATTGCTGTTACCTTAGTTCACCCTTTGTCCTCTGCCTTGCAATTTTGTTGTTCCCTTTCCCTTTCCTAATTCAGATAAACACATACAATACAGAAGATACCAAAATCAAATACAGTGACTACAGGAGTTAAACCAAAGGGAAAAAATAATGAAATAAAAAAGAAATTAATTTACATGGTACATTTAAAACAATAACTACAAACTTCCTATTTCCATATCTTGGAGTTTGTTTCGATTAGCATCAACTTATATGGTTATATGTGGTATTGAGCTATCGTGAACCTCTGCTAGGATTATCCTGGATGTATATTATTACAAATGAGAGAAATGATGTAGTCTTTGGTTTTTTTGGGTGTGGCTTACTTCACTTAATATGATTGTTTCCAAATTTTCCCATTCCTTACAAATGGGTGATGTAATTCTTTTTGACAGAAGCATAGAATTCCACTGCGTGTGTGTGTGTGTGTGTGTGTGTGTGTGTGACTGTGTGTGTGTGTGTGTGTGTGTATGTGTGTGTGTGTGTTCCTTTTTTTTTGATCCATTCATCTACTGAGGAACACCTAAATTGGTTCCATCTTAGCTATGGTAGATAATACTGCAATGAGCACCTCCATATGGCTTCCCAGAGTGGTTGAACAAGCTTACTCTCCCATCAAAAGGTCAGATCCTCTGAGATTCCACCTCATCCCAGGTAGAATGGCCATTGTCAGGAAATGTTTGAACTTCTAAATCCTCAAATGCTGTACCATATCTTAATAGGACATTATAATATTATCCAAGTTCACATAGAATTAATAAATATTTGAAAATATTTGGCTGAAATTAGGGAGAATAGTGGAAGAATCAAAGAAAAGCTGCAGGGTACAATTTATTTTCCTCCAAGACTATTTTTCTAACTTCATTTAGTAAATCCAAGTTTAGTTATAGAGAAAAAGAAGGAAATCATGAGAAGCTAATCCCTTAAAAAAAGATCTTCACATGATTTAAAAACAAGTCAAGTGAGAAAAATTAATAAACTCATGATTATCATTCTCACTGCCCTTTCCCCCAGGTTTTTCTAATTCTAAGTTGATTAAAATTTAAAGTATTTTTAGATAGAGTTTCAGTTGCTTGTACTCTCTAGAACCTCTTACCTATGTGTCCATCTCACCATCACTTTCGATTGGCAGTGGATGGAGATTCACCTGGAACAGCATCTCATCAATATTATTACTTATATAAACATCAACAACTATTGCATTTTTTGAGATTCAGTATATTCTTTTGGACAATTGAAATAGTGTCTCTCTTTTCATGTTGTGATAATTAAATGAGTTAATATTTGCAATGTGCAAGTCCTTAGCTCCCATTTCCTGGTTTTATCATTTTTCATGTATTTTAATTATGCATTATTACATTAATAATACATTTAGTTGTGAATTTATTGGTAAGCTTTGCTGGTATAATAAAAATTCTAAGAGAGAAAGAAACTTGATTTTTTAAAAAATTGTCTAGTTTATAATCCCAAGAATCCAGAAGGTTTCTTTGGAAAACAGAAGGCCCTCAGGAAATACATAAGTAACCATAGTTATTTGCTTTTTATGGGGAATTTTGGTGGGTGTTGAGGCTCCTGCAGACCCAGCCTTATTTCTAACCACCAAATGAAGCTCTATTTTTACAAAAGGAACTTCAGGGCTCAGAGAAGTATATCATGGAGTGGGCCACAGGCGTTCATGTGTCAGGCAGGCATGTATCTGTATAGGTGATCTACAATGGAAATATCCTTTCCCAATTGATCATCCATTCAGGACTACCCTCACTTCTGAAATTCTGGCTTTTTATTTCCTTCCTCACTTACTCTCTGACTATATCAGAATGTTACTAAATACCCATGCCAAATATTTGTGCCAATGCACATGTGGGTTCTGACTTTACATCATCAAGTAACTTCATAGATTTTTTTTTCACCATTAAGTTAATCTCTCACAAGCAAAGTAAAAGTTTCTTTCTAACTCCCTAATTTTTGTGGCCCATTCTTCATAAGCATCTCGACAGCAGCATCAACAAAATGACAGAATTGAGACATAGAGGGGGCAGTTTATTACTTTATAGGTATGAAAAACTCTTTTTTTTGGTCTTTACATTTATTACTAGAAATATTTGGCTCTTTTTAATGGTATTACTGTTATTATATAATAAGTTTAAGTAGTAACTAATTTCAACACACCATTTTGGTCTTCCTACTAAAATAATGCCCCTTTTTCTTCCTAAGAAAGAAATAATGAAGGCATGATCAAAAAATATGGCTGATTTAGGCTTATTAGATGTAGATGATTACTTGCTTATGAGTTTGTGAGTACACTGGCAAAAACTAGGTTGAAAATCAAACCATTAAATTAAATTTTTAAAAAGGAAAGATAGATAATATAATTTCAGTTTATGTCTGAAGCTAAACAAAAATATCTACCATGTATCACAATGGACTTTTTTTGGGGGGGGTGCAGATGGGAAAGGGTCAGTCTTGGGGCTTGAACTCTGGATCTGGGTGCTGTCTGTGAGCTTCATTATTGAAAGATTCGCACTCTACCACTTGACCTACAGTACCACTTCTGGTTTGGGGGTGTTTATTGGAGAAAGCAGGCTCATGGAATTTCCTGCCCTGGCTGACTTTGAGCTGCAATCTTTAGATCTCAGCTTCCTGAGTATCTAGGATTACAGGTGTGAAAAAATAGTGTCCAGTTACAACATATGTTTTAATGATAAGTTTTTTTAACATAATGATTATAGAAAACATCTCTCTTTGAACATACTGTATAGTATAAAATATAAACAAAATATGTGCTTTACAAATGAGTGGACACTTTATAACACATGACTCTCACTGTCTGAGCTCAGTTTTACAGTCATCTCTACAGGAAACAGCAGTTCATAATATAAGACAGACTCGATAGCAATGTGGAAGTACACAAAGCCTATCGTGCCAGCACGATAAAAAGGTCATAATGAATGAATAACCAGAATGTAGAAATGCTTGTGCAAAACTGCACTGTTTTTGCTGTCTAATAGGAGTAAAACTAAGAACCACTTAGTGAAAATAACCCCCAGTGGAAAAAGGCTTAGAGTTCAAACAACCAGGAATCTATCCACTAGCACACATGAGAAGAAAAGGTAGAACCATGTGCAGCAGGAACAACACATGATTTGGCCATTATGCCTGGTGAGGAAGCTAGCACTAGAATAAGCCAAAATCTATCTCCACTGCCAGTCTTCAAACTCACCTCTATGTCTTTATTCTGGAATGTGTAGGACACAAAGAAATGTTTGATTGAGTCTTTTCCTTCCCTTGTAAGTGTGTTTCTCACATCCCTGGACATCCTTATAAAAGATGAATCATAGATTCTCTGGATTTACTGCACCAGTCCATTTGACTGGAATCCAAAGTTCATCTTCAACAAATTGAACATAATGTTGTGCATTTACACATACTTCTTCAAATGTCCTTGCATTTGATATGTCAGTGTTCCATCTGAGGGGTGTCTTATATCTGACCTGAATTTTAAGTCATCATGGAATGCTGGGGAGCGAAATATGATAGCAATTCCAACTTTGATTTCTGTAAACATGTCCAAAACACCTCTATTTTTAAAGATTTTGTTTTTCCTTCTTTTTATGCCAGAGATGAATTAATATGGAATAGAATGTCAAAGGGATCAAAGAATAGAGAGAAAGCCTTGTCTTAGGGAATGAAATAAACTGCTAGATTTATAAAAAAAAAAGACCAAAATGAAAGTACCTAAGATTATGGTTGCCATAAAACTTGAGAGAATAGCAATGTTAATACAGAATATCAGCACAAGCAAACATAGTCACTGGAGGTAAGCCAAGGTGAACCACTGACTTCAAAAGGGTGGAAGCAAAGAAGGAATAAAAGAAGTATTTTCCAAAAGAGACAGGATTTTAGAAAACATCCTTCATAGAAAAAGGAAACCCTGATACTGAAAATAAGGCTTTCATAACAAGTATTTTCATAACAGAGTTGACTAATTAAAAGTAAAGCCAGTTTCATTTAACATATTTTTTCAGACATATCCATATGTTGAATTGAAGCCCTTTTGTAAATTTAAAGAATATATATGTGTATACGTATATGTGTGTATATTTATATGTATATATGTACATATATATGTGTATATGTCTACATATATATGCATATGTACATAGCCAAGCCAATCTAGGTTATTTTTCCCATCATATTCTGTTTTGCTTAAAAGTTTAATAAGTATTATTTGTAAGTGAACTCAGAAACCTGTTTAATTTTCAGAGAAGAATGTTGTTTCCCTAATTTAGAAAGAAAACCTGGGGCCGGGAGTTTGGCCTAGTGGTGAGAGTGTTTGCCTAGCATGCAGGAAGACCTGGGCTCCTTGTTACCACATACATAGAAAAAAGCCGGAAATAGTGCTGTGGTTCCAGTGATAGAGCTCCAGCCTTGAGAATCTCAAGGACAGTGCTCAGGCCCCGAGTTCAAAGCCCAGGACTGGCAAAAAAGAAAAAGAAAACCTGTATATCTCAATGCTTCTCATAAAAGGATAAAAAATAATGCTCAGTATCCTGTTCATTGAGTAACTACCCACTGGATGAAAACTGGGACATTAAAAGCAGACAATAACTTCCTACAGTGCATAAAAAGAATCCTAATTATCTCATAGTGGATCCTCTGTTCCAAGCACCCACTGAACACCTGGGAGCAGGTGAGTTATTCAGTAAAACCTGACCCAATATTCTTTTCAATTGTGCCACTCAGTCCATGTAAACAGCAGAAACAAGCAAGTCTCATCCAGGTATTTGAATCTAAGGTATTTCAGAAATAGTCATCGGCCTAGGAATTATCACTCATGTGGCCAAGATGTTTAACAACATCGTTGCCTACAGATTATTTTCATCATGTCCACCTAAATACCTTTCACATTTAAAATCTGATGACTAATCCTCTATTTTGCTTCCTGTTGTATGTTTTACTGGGAGAGGATGGCTGCTACACAGCTAAATTGGAAGCCTGAGTATTTTTAGTGCTTGGTGAAAAGACTTACATAAAGAACAACTCTATCCACCCTATTGGGATTTTCTTATGTAAAAAGCCTGGCATGCATGGAAGGTATTATTATGACTGTAAAAGCTCCTCACACTACAATCATGGGAAAAGCAGTGCTTATGGAGAATACCATGCGGTTGCATGGCAACTGAATCCTAGTGGAGTTAGTTAGCATGCAGAGAAGATATTATGAGGCCAGGCAAAGAGTGCCCACAGCACAAGCAGGTAACCACACACCTGTTACCCAAGAGCATTTGCTCTGGTAAGAGCATTGGAAAAAAAAGTGCAGCTTTGTTTCCTTGGTGCCAAGACAGAATGCCAGTTAGGATGCTTTGCTTGGCAGCTTCCTAGCCTTCCTTTCATTGTGTAAAAGGAGAAAAAAAAACAAATCACACAACATAAAGTGTCAGCAACAGTTAAATATCCACAGAAACAGTCTTGTGCCAAATCCAGATGTTACTAGGAATGTGACTGTACTCTAACAACCCCTCACATCAGCTTCGTCTCTCAAGGTCTTCTGTAGTTAACAAATACAAGACATAAGTGGTTTTTTGTTGGGAAATTACTGTGTTAGAGCCCATCAGCACTCCTTTTTATGAAATGTATCCTGTGGTAACTACTTTTTCCTCCACTGATCCGTGTGTCCTGGAGAATGAATCCATCTGCCATACAACAAGGCCCGCAAGCCACATCAACCAGCTTCCTTTTCTTGGTAACAGGAGATGGGTTCCTGCTTGAGCATATGACGAAGCCATACAGTGACAGAACATTGTGGAATGCTGAGCTCTCATTCCTTAGGGCTGGCTTAGAATGTAGGTGACTCACCAGAAAAGTGTGGTGATCACATTTCCTCCTGTGGACACATCTTTCCCAGAGAGAAGCCAATACAGAGGAATGTCCTGGAATGCCTAGTCACAAGGTATGAATGATAGAATTCCACCTACATCATTCAAAAACCTGGATTCAACAAGGACAACATCATCTTCAGACATTAGTAATAGATATATCTTTGTCTTTGGATTTAAACCTAGCTTGGACGAATTTTCTCCTTAGTTTGCAATGAGAAACCTCACTACTAAGTTTTAGGCTGATTTGGGGCTTTAATAAATATTTTCCCATTAGATAGCTGTGTAATTTTGAGAAAGTTAAATATCATTTAGAGTCTCTAGGGGTTTGGGGTTGGTGTTTTAAGAATTGAGCACAACTTTGGTGCTGCTGGCTCATGCCTACAATGCTAGCTACTTAGAAGGTTGAGATCAGTGGGATCATAGGTTGAAGCTAGCTCCGGCAAAATGTTTTGGCACATTTGGTAGGGACTTCAAAAACAGCCAGATAGGGTGACATGCAGAAAGTTGAGATTGGTAGGATTAAAGTTTCAGTCCAATGCAGGCAAAAAAGTTTGTGAAATCCTATCTCAAATGTAAGAAGCTGGGAGTGACTGGCCTGTGCCAGCTATGGCAAAAAATATGAAATAGAAGGTTTACTAAACAGGGATGAGGACATTGAAGGAAACCTTATCTAAAAAGTAGCCAGAGCCAAAAGGACGGGAGGCATGAGTTGAATGGTGTAGCCCTTGTCTTAGCAAATGCAAAGCCTGAGTTCAAATCCAGTTCTTCCAAAAGGAAAAGTGAGCACAATAATTAATGGTATATTCAGACATTCAGAGAGCTGGATCCTTCATTTCTGTTTTCTGAACCACTCATTCTGGGGTTCCCTTAACCTAAGACAAACTAGTTGGATTTTAAACTGTTTAAGGAAGCTGTAGAATATCATTTTGGTCCAGCGGTTTGAATAATCCTCCTCCTATATAGCACAAAGCTCAATCCTCCTTGCTGAAATAGTTGACATAATCTTTGCCCTTAAGGTCCATCCTGAAAAGCTCTCTGTGGAAGGCTTTGCGCTCTGTCATGCAAAAAATTTTCTTATAAAAACAAAGCAGAAGGTACAAGGATGTGTGTTTGGAAGAGAGTGAGATAAGAGAAAAAAATACAGAAGCACAAACCCCAAATTAACCTCTCATTATATTGTCCCCACAAAATAGGTAATATTCTGAGTTGTCACAAGAGTCACCGCACCAAGTCAAAGCTTCCTCAGTTGTGAAGGCCTTGATGTTTCATTCATTTTTCTCGGTGTTTGTGAGCCAGAAGAAATGCTCTACAGTTCTCTTGATCAAATATTCCATTCAAACACTTAAGTATCTCTATTTTTACAGCTTAGTAGCCATTAGGGGGAAGTATTTTTATTTATTATTCTAAGACATTCACAGTGACTAAAATTCATGCAAATATTGGGCATTCAGTCAAAATGTTCCTCTTAGGAGTTTTTGACAATACTCTGGAATGATACTTCACCATAGTTTGGGATCCTAGATATTAAGCTAGTTCCTAAGGATGCTGTAGTTTATCTTTAGAAAAGTCCTAGGAGGAGAGGGGCTTTGATTAGTCGGGTTTTAAGAAAAGGAAATCGGGCTTTCAAATTTACTAACTTGTTTAATAGTTGAGCTAGACCAGGGGAGGACAGGTGCCTAAATAGGAATCTCCTGATTCAGGAGTAGGGGAACATTATGCTCATCTAACATGACATTAATTATATTCCTTCCCCAAGCAAAAACTTTGTGCTTGATAGCCAGTCTGGAGCTGAAAACCCAGAGTGTATACTACTCAGAAGGCTTCAGGGAGAGATAAGAGCAATAGTTTGTTAAATATGCTTCCAGTTGACGTTTAGAGTATGCATCACGTGACACACAATGCCACAACCTTTTCCTAATCATGAAAAGCTTTCTAGAATAGCTGAAGCTTGAGCAGAACCATAGGAGATAAAAACAATGTCCAGCAATATAGAAAAGGTATTGAAAAGGTTTTCATTATGCATGTTGATCATCTTCGCAGAGGTATTTCTATATATGCACACAATGTGCATTGATATGTCTCTCTACATTTCTTCTGCTTATGACAGTCCCTTCAAATCACTATTCTACTTTTACGTGTTTTTAAGTTTCCATACATGAGAGTGAACACGTGATAATTGTACTTCTATGTCTAACTTATTCATCTGAACGTAATATCCTTCATTTCCCTTCCTGTGGCAGAAATGACCTAATTTTGCTACATAATATAAATCGGGTGCAGGATAAAACTTAACAAACGAACGGATCTGGTGGCTGTTTTGAATTTTCTTCCAAAATTTCACAACAAATTTAGCATTATAAAAGCTTTGTGAATATTTCCATATAATGCAGAGTCAACAACAGGCTGTTGGCTCCTGGAGGGTCTATATTCCCCAGACATAATGCTCCACTGGGTAGATGAAAGCTGATTGTTGAAGCCCCTTAGTCAGATAACAATAATAAAAAAGAAAAGTCTGGAACAGAGTTCTGTTACCTGTTTACTTACCTCAAGTAATAACCTTCCTTCAGTCCACTGCAGATTAACCTAGATATGCTTTTTAAAAATACACACATTTCCCCTTTGTTGGAAGGTGAAGAAGACATGACTCTACTTTTAATCCTGTGTTCCCAATCCCATAATTTACAGACCAGGCTTTCAAATAACTGCCAAAAATGTAGGCATAATAATGAGTTTGCAACCTGAGATGTTCCTATTTAGTGTTTTGAACAGAAGCCCCTATGATTTCAGTTAAAAATTCTGTCAAAAAGAAGTTAAAAAAAATAAAAGCAGAGCCCAGCAGACAGGGTGGAGCTGAAATAAATATGTATGCCACACTCTGCTTCAAGGGGAGACAAGGTTGTCTCTATTCAAGGGGAGAATTGGCTCTGTTACAATTCAAACATATCATAAAAATGCTTAATGATGCATTTTCACTCGCCTTGCCCATCAAAATCCCCACGTGCCTGATCTTACAATTGCAATCCTAATGGACCTGAGTTTGGAGAGAGATTTATTACCAAATTAATGGGGAAATGGTCATATACTGATAATACTTATAATATATTGAGCATTTATAATGCACTGAGACCTGTGTGAAATATTTTGTATGCATCTGCTCAACTCTCAAGTATTTCAAAAGAGCAGATTTTAGCAGTCTCCATTTTACAGACAAGGAAGTGAATTCTAGCTCATCATATGGCTATGTATTGGCTTAATAAAGAAATATGCTAGGTGCCAATGGCATGCACCTGTAATCCCAGCTACTCAGGAGGTTGATATCTGAGGATCGCAGTCAGCCTGAGCAGGAAAGCCTGTGAGCTTTGAATCTCCAATAAGCCCCCAAAAGTCAGAAGTGGTGCTGTGGCTCAAATGGTAGAACACTCACCTTGAGCAAAAATAAGCCCAGGGATATTACCCAAGGCCAGCGTTCAAGCCCTAGGACCAACAAAAACAAAAACAAAACAAAAAGTGTGGTTAAATAAAAACACTCATCATCTTCAGTGATATTTCTCTTGCTAAAACAATCAACAGTAAGACAATTCCCATCAGCTTTCCATCTTAAACATGATACCAAGAGATTTGCTGAAATGTCAGGGAAGCATTTATTGCCTTTTCCCCTCTCCCACCCCTCCAACTATAAGGCATTGAACTGAAAGCTTTGTGATTGCTAGATAAGTACTTCTCCATGCTTTTTCTCTGGTAGCTCAACTAACCGTATAAGCTCCTCTGAAACCACAATCTTCCTACCTCCACCTCCCACATAGCTGGAATTACAGGCATGTGTCCACATCCCTAGTATCTTGGAAACATTGAATTTTTTAAGTAATAGTTTGGATCCCTTCCTCAGTAGCTGCACCAGGGGATGGATGAAAGGGAAGACAACCTGGCTGACCCTAATTATAGTTTCCTTTAGTCCTGAAATCCATCCCACGATGGTGGCTGGGATTAGGAGCTCTTCATCTCAATAATGTGTTCACTGAGGTTTTAGACACTCACTTAAAATCTGAAATACCTCCCTAAACTTATATGGAAATGGATTCCTGGACCCCACTGTGTGGTAGCATTATAATTAACAAGCTGTTTTAACCTGCATTTCAATAAGTCAAACTCTTCAGATTACAAGTACAGTAGTATTTTCACACCAAAAGGAATGAAACAAACAGCTGTATCTATTGCATGTGCATCATGATAATCAAGAAACCGGGGAAATAGAAAATTTAGCATATGGAAAAAACTAAAGTAAATTAATAGAGCATATAGTGTTCTCAGTTGTTTTGGACAGCAGGTGGTTAGAAAAAGGGGGAAGAAATCTGGAATCAGCATACTATATTTGACATTATTATTACCATGTTTCGCAGAGCACTGACTTTCTTTTTAAGTGAATCAAACCTGGAACTAATTTTGACAGCTTGGATTCGAACTACTAGGTGATGTAAATTCTGTGAGAACAGAGACTCCATTTCACTCACTATAGTGAAACAGTACCATCAATTAAAAATAAATTAAAGTATTAGTCTAGTGAAGTAATATGAATAAGTCAAAAGATTTTCTCCATTTCATTTTGATTTAGAAATAAAAGAAAAACACAGAGATAGCTTGAATATAATAGTTTGGACATTGCTTTTCTTTTTCTTTTTATTATTGCAAGATTTAACCTGGACAAATTCAAGCTCTATACCTTATAAGAGAAATGTAAAACAGTACACAAACACCTCTATCTCCTTGTTACTCAAGTCCTCACATTGTTTTTATTAAGCATGGGTGTGAGTTTCATTAAAAATTAACATTTCCATCATATTTAACAGTTTTTATTCATGAAAAATAAATAATCCATTTTCAGTAACCACATTTGCAAGATCCTTCTTTCTTAACCAAGAGAAAAGAAACTGAAAAATGCACCTATGATTTTCCTAAAATACTTTCTTAGCCTAAGTATTTGACATTAATTTGTACCTTCAATCACTTCATGTAGCAACTTAACTTTTACATACGAATTAGTTGAATTAGGCTGAAAGCATTGTTTAATTTCTGATGGAAATATAAAAAGTCTGTGGGAATGCCAGGTTGAAAAGGCAACTTGGTAGATATTAAGGGGGGAACCAGACAATTCAAACACTTTGGGAGACAAACATTCATTTTAGTGACTAAGTTGAAAATACCGTCTACCAAAGTCTCCTCTGATCCTTTCATTTCTATCTCCATCCCTTAAGCTCCAAAGATTACAGACACCCTGGAGGAATGAAGGAAATCAAGATTCCTTTCAAGTTCTTTCTTCATTTTCCTTTCACATATTAGCCCAAAACCTGGGCTGAGAAAAGAAATACTAAATTTCTGCCATTAGAAAATTCAAAGTGGGTGAATAAAATCAGCTTAAATCTACCTGCATGGGGCAAGAAAATACAGATACACAGTTGTCATTGCCATAGCACGCTGCAAATTTAGGTGTCACTCGAAGATATGCTCATCCCTATGATATTGATTTATGGAGCTCGTCTCTATCAGCAAGATCATCTTAATGGCAAGTGACAGAAAACATCAACCCAAATCAGTTTAAACAACACTTGGTCTTATTACAATCCTGTAGGAGGCAATCCTCAATGGATCCCCAGTGCTTCAGAAGCAAGGGCTTTTAAGCGTGGTTTTCACAGGAAGCACTCTTTGAAGATACCATGGCTTCCTTTAATACAACAAACAGGTGATTTAATGCACAGAAAAATAAAAATATCATGTCCCCTCATAAGCAAAAATAAGAATAATTACCACCTTTTGTAAAGATTTGGGTTCCCCAATCCAAGAGAGTTCCTGCTCTATATGCTGTATGTAAAGCAACCATAGTGAAAGCCTGAATCACATGCTTCTCTTCATGATCTACTTTCAGGAACTAAGGACTCAGGGAAACACCGCAAATGATAATAAGCTGACAATTACTAATGGGTTTCAGAATTAAATAAACATCTCAGTTTGTAAGACAGGTAAGTTTCCAGATGTATCCCCGGTCCTGAGACTGTCATAAAAGAACAAAATTAGAGCAGACTCAGATTTTCCAAGCTCTTGAAGTACTTCTCCATTATTTTCTTGTTATGCCTTGCTATGATATGTTGTTTTAACATTAATATGGCAGTGAGATGGCTGTAAAGGGACCAGAAGAATCACCAAACTAAGAAAAGTGCCTACCCAAAATGAGAGCTGTTGTATTTCTGTATAGTGTTAAGGAGAAAAAAAAGAAGGTCCTCCCAGAAGTTTGGCTTCACAGTCCCTGAGCTGGTCACTTCCTGTTTTTATGTTTTTATGTTTTATTCATAAACCAAAATAAAAACAGCAGGGAAATAACTTATTGGTCAGCACAGGAGCTGGAGAAAGTCACATATTCTTTCTAATCAAGTGAAAGTCAGAGAGAGACAAAGAATGTGAATTTAGCTGGCTAAGAGCTCCTGAGCGGCTACAGTTTGGGAATGGAGAAGACAGAGATACTTCTGAGCAGAAATGCCATGCTCTGATTTAATTGGGATTGGAATGGTTTGGGTTATGACAAAATTTCTCCCCTTCTCTCCAGCAATAGCTTTGAACATTAACTATGAATTGGTCTTACTTTAATATTAGTATATAGGTTTTAAAGTTTTTATTTCCCACAACAGGGAGCTATTTATGGAAGATTGGAAGTGACATTTAATTAGTAACTTTTTGAAACAAAGAGGAAATGGTTAAAGAGAAATATTTCAAAAATACACCATAGTGATTAATAAAATAGAAAGGCAATAATTTGTGTCCAACTGGAATAAATGTACAGTTAAAGGTTTAGCTAATTTATCTAGGTCAGCAAAACAAGAATATGTAGGTAGGAGCTTAAAATTAGAAAAATAAAAAAGCCCTGAAAAGTTCTAGTTATTATTATAATTTTACAAAGAAATCTAACATCTATTCAGCAACTTTTCCAGGGAATTCACCTTAATCTTATTTCTCTACTGTTACAATTTTTATTATCATATATTAGTTGCACAAAGAAGTTTCATTGTGATATTTCTGTACGTGCCTACAAAGTACCCTTATAAAATTCACATCTTCTATAACTCCTACTCATGTTCTTGTCCTGCTTCCTAAAACAGTTCTAACCAGTTTTATTGTACTGTTCTCATATATATATGCAAAGTCCTTCAACCATATTTACCCTTCTTCACCTTATTCTTTCACCCTCTTGCATCCTGCAAACAAATAGAACCTGTTTTTCATTCTTATCCTTTGAAAAGATGGCTTGGACACACACATATATAATTATTTGCCTTTCTATGTATAAACAGAAAATTTGCAGATACATTTTGTCTTGTTCTCACAGTAATTTGCCTCGGTAAAGCTAAAGTAGATGTGGTTTGTAATGGCCTATCTGCCAACATGACTTAAATCCTGTGTCCATATGGTTGCTGAAACCTGCTCTGTGTTTGTCGACCAAGTTGTTTCTATGTGAGAGTAACAATTGAATTGTTATACTGATTAGAGCAGATTTCCCTTATTAATGAGTGTCCCATATGATCAATTAAAGATGATTCAAATCAAAAGGCTGAATAAGAGTGACCTCTTCACATCTAGTTATTTGAACTGAGACTTGGGTCTTTTCCAACCTTCAGATTCAGATTGAAACATCAGCTCTTCATGGGTAACCAGCCAGGTGGGTTTTGGACTGAAACATACACTGTGGGTTCTCCTGGTTCTCAGGACTTTGAACTCAAGCTGGAATGTAAACATTAGCTTCTCCAGGGCTCTAATTTACCAACTGTTAAGTGAAGTATTTGAATCTCCTCAATTGTCTATGAGTTTTCCACAACTGTCTGATCAGTTCCTAATCAAAAAGAGAGAGAGAGAGCAGTACATACAACATGAACACATCTGTGCGTATGGATATATCTTTATATGTGTATGCTATAAAGATGGCTTCTTTGTCATTTCTATCACTAATTAACCCAATAATAGAATAATCAGCATCCTACAACTACGTTGAATGTGGTAGACACTACCTAAAAACTACATCTATTTCTAATAATTTAACAATTTGTTCAAATTAACCAACAGTTAAGATTCTGTTCCTCAGTTATACTAGCACATTTCTAGTGCTCAGTAGCTAGTGGCTACAACTCTGGATAACATAAAAGCCCAACATAAGATTAAATAATCAGAATGTTCCTTTTTATGACTGAGCTATTCAAAGTAAATTTTTATTCTATTGGCAACTGAGCTTGTTTAGAAGAGCTGAAGTTGGGAATTAGGATGGTATAGATTCTGGCATATATAAAATGCTTCAGTCATATCTGAATTCTTCCCTCGTCTTTAACACATTGTTCTTGTGTTCTCTTGCCTAATCTTTTGCATCTGTTCTCTGTATAACTCAAGCTGTTACTCCCTTCTCAGAAGTACTTAATTTATACTTTTATATAGCCTAATTGTTCTCTTGTGGACAGTCAAGAACCTATCCTTCCACATTCTTATGGAACCTTTTCCTTTAGCTTTTCCCAGCTCCATATTTGTAGCCCTCTGCAAATTGTGAAAGGAAAAAGGCTTCTATGGGTCTTATTAAGTATTATGTTTCAGATTCTAAAACAATGACACATACACAATGCTTCACTTTGAAAAATAATAAATTGATAAGTAAATTCAATAAAGAAGTAAGAAGTGGATGAAAAATGAAAGAGTACCTGGGCAAATCAACTTTATTCAGTGAATCATTATATTTTGAGCGGAGACCATGAAATCCCTATGTGGATATCAGATACCCCGTCTACTTTTCAGTGTCTCTGGGTTGTTCATCAGAAGAAGGTCTCAGGTTTTGTGGCTGCTAAGGTAGTAGCAGAAGCATAGGTATGGTTGGATCAAAATGAGTGTAAGGATTCCAAGCAGCTCTATCTGCACACTCTACTGAGGATCTGTTCTAGAGACATCAATTTTGTGATACATTTCCAGCTCCCGGAAGACTTGTCACTGATCCAGCAGTTCTGGTGAGGAGAGTTCTCTTTTCCCTATGGTGCCTGCAAAATTCAGTGTGAGCCCATCTTTGGGAAAGTGTAGACTACTTCACAGAGTGAGGTATGCAACGCACAGTATGCAATATCCTATTGTTCTGACTTATAGCACTAAGATCCTGCAGTCAGGATTGGACTTGACTCCAACTAAACCGCAAAGACTGAATGATGAGCAACAAATGAATGATGACCTCAGAAGCAAAGCTGGGTCTGCTTAGTAGAAGAGAGACCTACCAAAATGAATTCTGTGTCATGTGTGATTTGCTTTTAGGGAGGCACCAGCTTCAATATAAAGATATCGCGGTTCTGCCTTTATTTTTCCTATGATATTCTCTTACATGCTACTGCTTCCTTCCTTTTTGTTTCCATATAACAAGCAGATAAATTAGAAAGTGGAAACAAATTCCATTCAATGGCAGCTTCTCTTAAACTCTCTAATCATCACTTGTCACATACTGTCATCAATGATACCTCCCTTCTCTCATCTACTATTGCTCACTTACTAGGGTCACCTATTGAACTTCAGGAGGATTCCCTCAGTTATTTCCCCTTTCTCATAGAACAATGTTCCAATCAAATTTCTTTCCTCTCTTTTTTCTGATGGTACTCATCAGATTCCCTCCAAATACATTTTTCTTCTCTGCAAGTGGTACTGAATGTTCAGGTGTGATTTAAGGGCATTGAGTCACATGGTTAAGGGTATTCCTCTTTATTACTATATCATTTACAGGGACATGTGTGAACCTAGAATGAATCATGTTAAGTGAAGTAAGTTAAGCTCAGAGAGACATTTTTCTTCTTCACATGTAGAAGCAAGATCTAAAATACACCAGGACACACACCAGGATCTAAAACACACACACACACACACACACACACACACACACACACACACGACATAAACTATACAGGTCTTTAGGCATTTACACAGTGAGTCAAAAGGAAGATATTCCTAGGAAAGGAACACAAAGACACAAGAGCTATGTGCACAGAATCATGCAAAATAATATTTATAGAAATGAACTCTGAAAAATAGAAACAAGAGTTTTTCTTTTTTCTGTTTTTGTTTTCTTTTCTTTTCATTCTAAACTGAACTGCTTAAAATACGGAAGTATAACTATTCCATGATGCAAAGGTTGGTATAATTTGAAATAATTACAAGTCTTAGAAAGTACAGGAAACCTCCATTCAAGCCTTAACTGGTTGCTTTTATTTATTGCATCAGTTGCTACCTAACACTAACAGATTCTTAAGTTTCCAAACTTCGTTAGGTCAGAGACAGTGAATCAAACTCAGTACCTGAAAGTTTTGCCTATTGGCTAGTGTTCTACCAACTGAGCCACATGTCAAAATCCAACTCCTCAAGTTTTATTCAATATAACTATGCTGTAAACTCCCAAATTATTAAAGAATGTGTTTCAGCATACAGTAAATATAAAAGTTTTTATACATCAATATTTTATGGATGTGAATGTTAACATCAGGTTGTATTTTATTGAATTGGTATGCAAGCACAGCCTCAATTTATTCAACTTCTACAATGCAAGAAAATTAACAGGGTAAGATTCCTTCACACCAAAATCTTATTGTCAGTGTGATATGGAGAGGAAACCACATTTTCTAAGTTACAAAATAACTACTCAGGAATACCACTGTGGTCCTGAAACAAATAAGCAATCAAACCAGAGATTTCCCTGAAATGAAGGCAGGCAATCATAACTTGAATTGATTAATCATGGATCAGGCCCACAGCCCTTGGAATAGGTGCAATCTGATCATCTTATTTGTAAGAACATCTTCAAATTCATAGTAGCAATAATCTTTCCCTGGGAACAGCAGAGATGACACACATTAGACTCTGAACAAACATTTACTTAGACTCAATAAAAATGAACTAACCAAATGGTGCATTACTAACTAAATACCTTGGTTGCTTATAGGAGTTTAGTTTCATTTGTGTTTCACTAAGAAGAGAGGATAATAGACTTTATAATGAAAGTTGACTGTATCTATGCTTACATTTACTCTTATTTAAAAGAAATGTTTTCATGTTATGTACCATCCTGACTAGACTAAAGCAGTAAATTATGAAGACTAATAACAAAACTAACTATAGTAATTGTTACATTGGAAAGAAGAAACAAAAGAGAGAAAATAAAACTAATCAATACTTCTCCAACTGAGGCATTGTTTATTAACAAATATACTCTTTCAAACATTACCTGAAACAGGTGACATGTTTCCAAATACTTCATTCTGGATTTATTTTGACTTTAAGACATAAGGCTAAAAACTCCAGGCAACTCTGTGAAATTAATTCAGTTTACCACCCAAATTTTAAAGGAAAATTGTTCAGTGCAAAATTACTTTGACATGGTAAAAATATGGGCCATATATTGAAACTAAATATAAAAAGGCAAGGTATGTTGATTTCCTTAAATAACTAGGGTTATAATAATTCTACAAATGACAGTATCCATTCAATGCTAAAGCCTATATATCAGATTTCAATTTGGATTTTAAAGACTTACTGATAAAATTCGCATTTGTAGTGTAAATTGATTAAAAGAACTTGCAAATCTAAATTCTAGATATGCCTCAACTATGGTTTGGTGTTTGCTTGTTTTAAGAAGCTTTGACGATGCGAATTAGACACTAGTGGATTGCACCAGCAATCTTAGCTACTTTAAGAGACTGAAATTGAGGTTATTATGTTAGTCTGGACAAAAAAAGGGTTTAAGCAAACACTTCTCAAATAAGGATTAAATAATGTCACTCACCTGTCATTGAAACTACCAGAAAACCTACCAAAAAATCTATCATAGACAAATCACATCTAAGGTATAAATGGGGATAGACATCGAGACCATATATCCGAACAAGTAGGCAAAATTGAGGGTTGAAGGTGTTGTAGACTTGGAAAAGTGCCTGCTGAACAGGCACCCTGAGTTCAAACAGTACTAGTAGGAAAAATAAATTAACAGTTATTTTCAGTAGGAGAGATTATTAATTAGCATATGCAACATCAACAAGTCCAATTAAGCTTTTCAGCTTAAGGTTCCCACCCTACCCTGAGCCAAGCCCCACTTCCCATCTTGTAGAGGTTAATTGGAGAGAAGAGTCTCAGGTCCTTTTGTGCCCAGGTTAGCTTTGAATATTGATCCTCAAATCTCAGCCTCCTGAGTAGCCACCCATGCCCAGTAAAACCAATATTTTTCCATATATTATTTATTGCAATTATTACAAGGGTTACATTATATTCACCAAATAGAAGGTGCATTACTTCACAAACATTGATGCCCTTTCTCATGTCTTGGTCTCCATTTCCCTCCCTCTACCCCCAACCCTCATCTTGTTTTCCCCCCTTCCCTATCCTATTTCAAATAACCAAATAAGCATATGTCAAATATATCAGATAACAAGGTGAAATACTGTAACAATATGAAATAACCAAGGGATGGCAAAAGAGATGAGAGGTAACATAGTACATTAAGGATAACCATCACTCATTATATGGCTTTTGTTTCTATATCCTGGAGGTCCTTTCATTTAGGGTCATACTATATGGCCTTATGTGTCTAGGTTTTCTTCTATTGTAAATATCCGCTAGAAGAGCCCAGGGTTCTACTGATTGTGACAAATAAGGGAAACCATTGAGCCTATGTTCCTTTGAGTCTGGCTTACTTCACTTAATATGATTTTTTTCTGTCTTTCCATATCCTTACAAATGAGGCAATGTCCTTCTTTCTGACAGCAGCATAGAATTCCATTGTGTATAAATACCACATCTTGTTGATCCACTCATCAGCTGAGTGGATCTTTTAATGGGATGGTGGTTTCTTTGGAGATTAGTTTTGGAGTGATTCAATTTTATAAGCTGTTGATATATTTTAGATATAAGGCCTTTGTGTGTTGTATGGTTAATGAAGATCTCCCACTCTGTAGGCTTTCTAGTTAGTTTGCTAGCTATGTCCTTTGCATACAGAAGCTCTGCAGTTTAATGCAGTCACACTTATCCAGACATTCTCTGATTTGTTGTGTTTCTTGGTCCTTATTAACAAAGTTTCAACTTGTGCCAAGGAGACCTAGTGTATCTTCTATTCCTTCTTGTAAAGTTTCCAGTGTATCTGCTTTTACCTCGAGGTCTTTGATCCATTTGGAGTTAATCCTGGTGCATAGTGACAAAGAAGGATCCGACTTTAGTCTTCTGCAGGTGCTTAACCAGTTCTGCCAGCACCACTTGTTGAAGACGCTGTCTTTCTTCCATTCTATTTTTTGGTTCCCTTATCAAAGATTAGGTGGCCATAGGTCTGTGGTTTAATATCTGGGTCCTCAGTTCTATTCCATTGGTCATCAGGCCTGTTCTTGTGGCAATACAAATCAGTTTTGTTCACTATAGCTCTGTAATTGAGTCTAAAGTTTGATATTGCAATTCCTCCTGCACTGTTCTTTTTACTAAGAATTGTTTTTGCTATATGGGGTCATTTATTATTCCATATGAAATTTTGGATTGTCTCTTCTATTTCTTTAAAGAATGACATTGGGATATTTATGGGTATTTCACTGAATTTGTAGATAGCCCTTGGCAAGATTGCCATTTTCCAATCCAGGAGCATGGGAGGTTTTTCCATTTCCTCAGTTCTGCTTTAATTTCCTTATTCATGGTTTTAAAGTTTTCCTCAAAAAGGTCCTTTACATCCTTGTTTAAGGTAATTCCTAGGTACTTTATTTTCTTTGTGGCTATTGCAAAAGGAGTTGCTTTCCTGATTGTTGCCTCGTTCCTCTCACTGTTGGCCTAGAGGAAGACAGTTGATTTTTGAGGGTTAATTTTATACCCTGCTACATTGCCAAAGATTTGAATCAGCTAAAGGAGCATGGGAGTAGAGTCTATAGGATACTTTAAATACAGAATCATGTCATCTGCAAAGAGGGAGAGTTTCACTTCTTCTTTCCCTATTTGCATCCACTTTATGCTTGTGTCTTGCCTTATTGCTCTGGCTAGGAATTCTAATACTATGTTAAAGAGGAGTGGAGAGGGTGAGCATCCTTGTTTTGTTCCTGTTTTAGCGGGGATGACTTTAGCTTTTTGCCATTAAGTACAATGCTAGCTGTGGGTTTGTCATACACAGCCTTATTATACTGAGGAATGTTCCGTGGATTCCTGGTTTCTCCAGATCTTTTAGCGTAAAGGGGTGTTGGATCTTGTCAAATGCCTTTTCTGCATCTATTGAGACAATCATGTGATTCTTGTCCTTGCTCCTGTTGATATGTTGAATTATATTAATTGACTTGCATATGTTGAAAAAACATATTCCTGTGATGAATCTTGTTTGATCATAGTGTATAATTTTTTGATGAGTTGCTGAAGACAGTTGGCCAGTATTTTGTTGAGAAGTTTTGCATCAATATTTATTAAAGATATGGATCTATAGTTCTCTTTCTTTGCTGAATTTCTGTCTTGTTTTGGGATGACGGTTATAGTGGCTTCATAGAATGAGTTTGTCAAAAAGCCTTCATTTTCAATTTCGTTGACAAGCTTAAAGCGTATTGGTGTGAGCTCTGCTTTGAAGACCTTATAGAATTCAGTTATGAATCCATCTGGCCCTGGGCTTTTCTTGGATGGGAGGTCTCTTATTGCCATTTTTATTTCAGTGCTTGAAATAGGTCTGTTTAGTTGTATTAGGTCTTCTTGTGAAACCAGTATTTTAATTTTAGAAAAAATTCATTTCAATTGCAGTATATTGAAACAAATATACTTGTGAATTTAACATTGTAAACCACCCCAAAACTAGAATTCCATCTTATATAGCTGGATCAGAATACTGTAAAGATTCAAAATTTGGTAATTAATGCTGTGAAAATAATTTGGCAAATATACTACAAAAGTCATTAGGACATTTTTACTAATTAAAGGGAAAGTATGAATATGAAAGTAAAAGTTAAGTCAAAGTCATTCTGTAATAACATTTGAATGAAAAAGCTCATAACATACTCCTATTGCATTTAAAATTTTAATATAAATTGAAATGAACATGTGCAAATATGGATTTCTATCATTCTCTCTCCATATGTATGTGTGTATATGTGTGTGTGTATTTGTGTGTATGTGTATGTATGTGTGTGTGACATCTACAGTCAAAATTCCATATATTTTCATATTAATTTTCCTTTATTGTTTCTGGACTCATGAGACAGAGATCTAAGGCAATATTTTGAAGAACAAATAAAAGAGAAAATGCTAAAGGCAAAAGAAGGAAGGGAAAATATGAAACAGTACTCTAACATAATCTTGAGTAGTCAGCCAATGAAAATAGGGTCCTTAGAAGACTAATATGAAATTGTTTAATAGGAACAATATGCTCCAAAGATTCTATTCTCATCTAAAACTATCTTGGAATGGGATAACGCTTGAAACTTGGCCTCACCCAGTGGTATTCCAAAATAATTCAGTGGCTTAGTTATGTAAGATTTGGCTAAGCTTCTTTTTATATACCATTTTGCATGGTGACAATAATCTAGAAATTTAATACTGGTAAATAACTCAAAATTATTCCACGAAATGCTACAAATGATGTAATGTTTGTAGTGAAAAGAAAATTAGCCTGCAATTTGTTGTATTTATGGATGCGCCTGTTATTGATTGTATTCCCAGATTGTACTGCTGTGGGTTGTACTTCTGAATACTTCACCATTGCCTGCATCATCAGAGATAATTCATTTGCATTCAATGAGGTGCAGTTCTCTGATCTGAAAAATGAAGGGCTAAATGCAATATTTTGTAGTCCCTTTCCTAATATAAAGAGAACTCTCTGAAATTTTAAGGATTTCACACTCAATATTTTTTAGATAAATGATTTGTATTACCACTAATAAATATTAAAATTAGTATGTTTCATCTTTATTCAGAAGAGACATAATAAAGTATTAAATCAAACCTTAATATCCTTAATGTAGATTATATTATCAGTTCAGTAATTAATAAAGCAAACTCTTCAATCAGAGTGAAATCCAACAACCAGTATTATTATCTTAGCAAAGTGTCAACATCTAGAATAACTACATATTCAAAAAGTGACAAGATTAAATGATTGGTTTGCATCAAATATAAAATAAAACATATTTATATAGATCCTCCCAGAAAGATCATTCTTCAAGCAAGGACAGCTTTAAAAGTTGATGTTTTCCAGATAATAATGTTAATGGCTTTCTCCCTGTTTCTGTCTCCCATCCAAAACTAATGAAAGAAAAGTCATTTAAACAACACATTTTTTATTTCTGTCCAAATACTGATAAAAATCTTTAATAAACTCCACTTGGAAATTGAGGGAAATGATTTGTTCTGACTTTCTAAATTATCCAAAGTCTAAAATATCTGATAAAGCACTACAATTTTGAAAAGAAAAGATAGTTTCAAGAAAGCCTAAATATAAAATATAATGAAAATATACATTGGGTATTTACACATATATAGTGCTCATATATTAATTTGTAGTTTATATAAGTTTGTGTGTACATATAATATTCTAATAATACTTAAAATATCATCCGTAATCGTGAAATGGGAGTTACATGGCACATGTGTTCAAGCATCTTGCTCTTTTTTTTTTTTTGCCAGTCCTGGGCTTGAGCTCAGGGCCTGAGCACTGTCCTTGGACTTTCTCAAGCCTAGAGCTCTACCACTTGAGCCTCAGCACCACTTCCAGCTTTTTTCTATGTATGTAGTACTGAGGAATAAAACCCGGGTCTTCGTGCATGCTAGGCAAGCACTCTACCACTAGGCCAAACTCCCTGCCCCGCATCTTGC
Organism: Megascapheus bottae; assembly: GCF_031878675.1. Classification (NCBI taxonomy): domain Eukaryota; kingdom Metazoa; phylum Chordata; class Mammalia; order Rodentia; family Geomyidae; genus Megascapheus; species Megascapheus bottae. The sequence continues at coordinate 29,880,656 of NC_143529.1, read as the reverse complement.
TCTTTTTAAACCCCAGGGCTTTGAGCATAAAAGATGTTCAGCACATGCTGTAAAATATTAAATCAACCAAATCCCAATATTATCCTTTTAATTAATGCATATTGATTTAATATTTATGGTATTGCTTATGCTTATCTAAACAGTGTCTTCTCAGGTTATTTTTAAATTTTTTGGTAGTAAATCCAGGTAATTTCAACATCACAGATTTGTTTCATCTTAAAATATTGATTATGAAGGTTTTTTTATTGCCCAGAGAATTTCTGAAACTTTTTATTCTATGTACTAATTGGTATAATATTAGCAGTTAATGAAAACCTAAACCTCAGCAAAGCAGGCTCTCTGTTAATTCTCATGTTATCTAGCAATTCCTGGAAAAATACAAAAACTTTCATTGTTCTTTTTTATTGTATTTTATTGTTAGGGTAACATATAGAGGGTTTACAGTTAACATTGGTCAGGTATTGGATATATTATTTGTTGAACATTATTAATGCCCTTTCTCAGATTTTTGTCCCACTTTCTCTCATCCCACCCCTTCTCAATCATCCTGTTTTTCCCTTTCCCTTCCTAACTTCAAATAAACACATAAATGTATATACATTATACCAGGTAACAAAGTCAGATACAGTAACAACATGAGATAATCATTAGAAGAATAAAATAAATAACTTCATATAGTACATTAAGAATAACAATCACAAAGATAAACCTCTTTTTTCCATATCCTAGAGTTTATTTTCAAGGCAAAACTAAAGCAAGTCACTCCTTGTAGGGATAGAAAGGTGAGTGATGCGGTAATAAGCTAGTTTCTGAGGTGCACAGTAAATAAGATGCTGGTAGAATTGGACCTGGAATGGGGAAGGGAAGTCATACAATAATGAGAATTCCTACCATGCTTCCAAGAGGCAAATTCTCCTGTTGTCCCAAATTAACCCTCAAGATCCAATGACTTGAATTTAGTGTCTTTTTCATGACCTATTTTTAAATAAGATAATTTGAAATTTCTTCCCTACTCTAAATGGAACTGTCAACTAACTTATAGCAAAAAGGAATCTATTCTAGAATTACAAGGTAAACAAACTATGTTATATAATTATGTGTTCTTACAGATTGAATTCTTGATTCTATGCTTCCTAAACCCTAAGCTCTGTGAGATGAGACTGGGACATCAGGAGGCAGTTATCAAATGTTAACATTAATATTCTACTCACCATACTCCCTCTTATCTGAACAGAATGATTAAGTGACCTGCATAATTTATTAAGATTAAATGTGACATCAAAATAGAGTAGTAAGCATAATCAAATAAATAATAGAATCTCATAATGAAAGATAGGTTTGGTATTTGGAAGGATGTTGTAGCCTTAGAAGGACAAGTTCTTTAACACAGTCCTTCTCCAATGTTACCTTAAGCCACATTCCAAAAACATGTGTGTTAATGTAGTGTTTAGAAGAAAATTACTTTGTTACCTGAATGTGAACACTCTCTATTATTGTAACTTTCTTTTTTGATGCATATTTTCATTACTAATCTATCTACAGATGGAAGTATATGTTTTTGAGTCTCTAGAGAGGTGCAAAGAAACAGTGTGCTCCAAGATACTGTTTTAGAAGTAAACAAGAGATAGAAAGATGTTTGATCGGGTGATTTTTTTGCAAAACCTCTTATTTCATTAACAAATCTTTTTCATTTGAACTCATACTGCAGTGTGTGCTAAATAGTTCTCCTGAAAATAGCTATTATAAGTATATCATCATAGTTCCTGCTATTAGCAGGGATGAAAGGAAAAGCTTAATTGGGAAAAGAATCTAAAAAGATTTTTGGTGATATTAAAAACATAAAGCACAAAAACTAAGTAGTTTTCCTAAGTAATTCATTATGAAACCAAAAGTATCTCATTTAGGCTTATGTTCAACATAATAGGTTAGATAGTCATATGACCAGCTCTATTAAAATAAAAGAAGTAAGAAGTCACTTGTCTTTGATTTTCTGGAATTTTCCCCCTAAAAACCATGTTATCAACTGGCCCCAGTGACTCACACCTCTAATCTTAGCTATTTGAAAGGTGGAATTTGAGAGAATCACAGGTCACAGCAACCCTAATGCCTGTAAGATCTCTTTCAGTCAACAACTGGGAGCAGAGGCAAACCTGCTTCCTAGTTATTTACGAAACTAAAATCAAACAAAGTATAGTCCTACTACAGTCTGGGCTGAAAAGTCCACAAGAGGAAAGGAAAACAATATTGGATTGTTTACAACCACAATTTTGTGTCTCTATGGGCCAACGGCAGATATAGGTCTTCAGCAAGGAAAAGTACCTTAGGGGAGACAAAGTTTAAGCAGACAGAGTCTAATGGAAATTAAAAAAAAAAAACTGGTGAATCTTAAAACTCCAAGAGGAGAAAAACCAAAACAAATATTTACTCAAAGAAAGCCTACATGACCAGTTGGCACAGCCATGACAGGTGCTTTTGCCATGTTGGGAGCTGGAGGTGTGGTGATAATACACAAGACCTACGTGATTTGTGTTTAATTCCTCCCCCCCCCTTTTTTTTTCTTCTCACCTCTTGGCAGGTCCTGCACAGCCAATGTATCCATGGGACAATACAACTCTACAGTAAAATGCAAACCTGGTTTGGGAAAGAGAGAGAAGAATGGAAGTTTTCATCTGTGCACTAAAACGGATAGTTCAAGGACACAAGAGGTCAAACCCACACAACAAGAAAGTGGCCACACAAACAGAACAAAGTGCATGTTCAGGGCCCATCTGACAAAGGTAACTTACCATGCTCCATTCTCCCCAAATCCCTTATCCCTTTTATTCATGCTCAACTATTATGTACCTGTATCCATCAGGTTCCATTCGCTAAGTCACCATCTTCCTTCTTTATCTCTTCCATTCTGTTTTTCCTAATAGCCTAGTTCTTACGGTTCTATAGAATGACTGAATTTAATCATGTTACCTATAGTATCTTGTTCTATGTAAATACTCCACTGGGTTTTTAACTGGAAAAGTTACTGGTGCTGGAATATATCTTACAGCAGCAGCATGAAGTGGTTCAGCTCAGGGTACATCCAGTCCAGACTGAGAATTAAGAAAATAACTTACCAGTAACACTTTGGTCAACTAAAAAACCCAAACCAGTTCTCAAATAAGTTAAAGTGCAGCAGAGAAACATAAGAAATAGGAGAAAGCCAAGAAATACAGTACCTCCAGAAGTAATAATTATACCATGAACTAAAATGACAGTGAAGTAGAGGAAGTTCATATAATGTGCTACATCCTGCCTCTCCATAATGGAATACAACTAAAGTTAATGCATGGCACTTAAATTAAGTCTACTAGAAATAGTTTGCTGGTTTAGCACGCATCCAGCAACAAGTTGTGAGAGGTAGACTAAACCGTAGGGATATTAACTTTTAATTAGATCTTAGAAAAAGTTACAGCGAGTATCTCAATGGATTGTTGAGTGAATGGAAGTATAGCAGGCAAATGCACAATTGCATTTAGTAGCTATATTTAAACTCAGTCCTAGTAATTATTTGTGAAGAGTAGGAATTCGATAGCTCTTCCTATGACCTTGAACAAATTGTCTAATTACTTATGTTAAATGTTTTTCCAGGCTATAAACCAGAGTGGAAACTATTTTCCCTTTACTGGCGTCAAAGAATAATATGTTGTAATGTAGAATAAACATTCTAAAATTTGCCTATAACATTTTGACACTAATAGGAAAACATTTTGATGAAAACTAATGCTGTGTGGCTATTTGTGCGGCAACTCAAAGTGTTGAAAATATCTTCCCTCTTTATTCACAAGGAAGAGCTCAGTTTCTGCAAATCCCAATAGTTATTAGTTCTCATGTACCTAATATGAAACTTTTTTGTGTATGACAACCCTTATATACTATACTTTTTTATACTCTCACTTATGAGTAGACAGCCATCTAATTTAGTATCATTAGCAACTACCACTTCAATTTACATATTTCTTTCAAACAGTTATGATGTTAACATTGTTACTATAATGGCATTAAATTCAGGCTTTTGTTAAAGATAATTTTATTGGGGAGATACGGAGCACTGTTGCACCATGCTAAACAAAGAGCCACTTAGAGCAAGTTGCAAAGAATGGGAATGGCCTTCTTGGGGTTGTATTCAAGCTGGACACCAAGACATTTCAGAAACACAGGAGTCACAGGACAATCATTTCTTTGGTTCTTTGAAGTCAGCACTAGTAATATTTATATTCCTACTGTTATATTTAAGAAAAGTTTCTGAGTCACTTGTTTTGGAATCACAATAATTACTGCAAACTAACGACCCCATAGACTCTGTGATTGGCAATACTAACTTTAGGAAAACTGAAAATCTTATGGGCGATTTTAGGAAATACACATTGTGCAAGCAACATAGAGGTATACAGTTAATCTTAATCCAAAATGCAAAGTGTAAATGGCTCATTCGCCATAGAGATGATTGAGAAGGTACAGATTGGGAAGTTTAAAGGGCAGGTGCTATATGAATTTGATTATGAAATAAGAACTCATCAGTGGAGAATGAGAAGAAATTACTCAAAGAGAAAGTTATATATGTTTGCTAAGGCATTTGAAAGTGCTAAACATCGAAATAAAATTCTTTCAGGAAGGCAGGGATTGTAGCAGAGAATGAATTTTAAAAACATATGGAGTTTCAGGGCCGAGAGTTTAGCCCAGTGGTAGAGTGATTGCCTAGCATGCACAAAGACCTAGGTTCAATTCCTTGGTACCACATACATAGAAAAAAGCCAGAAATGGTGCTGTTGTTCAAGTGGGAGAGCTCTGGCTTTGAGAAAGCTCAAGGACAGTGCCCAGGCCCTGAGTTCAAGCCCCAGGATCGGCAAAAAAGAACCCACATACACCCTGAATCCTATACAAAATAAAAACAAAAGTATTTTCTGTTTTCCCTCTAATTAAAAGAGTCTGAAGTTGATCCTGAAGACACATAAATGAGGACTTGGGTCAGCATAAAATTTAACTTGAGGAATTCATTTCATTGATTAATCAGTCTTTTGTAAGCCAGACTGTTGTATTAAGAAAACTTCAGTCCAGTCCTAATATCTAGGTTGCAAACCATTTTAATAGAAATTATGAACTTCTGCTGCAAGAAATATGCATACAAAGTTTCAAATAGTATGGATGTATATAGTAGTTTGGAGATGGATTTTGCTTCCTTTTATGAGAAGTTTACTGTCACAATAACATATCTCTTCTAAAGTGAAAGTATACAGCTATAATAAAGATGCAACTTACTAAATTATCCAGCATAACATTAGTGTTCTCTAAACTTTCTGATTATGCTTAACTAATTGAGAAAAATTCTTTAAAGCATCTTCTTAGTATAGTTGCATTTATCTAACATTTTTACCTGACTTTCAGTTAATTTAGCAATAATTAAGTGGCTGAAATAGTGGAGTCTTTACCCAGAAATGATTAACAAGGCTGTAAGCTTTGCTGCTAGAAAACATTTCTAAATAATTTGTCTTTTGTGAATCATAATTAATCATTGTTGATGTCGATTTTGTGCTCAAACGTAAACCATGAGTATCAATTTACTTTGATATAGAAATATTTAAATATAGATATTAGAACAAAAGAAAAATATCATGTGATATGACCTCAGAAAAGTGTAATCTTTAAGGGATATTAACTTTGCTTGTGTGAACTTGTTTGATTACTCCTAAATACAAAAATCATAAAATTAAGGTTTTATATTATCACCTCTATGTTGAATGATAGATGAAGCTTTGCTCAGTGAATGAAGGAGTCTTTGTTTAAACCACTTGACTATCAATTGGTTAAATATTTGACCATTATTCATTTTACTGACAACTGTTCACAATTTCCCCAAGGCTTACAATATACAATTGTTAATAGTTATTGAGCAGTTTCAAGGATTTAGGCACTAAACACACTCTGTGCATTAAGGCCCTCTTGTATATAGAGGTTTACCTTCTCTTAATATGTCACCTGGCCTTTAATGCATTAAACATGTATAAGATATGAAGTCAGTCTCACTTATGCATTCAGTCAAGTTCTATTTTTTATTTGTCCTTGTGCACCAGGAAATATACTATCTGCTTGAGATGAATATACATAAAGGGATTGAAAAATAGGAAGAATGTGGCCACTACTTTCATCATCTTTCTATAAAGAAAGGCACTAAATAGTTAATTACTAATGCAACTTCTAAGATAATTAGGAAAACAGGCTTTGGAGTACACAGTACAGACACAGGATTAATTTTAAGAGTAAACCAATTTCATTGGATAGGGAAGAGGGGAAAACAAGGTGAGGGATGGGGGTAGGGGGGAGGGAAATGGGGATTAAGACATATGAAAGGGTATCAATGTATGTGAATTAATGCACTTCCTATCTGGCAAATATCATGTAACCCTTCAATTAATTACAATAAAAAATATGAAAAAGAGTAAACCAATTTCATTACTTGTAGCTCCTAGCATTAGTTATTTTTCAGACTTATTGTTGGGATCACACATTCTCTCTATCAAAGTTGTACCTTTTATCACTACCTGTCAGATGAAGCCTCAAAATGATCATCAAAGCAATTTGGAAATATTTGCTTTACTATAAGGCCATTGTGTGGGGTGTGGGGATTTTAATTAAAACTTTATATGCAAGAAATTCAAGAAACATTTTATTTCTAAATCTGAAAAGGAAATGGTTTTTTTCAAACATTTTCCAAGCATTATCTATGTTACATTTTTTTGCATCCTAATCTATACACAACTGGAAATTAAAGGCATGGTGGGTCAATGTTTTAATAGATTTCTCATGAGGAAAAAAGTTTATGTGGCTCCTTCATAAGAATTTTTATTGTGACTTAACTTCAAGAGGATGTGATATGGAAAGTAAAGTGAATTTTCTCACTATGCAAAAGTAGTAATAAAATGAAGGTGACATTATTACTTCTTATCTATCTGCTAGGCTTCATTATTCATCTCTCTTTTGTCATTTCCCACTCTCATTATCCATTGCTCTTTCCTTGAGTGTCTCTGATACTTAACAATGGTTTAATTAGTATAGTTACCCAGAATAATACAGAGGACAAAATGTTTTTTTTTGTAAAGGATATTTAATTTTCCAGTGTTGGCCCTAAAGCAAATTTGTCTAAATGACTATTTGGATTATAACTACAAGTTTGATCTCAGCTCTAAACCAATGCATTGGTGCCAATATGTTGGGGTCTTTCATCAACTTGGTGTGAGATAGAACATACAGCAATAGCCTGGAGTTTAGCCTAGTGGTAGGGTGCTTGCCTAGCATGCACAAAGACCCAGGTTCAATTCCTTGGTACCACATACATAGAAAAAGACAGAAGTGGTGTTGGGGTTCAAGTGGTAGAACTCTGGCTTTAAGAAAGCCCAAAGACAGTGCTCAGGCCCTGAGTTCAAGCCCCAGGACAGACAAAAAACCCCACGTACACCCAAGAAGATGGAGACATCTACCTTCCTCACTTCCTCTTCAAGCACAGACTCTCTTCTTTCCCTTTTATATTGTGACACTGACTAATTTATAGCAGCTTGAAGTTGACCTCAAAGAAAAAGATCTTCCTTTGTGTTTTTCTTTGATCACTGGAACAGCTATAAACTAAAACACTTTGCCAGTCTTTATATCTGGGCACCCAGGGACAGACTGTCAGTCAAATGGTAACCTTTATTTAGAACCAGGATGCATGTAGAATATTGGTCTGCAGCTCTTAGTTAATATAGAAGCCCTAGAGTGAATGAAAGTAATCACTTACAGGATGAATCTATGACTTATGTGAAGGAGTTTATCCCTGCCACAGATTTCCCATTGAACTTTATTCTTCACCCTCTAAATTTGATAGAATTGTCTATGACATGATTTTATAATTTACCTGCTGAATACATGTCACCTAGAGAAGTCAATACTAATGAAAACAATTCCTTACAGAATGAAACAGCATCTTCACACCCTGGAGAAAATAGATTCTTTTGACAAAGACCATTGCACTTAAAGTTTCAACATGTTTACATTTTTTGCTTTGCTTTTTAACAGCTAACTCTATGGCATAACTACAGGCATCTGTAAAGGAAATATTTGAGATGTCTAAAGATATATATATAAATATATGCATACATGCATATACCTATACATCTATTCTATATCTACATTTGTATCTATATATTATTCCAACATGTGAAGAGATAATCTTAGATTAGGGAATGATGACAAAGGGTTTCGCTCTGAAGTTATGAAAAGTGAGTATGATGATATAACTTTATGAACATATTATAATCTAGTGAACAATGGCCTTTAATTAGGTAATTTGAGTTATTGGCAGTTATACTTCAATAAAGCTAATTTTAAAACGACAACCATAACAACCTCTTTCTACATCTGTTGAGTTTTTGTTAGAAAATAGAGCAAATCACCATCTTGCTTCTTTCTTGATTGTATTTTTACAGTTTACAAAATTGTTTACTTATGTTTCTTCACTAACATAAAACAAAAAAGGCTTTGCAAGCTAAGGTTTCAAAAGTATGAATCCAATATTATCCAACATACTTATTTTAATGAAACCCAACCTTTTTAATTTTCTACATGCATTCAATTACCCAAAATGCAGATATAACATATACTTGTTCTCATTACTCTGTGTTAGGAAAGTACCATTTTGTTCTGCTGTGTCTCTAGTCTATGCATGTGTATTACTAAGGGTTTTCCTTTCTTCATCTTTTTCCCAAATAATTCTCAGACAATGCAATTACTCAAGTATTAAGCTTAAGAATGCTACTGAAAACTACTATGTAAGGACTATTGTTCCACAAGTCCACAAGATTTTTGAAAAGATACTGTACATATTATTCCTAAATATATCATAGGAAGGGCAAGTGTTCTATTATTTACTTGCTTTCCTCCATTCCCAAATGGCCCAAAAGAAAAATATAATAGGTCATGAGAAAGGTATATATAGAACTATAACAAGACTTAAATAAACTAAGCTTAAATAATATTATAGTTCTGGTAAAGGGAATGATTAAGAAGAAGCACTTATAGCTACTGGGTTATATAGCTATAGGACAAAAAAAACTGAATCATAGCCTTCATTTCCCCAAAGCAACTTCCTATTCCAAATTTCTTTCTGTAATGTCTTCTGTTGTAATGCAAATTCCTGTACATAAAGAACATGTAACATTATTTTTGTAAGTTCTTTTGAATTTGTAGTTTTCCCACAAGTTTGAAAGTCAGAAATTCAGGTGACTCCACACCTAGTTGGACACCCTAATATTAATAAAAACATAGAATAAAAAGAACACATTAATCTCAGAAATATCTTAATCTAGACCTTCATATTTGAACTCTGTCACCTTAGATCACCAGAGCCAGTGTTCCTTGTGTCAGATCAATATTTAGACTGATGAGCAGAGATTGACAAAGATGGAACTCTCTCAGTTTTGACATATATATCCTGATAAATTTAGAAGATGTTGCTTCACTAATCATCAAAGCTCTCACACTGCTGCCTTTTACATCTCATCCCTTAAAGTGAAGTAGATCTAGGAGCTTCATCTCATAACTTACACTCCAGCTTAGCTTTTTTTCCTCAAGGCTTGTGCTCTACCACTTTGTCTGTAGTTCCAGTTCTAGCTTTTTTGGCTATTTTATTTGAAGAGTCTCTCAAATGTGTCTGACTGACTTGACCTTGACCCTCAGCTTCAGATCTCAGCCTCGTTGGTAGCTATTTTATTGCCTTAAAGCCACTGGTTTCTGGCTTCCTCAAACTCTGTAGTTAATCTCTAGCAATAGTCTTGTTTTTGTTTTTTGCTTCATTTATTTGTAAAAATTTTCTCATGGAATCAATTACAGTATCCAAATTTTCTTCAATCTTGCTCTTCAGTCTTGTTACTCAAATGCCAGGAACCAAAATGTTAGTTAAGCACTGCTCTGTAGATGTTTTCCATGTATGTCTGAAACTTAACTCTCCACTCTCCCCTGTCACCTAGAGAACCTCCTATCCTAGCTACTACTTCTTTTCACAGACTATTACCATATGCTCAATTTCCTGTGTTCAAAGAGCTAACATTATCTTAATCATCATTTTTCTTACTTTCCCATATCCAACTAATCTGTCTTTTAATAATATTTTCATTGCATAACCATATAAAGTTTTCAGTTTCTCCACACAAATCTGTATTTTTCTCTGACTGCTGGAAACATCAACTAATTTCCATTTCTCTGAATTATTACAATTTATATATCCTATTTGGTTAGCTAATTTCAGAGTGTGTTAGTATTTTTTTCTTAAGTATGAGTTGAGGTCTTTGATGGCTTAATAATAACAACAGTGCTTCCTACTCAATGGGAATGATTCCAGACTGGTTATACTCATTACCCATTTCTGATTTCTTGTCCTTCTCCTTCCTATTAGTCAAAATATGAAGTTAGAAATCCTGATAATGGATGGTAATTGGCCCATTTTTGTTAATGAAGGAGAAAAAGACTAAATTCATGCTTCTCTTAAGTTTTATTATGTCTTTTTCTATGTCTTTACCTCTTTTTTATGTCTAGCCATCTAGACATAATGTATGTATGTATCTTTTTCTTTACAGATATAGATTTATAATATGTAGACATATAGATGTGTAATTTACATAAACAGCCAGTCTACTAATACAGCTAATAGATATGTGTTAAATAACCATTCAAGTTGTCATTCAAGAAATACAACCCTAGGCTGGGAGTTTGGCCTAGTGGTTGAGTGCTTGCCTAGCATGCACGAAGACCCGGGTTTGATTCTTCGGTACCACATACATAGAAAAAAGCCAGAAGTGGTGATGAGGCTCAAGTGGTAGAGCTCTAGCCTTGAGAAAGTCCAAGAACAGTGCTCAGACCCTGAGCTCCAGCCCAGTACTGGCAATAAAGAAATACAACCCTAAAACTGAGTCAAAAGTTAAAATAGGTGCGGTTTAAGCAAAATCATGACAAAAAATTATTTCAATATGAATACATTTTAACAATTACTAAGAAAAATAACAACAGGAAAATCATCACTCTACAATGGAGAAAAACTGTAAGTACTGTCTTAACTAAGTCATCTGAACTAGTGTCACCCATCACTGGTCACTTTGATGCTAGCGATTTCTGTACCTTTCATTTAATCATTTCCAGCTCAGTTTGACTTAATTCTGCAAAAATAACTAACTTTAACTTCTCAGAAATATTGAAGTAAAAAAAGAAATAAGTCTGGCAATCACAGCCAAGGATTATATACACTCACTACTTACTTGAGAATTGTTACTAACACTGTTGAGAAATTGTACAAAATAGCTAGATGTTATTTAAAGTTGATGACATTAAAATGAAATTGTTAGTTAAGAAAAGCCTAAAGAATATTAAAAATTGAATGAAACATAATAATGAAGATTACATCCTGACTCCAGAAAAGAATTTGTGACGATAAACATTATAGACACATGTATAGAATGTGAAGACTGACTGCAGATAAATATTGATAATATAATAATATCAATGTTAAATTTTCTTGCTTTGGTGCTTGGGTATAAGAGCAGGTGCTTTTTCTTAGGAGAGACTGTATGTGGAAGAGAGGAAAAGAATATACCTGTCGCTTACACTCCAGTAATTTTATGAAAAGGCAAACAAAGGCAAACAATAGATAGACAAGATAAGTAAACAGAGGAATGATTCAGACATTCAATCTTTAAAATTTATCAGCTCAAGTAAATGCATATATGAATTCTTTATGCAGTTCTTCTAAGTTTTCTGTAAGTTTTCAATTATGTAAAAATGTTTTAGAATACTGAATTTAACCGTGAACTGAAAATTCATAAAATAATTACAGGATTGTTCTAATTTTGTCACTTGTTTTCAGAGTCAAAGATGTTTTGAAAAAAAAACAATACAGGTACACCGTTTAATAACTAGCAGAAGGACAATTAAGAAAACATATGGAAGCTGTTTTTCAACATGAGATATTAGATCCGTTGGAAATTTCTCTCTGCAAGCAACTCCTTGCACACTTTAATATATCAACATTAAAAATCTTTATTTTGATCAAAACCATATTTGCAATTGTTTCAGTACTCTACTATGAAATCAGTTATGTAGATTGTCACAGGGACAACTGTCAAAATTCAGTATTTGTAGAAGTTAAATTATTTGAACCCTAACTTTCTTTTTGCAGTAAAAGTGACAACTATGTAATGACTCACCTCTTTTATTCTGTTATCATGTCTCACTCAAGTTGACGTTGTTACCTTTTCCATATAAATATTTATGTATTTATATCATTGGCATAGAAATATCATGCAGTCTCTTCATAGCAATTGTTACGTTACCCATTATTTTGTTAGGAAATGTAAGCTACCAATGTTATAGGGCTCAAAAATGATGACATATTGTTCTACACAAAAAAATAGTACCATACAGAAAATATATTGCAATCTTGCAAAAGTTTAGAATTTTGGCTCAAGTGATAAAATGTCAGCTTATCAAATTGAATTACTGAGTTCAAACTCCAGTACCAAAATATCCCAAATACTAAAGTCTGCATAAAATCATACAAGCTCACAATTTCTTTTTTTTCTTTTTCAAAACATAGTTACTTACATTTAACAACAATTCTATATTAAAGTAATTATAATCTCTTCCCCACCAATAACTCTCCTCCACTTCATTACCGAATGATATGGTCGTGACTTAGAATTGCCCTTAAGTTTGTGCAAATGAAAACTTCATTTTTACTCATGTATAAGAGCACTATAGAGAGAATATTATTCTGTGTACATTACCTTCAGTACATTTTTATTTTCACCTATTTCTTTTTCCCTTTCTTATTTTCTTGTAATATTCAATTACCATATTTACATATTTTCCACACCTATGTATTTTACATATAGAATGGATACCACCAAAAGTGTTTTGTTGCCATCAGAATTGGTAGTTATGAATAAATTGGTAGCATAAACTTTAGTACACTATTTATACTTTCGGTTTTTTTGGAACCTTTGTTTGAAAATACTAAAAACAGAAGCCAAACAGTTCAATAAGACAAGCGAAGAGCACATTTTCTTTTGGATACTGTCACCCCTGCCCTCACTCTCTCCCCAGTTTTCCCCTCACATCCAACCCACAAGTTATTTATTTTCAACCCAGTGTCTAGTGTCCATTGCTGCACCTTTTTACCCTTTGTCCCTCCATTTCTCTGCCTCCTCTTCTCCTCTAAAAGGCACATGGATAAACAAACAAGACAAAACAACAAGAAAACCAAACTAGCATACACACACACACACACACACACACACACACACACACACACACACACACACACAAAACCCTTCTTTGTATTTCCTGGAGTTCATTTTGATAGGTGTTATTTTGTATGATCAGATTCACATAGGCATTAGGCCTTTCTGTTCCTCTCCTTTGGTCTCACTGTGTGTGAATGCCTAGAGTCCTACGTAAATGATTATGTCCCAGAGTATTTTAGTTCTACCTTCCTCATATTAGAGTGAGTATGTATCATTTGTCTTTTTGAGACTGGCTTCCCTCACTAAACATGATTTGCTGTAGCCCATCAATTTCCCTGAAAATTATTGGTGTTATTATTTATTTTTTTGTCAGTTGAGGGGCTTGAACTCTGGGCCTGGGTGTTGTCCCTGAGCTCTTCAGCTCAAGAGTACCACCCTATCCCTTGGACTACAGCATCATTTCTGGTTTTCTGGTCGTTAAATTGAAGAGAAGAGTCTCATGGTATTTAGTGCCCCAGCTGGCTTTGAACCATGATCCTCACATCTCAGCCTCCTGAGTAGCAAGGATTACAAGTGTGAGCCACGACTCCCAGCAAAGTTCATAATGGCTGTGTAAAATTCCATTGTGTATAGGAACTACATTTTTTTTTTTGGATCCAGGGCATCCAGTCTGTTTCCCAAACTTGGCTCTTATGAATAGTGCAGCAATGAGCATAGATGGGCAAGTATTTTTATGTGTGTGTGCTTTTTGTCAAATTTTGTTTTTATAATATCCTGGTTCGTGATGTTCTGGGTAGATGCCCAGCAATGGTATGGCTGGGTCATAGGGAAAATTTGTGTTCAGTTTTTTGAGGAAGCCCCCCGACTGCTGTCCAGATGGGTGTTTTAGTTTGCGTATCTACCAGCAGTGCAATAAGGTTCCTTTTCCTCACATCCCACCAGCAGTCATTCAAATTCATGACACTGGCCAATCTAACTGGGGTGAGCAGGAATCTCAGAGTTGTTTTGATTCGCATTTCCTTCATGGCCAGGATGATGAGAATTCTTTGCCATTCTTAACTCTTCTTCTGAGAAGTCTCTCCTTAGTTCCTTTGCTCATTTGGTGATTTGTTTTTAGATTTACAAGGGGTTTTCTTCTTGAGTTCCTTCTATAGATATTGGGGCTTTATATAATATATTTCTGATAAAGGTCTTCCAGTCTGGTGACGGTCTTTCTACTTTAGTAACTATGTTAAGCTTTCTGTGAGATGAGGCAGCTGATTTTAAACTTCGTTATGTAAAACATACCTAACATTCCAAGCTGAGTTTCTTTGTAATTATAGTAATATTGTCTGTTAAGCTATTTAGGGGGAAAGTTTGCCAAATTTTTATATTTTTCTTCTTTACTTTTCCATGGCTATTTTGCCAGGTTCTAAGTATTTTTTTTTTGTTTTCATCTAGTTGTCTCTCTAAAGTTTCTAATTGTTTCTATAAAAGCAACTATTTTTCACCTCATTTATTTATAATTTGTGTAAATGTTAATTACATCATAATCAAAGCAACCACAACAAATAGCAGAAGCGTGTTTGTTAGCAACTTGCCACTAGTAACTAAGTGCTTACTGCTAGGATGAAAACTGTACATAACTAGCTAGATCAAAATTGTTTGTTGATGGAGCAATTCAAGTGCTTTCTCCACATTTTTAGGAGGAATTAAGAAAGTAGATGGATTTGACTAATTGATTATGTGATAAGTGGTTAAAATAATAAACTTACATGTATTTAAAATCTTTGTTCTATGTCAATAAAATTATTCAATATAAATTCATCACCAACTTGCTTATATCATTTAATCTTAAATGACACGTAATTGGGACTTTTCTAAAACAAAAACAGGTTGATTTAAAACATTCATTCCCACTATTTCCCATTCATTCTTTCTGTCTAAATCTTAGGTGTGCCATCTACGGAAGACAATGTAGAGAAACAGTAGAAAAGTAGGAAGGCCTCTCCACATCTCCAGAGTTTGGTATGGTCTCATTTCTCAACACTCAAGTCTCAAGAATGGAGCACTCTAGCTGGGCGAGGTGGCTCATGCCTGTAATCCTAAGTACACAGGAGGCTGAGATCTGAGGAGAACAGTACAAAGTCAGCCCAGGCATTGAAGACAGCAATACTCTTATCTCCAGCTAACCACTAGAAAACCGGAAGTGGTGCTGTGTCTCTAGGGGTAGAGCAATAGTCTTGAGCTGAAGAGCTCAGGGACATTACCCAGGCCCAGGGGTAGGGCAGTAGCCTTGAGCTGAAGAGATCAGGGATAGTGCTCAGGCTCAGAGTTCAAGCCCTACCACCGCCCGACCCCCCAAAAAAGAAAAAAATAATAATGGAGCACTATAATTCACTGCATATGTAGATTTCATTATGTCCATTGTGGATTACTTCTAGTTAACATGATTTAAGAAGAGAATCTCCAGCAACACACATTCCTACCTAAGTCCAATTTAAAATGATTTTCTTCTCTATTACTTTACTGCATTTTTATTGTTATTATGAAGGTGATAAAAGGAGTGGTTGCAATTGCATAAATCAGCTACAAAGTACATATTACCCCTTCCCTTGCTCTCTCCCAGTTTTTTCCTTCCCATCACACCCACAAGTTCTATAGTTAATTTTTACATAGTATCTAGTGAGTACCACTACTGCATTTGTTCATCCTTTGTCCTTCCATGTCTGTGCCCCACTTATCTTTCCAAAGACAGACAAATGAAGAATCATGACAGAAAGAAAAGAAAACAAAAACAGTAAGAAAGAAAATAAAACATCATTTCCACTTGCTGTGGTTCATTTTGATTTAGATGTTCAGATGATGTTGTCATTGCGCTTCACTGAAGCTCTTCTAAGAGTATCCTCACTGTGTGTGAATACCTGATACCTGGAGGCCTGCATTACTTGTCATGTTCCAGTGTATTTTAGATCTAGCTTCCACATATGAGAGAAAACATGCTGTAAGTCTTTCTGAGCTTGGCTTGCCTCATTTAACATGGTTTTTGTTATAGGTCTATCCATTTCCCTTCAAATGACAATGTTTTTTTTTTTTAATGTATGTGGTACCAAGGAATCGAACCCAGGTCTTCTTGCATGCTAGGCAAGCACTCTACCACTAGGCCAAACTCCCAGCTGACAATGTTCTTTTTAATGGCTGTGTAAAATTCTTTGGGTGTAGATACCACATTTTCCGAAGTCATTAATCTGGTATATGGCATTTGAGCTATTTTATGTATGTGTGTGTGGGGGGGGGTGAGCCATGAGGCGTGTACTTGGCCTGGGCACTGTCCCTGAGCTCTTCAGCTCAAGGCTAGCGCCCTACCCCTGACCCTGGGCACTATCCCTGAGCTCTTCAGCTCAAGGGTAAGGTGGAAGCCTTGAGCCAAGCCCCACTTCCCGTTTTCTAGAGGTTAACTGGAGATAAGAATCTCAGGTTCTTCTGTGCCTGGGCTGGCTTTGAACCTTGATCTTCTGATCTCAGTCTCTTGAGTAGGATTATAGGTGTGAGCCACCTCACCCAGCTCGCATCTGAGCTATTTGTATAGCTTGGTTATTGTATTGTTAATAGTACAGCAATGAATGTGGATGCTCAAGTGCCTTTATCATATCCTGGCTGGTGATGTTCTGGGTAGATGTCCAGGAGTGATATGGTTGGGTCACAGAGAAGATCTATTTAGTTTTAGGAACCTCAAAAAACTAGTTAAGATCTTCTCCTAGTCTGTTACTGTCTTTCTAGTTTAGTGACTATATCCTTTGCTGCGCATAAACTTTTGTTTGATGTAATCCCTTTGTTACCTCTATCTATTATCTGCTTTGTCCTTTGAACTGTTTTCACAAAGTTTCTGCCTAAGCCTATGAGTCCAGAGTTTATCCTACTCTTTCTTGCAGCAATTTCACAGTTTCAGGTCTGATGTTGATCTACTTTGAGTTGATATTTGTGCCTGGTGACAAATAAGGATCCATTTTCAGTTTTCTGCAAAATGATACCCTATTTTCCCAGCACCAATTATTGAAGGGATTATCTTTTTTCACTGTATTTCTTTGGCTCTTTATCAAATATCAGGTAACTGAAAATATGTGTTTTTTTTCTGAGTCTCTAGTCTTTCCATTCATCTATAGGTCTATTATGCCAATCTTAAACCATTTTTGCTATTATACCTCTGTAGTAGAGCTTGAAGTTTGAGAGTGTGATAACACAATTGCTTAGAATTTCCTTGACTATTTGAGGTCTTTTGTTCTTCCTGTGAACCTTTGGTTTGTTTTCTCCATCTTGGTAAAGTACTTCATTGGAATTTTGATGGAAATTTCATTAAATTTATAGATCATATTTGGCAGTATGACCACTATTTTTTTCAGTACTATACACAGCTAGGTCAGCCTTAGTTAAAGGAAGCTCATTTATTGATACTTTGCATAAACTCTTCAATGATGGCTATTTGTTCATGAGTCTTCCCATTGAATGATGTATAGTGGCTAAGGAAAGGCACTAATTAACTTCTGCAAAATATACCATCTTTTGTAGGATTACTAAAATCTTCCTCTGATAAGGTCACCCTTTGGTGAGCAATCATACAGAATGTGAATATCTTCTATTTTCGTATGATTAGTGAGGTCTACATGCATATCTGTTTTCTATATTCCTTATCACCAATTTTTAGTCATATACCTTTGAATTGCTAACCATCTAGCCAAACCATCAGCTACAGTCACATGTGCAGACATTTTTCTGTCTAGGCAAAAATGAACAACCAGGTGCTTTGCAAAGGACTGCCCCCCTAGAAAGGTTTCTTTCTACCATTGTTTTTCAGAACAATCCAGAAATTGTGGTAATATTAAAGCTTTCTGCTTTCAAGCAATGCTCTATTATATGAAATCATCTATAAACCAGGACCCAGTTTTCTCTTTTTCTGATTAATAACTCTGGGAAAGCTCTTCACGTGGAGCCATAGATACTCAGGCAAAAAGATGGCAGTAGACAGACATAAGGAGAAGGGGCAGAGTCCATGTCTTTCTGTAACTTATTTGTGCCTCAGGTCCAGCTCAGGCACATACATGTCCCACCTGTGTCACCATGGAGTGCTGCTGGACATGCCTAAGTCTACAGCATAGTGGGCCAGATAATCACAGGTTAATGGTAGACAGCTCAAGTCACACAATAATTTGTTGCTCTATGTTTTAACATTCGATGTTTGAAGACATACTAGTCCCACAGTTATTGGCAGATACAACCCCATTCACACACCCAAATCCCTTAAATGAATGGAAAGCTGGATCACTACTATGCTTTTTCAGCAAAAATGTATGTCTTGTTTTGTACTGGCAAATGGAAAACACAATTATTTATTGTCCACAAGATAATGACTGAGTCATACTTTTAAGTGTCATTTAATTTAAATACTGTGAATACTAAAACTCTCCTAAGCCAAAATTCAAAATAAAACATTGTAGGAAATATTTATTTGCAAACAAACTATTCTAAAAGTAATGGATACTAGGGTTCCTGTTTACCTGTCCAACAGGAGCTTTGTGAAAAGTCCACTTAGTCCCTGTAATGAAAATGTCAACACTAAGCACAAAACCGCCTGGCTGGTCAGCAGGGTGAAAAGGAAATACAGGCTTGGTTTAATTCATTCCTCTGAAATGACAATTGACAATGTTTTATTGAACTCAGTCCACACTCAAAAGTATAACTGATGTCAGCTCAAATGCTCAGTCAACAGCCAACGACAAACACTGAATCTGCTGCTTTTGGCTCTGTTTGGGTTTCAGGTGCAGGAACCCCTGCCATATGGTATCCTCCAGGGAAAGTTTCCGTTGTGGTGTTTGTATTGTATTTCTATTGTGTATCTTTGTATGTATGTGTGTGCGCATGCTACTTTTAAATATTGTAAAGATTCTTCATTCGCTGAGAAAACGAGGATAAGGCAATCCACTTTGCCTATAACTACTACAGACTATCAATGACTCGGTGCTACTAAAATTACACAGAATATTAGACAAATGAGAGTTCCTCTTCATCAATGCATTCACTTGCCTTTGACATCTTGTTTTCTTTGCACCACCAAATGGCTGTGCATTTATAATTAATCAATTGACACTGTATTATTAATTTAAAATTTTCAAGACATTTTACAACACATCAATATACTTTTCCAAGTTTTACATCCAAAAAATTCATTGTATTGTCAGTTCCTGTGACAGATATATATATACACATATTATATATATATAAATGTGTATATATACATATGTACATATAATTTTTAAATTGTAAATCTTTTGGATTAAATTATGAATGAATGTATGAATAAATTAATGCTTAAGAAAGAAGTCATTGTTTAAGTAAAATCATGAATTTCTCCACTGTGGTAACTGTATTCATTACTAAAATTAATAGATTTGAAACACTATAAGCTTTGTTTATATGATTATAATACTGTTTAATGAAGTGCTGTCAGTTGAAGATGTCTCACATTTTGTTTTCAGAAAACAAAATTCTTACAGTCAAGGAACAAATTTTGTGTTCAACAGGAAAACACATGAAATAACTGTTGATAATTCGTATCAAAATATAGTTATTAAGGATAAGTAATATAGGACTAAAAAGCAGAGGATAAAAAATAAATTCCAAGAGACGGAATAAAGGAGGTGGAACTTAATGTAATTTGGTAGATTTCATATAGAAAAATTAGTTATCAGACATTTCCCAGGTACAAATAATAGGATGAAGAAAACCAAAGAATTGAAGATTGGCTGAACTATTGGTGATTACAGAATCTAGTTAAAACTACAGCAGAGCAGAGAATATTTTCAGATACTTAAACTTCCAGTGTTTGTGAAAGTCTGGGTTTTTAGGCCTTCAGATTTACTGCAGTAGGGAAAGGATGCCAATAAAACTTGAGGTTGTACTTCAGTCTCTGACAGTATCCGACTAAACCATGATTGTGGGTTCATTAGGGACTCTCCAGTTTGATTTGTTTCTGCTATGGAAAGACACTGTAAATTTTTTATCTCATAAAATGTTTCATAAAAATAAAAGAAAGTATGGTTTTGAATGGCTGACAGTAAACTGTTTTTAAAATGAGCATTAGAAGGAAGTCAGCACCTAGTAAGCATGTAAAATGCATTTACACTGAAGAAATTGCATTGGCTCACAGGCAACCATTGTTGAGCCTTAGTGAGTCACAAACAAATGCTCAAATTTTGGAATCCTAACTCTTGTCTATACCTATGTTTTTCTGCAAGCATCATTGTAAGATAATTACAAACATATCCCTTATATAAATAAACTAATTGACCCCAATATTCTATAGAAAGATGTTAAGTTGTGTCTGCCAGATACCTCTGAAAGACAACTTTTACTAATAAAATCACTAGTTACAGATTCTTCCTATCATTACTCCTAACTTTCAAGAGTTCAAAGATTAGTGACATAGTTTCATCTATGTCTAAATCTTTTTGCTCTCCTACATCTCATTATCTAAAAGATGAATGAAAGATTTGTGATGATTCAACATGCAACTCCTGAAAGGACTTTGGCTTGAGTCACTAAAAATCATTTTCAAATTACATTGAGCTGAACTCCTAAACACTATGACATCTTCCTGAGATGTCACACACTCCTCCAGCAGTTATCAATGTCTATGTTTCAAATAAATATCCTAACTTATAAACAAAAAGAGCAACCTGACTAAATGGCCTGTGAGTGTTACAGAAAAGGGATTCTAACCGATTGGGAAGTCAATGCAGAGCGCATCTCTCCAGTGTGATTTGTTGAATGGTCCTTTGAAGGGTCAAGCGGGGGTTTTCCTTTTTATTTCATTCGGGCTATGGAGTTTGACCTTCGGAGGGCTGAGTCTCACTTCTTGCTAATCTTGCCTCCTAGATACACATTCATTCTGCATTTCCTTGGAACACAGAAATCATGCTGTTAAACTGTGACAGGCTTATGATGAGGTATTTGAGCAATCATTTGTACTCCATCTGAAGCTTTTCCCTAGTAGATACCCAATCCTTTCAAGCATTGATTCTCAGCCCAGGCGTGTTCTGGAATGTTCCCTGGGGGAGCTTTTGAACCATTCAGAGGCCAGCCCACTGCCTCATGCGCATTAAATGGGAACCTCCAGCCTTTGGACCACAACATAGCACTTTCTGAATAACTTCCCAGGAGAGAGCAGTAGGCTACCTAGGCTGTGAACTGCTGTGGCAAAATGTGTGTTATTTCCTCCCATCCTTGTCTAAGGCTTCTGAGGGGCAATATTACGTTTCCCAGTCTGTGGATTTTCCATTTGGAAGTTGGAGTGGGTAAGCCTTATGTGCCTCTAATTTGTAGAGGATTTTATGGTATGATGCTCCATTCAGTATTCCTCCAAGTTATCTTAACTCAATTTTACTTTACTGAACACTGCAGAGAATCAAGGGAAATTTGCTTGTGACTAGCATAAACTGTCATTTATCTTTGGCATATGAGAGAAACTTCAGGCAAATGTTTTAACTGAAATATATAGTAAATCCAAGAAAGAACTCAACGAGTGTAATTCTTTAAAGAGGCAAAGTCAAAGTTTAGAAAAATAAAACACACCAGGAAGTGGGTATTTGAAAGGGGTGAGATTGGGCTCAAGGGTAAAAGGGCAGAAGAGTGAAGAAGGGAAATACAGACAAGAATCCAATGCAGTACATACTACAGAATTTAGAAGAGTGAGGGAATGTGTGGGCAGGGGAGGGATAAGTGAGAATGTTGAAAGGCATAACATAGATTCTGAAATATCTCAAAAGATTTAGCAACTATAGTTTTGTTTCATATAACATGTATAAAGTTAAGAGCGACTTCAACTGTCCTGCAAGTGTATTGTTTTCCTTTTCCTTGTATGTGGATCCTTCCCATGGCCTCCTTTGCCAAAACATCTTCCCAGCTACCAAGCTCTTTCCCAAACCCCAAGTTACTAATTTCAAGTAACTCAAATGTAGTTTCTCTGGTGTATGCAATTTCTACTGCTTCACGTTTTACTTCTACATTTCATCTTCTATCATCTTTTCTTTTTGGAGAGCCTCTGTGTGTCCATCTTGCAACTAAAAATGAGATCAGAAACTTTTAAATAATATTCTGCTCCATTTCTGCCCACCAACTCTTTTTGTATTGAAATGTTTCACATTGTCAGACTTCTTCATCTTGATGCTGTTTTGGGTCACTTAAGGGTGGTCACTGTATATAGTTCTCTGAGGAAGTTTAAGCAGAGATCGCATGGTCCACAGAGCCTAAAATTATATTGTGCAGACTTTACAGAAATGATTACTGAATGCTCTAGAATTGAAGCACATTGTTCTTTTTTGTCTTTTGTTTTTCAGTCATGGGGCTTGAACTCTGAACCTAGACTCTGTCCCTGAGCTTCTCAGCTCAAGGCTATCACTTGAGCCACAGCACCTCATTGTTCTTCCCACATTGTTCTTTTATATTATAAAATGTTAGTGTTTTAAGTGTTCAGAATCATAGGGTTTTTGCTCATGTCCTACATTAATCATGCATTCTATTATCTTCTCCTGCCCTAGTCCATGATTCTACTCCTCTTTTATAATAGATCCCTCTCTTTCTTTCTACTCAATCAAATCATTTTGACATTTTATTTCTTATCAGATACTCTAACTGGCACAATGGGGATAAAAGGAAAATGTGTTTATGGAAAGCATTTATGTTTTGTATTCAAAGCACCAACTCGTTGAATATAATATGAAACTTTCATGTATTCAAATATGCAAAGCTAGGCCACTGGTGAAAAGCAATAACATGTTATTCCATCATAAATGGGCATTGCATGAACAAGTGTGTTCATAGTTGCCAGAGTCTAATCAGCTACTTGGGGTGGGATATTGCTCAAGTTAATACACTGTGTCTTTAATTCTCCATTGGTGCCCTAAAAATCAGAATGGTATAGAATTTACAGGCTGTGGAGACATTAAACTAAGGAGCATCCATGAAGTACTCTCCAGGGCCTGTGGTACACTGAGCTCTCTGAACAATTCTTGAACAATTTTTTGGACAGTTAAAAGTTTAAGAAAATAAATATTGGGCAAGGAGAGTAGCCTAATAGTTGAGTGCTCCCAAGCATGCACGGAGCCCTAGGTTCAATTCCTCGGTAGCACATACACAGAAAAAGCTGGAAGTGGTGCTGCGGCTCAAGAGGTAGAGTGCTAGCTTTGAGAAAGTGCAAGGACAGTGCCCAGGACCTGAGTTCAAACCTCAGGAGTGGCAAAAAGAAAAAGAAAGAAAATAATAATAATATTAAGAAGCTTCAGCATGTTTTGGATGAGACAAGTTAGTAGCAGAGAGATGGATAAATGGAAAGGGAACCGTGTATAAATACAGTAATAATACTCTGTATATATGTGAAAAATGAAGTGGGAAATGATGGGGTTTGTTGGGAAAGAGGTAGATAGGAGAAGGAAGAATTGCTTAAGAGTGATTGGTCAATATGTATTGAAACACAATCGTGTATACATTTAAAAATTAAAAAGGGGATGGGAGTTTGGCCTAGTGACAGAGTACTTGCCTAGCATGCGCAAAGACCCAGGTTCAATTCCTCAGTACCACATACATAGAAAAAAGACAGAAGTGGTGCTGAAGCTCAAGTGGTAGAGCTCTAGCCTTGAGAAAGTCCAAGGACAATGCTCAGGCCCTGAGCTCAAGCCCAGGACTGACAAAAATAAATAAACAAACAAATAAATAAATAATCTCAGTGTCGTTCTTTCCCTACCACTCTCATCTCAACTTACCATGGACTATAAATTACTAACTAGTTAAGATTCCCAGATTTCCTTCTATTCCATTCCATGCCATTGATTTCTATTCCATTGCTTTCCATTCCATTTCATTCTATTCTAGTCTAATATTCTTAATAGTCTCCCATTCTAGACTATGAGTCTCAATTTTTTCTACTCTATTCCAGTCCTTCATCCTTTTCTATTTTCTTCTGATTTCACTCCTTCTGGCAGAAGTTTAATCATGCTGATGCATCCTCCAGGGTCATCACCTCTCCGCACACTGCCAGCATGATTTGTCTGTGCATGTGACCATCTAATTGTTCTCCCTTCTTTCAAAATGCAAACAAACAAAATTTCCATTTTCATTGTTTCTTGGGAGTGATGAGATGGATGCAAACTGGCTGGCACAGATGTCTTTGCATGGCAAAAATATCAGAATGTCTTCTCAACTAGCAACTCTCTTGCTTTACCCCCTCCCTCACGATACCAGGTTTATTTTGTAATAACCTAGATTTTCTAGCAAATTCTTCAACACTTTTCCTTTCCTGGCCCACATATATTTGTCTATGCCTGCACCAGGTGGAATATAAAATTGTGGCACACTTTTGAGCACACAATTTTCTAAGTGTGTTACTCGCACAGCATTGTTGAGATGTACAGATTGGTCCATGCCAATGACCATGATTTATGACATCAACTAACTTCAAAATATTCATTTTTCATTCTGTGTAAACTCTCTATTCTTTTCTTTAAAAAAAAATCTTCTCTTTGGAAGTGAAATCTCACTTTAGCTGTTAACTATTCTCCAAAGCCCTTAAACATAGAACAATCTGTAGTGTGGTGTCACATGACAAGTCCAGGAGATATAAGAGTTTCAGTAAGGTGGGCTCAGAGGAACAATGCCATTTGGAAGGCAAAGACAGTGGAAAACACTGGGGACACATCTTCATTGGTATTGGTTTCATTTACCGAAAGTTCTTACTGCTCTTCCTTTATGCTTTCTGTTAATGGTTGAATAAAGATGTTGCGGCTATTGACTCTTCTTACAATACAGTGGTACTTTTAATTTTCCCAGCTATCTCTACCTTCCAGAATAAAAATGAGCCCTATATATTCTTGCATAACCTATTCATGGTTCTCGCTCAGTTTCATGAAGCTCTAGGCAGACACGAAGAATTGGAGCAGCAGTTAATGAAATGGACATTTCCTACAATAACATACTTTGGAATCTTCTTAGTGAACTTAGTAGGAATCATTTTAGAAGTTTGGCATTTTCTATTACCAGAAACAGAGGTTCTAACTATCAGTTAATAGCATGTACAACTATTTTAGTAATTAGGTTGTAATACTCTTAAACAAATAGGTCACTTTAATACCCCAAGTCAATGATCCATTCAGCCAAGTAAGTGCCATCATTTGCTACTACAAAGAAAACTTCACAGTTCATTCACTTCAATCTTGATAATGGCTCCATTTCTCTTATTGTAATTAAATTATAATTAAGCAAGCCTGTATAAAATTTAAATTTGATATGTGCATAATTTAGAAACTAGAAATTGTAAGTTATAAAATTCTGAGAAAATAGGTAACTTCTTTCATCACTTCAAACTGGGCCACTAAAAGATCTGTTCATTCTAAATGGCAATCTAAGACCCAATATAAGAGGCAGTTAAAAGATTCTATTTTGAGGCCCACTAATTAACTAAAATCAGAGAGAAAAAAAGCTTGGCAGCCCTTCTTCCACATTGCATGTGTCTTTGTTCTATGGTGATTTTCCTGCAGTCACTTTACACTCATCTTGGAACTCAGGAAGAAGAAGATTGAGGGAGATATATTATGACAAGGGATAGAACTGCCCCTAAGGAGCAATAGAGTCTTCTCAGGGTGAACCACCTACCAAGCAACTACGACTTGTCTACTTTGACAAGTGACAACAACAGTAACATCTTTTGCCAACCCCCTCCCAAAACAAGAAATAAAAAAATGATCAACCCTCCCCCACTTCAAACAGAACTGGTTGATAATTATGCAGATCTCCCTATTTGTCCACAGTTCTTCATTTATAAAACTTAAAGCTCATATCCATAATCAAGAAACAACTGAAGATATCCTGTGATGCTGCCTTTCTATGGCTGTCAACACCATAGAAAAACACCTCTTCCCTGTGCCCTTTGCCATGTTACTTTATTTACCAGTGGGGATGAATGTGACGTGTAAAACACACATGGGGTCTGGGGCCCCAAACCTCTGATTTCAACCAAACCCTCATGTTTTCCCTTTGCAGATGAGGACACTGAATCTTAAGGAACTTAAATATTGGTCTAAAGTGTACAGAGATATGAAGCTCAAGGTCATGATTTGACATGCATTCTTTATAACGTATCTGGTATCTAATTGTTATCTGATATCTGATTGTTTCTCTCTTAATTTTGCAGCTGTAATTTTCTCCGAGATATTTTGGGTATATAGATTCTTTACAAAATTATTTGGCAAGTTAAAAAGAATTCTTTAATTCTTCAAAGAACTTAAACTTGCCAATGTGCCAATTTATGTCATAAAATTATTGTGATATTAAATGGTAGATTAGACATAAAATACTGAATATGGCTCAGCACTTATAAATTCTCAATAATATGATGATGATAATGATGGTGATGCTGGTGTAATCGTGGTGAGGATTTAGTCTCAAGTGCTCATTATTTGATGATTTAATAAGAAACTGGCTTGCAGAAATCAAATGTCAAGGATTTACAAGAAAATTGCTTATTCTTATTCATCTATGGGGCTTACTCAGAGATTGCTTGATAATACATTATGAATAGTATAAGATATATCTTTTATTGTAATTACAGTCCTATTCAACAGATAGAAGGTGCATTACTTCACATACATTGATACCCCTCTCATGTTCTTGTCCCCATTTCCCTCCCTTCTATCCCCTCCCCTCATTTTGTTTCCCCCTTCCCTTTCCTATTTCAAATAAATAATTGTATATACAATATACCAGATAACAAGGTAAGATACTGTAACAATATGAGAATAAGCAAGGGACAACAAAAGAGATGAGAAATAACATAGTACATTAAGAACAATATCTTGACATGCAAATGAAAAGAATTTTTTTTAAAAAAGGTGGCCTTCTGTCCTAGGTACAAGACAACACATTGCCTTGCTGTTTTCTGTGTGCTCTGAAAAACAACAGCAGCAGCACTAGAGAGCTAGCTAAAAAGCACAGTCTCGGGCTGCTCCCAGACATATATAATTAAAATCTCAGTATTAGAAAATTCCCAGTGACCTATAATCTCATTAAAGAGGAGAGCCACTGACGCAACATTCCGTCTAAAACAAAACAAAGCTTGATGAGATACAACACAGAGGGAGATACCAGAGCCCACAAACTGTCTGCAAAATTATGTGTGAGGCTTTGTATGAGGCTAAATGCAACACTATGTTAAAAGCACCTGCTAGTGTACTCAATTTAACTATCATAAGAATGAAGAAAATCAAGACAATATTAAACCATCTATGGCTAAAGACAAAAAAAAATGAGAGCAGGGACAGGACTGTAGCGTAGTGGTAAAGTGCTCACCTAGCATGCACAGAGCCCTAGGTTCAAGTCTTCAGTACCACATACACAGAAAAAACCAGAAGTGGTGCTGTGGCTCAAATGGCAGAGTACTAGCCTTGAGCAGAAAATGTCCTAGGACAGTGCCCAGGCCCTGAGTTTAAGCAACAAGATTGGAAAAAAAAAAAGAAAATAAAACAAAAGAATGGGAGCAAATGTACACGGCCCTAACTGTTCATCTTTCAAATCAAATGAAAATAAAAAAAAAAACTTACAGAGAGCAAACTTTAAGAGCAGTTGTGAAATATCTATGCTTAGTTCTCAAAAAATTATATTAATTTAGGTTTGATGGTTCATGATCATAATTCTGGTTACTTGGGAGGCAGAGATTGAGAGGCCAGTCTAATAAAAAAAAAGTAAGACTTCATTTCAACAAATAGGATTGACAAAATGATCCCCTTCAATCCCAGCTATACAGAAGGCTTTAGGAGGATCATGGTTAGAGGTGAGCAAGGACCTTACCTGAGAAATAACTAAGATATCTCAAGCAAAAAAGACTGACTCAAGTGGTGGAGCGTGGAGTGTACCTAGCAAGTACAAAGCTAGGAGTCCAAACTCATGTACTTCGCAGGCTTTGCATCATAATATACACACCTAAATATATGTATTGTATTTGTAATGCCCTGACTCGATGCATAATGTTAATAATACTTCCCAGGGACAGATTATTTTTTGCAGGGAAGACAAATGTGATTCAAAAGTGTAGTTTGGATTTTGTTCACTAGCCCTGGCTAGCCCCTTAATTGGCAAACATATCATATCATATCATATCATATCAAGTCAGATTGTGTTGTGAATGAATATTTTTCATTGAGGGAGTAAGGAATTAGCTTGATGTTAATATTAATTTCATTCTAAATCACAGTGGACTATTGATGAAATGAGTACTTTCTTAATGTTTTAACAACTTTCAAGTAAAACTGAAGTAAATCCAGATGGGTTTGAAGGAAGCCTGTATCATACCAAAAGGTAAAAGAATGCAAGAAAGTGATGCCTGTGGGTTCTGGAGAGTTTATCTTCTCTCCAGAAAACTGAAGTCATTTTGTTTTACAAATGGACTTTAACTTTCATTTTCTATGTTCGTAAGTTCATAATGTAAGGATGACCAGTGGTGAATAGAGTAGATTTGAAAACAAATTTTTTTCATATATTTTATTGTAATTAATAGAAGGGTTACATTATATTCACCAGATAGAAGGAGCATTGCTTCACAAACATTGATACCCCTTCTCATGTTTTGATCCCCATTTCCTCCCCTTACCCCCGTCCCTCATCTTGTTTTCCTCTAATATCATGTGATAAATCTGAGTCCATGAGAACCACAACCCTTTGTAGAGCTAGGAAAGAGATGCTTTCTAAATGAAGATGGACGCTTTCTTCCCTTACCATAACCCTGCCTGTGTCCATCTGCCATCACAAAACGAAAACAGGGGCTTTCATGTTTGCTTTCGTTGGATTTGTAAATGAGATATGAATGTTCCTGAGACTCTGTGATCACCAGATGCTCCAAGGGTAGACTGGAGATAATGGGATAATATTATTACAATTTTTCCAGGACACATATTTCTCCCCATGTAAATAATGATAATATCATCTTCATCTAATTGGTTCCCTGAAAATCATAAGGCAATTACAAATTAGTGCCTGTAATTGTCAGATTCCAGTCTGCATTTTTTTCATTACTCAGTTTTGGTTTTTAAGGATTTGATGTGTAGTTAGGACAGGAAGGTTAGGGTCTAATTTGGGACACCTATGCTAGGTTATTGATGGATGAAATCTCAATTCATATAGATAGATTAATTTGGGTTACTGAAAATTATATTGACCTTTCCTTTCAAGTTACAAGGAAGGATAATTTGTGACTGCTCATAAATATCTAAGATATAATTTTTCATTATTATTGCAACCTGTCTTTCCATTATTATCAGTCCACCATGTGGAGTGTAAGGAATCAATTGCACATCCAGATTTTGGGTTTGAGTATACTACGTCTGAGAACCCTCCTAAGACCTTATTAAATTGCCTGAAGTAAGAGCCTTTATTCTAACACATAAGCCAAATAGTGAAGCACTCTACATGTAGTTGAGAGCTCATCAGGCTCTCTTCCATTCATTCATCCATAATCAAGGACTACATGAATCTCCTTATTCCAATTTTAAGGTTAATCTTCATCCATTGTCTTCCATCCTTAATAATGTATTCCGCTCCTTTATTATATTCTTCTCTCTCTCTCTCTCTCTCTCTCTCTCTCTCTCTCTCTCTCTCTCTCTCTCTCTCAAGTATTTTGTTTTAGCTAATCTTGAAAAAAAAATTGAAACGGTCCCTGACCTTAATATTATAATAAATTCTACAAACATTGTCATTAACAACCATAGATTTTGAAATTTATACATAGGTACATATATAAAATGCACATATTATATGTAATAAAATTTGCTTCATGTTATATAACATTTTCTTTTCCCATTCATCTATAATAAGTTATAAAAATGTATTTTTAGTTCATTTCCTAACTCACTTGCAAACATATTATACCTAATTATTGCCAATGACAATTATTGTTCTACCTTTTATCTGTTTCTTTCACCCCTTATATTCACTAATTAACATTGCTTCCTTGTATTTTGTTATACACTGTCACTTGAGTTCTAAAAGTATGAAAGGCTATGAGACATAATTTCTATCCTTGAAAAAACTTAGAAGCAGGGTAAGGTAATAGAATCAAATTACAAACTATATTAAGTTATTGAGTTGAACAGTGTGAAGCAATGAATTTTCGGCAGTGATGAGGGGGATAAGATCAATGTTCTCCTAGGAGATTTGAGCTTGACCCTCAGGTCAGGGGAAGGCTGTCTGAGGAATGCTATTTCAGCTGAGGGCTAAATGATGGTTACTCTAAGAATTTTCTCGGCAATGAACAAGAAGGTGTCCTAATTTATCCAAAATATAGAGGATATATGTATATACATGTACACATATATGCAAAGAATATCTGAGAATAAGTAGAGAGGTAAATGGCAGCAAATTTAAATGTGAAATGTGACTGTAAAGTATGGGGGGTCAATTAGATGGTGAAGTTTATTTACTTCTAACCTATTCTTGCCCAGAACAGAACCAAAAGACACCTTCTCTTCTCTAGACACGTCTTCCTTTGTCCTCGGGGTTGCTAAGGGCCTGAATATGTGTGATTCACTAGTCCTTTCGCATCTCCAGGGATCCTGATCCTGAAATCCACATCCTACTTTGCTAAGAGTAGATTTTGTTCTCACCACTGCCAACCTCGCAGGGAGCCATCTCTTTCACTAATGATGGTAACTGCAAGAAGAAGTAGGTAACAGGATAAAAGAGCTTTTCATGACTCCATCTTGGCCCTCCCAATGCAGGAAATTCAACCAAACAACTCCTGCAGACCTCCACCCCCACATCCTCACTGTCTTCTGTTATGGCATCTTTTCTTTTGTTTTGCAACTCATGCGCCTTGCCCTCATCCTCCCCTCCTGGCTTCACCACTCCTGACATTCCTTGAACTCTCATTATAAAGACATTTTGAATTGTGCATCTTGTTACCTCCTAATGCACCTTAGACTTATTTTATGTATGTCACCGACCTGTCATGTAGTCCTAATTACTATTTATCTGATATGCAAATAGTATATTTTGCTCCTCTTCTCTATTCCTTATTTCTTTTCTCCTTGAATTGTTTTTTTTTTTCTGTTACTATTTGGTTTTACTCCCTTAGCGACATTTTAAGTTTTTTAAGCATAGTAATAACAGTAAAAGTTAAAGGGGCTATTACTCATGACTGCCATATGAAATAGAACCTTCCTTTTCCCATTTATTCACTTTCTGAACATCTTCCTCCTTATATTCTCCCATTTCCTGATATCAATGAAAAACAATCAATATAACTTCGAAATCTAGAAAGTTCCTGGCCCTATTTTAAGCAGCAAGGAGGAAAAAAAGTATAGTAATGGCATAGTTAGTTTAGAATGAGTCTCCAGATTAAATAAATTGTATTTGGACACACTCTAAGGATACCTCCAGAATCATATCTATATACAAAAACATTATTGGCAGAAGGCAACACAGAGAGTCTCCTGCTGCAAGAAATAGACACAGAAAGCATGATCTGGGAATGCATCATCAGGACAAGCTCAGGTTCACTGCTTTCTTTAATGTCTTTCTCAAAGACTTTACTCCCTGCCTTAATGGTGCCAAATGGTTGAAGGAATTTTGAAATCCTCATGAATACAGGTTACTTCCTTTTTTGCCAACTATTTTTTCTTTTCTTGAGTCTAGCACTCTACCATTTGGGTCACAGTTCTATTTCAGGCCTCACAGTCTCTCCCTCCCCTGGATGGCTTTAAATCTATGATCCTCAGACCTCAGCCCGGAATAGCAAGGATTACAGGCATGAGCACTGACAACCAGCTGACAGGTTGTTTCTCAGCTCGCCTGAAATTTCAATAAGCAGTTAATAGTTTATATGGGAATCCTAAGACTGATTATTAAAGAGTCCGATTTTAGGATTCCAGATGTCACAGTTACTATTTTTTTCCAGAAGATATATAATGCAATCAAATAAAAACTGTTTAAATGTAGATGTCTGGCAGAACCAGATAGGTATTTGGAATGAGAGAAATCATAGATGGGTAAGATTCCAGTGCTGTCACTCATTGTGAAACACAGGATTGCACTTGGCTTTTCTAAAGACTGTATTGAATCAATTTTCACCTTGCAATCTCTTAGACCTACTTGAGAAACTGTGTACTTTCCTTCCTTCTTTAATCATGATTACCTACAATAATACAAGGTACATTTAATACATGAATTAATCACTATAGAGATGAACAGAAGAAAATGGGCTTCTGTTTATATACTTATTAACCTTTTATTCTAAGATGTTCAAAATCAGCTACAACATGAAGCAGACAAAAGTCTTTCTTCATATAACCTTCCTGCTTTTTTTATGATGAAAGAGTCCTTTTGCAATTCTGTTGTTTTGGCTTGTTTATTTATTTCTATTCTATACCCATCAATGGAAACCAGCTGTTTGATGTGTGTGCTTGATTTGCACCTGTTTTTGTCTACAAAATATATGCTATCCTGTGTATCTTCTATGTAGTATATTATTTTTCTTTGTTTTCTAGTGCTGCATTTTTTAACATGTATCCATTTTGTTGTATTGATCTATCCTGCATTAATTTCCTGTTGCTGCTGCAAAGAATTAAATACAACAGCTTCAAACAACACAAATTTATTCTTGAAGTTCAGATTTATAAATCCATCCATATATATATACAAATATTTATTCTTGAAGTTCAGATTTATATATCCATACATATATACACATATACAAATATTTAATAGGCAAAACACTCTAAAGCAGACCTGATGGTAAACACTTATGGAGTAATCTTTGGAAGTACTTTGTCATTTCAGAATTTCCAGTAAATTATGTGATTATGCATATGTGTCTATTATATATTCATATGCACATATTATATACCATATTCAGCATAAAATATGTATAATATATAGAATGTCTGTCTTTGGGCTTTTTCTTTTAGATAGTGTGTGTATATATAGGACAAGCTGACCTCAAACTTATCATACTTTTGCCTCATTTTCCCCAGTGCTGGGATTACAGGACTATATATTTTCTCTGAGCACTAACCCTATATTTTAAAGCCAAAATCATTCAGGACTGAGTCTGTCTTTATATTGGGGGGGGCCCTACTCTAAGTTTAATTTACTCTAGCAAGCAAAAATGGCCTATTTCCTTAGCCTTGGCTCAGGCTGGCATGGTTGATTATTTGCAGGACTTTGTTTTAGCTATTTATAAATGCAAACTTTTAACAACATCAATGAGGGTATCAGCTTACATCAGAATAAGCACACAGCCAATGATACACTTTGGCAGCCTATGTCATCTTTGTCCATGAATTAAGTGCAACTTCCATAGCATGTATATTCCATATACCCACAGGTTTCAGGCATTTGCATTTCCTTTATTATCTTAGGGTAAAAGACAAAAACTTA
Organism: Megascapheus bottae; assembly: GCF_031878675.1. NCBI lineage: Eukaryota > Metazoa > Chordata > Mammalia > Rodentia > Geomyidae > Megascapheus > Megascapheus bottae. The sequence continues at coordinate 29,846,916 of NC_143529.1, read as the reverse complement.
AATTCAACAAGTTCATTTCTCCATATCACTTTTGATCCCTGTTGTTATTTATAAGGCCATTTTATGCATAGATTATAAAACCATAGTAGGCAAGTAAAATATCAATAAACTTAATTTGGAGCCATTCTTTGCTCATCTTTACACTCTGAATGCTTGCTTTCACTATGAGCTTCCATAATGTTGATAAAAGTGGTAATAGTAACAGTAGCGACAGTAGTGACAGAAGGAATAATGTTAGTAATTATGGAGTAATCTGGATTAGCAGTAGTAGCAGAACCCCTAATATGAATATGAACATTAGTATTCAAGGTAATATTAGTAGTAATGTCAGTAGGGACAGTGGTAGAAATGGAAGTGGCAGTAACAGCAGTGGTGGCAGTAGTAGTAACAGCAACAGTAAGAGAAATGGTAGAAATACAAGTAATAACTGTGATCAGAATTAGTAGCAGCAGCAGCAGTGGTGATAGGACAGTAGTATCAGTAGTAAGAATAGCAGTAGTCATAGAAATAGTGGGAATAGTAGTAATATTAATAGTGGTAGGAATAGTAGGCACAGCAGCCATCATATTCATAGTATTAATAGTATTAATAGTGATGGTTAATAGTAATAATAGTATTAATAGGGGTGGTAGAACCAGTAGTGACAGCAGTGGTAATAAGAGCAATAGTAGTAACAATATTTGCATAAACAATAGTAGTAGCAGTAGGAATACTAGTAATAGGAACAGTTAAAGTAGTAGAAGTTATTTTCTCCAAAGTCTAAGCTTTATCACTAATTTGTGTCCCTATTCCTTAATAATTAATTATTTTCAGAGCCTCTTCTATTTCAGAACAATCAGAAAGTAGGAAGAAACAAGATTCTGGAAGCAATGAGAAGTGCTACTAGACCAGAACACTGCTGTCCTAGCTCTTCAATGCTTTCCTAAAATCTTGTAGGAAGGTGGAATATCTATAGAAAACACATGCTTAGCATTAGGCAGAAAACATTGAGGAAACAAGCCTTGAACTAATTGCATCTCGGCCATGTGTCTCTTTTATTGTGGGGATAAAGATAAATATAGGATTACAGTGTTCCTCAAAAAATTCTGCTGTTTTACTCAGTGGTTTCTCTTTTGTTTCCGCTCCTGTTTGGCTTTGTCATTCACTAGTCATATACGCAATAAAATATTGTAGGTATGGATAGAGTAGACTCCTGTAGGGAGGAAAAGATGGTTGACTCTTTAAGATAAGACCTAAGTACCCCTAAAATAATAGGTCAAAGAAATGTAGCCAACTTTCCATGCTTTATAAGTACAGAGCTAGTAGTGCTTACATTTCATCCTTCTGTTGTTTCATTGCTCTCAGGTATTTTTGCATATTCCATCACATTTGATGATTTTTCATTCTTTTTCCTCAGTAGGATACACATTCAGCCTGGAGAGTTTGTAAGTAGATGATGCTGTTAGAGAAGCTGAGGCCATATGGACAGAGTAGATTAGTTATCAGGTTGTGATTTGCTTCAAGGAGACACCAGGCCAGCACAGCCAGGAGTCATATATGCAGGGTAAAATAAAGTGTCTTTATGTTTAAAAGAAGTGACAATTTAAATCCTTAACAGTTCCTACTACGCTACATTCCTGACAGTACCTTTCTATACCTTCCTTCAGAAAAAAGCCAGATTCTCTATAGGAGTCAACATATACACTATTTGTCTTTGTGAGCCTGTGTTATTTCACTCTATATGACAACTTCTAGTTGCACCCACTTTCTTATAAATGACTTCATGTCATTGTGTACACACACCAGCAAATACAAGTACATAAATCCAAGAGACAAAATAGTAGATCACAGGCAATCTCTCAGTGAGGACTTCCAAATCAAAGATGCATACTAAAATAAGCTTACAGATCAGAGGGCTATCCAATTAAGAAGAAAAGTATTGGTTAGGATATCACAAGGACAGAAGAGTAGAGGAGTTTTAGAAAAGACAACACCCCAAAGTGGTCTTAATGTCCATTACATTAAAAAAGAAGACTGGAAGCTGGGTACTGGTAGCTTACATTTGTGATCCTACCCACATTGGAGGATAAGATTTGAGGATCAATGTTCAAAGTCAGTCCAAGTAGACAAATTTGAAAGACTCTTACCGCTAACTACCCAGCAAAATGCAGGAAGTAGAGATATGGCTCTGTGGTAGAAAGCAAGCCTGGAGTGAATAAACTGGCTAGGCCACTCCTGACACTGTGTTGTGTTTTAATATCTAGTGGAGGGGCACCGTTGGTTCACGCCTGTAATCCTCGCTACTCAGGAAGCTGAGATCTGAGGGTCCACAGTTCAAAGTTGACACAAAAGTCTACGAGACTCATCTCCAGTCAACCATCAGAAAACTGGATGAGGCACTGTGTTCTCAAGTGGTAGAGTACTAGCCTTGAGCTGAACTGTGCAGAGATAGCACTCAAGCCCTGAGTTCAAGCCCCACAACTGACAATAAAATAAATTTAAAAAACAGTGAGCAGGTGGCTTCCAGGAGTTCTGCACTTTGACTGTTGAATACACTGAAATCTCACAATCATGTTCAGCTATATTTGGCTCTAAGGAAATATTAAAAAGGGAAAGATACAATGTGAAAGTAACAGGCAACTCCTTACATTTTGATATCCAATTTGCGAAATGATTCAATACATTGTTCTTTTCAGAACTTCCCTCGGTAACACCTACAGACTAGGTGATATTCAGGACTACAGACAGAAAGAGTGACAAATGGTTTCCTGGGATGTTGAGGTAAAATCACTTCTGATCAACACAGCTTCTCAAATGGAATGTAGGATCATTAAAACTGCTTGTTACTAATTAAGCCAAGAATTAGACAAAACAGTTTTCAAATGAACTCATTTTGTTTTAGTGCTAAAGACCAATTTATAGTAAAGTACATTTATACCCAAAACTGGGAATATTCTGTTTGAGACAGTATTGGTACATAACTGTAAATATTTGACAAAAGTTTTTTTTATGATAAAAAACACAATAAAGCTGAGTTTAAAAGTTACACATTTACAGCTACTATCTTTGTGGTTTCCGTTTTTTAACTACTAAAATATGAAGTGTTATTATAGTGAATTACTTGTTTGTGTTCCTAACAGGCACTTTTCTGATCAGGAAGTAAAGACTAAATTTCTTACTTGATAACTGAAGACTAAATCCCAAGGACACTGATTTAGATTCAGTGGTTAATGTTTTCCTTGCGGATAATCAATGATGACAGAGTGTTCTGTTATTACCAAAAAAATCCTCATAAAAACTGCTGTAAAAAGCTATATTAAAAAACCTAACGGAACTACTATGTCAGTAAAACTTATTATACATATTTTACATAGTATGGTTAAGGATAAACTTACCATTATTTGCTGTAAAAGTCTAAATGATTGATTAAGATATTCATTGGCTGTCTTAGAATTGCACATTACTTTCTTATCGATAGAGTGCAAAGCCTCTCCTCCATTATATTCAATACCTGAAAGAACATAAAATTTTAGGAGCTGAACAGGATATTATACAACTCAGTCTGTTATTACTGATTTAGTAGACAAAGGAGCACAGGAGATTTCAGTGGCGGTTGTTGGAATTCTAAGAATTATTAAAATACATTCATGGTCCTGAGCCTTTGGGCATTTGCTGTGTGCAGTGTGCTGAACTGCTAACTCTCATGTTCTCTCTTCCACTGCTGAGGCTATCTGTGATTAGAATTCACAGTCAGCTGAAATTAAAAAACAAAAATAACAGAAACCCAACTGATCAACAAAAACTTAGGACAGAAAAATCTGCACAGACCTGAAGCTAGACAGGATGAATTAAAACATATTTGTAGAGTTAAAATGCATTGTCTTTACTCATGGCAATCCTATAGTTATGCTATTATTACATTGAAAAACTTTTAAAATGATTACATGAATAATCTCACTGAAAAACAAGAAAAGAAGAATGGGTAGAAGAAATGGAGGATGGGAAGTAGGAAGGAAGGGAGGAGAGGAAGGGAGGGAGGGAGGAAAAAGTGATTCAAATTTTGGAAAGAAAAAAGTCAGTCATATTTTAGCATTGGTCACTAGATATGTGTAAATTCAAAAACAACTCTTATAAAATGATGTTAGAATGGTGCAAAACAATGAACACATTTCTTTTGCTTTTCTTTTTTTTTTTTACCAGTCCTGGGCTTGAGCACAGGGCCCGTGCACTGTCATTGGGCTTTCTCAAGGCTAGAGCTCTACCACTCGAGCCTCTGCACCACTTGCAGTTTTTGTTTTTCTGTATATGTGATACCGAGGAATCGAATCTGGGTCTTCGTGCATGCTAGGTAAGCACTCTACCACTAGGCCAAACTCCCAGCCTTCTTGTGCTATTTATCTTTCTTTTTTTAAGTTATTCTTTTGTTTAGTACTTGCTGTTCTTCTGTAGTGCTAGAGTTTAGCTGAATTCTAATGCAAGATGAATCATTTATAATTTATTTAAATTTCTATACTTCAAATGTCTCACAGTTACATTCCTATAGAAAAGATTCTTATACCTCTGAGCATAAAACCAATTTCCAAAATATAGAAAATCTAGCTGGGCGGGGTACTGTGGCTTATATGGTAGAGCTCTAGCCTTGAGAAAACCCAAGGACAGTCCTCAAGCCCTGAGTTCAAGTCCTGGGATTGGCCAAAAAAAAATCTCTATGTCCTTCTCAAACTCTGATTTATGGCATCTTAAATTATCCCTTTAATTTGCATCTTCAACTCATGCAGTGAGTTTCTGAGTTTTAACTCTCCAAAACCTGCTTTCTAAATCTTATCATGTTTCATAATAACCTGAAGAATTTTGTATAACACACATTGCTTGGCTCCATTAACACATGGGGCTTAAGAACATGAATTTCTGGTGAGCAATGGTAATTGCTAAAAGAGGATTAATGCTTCATGTCCAAGAATGATTCAGAAGATCAAAGCCTTGCAATAATTCCAGGAATCTAGTCTACATTATCTGAAGAAAATTTTCTGACTTCAGTGGACACTGTTTCATTAAACCCAAAGTATCAGGTAACATTCAATGCTCGCAAATTTCATTGAAATTTAAACATGCTTTACATTAAATTCTAAGCATCTAAGAACTAAGTGAGAAACTACTTGTGTCTGCTGAAGCACCAACATGTACAGAAGTTCTCTAAATACCAGCTTTATTTCCATTTTGTTTGCAGACTAAGAGTTATACATATATAGCCACATTACAAATTCTTGGGAAACTGAATAATGTGTTTCAACATCAATACACACATTTAAAAAAAATCAGTAAAGCTGGGTATTGGTTGCTCATGCCTGTACTCATAGTTACTCAGGAAGCTGAGATCTGAGGATCATGGTTCAAAGCCAGCCTAGACAGAAAAGTCTCTGTGAAACTCTTATCTACAATTAATCATTCAAAAACTAGAAGTGGGGCTGGGAGGTTGGCCTAGTAGTAAAGTGCTTACCTAGCGTGCACCAAGACCCAGGTTTGATTCCTCGATATCACATGCATAGAAAAAGCCCAAAGTGGTGCTGAGACTCAAGTGGTAGAGCTCTAGCCTTGAGAAATCCCAAGGACAGTGCTTAGACCCTGAGCTCAAGCCCAGGACTGGCAAAAAGAAAGAAAGAAAGAAAGAAAGAAAGAAAGAAAGAAAGAAAGAAAGAAAGAAAGAAAGAAAGAAAGAAAGAGAGAGAGAGAGAGAGAGAGAAAGAGAGAAAGAGAGAAAGAGAGAAAGAGAGAAAGAGAGAGAGAGAGAGAGAGACAGAGACAGAGAGAGAGACAGAGACAGAGATACAGAGACAGAGAGAAAGAAAGAAAGAAAAAAAGAAAGAAAGAAAGAAAGAAAAAAAGAAAGAAAGAAAAAAAGAAAGAAAGAAAGAAAGAAAGAAAGAAAGAAAGAAAGGAAAAGAAAAGAAAAAAAAACCAGAAGTGGCACTGTGGCTCAAAGTGCTAAAGCACTAGCCTTGAGCACAAAGAGCTCAAGGACAGTGCCCAAGCAATGTAATGATAATGAGTTGATTCAAAGACACTTAAAGTATTTGAATTATTACTTAGAAATGGTATTTACTTCCAATTTATCTAATGAATAGGCAACTTTTCTGCATTGATTTCTTTCATTTCAACTCCAAATTAGTTTATATAAATGTACACTTGTAACCCAACGCCTTCTTTGGCCAAAGTGGAATAAAGAAAAATTAGACATATTAATGACCAAATTTACTGGCTATTAAAAATCACAAAAAATGAAATTCCTGGCAAGCAAGTACATGTTCAGGAATAAACAAGTGTTCCATGCTCCCAGTAATTGCTGACACTAGTAAGCTGCAGGGCCGTGCCAGTGATGCTGTGGCTCCAACAATCTGTTCATTTTGGTACTCTCCACAATCAATGGCTTGAAATCACTCATATGGCACTTGTCACTGAGCATGAAAATGACAGAAGTTAGCACACTAGCAAAGCCATCATCCATTCATTTTCTTTCTTGAAACATATTGTGTTTGGCTTTTGTAACCTAGCTCTTACTCCTGATTCATTTTTCTACTTTATTACTTAAATCAAAGCAAAACAGCTAAAATCAGCAAGTGCTTTTACTTGATCAATAATATATGGCTTTTGAAAGTCTAAGCAGTGGAACTTAGGATTTAAGAAAGGTCAATAACTGAGCTGGCTAGGATTGTAGATGTGGAATCGTGTGTCTTCTGTGATCATGACAAATAGAAAAAACTTAAGTTGGGGATAATTCTCATTAGGAGTTGTGAAGACTTCAAAATGTCTTTTCTAGTTAAGCAAACAAAATACTGCAAAATATATACTTTCCTTTCATATATTGGACCTATGGTTTTCACTTTTTACCTAAGACTTATAAGCTACTTGAAATTCCATTTGTGTCCAGAAAATGAACAACCTTACTCTTTCAGTTCCAGGACAGTACAAATATGATGAAAAAGGAGATAAAGTGAGTTTGAAAATACTTTCAAAATAGTACAGCTGCTATCTTTTGTCTCTGGGTCATAAAACACTACATATAGCACTATTTTTCTGATGTATATATATATATATATAATGTGTGTGTATGTGTGTATGTGTGTGTGTGTGTGTTTACAGTTGGATACACAGGAGCTCAGTCAAATTTAGAATCACACAGTGGGAGATTCAGGAGAAGAGAACAGAAGATCTGGTTCTCAGTTAGTGGCCAGAATCATTAGTGTTGCTCTAAATACATTCTTCTCCTTGGCTTGTCAGAGAACAGTGACCCTAGAAATTGAAGACAGAGAAGATGAAAGAAATCTGAGAAAAAGAGAAAGAGGAAATGAGGGATGGTTATTGACCTACTTTGGTTTTATTTTTGTGTTCATTGGGAAATGTTATGAATCAATCTGGCCTAGACAATAAAGAACATGAGCCACAAGCATCACAAACATATATATACACACATACTCTAACACAGTAATGCATACACAAACCACACACACACTATAGAGAAGAGAGAAAAACAAACAATAATGTTTCTTTTTCTCCTTCACCCAAAGCTCCCATCATATTGAATATTTTCTAACTTGAAAATGATTAAAAAGTAAATTCACTTCAAAAAATAAATGAAGGTTCAGTTTCAACTCAAAAAGCTGTACTTACTATTAACTGAAAATTTCATCAACATGTGCCTTTATATCTTTTTGTTTTTCTGTATTATAATTTTATATTAGGGTCACATATATATATGACCTTATTACTTTAAGTTTCCTTCAATGCCATAAATATATAGCTCAGCTTTCTGGTGGTATGAGTTCAGACAAATGTAAATATGGTTGAGTACTGAATTGATAGATTTATGTATAGGAATTTGGAAAACCAAAATGTATTACAAATAGCAATAAGTTGAGGAATCATAGTCACAAATAAATATGTGCAGAAAAAGTAAAAAAGGAAATGAAAGGCTGTTAGATAACCCAAGAATGCAAATGGGTCCAGGAATTAAGTTGTATTGAAAACCCTAGCACATGACACTTTTGATATTCACCAGAAATCAAAATGAACATTCATGAGATTTGAGTTGACAAAAATAAATGAAGAATATTTAAATTGAATGTATCTGTACATATGTATATTCCTATAGACACACATATAATTGTTTATATATAAACAGTAGTATACATATATGTATGTTTATACATATATATGTATATTTATATATTCTTGTTTACCCTCTAGCTATGCTTACTCATCAGACATATTCCAGGCAGGAAATTAAAATAGATTCATCTGTTCATCTTCTTCAATTCTAAAATATCAGTAAAAGTCATATACCTGGCACAAGAACAGTATTAAAACCAGATTTCTCTACAATAGCAATGGATAGTCACTTAAGATCCAAAAGCTTGTTAGTTTCCAAGCTCAAGCTTGAACTGTTTTTGCTGTTTTTTTAAATTTGATGCATATATGTTTTCTCTACTAGGCTTCTATTTGAGAGTGAGGTTATTTTCATTCATGGTTGTGTATTGCGTATTTTCTCCCAATAAGATTAACTGCTATTTATAAAACACCTATTATGCCTTATCTATTTTCATATTTTATTTCAATTCCTTGCATTCTAGAAGTCTATTATCCTTTTGTTCTTCAGAGGACGCAATAGAACAAACTTCTGGGACAAAACCACAGTGGCTGAGACTTTGCCAGTTGATTTTTCATGGATGGAGGCCATCGCATCTCCTCAAAGCATTCTGAACTGAGTGCAGTTGATTCACATAACCATAACATACTCCAAGTGTTTAGCTAACACAAACTGGAATGCTAACTGCCCAGAAAATGCGTGACATTTCCTCTCTCCACAAAGATTAGTATCATCTCAAATGGTAAAGGGACTCATTGAAAATCAGTCACAGTAGATCCTTTGTTCATTTTTGTGATGAGTTCCGTCTTTCTGCATATATATATACATATATAACTTTAAAAACCCAGCATCCTGCTACTGTAATGCATCCCAAAATAGAGCCAATGATAACAAAACAAAAGCATTCAGGGAAAAATAAAGGAAATGGAGAGAGATTGGATTCTTCTCAATTAGAGCTTTCTATTTTCAACACCCTATCTTCACAGCAGGTGATTTCTAGTCCCTTAATTCTAGTGTCTTTTTTCCTTCTCCCATTGACCCTATTAGTCATCTGATAACGCAAAAGATGTTCCGTGTAATATATCTTTCTCTGGACACTCCTTGCACTCTGAGCAAATTAAGACAGTTCCCTTTACATCATTGTTTACTGTGGGAATAATAAGCTAAGGAGCTCAACATGCATTTTATGTACTGTACGGAATAAATCATTTGCAAGTGATATGATGTACATATCTGTCTTTTCTGACAAGTGAGTTGTTTGCTGTGCTGCCAACTGGAAATAACACTAAAAGCACATGATGATTTAAGAGGTTGAATGCTTCATGCACTAGCCTGGCCATAGTTGATGGATCGACAGAGGCTAAAAGACAGCTTGGAATATCTGCATATTTATATTGCCCTATGAAGATAAGGCCAAAAATGTTTTAAATAAACTATTATGCATTTCATTTATCCTTGATATATAACAAGTTTAATAAACAATTTACTCATAGGTTTTAGCCTAAACCATGAAAGCTCATCCAGTTTCCCCTATATTTTTTATTTTTTATTGAAATTAATAGAAGGGTTACAGTTATATTTGCCAGATAGAAGGTGCATTACTTCACAAACATTGATACTCCTCATGTTTTTGACCCCATTTCCCCTATATTTTAACACAGAGCAGCAAAAATGTTCTGGCCTGAAGCAGATGAATGATAGAAAGATAAGAAACAACCAAAAAAGCGCAAAACTCCACACCCTCTCAGAAGCAGCCCCACGTTAGGTAGAAAGAGGCTGAAAAGGGAAGCTACATAGCCTAATTTCCACATTAGGGACTACATTTGCTCTAGCACGTCCTCTGCTGGCTGACGGAAGAAGCAGTTCTTGGCCAGTCATGCTAATGAACAGCAGCAACTCACTGTTTAGCATATTTGGTACCCATTGTGACAAGTCTAAGAGTAGCCTAGGGTAAAAGTATTAGAATTTTACTAGAAAATTCTCCCCTCTTCTTCACATGTCCCCTAATCTTGAATCTCACTCCATGTTTATTTCTAATTTAATCAGAAACTCAAGTCGATATTGTTAGCGTCTTTTTCCTGCCTTCCTCCATTCCTTCCTTCCTTCCATCCATTCTTCTGTCTTTTCTTCCTTTATCTGTGATGTTTAAGAAGCCACACGAATAACTGATCAGTCACTCTGCATTAATTAACTGTGCAATGTACAAGCACCCTCTGCTAGTCCTGGAGAGAAGATTTAATGCATTTATCACATTTCAATTATCTGATGTCCACTACAACCAGCATTCAGTGAGTAGAAACTGTGTTAAGCAGATATTTGTTATGAATATTACAACGTCCTCCTTGCTGTGCAGAACTTTCATTCTGTGGTAAATAGATAAATAAATGATTTTTAACTAGAATGATTCATATATACTTGGGGTTTGTTGTATTACAATGTTGAAGACAGATATTTTAGCTTCAAAAATAGATAAATGACCAAGGAAAAGAACCACAGAAAGGGTAAAGAAGGTGAAAATAAAATAACTGGCTATCACTTCATAGAAATCATAGAAATTGAATGGTGCAAGAAGGGAAGAAAAGGGGCTGTAACAGGTTTCAGTTGTCTGTTCTGTATGGGGGCAGCAGCTCAGTGGATGAATGGATGGAAAAATGTGTGTGCGTATATGTATATATATATATGCAGTAGAATTGTAGTCATTCATCAGAAATAATGATGCTGTGCCATTCATAAAGCTCAGGTTGCTATCACAACATAGACTACGTGACTAATAATTGTAGATATTCACTCCTCAGAATGAATCCTGGTTGCTGAAAGTCCTAGATCCTGGAGAACGCTGTTGAGATTCTCAATGAGGTTATAAACCTCTCTTTGTATTCTCATTTGGCAGAGTCAGGGTTAGGGAGGTTTCTGGGGTCCCCTTGATAAATGACTTCACCTATTCCCGAGGAATCCTCATGATCTAATTATTTCTGACCATTTCACCTCTCAACATCAGTTCAATGTATTGTAGGGTTTCAATGTGTGAATTAGATAAATGAGGACTACAAGCATTCCCTCCACAACATGAGCACTCAAATGTATCCATTTAGGCCAGGTACCAGAGAACAATGCCTGTAATCCTAGCTACTCAAAAGGCTGAGATTTGAGGAATGCAGTTGGAAGACAGTCCTGGTAAGGAAGTCTGTGAGACTCTAATTTCCAATCAATCACCAAACAAGCCTGAAGTGGACCTATGGCTCAAATGGTAGAATGCCAGCCCTGACTACAAAAGCTCAGGGACAGTACCCAGATCCAGAGTTCAAGCCCCAGAACCAGCACACACAATAAATTAAAACATTGTTTGTTTAATTAGCTGGCTGGCTGACTATCTAGTTACTTACATTTTAATGGTTACAGTTAAGGCAATGAGAAATAGTCACATTACTACAGTTCAAAGATACTATCGTCATTGATTTATAAATATGAAATTTTTCCTAGGTAAAGAAAAGGAGTTTAAACAGATATTAGAATCTTCAGTTAAGTAAATGGAACAATTGGGGATCTTTGATGAAGACAGACAGAGGAAGTAAGGTCATGAGACTCAAAAGAAATAAGAGTCCCCCAGATTCTCCTAGACTTACACAATTTTAAAAAATTGAACTGGACCAATGTTTACTGTTCCTAATATTACACCAGATGTTCAGATGGGAGTGAGAACTTGATAATGAGAAAGGTAAATCTTCATATGAAATACATATATATATATGCTTCTTAAACATACAGTGAAAATTAAATGTGTAGTAGAACTAGAAGAATAAATTATCTTAACATTTTGTTCTATGGAGAAAGCTTATGCCTTTGAACATTGCTAAGGTACAGAGCACAGAGACATATGTTTGTCATTACCTATGATGATTTCTGATTAAAGGAAAAACACATAATGCTTTTTATCAAAGAAGGTTTAAAAAAGTATAGTATTTGTTTCTAGATGCGTGCTGGTATCCATGAGGTAAGCATTTATCACATTGAATTAAATCTCAATGACTATTCTTCCCTTTGGAAGATTTTTTTAGTGGGTTATAGCTTCTATTAGTTTTAATGAACATTTTACTTTTGAATTGATTTTGATGTGGTTTACTTGGTCATGGTTATTCCTCTCTCATTTTTTTTCTCCTCCAGGTGGAAAGGCACAAGATGAAGAAAATTTTGAAGTAGCTGTTTTCTTTATAGGACTAGCTAAATGGCTACCCTTTTAGCCATCTTGCAGTGTCAGTTCCTATAAATTTGTAATACACCAAGCTCTCAGTTAACTCTTGGGCATATTAGAAAAACAATACCTGTTTTCAGTCATACTCTTGACTAGATTCATTCTGCACTTGATACATGAGCTCTTTCTCTACTCTGCCATCCCAAGTTCATAAGCTACTTGAGGCCATCACTTCACAGCACTACTGCTGCTTGCCCCTTCACAACTACAAATTCTAGTCCTCCAACTAGACTTTACCTTGCAAACATCCTCCAGGCACAGATCAGTCAAGCACAAGGTCACCTGGGTCCTTTGATTCCTGCTCAGTTGTTTGTTGTCAGTGAGAAGCAGGAACACAAGCCTGTGGACCTTTGTGTCTTACCCTGGTAACAGTTCTGTCCATTGCTCTTTCTCCCTGTCCTCTACCAAGCCCCAAAGGCTCACATCCAAGAGAAACATCGTTCTTCCCTAATCCAACTTTTACTCAGGGCAAAGCATTTTTACCTCTCTCAAACAGAATTTTCCCTCTTACTTGCATCTCCAGAAGATTATTTATGAAAATTATGGAAATAATAACATGGAAAAAAATCTAAGACTGAGCCAAGAAAGCATACAAAAGAACTTTTGTTTCAAAAGCACACATGCTAAAATGCAAACGGCATGGAGAAGATCAGCTTGGCCCTGTGCAAGAGGAACAAGCACATTTGGAAAGTGCTTAGTATTTGAAATAAAAGAAAACAGAAGAAATCATTACTTAGAGTCATTTATCAAGGATGCAATTCTAGAGACATGAAAATAATTAAGTACTAATAGACTAGATTTCCTGCTAACTTATTGTGCATTTATTGTACCTTAGGAATAACAATATGAAGTTAAATGTCAATGATACTTTCCATTAAAAATTATTCTAAGTTTTGAACTTAGGATTTTTGCCACTAATACTGATTTAAGGTATTTTATCAAACGGTAACTTGTCAGTTATGATGAGAGATGCATGCTGTTATCTGCACTTATATTTTGAAATACATAAATAGTACAAAAAATAATTACCTACATATTTTGCAAATAAATAAAACAAGAACCTATCTCTGCCACATTAATTTCAGATAAATTACCCAACAGCATGTTTTCAAAAGCTGGTTTAATTATAGATGGATATCTCACGGATCTGGAAGGTGGATGATATTAAGAATGACAGTGATAGGTAAAACAACAGGGGAAGTAGATATAGTATTTTAAATTATCACATTTAAATTTATAATGATGCAAGAAGTCAAGTCCCAATGAGACAATGCATTCATAGAAAAGCTAATGAAAATGAATAAAATTTTAGTTAAAATGTATTACGGATGCAAAATATTATCTTCTGACACACACCTATGATGTCTTACACCACACTACTATACCATATCACTATCAGAGAACACTGCATTTCAGTGAAACTGAAACACTTTCAAATTCCATCCATCTCCTTGGCACTGCTGCTGTATCACACCAAGATCCTGGCTCTGCTTGTCACCATTGCTTACGTTTTAGCACCTCCTTCTCTTGGCTTGTCTTGAATCTTGAGTCTTTCTGAGTTATGATATGGCATTTCTGATGTAGAATCACCAAAACTAAAGTTTTATTAGGCAGCATGCCCTCCTTTGTTTCAGGGCTAAAAGTCATGTGCCAACTGCTTGATTTTTTAAATTTATGTCTTAAATTGTCTTTGCTGAAAACTAAAACCACAGAATTCCCATTCACATATTCTATAATCTATCGAATGGATTTGCTTATATGCTTATTTTTATACACGGGGTATGGCTATTATGTTGCTACTAAAATTCAGTGTAAGCCATGGAGATCGCCAGTATCAAGTGCTTCTCTCTTCTCTCTCTTCTTCTCCCCCTCTCTCTCAACTGTGTGTTCATATGTGTAGAAACTGTTGTTTTTATAACAGTAGCATCTAACCTATCTGAATTTTAACATACTACAAAAGAAACAAATTATGAAGCTGATCTCATTCTCATTCTCAGGACACCAATTATGGAAATATTTTCAGAACCACTAAATCTTTCCCAGGCAGTTTTCCAGGGAAATGAAATTCCTCCCAGTTAAAGATTTCAACATGATAGTTCATTGGTGACAGCCATACAGCACAGGGACTCATTGCTGCTTGATCCATTGGACATCTGCCAAGATATTTTGGTATCTTGAGGGAGGAGAGGAAATGTCACCATGTTATCACTGCATAAACTATGAAATAATTGTATTGATCCTGGAATAAATATATTAACTTGTTTCTTTGGATTAGCCAAAGATTTGTGGGATTAAAATGAAAGCAATTTCTATTCTAAAAGTGTGTCATGCTGACTTCAACGTCTCAGTATAACTAATGTCTACCTTTAACTTAGTTTCAATGTATAGAGCTTATTGATCATACATTTAGGTGTTTTTTTAATTGACATGACAAAATTATATGATTGGAGTGGCTTTCTGAGATTAGAAATGTGTCAAGAAATCTTTGATGCTACATGTCAAATAAAAAAATTAAGAAATGACTGGAAAGAGTAAGCTCTGAAAACTTTATATTTGCACAGTTTTTTGTTTCCTAAGTATTGTGACTGAGTTGTTTGCACTTCATGCTCATAAAGAATCCAAAATTCTGCCTTTCAAATGGGACAACACAGAGTCAGGAACTAGCCAGTGACCAAAACTTGTTCTGTAACATGACTTGTATACATAGATTTTATGGTACCTCATCTCTTTGCTCTCTTCAATACAGGTGACCTTGAAATAGATAATTTTTCACTGACAGAATTTTGTGTTTAATATGAATAATGAATATTTATTGGCTTTCCAGACAGCATTTTAGCAAATCAGCTCTAAGGCAGTTATTTACTTAACGCTAGAGATAACCTTTGCATGTAATTTATCGTGTTTTATAATTATAGTCTGCATATAATGAGTTCATTTTTACTACATGCCATCAAGTTGTTTATTATTAACATTGTTTTAGGCCAGCAATTCAATTAGCTATACATATCATTGGTTTCTAAGGAGGCCCCAATTTTAATCATGAAAAACAGTGTTCCTCTGTAAATTTTAATATAGCATATGGAAGAAAAATGTTTGCCAACTATTATTCATCTATTTGATGCAGAAGACCAAGAATAGTATCAAGTACCAAATAATTACTTGAATAAAAATTAATCCACTGTCTACCCAGTGTGAAGCGTTTTTAAAGATTTTCAGTCTCCAACTGGAAAGTAGAATCACCATGCTGGAGTCAGGAGTACAACAACTATAAGAACAAAACATCCAGTAAAACACAGATCAAAAATAGGCAAAAAAAAATCCTTTTAAACATCCTTTCACTGAGGCCTGACAATTGCAGTGCAATGACAATGCAGGAAGAGATTCACAGTTCAGAAAGTTTGCTCTCTAGCCGGGCACCGGTGGTTCACATCTGTAATCCTAGATACTCAGGAGGCTAAGATCTGAGGATCTGATTCAAAGTCAGCCCAGACATGAAAGAAAGTCCCTTAGACTCTCATCTCCAATTAACCACCAGAAAACCGGAAGGGCCACTGTGGCTCAACATGCTAGAACAGCTCTGGCCTTGAGCTGAAATGCTCAGAAACAGCCTTCAGGCTCAGAGTTAAAGCCCCCACTCCCCCCCAAAAAAAAGTTCGGTCTCATTTGTGAATGACTTTTATGGTTCAAAAAAAATATGAAGCGAAAACCCTACATCTAAGAAAAAAATCTACTTAATTATCTATCCAGGAAAAAACAAAACAAAACAAAAACCCCCAACCTGTTAGGAGGTCTTCTCAAGTTCCTCCTCTCAGCACTACACTCTGTTCCTCAGCACTTATGGAACTAATTTCCTAATACTGAACTCAATGCTTGAAATTTAGACATGGAACCTGTGGGTAAATTCTGGTGCAGAGTGCAACCATCAGCACATCAGAGAGGTAATGTGAAACAAAATAGAGAAAGCAGATTGCCATGGAATTGTGGCTGGACTGACTTTGAAAACTGGTTGATTTTCAGGTGGTGTAGCTGAATCTTCAATACCATAAAATAAAACAAATATATAATCAATTTACCCAAACTAATTAATAAGGAAACTAAAACTCATGAAAATTATGGTAACTGTTTTCATAGTTTCTCTACTATTGATGTCACAGTGACACACCAGGCCTCTGAAGTCCAATATTTTCTGTATTTGAATTAAAATATTAAAATATTACTCCTTCTGGGCAAAAAAAATTCTGCATATCCCTGTTAATTCAAACACTTATTTTGTAATCTCTTGTGGCTTCTTCACTGATTTTTTTATTTTCTGTAAGATGTGATAGAAAATTATTGTTCAGTTGGGTCTGATAATACAAGGCAATTAAACATTCTTACATTTTTCTTTGGGCTGTGTTTCTGTACCAAAGAGTCTTGTGATTTTTTACAAAAGTATTTTCTAAAACTTCAAAGGAGGTAATTTTAATCAGTAAATAATTAAATGATGTATTAATTTCTGAATTCGTTTATTTAATCATTTGGCATCTGTAGAATGACTTAGGAAGTGAATGTATTCCATATACTATGATGTTAATGCAAATATATACACCTTACAGATTACTCATCTGCATTTTGTAGGCTTTTCCAGAACCATGCACCCAAATTAATGCCAAGTAATGGAAAGCCCCAGTACCAGTGTGTGGTGAACACACACACACACACACACACAAACACACACACACACACACAGAGTATTTTAATTTTCCCATGTTTTATATCTTTGAGTTATAAATCCATATGAGGTTTGAGCGTAAATACCATATTTTTAATACCACACTAATCACGATCCTTTATATCAAATTTTGTATTTACAGCTTTCTTTTTTGTAGATTTCCTGATCTGCTCTTTTCTACATTTGTATGTGGAACCTCTTTAATGTAAGGAATATTTTTCATTCCATGTAATACTATGAGGTTTAGATGATAAGTAATTGTCTCAAAGATACAACTGATCATTAAATTATCACGTTCTTGTATTTCCTCATTACCATGCAATATCTTTGAACCTTTCTTATGTTATAAAAGCTGGACTGAGATTTTAAGATTCAAAGATGCGTACAATGTGATTTATACAATTTTAGATTTCTCTAGCTATCTCAATTCATCTTGAGAGTTGTAATTGTAGGCAACAGAAGCATATTAAAAAGGAAGGTGAAAAATCAATTCAAAAACCAGAAAAGATTTTTTGGATCCTTAAATCCCGGATAAAATTTTACTTCATAAGCAAAGATTGCTAGTTTTGGAGCTACCCCATTCTATTTGTATGTTACATACTTCACAGATATTCATAAGTATTCATCTAAAGAAAGTGTGATAAAGGGTAGAAAGGTATAGATAAGTAAATGTCTGTAATGTGCTACTATAATCTGCAAAAGATTTTACTTAATTGTATCAGTGTAACAGTGATACTAACAAGAAAATATGTTGGAAATGGACTTTATTTACAAAAGGGGGTGTCGGGTGAAGGCAAAGCAGAACAAAAATGTGGAAGGGGTAACAATGTTCAACAAGAAATGTACTCACTACCTTATATATGTCACTGTAGCCCTTGTGTACATCATTCTGACAATAAAATTAAATTAAAAAAGAGATTGCTCATGAGGAAATTATACATTTTTACCAAAGCTTACAGATTTCTTTAATCATAGACACTCACTTGAGTTTAGAATTTATCCATGTAAAAGTAGACGACATTAAGAATATTGAAAGGAGATGGGAAATTGAAAGGAAGAGAAGGCCATTCCTCTAACCCAATAGAGAATAAACTTAAATAAAGTTTGTAGATGAGTTCTGAGAACTGTATGTGGGACATGCATTGAAAAGAGGTAAAGAAAAATGTGTAAATGATTAAATAAAAATGTAAAGCTAAACAACAGAAGAATTTTCTGTCTAGGCACAAAACTGGCTTCACAATAAAATTTTAACTTCCCCCAGAGGGAAACCAGCTTCAACTACTTAGATTTATGTTTGATCTAGTTTAAGGAATGCACTTTCAGTCAGTGTTTGCTTTAAAAGAAGCAAAATATGCAAATAATAAAATTATTTTATAAAGCAATTCTTGTGATAATTCAAAATATATAACCAATTCATCAAAGTTCAATAAATGGAAAGTTTTAGTGGGAGCATGGCCTAGTGGTAGAGTGCTTGCCTAGCATGCATGAAACCCTGGGTTCAGTTCTTCAATACCATATACACAGAAAAACAAGAGCCAGAAGTGTTGCTGTGTCTCACGCTGTAGAATGCTATCCTTGAGGAAAGGCCATAGACAACACTCAGGCTCTGAGACCAAGCTCCAGAACTGGCAAAATAAATAAATAAATAAATAAACAAAACCCAGAACATCTTAAGTAAATATTTCTCAAACATTCATTCCAACAAATTTGAGCATCTGGAATAAATGGAAGAATCTCTAGCAAATATTGATATACCCAAACTAACCCAAGAAGATCTAAACCAACTAAAAAGACTCAGTTCAAATAATGAAACAGAAATATCTTTAAAAGACCTTCCACCCAAGAAAAGCTTAGCACCTGGTGGATTCTCAATTTATTTCTATAAAGACTTCAAAGCAGAACTCATATCAATTTTTCTCAACCACTTCAATAATATTGAAACTAAAAGCTCTCTACTAAACTCATTCTATGAAGCCAACATAAAACTCATCCCAAAACCATGCAGGAACTCATCGAAGAAAGAGAACTACAGACCCATTTTTTGCTGAACATTGATGCAAAACTTCTCAACAAAATCCTGGGCAATTGACTACAATGACTCCTCAAAAATATCATATACCATAATCAAACGGGATTCATTGCTGAAATGCAAAGCTGGTTCAATATATGCAAGTCAAATAGAATTCATCACATCAACAGCATCGAGGACAAGAACCAAGAACCACATGGCCATCTCAATTAATGCAGAAAAAGCATTTGATAGTATCCATCACCCCTTTATGATAAAAGCTCTGGAGAAACTAGGAATCCATGGAACATTCTTCAGTATAACAAAGGCTGTATGTGCCAAACCTACTTAATGGTGAGAAGTTAAAGTCATTCATACTAAAATCAGGAATGAGACAAGGATGTTTGCTCTTTCCATTACTCTTCAATTTAGTATTAGATTTCCTAGCCAGAGCAATAAGGCAAGAAACAAACATAAAGGGCATCCACATAGAGAAAGAAAAAGTAAAACTTCTTTGCACATGACATGATTATATATGTAAAGATCCCTGTGGATTCCATTCCTAAGTTACTCGACCTAATACAAAATTTTGGAAACATAGCAGGATATAAAATTAACCCTCAACAATCAAAGGCTTTCCTGTATGCAAACAATGAAAAGAGGAAGGCTGAAACAGGAAAGAAACTCCTTTTGCAATAGCCAGAAAGAAAATAAAACACTTAGGAATTAACTTAACTGAGGAAGTAAAAGGATCTCTATGATGAAAACTTTAAAAATCTAAAGAGGATAATAAGCAGATCTAAGAAAGTAGAATAACCTCCCATGCTCTGGATTGGAAGAATTAATATTGCAAAAATAACAATACTGCCAAAGGCTATCTATAAATTCGATGTGATATCCATAATATCCCAATGCCATTCTTTAACAAAATAGAGGAAACAATCCAAAAATTCATATGGAATAATAAAAGACCTCATATAGCAAAAACAATCCTTAACAGAAAGAACAGTACTGAAGGAATATCAATACCAAACTTCAAACTCTACTACAAAGCTATAGTAATACAAACAACCTGGTACTGTTACAAGAACAGGCCTGAGGACCAATGGAATGGAACTGAAGACCCAGAAATCAACCAACAGACCTATGGCCACCTAATCTTTGATAAGGTAGCCAAAAATACTGGCTGGAAAAGACAGCCTCTTCAACAAATGGTGCTGGTAGAACTGGCTAAACACCTGTAGAAAATTAAGTTGGATACTTGTCATCCTGCACCAGGATTAATTCCAAATGGATCGAAGACCTTGAGGCAAAAGCAGATACCCTGAAAATATTGCAGGAAGAAATAGGAGATACACGTGGACTCCTCAGCACAGGTTGAAACTTTCTTAATAAAGGCCCAGAAAGGAGCCAGGAGTTAGGCCTTGGGGCCAGGAGCTTGGCCTGGAGATAGAGTGCTTGCCCAGCATGCATGAAGATCCAGGTTAGATGCCTCAGTACCACAAATATAGAAGTGGTGCTGTGGCTCACATGGTAGAGTACTAGCCTTGAAGAAAGCCCAATTATCGTGCTCAGGCCCTGAGTTCAAGCACTAGGACTGGCAAAAACCTGGCCCAGAAACACAATAAATCAAAGGACTGCATTAAACTGCAGAGTTTCACTTTGGTGAAGGACATAGCTAGCAAGATAAATAGGAAGCCCACAGAGTGGGAGAAGATCTTCACTTCCCATACAACAGACAAGGACCTTATATTTAAAGTATACCTACAGCTCAAGAAATTAAATCCCTGAAATACAAATCTCCAAAGAAATAACCATCCCATTAATATGTGTGCTAAAGACATAAAGAGAGTCTTCTCAAGAAGATGGAAATAAGAATGGCCTACAAACACATGAACGAATGCTCGATATCTCCGGCCATAAAAGAAATGTAAATCAAAACAACTTTGAGATTCTACCTCACTCCAGTTAGAATGGCCATGTTCAAGAAATCTAATTACAACAGATGCTGGTGGGGATGTAACCAGAGGGAATGCCATTGCACTGTTGGTGTGAGTATAAACTTGTTCAGCCATTATGGAAAGCAGTACTGTCTTTCCTCAAAAGACTAAACATAGAGCTCCTTTATCATCTAGCAATCCCACTACTGGGCATTTACTCAAATATCCAGAAACAAGGACATACTAAAGATTCTAGCACAATGATGTTCATTGCAGCATTATTTACCATAATTAAGATATGAAACCAACACAGATGCCCCTCAGTAGAAGAATGGATCAAGAAGATGTGGTATTTTCACATAATGGAATTCTATGCTGCCATTGGAAAGAATGACATTTCCCCATTTATAAGGAAATGGAAAGATTTGGGAAAAAAAATCATATTAAGCCAGTGCCAAAGAAACTTAGGTTCCATGGTTTCCCTCATTTGTAATAATTAGTATATGTCTAGGATTCTCCTAGCAGAGGATCACAATAACTTAAAAGCTATGTGCATATAGCCACATAGGAAGAGGCTAAGCAAAATGAACTCCAGGATAGGGAAACAAGAAGTTTATCCTTGTGGTTGTTGTTTTTAATGTTCTATGTGGAGATTTTTCTTTTTCTTTTTTTCTTTATCTTTTTCCTTTCCCTTACGGTTTATCCTTTGTTGTTCCTTTATCTGACTTTGGTACCTGATGCATTGTATATACATTTACTTGCTTATTTGAATAAGGGAAGGGAAGGGAAGGGGAAAACATGATGAGTCAAAGGACAAACAATGAACCAGTGACATTCACAAGACAACATGTTGGAAATAAACTCTACAACCTGGAAGGGAGGGTGAAGGAACATGGGCAGAGATAATAATGTTCAAGAAGTAATGTGCCCACTACCATATGAATGCAACTGTAACCCCTCTATACATCAAATAAAAATATGTTAAAAAATAAATTAAATGGGACTGTTTCTAAACTGCAGTGAATATTTAAAGATCACAGTGAGATTGAACTAGAAATGGTAACGAAGTTGTCTAATTCTTTAACTCCTCAAAAGCAAACAATTTTTAATGAGGAGAGTGCTGGGATTTTGCTGAGGGCACACTTGTGAGCTTTCTTCCCTTTAATGACCACGTAAAGAGAGTAATTTTTCTCATGTTGACATTTAGTTTTAAAAATGGTTTCATGTGTGAAGTCCAACAAATACAACAAACCCATTATTTTAAAGGAGATATAGAGCAATGACTTTATGTGTGCTGTGGAAAATAATTTCATCTTAGAAAATATCTTCTGCATATCATATGAAGTTTTTGCTAAAATGAAATCTGAGGAACTAACCCACTTTGTCTGCTTTCTAGCTTGTAGACATCCTCAAAAGACTGTTAAAAAGAATTTAAGGAGAGCAGGTTTATCTTTAACTATGCAGCTTCATAATATGGGTTGCCAATTGTTTCATAAATTGCTTACCCAAACAGGCCTTTGAAATCCAAGAGAATAGAACACAAGTTAGATGTATGCAGCAGAGGACATGGACAACAAAGATTTGGTACAAATTTTATTGGCATATATAAATACACACATATGTATATATCTATACCCATGAAGACATCATCATTATGAAAGTCATGAATTAGAAGTGTGTTGTTATTAAATGAAGTATGTTAGCTTTCACTCAGTCTTTTTTTCCAAATTTTGAAATATGTAGTGTAGATTAAACAAACTAAAATAGTGAAAGATCTCTGGACTATTTTATGTTATATTTAAAATTATATTTAATCTAATGTATTCTACAAAATCAAGAAGAATGGAAAAAGGTAAGCAGAAGGGAAGGTTGAGAGAGAATGTTGAAAGGGGTGACACAGATCAAAATTCATTATATTCAGAAATTGTTTTGTTATACAGAAAATCCTTTGTACAAGAGTAAAAAGAACAAACAGCTCTCCATTTTCATCTTTTGGAAGGACTTCATTTTGTTTTTGGCTTAGCAAAGATGTCAAAATTTATAAGTTGCCACATGTATGGTTTGACAGCCTGACCCATTACATCTATTAAGTTGCATATGCACGTATGTCTCAGATAATGGGGCTCAGTAATAAGATAACAATTTTTCAATGGA
The DNA here is from genome assembly GCF_031878675.1 of Megascapheus bottae. NCBI lineage: Eukaryota > Metazoa > Chordata > Mammalia > Rodentia > Geomyidae > Megascapheus > Megascapheus bottae. The sequence continues at coordinate 29,823,735 of NC_143529.1, read as the reverse complement.
CAGAATTTTGAAAATTGGAAATATTTGGAATTTCACCAAACAAGCTATACAAATTGGAAAAAAAATCCATCTGTTTTGTCAGTATTGGGACTTGAACTTAGGACCTAGACACTATCTATGAGTTTTCTCAAGGCTAGTGCTCTACCACTTGAGCCACAGCACCATTTCTGACTTTTTCAGTGTATATGGTTCTGAGGAATTGAACCCAGGGCTTTGTGCATGCTGGGTAAGTACTCTACCACTAAGCCAAACTCCTGGCCCCTGGAAAAAAGAATCCCCCCCAAAATGATACTTGATACTATGAAAGTAAAAACAAATGAAATAACATGTCTAATTTCTTAAAAATTACTTATGATACCAATACTGGTAGAAATGTAAAGCAATTAGAATGTTCTTGACCAATCAGTTGGATTCACAAGTGTAGAATTATTATTGCCAGCCAATGCTCAGAGTGAAACAAGCCCATTAATTATCACGAAAAAGATAAAAAGAATAAAACATGGCTCATTCATGCAAGGCAAAACTACTCGATAATAAAAAAAGATCATGCAGCAATAAGAACTAAACTGATAGGAAATCATCTGAATAGTAGTTTTTTGTGATTTTTTTTTCGTTTCCAGGGTAGATTAGGAGGTTGACAGAAATGATGCATGAGGGAACTTTCTGAGAATATGAGGAAGTATAATCTACAAACATTTATACATTTGTCAAACTCAGCACATGCAACCTCATTCTTTCATTGTATCTAAATTTCGAATCTAAATAAAGCAGACACAAAGCAGCAAATTGTACTTAGATGCATTCAGAAGTGTTCAAGGAGAAGAATACTGATGTCTGTAATTCACGAAATGCTTCAGACATAGGAAAGATGGATGGATTTCTCTACAGATGAATAGGGATGTCACAGTCACATCGTAAAGTGAAAAATTTGCAAGACAGAACTATAAATGTTCATTGTAAACCTATTTCACTTCAACCTTGCTAGTAAAAAATGTGAAGCCTTCATGGGAGCACTTAGAAGTTAAAATGTGGAATCACACACAGCTCTGATACCATCTGAGAATCCTTGTTCCTTACCTTCCTATCCTGAAATAAAGCCAAGCACCAGAATGTCACAGTGGAACTCACCTGTCACCTGTAATTCGGATTAATTTTTTAAAAGTTTTAACTGCCTCTGACTTTGTTTTTCAGTGGAGAAAGCATTTCTCATGGAGCAGAGCTTGGGTTGCATTTTCACTGTCCTCATAGAAAGACTAGCACTCAGTGTTTCTTGGACTAAGTGAAAAGCAGAATGATGTTGGCTAAGGCTGAGCCTTGTGTGGTAGAGATATGATAAGATGTTGTCATAGCAGGAGATTTGGGGTACTCTCTATGCCATATTTGTAATTCACAAAATGCTTCAAACATAGGAAAGATGGATGGATTTCTCTACAGATGAATAGGGATGTCACAGTCACATCGTAAAGTGAAAAATTTGCAAGACAGAACTATAAATGTTCATTGTAAACCTTGCTAGTAAAAAATGTGAAGCCTTCATGGGAACACTTAGAAGTTAAAATGTGGAAAGGGGACAGAAAACTAACACAGACTGAAATAAACATGACTGTCCTTGGGTGAACAGAGACCATGAAAACCAATGTAACAGTCATACTCACTAAATACTGTGTTGGAATTGAACTTTACAATTTGGAGGGGAAGTGAGTTGGAGTGTGGGGATAAAGTGAGAGAAAAATGTGGGAGGGGTAACACAAAAAGAAATATACTCAAAAAGAAATTACCTTTCTTATGTAACTGATACCACCCTGTACATCGCCTATCCAATGAAATAAAATACAAGCACGAGTAATTTCTTTCTTTAGGAATCTGAGTCATGAAAAATAAGAAGCAGATAAAGAGAAAATAAATTGCAGAATAAGTCTTTTACCATTTACTGCGACAATATGACAACAAAGAACTTCCTGTATGTCGAACTGCAAAGTTTTTATCTCCAGTCCTGGGGCCTAAATTCAGGGCCTGGGCATTGTCATTGGGCTTTCTCAAGGGTAGCACTCTACCACTCGAGCCAAAGCACCACTTCTAGCTTTTTCTGTTTATTGGTATCAAGGAATTGAACCCAGGGCTTTGTGCATGCTAGGCAAACACTTTACCACTAGGCCAAACTCCAGACCCAAACTTTACATTTCTTTTCTTCAGGAAATTCGATTGAGAAAAAAATAATATTAAGTGAAATACCAGGGCCAGAGAAACACAAGTTGCATGTTTTCCCTCATTTGTGGGAACTAGAAAGGACATGTAAATCTAGAAGTAAACACACTGTGTGGCATGCAAGTAGTTGTAAATGAGCTAACTGAAATATAGTAGACTCTGCAGAGTGCAAAAATAGTATAATTCTTCAGAAAGACAAATTCAAAGCCCAGTGGAATAAGTTCCAGGAAATAGGAACTTGCTGGAGGGGAGGGTGGGGCCAAGGGGAAAAGGAGTAGAAGAGTGAGGGGGAAACGGGGAGAATTCATTGTATATACTGTAGAACTGGGGAAAATAAGGGACCGGGCTGGTGGAAGGATGTGAAGATATTGAAGAGGTAACACAGACCACCAGATCGCTAGGCATTCACACACAGGGAGACCAATGGAGTATATTCTTAGGAGAGGAACACAAAAGCTTTGGGTAATACAAAATGGAAGCATGTACTCTTTCTTTTGTTGCTGTTTTTGTGTTCTTGTTCCTTTTGTCTTGTTTGTTTATCTGTCTTTGGGCAAGTAAGGGAGGGCACAGAAATGGCGGGGCATGGGGTAACAAATGCAGCAGTGGTACTCAGTAGACACTAGGATGAAAATGAAGTATACAACTTGTGGATGGGGTAGGAGGGAGGAACTGAGAGAGATCAATAGAAGGGTGACATTCATCAAAGAGAAATGTATTCTTTATCTGATTTATGTAATTGTAACCCCTGGGTATACCATATTGACAATAACAATACATATTTTTAAAAGATACATTTTATATATAAACTGCTTTGAAACAGGCAAAATAATTCAATACATAACCTAAATATTTAAGAAAAGTGATGGAAAGGGTGGACTGGGAGGGATGGGTAAGAATGTTGAAATGGGCTACGTTGATTAAGACACACTGGCTTCACAAACTGCCATGCTGAGTGGCAACTCCTTTGTAAAGCTACTTAAAGATAATAGAACATTCAACAGAATGAAATGTGGTAGGCCCCTCCTGGAGAGAGGGCCCAAACAGTGTTTTGTTTCATTTCTAAATATTTAATTTAATTTAACTGAAATGTCTCTCAATAGATCACGGATTGCCTTATTAAACAATCTATATTTTCCATATTTCTCTTATACTTGCCCACATTTAAACATGCAAACACTCCAACCACCCCTCAACACCCATCTATTTCTACTACACTCCCTACCTCCTATCAGAAACTGAATTCGATCCAGGTCATCAATTCTCAGTAGAGAACTTGCCAACATTTATTCTTATCATTTTCTTTCTTCTTATTTTGTCATAGTAATTGATCCAATTGTTGTCAGCCTAAAATTAACCTTACTGTGGTTGTGAGATTATTGGCAGGTTCGTATGAATGACTTATTTCAAACATTGCAGAACTTAGGTTGCAAGGCCTGAATCTAGCTAGAGCTGTTGATGCCATGCCTCCTCCAGCAGCAGGAGCTGCCATGGGGCACAGTGTTGCGAGTTGTTTGACATTTCTGTAACATGATAAACTTGAAGATGTCCCACTGTACAAGGACATAAAGCGACAGACTCCTCCGAGATTCTTCAGTTCACAGCATGCTCAACAATTATACTTTCTACTGGATAGTGATAAACCCATATAACTAGAATTTCCCTGTCACAAAATATGAAAAAGTAGGGTGTGAATCTTGTCCTTAATAACTGGTATGTGTCATCTTAATATTCTTGCTAAAATAGTAATAAGAGCAGCAACAATCTTGAGTGCCTGCCTCTGTCACTGTGACAGCCTTCCACATTCTCACATTCCCTCACAAGCCCTTGGCAAAGACAACCTGTAGGTGTCTCGTTCTTCAATCCTGACAAGGTTAAGTAAATGCTCCAGCACTTCTATGCTGATAGAATTAAATATTTGTCACTGTATCATATTTGTCACTGTATCATCAGAGCCAATCAAAAGGCCAGCTCTTAACAGGTGTCCCACTCATTCAGGAAATTCTTTCAAACGATTTTTGTCTAGCATGATGCTGGCTGGCTTAAATGCCAGGGAGAATCACTTCCCCAAAATATATTTAATGAAAGAATGAGTACCTTTGCACACCAACATTAGGGCCTGTTTGGAGCTCAGACCAGCTTGTATTTTAGAGACTTTTCAAGAACCCACGGCAGTAAAACTATGAGAAAAAAACACACACATACAAACTTTTGGGAGAGGCTTCAATGTGAATCTTTCATTCAACCTCCTGACATGGCAGATGGCAATTACCCATGAAAAGCAAGGTATCTAAAGACAGGCATTTTATAAAGTTAAGAGAGTTGTTGCCAAACGGAAATGTGTATGTGGCACAGAGGGCAATTCCCATCACTCCTCAATTAGACTTGGGGAAGTAAAACTATTATAGAGGAAATAATTTCATAAATGTCTTCTTAGAATTGAATATAGTAAGCACAAGTGTTGTGTTGCTTATTACCAAAACAGGAAAAGGTTACTGCTCAACAATTTAGTTCAAAGTAATTGGCCTCAAAGAGATTGTGATTTAGAAATGTTGCCCATAACTCCCATTAGCTTTAATTGAGTTTATAGAGCATGCGGAGATAAAGGGATACCACAGTGCTCCCTTTTAAAATTGAATTTAGAATAAAATCTAGAATTATAGCCTCTTGTTGACCTGGCTGTCCTTCTGTAATCATGCTCACAATTTGTTTATGACCATTTTCATGTCATTAACTTTTATAGGTTTTTTTCAAGCCATTACATGTTTATCCCTCAAAGTTTCTTCAATTGTAGGCCTCAGAAATTATTTAAGAGTGGCTAATTATTTCCCAGTTGCCCTATTCCTCCCTAAGTCAGTTGTCAGTACCACCACATGACTTGTTTTGTAGCTCATTCTCCTCTTGGAGATTGACTCTTTGTAGACTTCCTGATTCTTTCCCTAGATAGATATTTGCCATGTGTTGATATCTTAGTGGAATTACCGATTGCTTTACTTTAGCTTTTTCAAAAAGACAATTGCATTTTTTTCCTATAAGAGACAATCCATGGGCTGGAGACATAGCCCAATTGGTTGAGTACTTGTATCACAAGCTGTGAATCTCCTGGCTTAATCCAAGTACCACAATCATCATATATACATCCACATTACTGAAATGCCACATAACCATAGAAGTGATTATAACTTGAAATCCAGATTTCAACTTGGACAGATTATCAGATCAAACCATCTCTTCCGTTGACACGGCACTCCTGCAGTGTGGAAGCCAAAACTGGAATTTCAGGAGGAAAAGATTAGGAAATGAAATATTACTCTCAGCAACACCCGTGACTGAGATGTTGTGTTTAGATCATTGGCCTAGTCATACCAAACATCACTGTACCCTTGAATTCTCTCTGTGTCAGTGCTACAACTATAACTTCTTTAAATTATAAAATGTCTTCCAAATGCAGACAGTATGTCACGTTTCAAGTTTCCCGTTACTGCTCATATTCATTTTCTTTTGCAGTTCGGGTTACATCCACCACTCAAGCTGGAGGCTGGTCTGCATTCTTCATTCTTATCTGGAGTTTCTGTGCACCACCAGAAGGCTTGCAGCCCCTTTCATTTCTGGGCAATTTCAGTTCCCTTTTGTTACAGGAAAGAGTGAGGCTGCTGTTTCCATGTTGGCTGTGATCCCAGCAATGCCACAAGCATCTCAACCTTCCTGCTTTTCCTGACAAGGGACCTATTCCTTCTTTAGACTAGCAAGGGTGCAAGGATCCAGCCTTCTTGAACTTTAGACCTTTGGCTGCTTTCGTTAGCCTTCTGTCACTCATGTGACAAAATATTTGAGAAAATTGACTGAAAAAAAGACACATTTGGCTCACAGTTTCAAGGTTACAGTTCAAGGACATTGTACTCCACTGCCCTCATTTGGTCTTGTTGAGAGGCAGAATATCATGGAAGAGAGTTAAACCATAATAATTTCTCTATCTCTGATTTTAGGCCCACATTTGAGGACCATTATGTTTCAGTCGTCTAATCATGAGGGCTCAGAGAAGTTTCTTTATGAAGGTTAGCTGTGCTCTGTGACTTTGTCTAGTCAGGAGCTAGAATTCATTTGTATTCAGTTTTGATACTATTTAGAATACACAAAGCAGTCAGAAATCTTAGGAATCAAGTTAGAATTCTGCCTAGACACTACTTCAGCGATTTCTTAAGTGATATACTCCAAATGTACAAAAGCATACCACATGGCAATTGAAAGTCAAAGAAGTTTCACTGAGATCAATATGGATCAACTTTTATTTTTAACAGACTAAGTAGGAAAGGCAACTTTCAGATGATATGAACAGTATATTACTATTCTTATAGGGTTTGTAACTGATTATTTTTTTATTAATAATATAAATTTCCTAAATATGGTATAAAATTTATATATATAGTACATACTATACATGTAGTTCATACTGTATATATAAATTCTATAAATGAGATCATATGTATAAACATATGATACAATGCTTGACACATAATAGATTCTCAGGAAATATCAATTCTCTTCCCTGATTTCTAATTGAAAATTTTAATATATAAAAATTATAATTTCATTTCCCATTTTATATCTATTTCTGTGAATTAAAATGATTTCTTTTCCTCTGAGCTAAAATCCCATATATGGTTTCCAAAGCAAAACCATCAAAATGTAATAACCCATTTGCAAAGTGGGCAATTAACTTGGTTCATGTTTGCAAAATGATTTCTAGTGATGAAGTCAATTTGCAAGAGTTATTCATATTAAATTCAAATTTTATTCACAAAAGGGCTATAGTAAGGATTATATTAGTGCTTTGGTTGCTACAAATAGTGAAGGTTCCCAAAATAGCTATGGTTAAAGAATATAATAAAATAAAATAAAGAAGCTTTTTTGACAAGAGTGTGACACAGTTTTTTGTACCATCTATTTATTGAAGGTTCAGCGGAAATGTCTGTCCAAAAACTGAACATTTTTGACAATGTGAAAAATTCCATGGTGTTGGAGATGCATATTCCTTTTCGGTGCACTTGTACAACCGATCATTCAAATTCACAGAGGGGATAATGATGGCATTGAAAGAAACATGCACACTTTGATTAAAGTGAAATGTTTCTGTTATATTTATGTCATGGCATCATCACCATCGCCAATCATGTTCTTTTCTGGGATTTAGCATTCTATTTTAAGACTCTATTCAGTACTAATACTCTATTATGAGATGGCCCATTGGCTAACATTGGTATTTGTACAGCCAATAAGCTTAACAGCCAAGTGAATATCAAATTTAGTCTCTGAATGCTATGCATTCTTTCTATTATGCATGATTACGTTGACAAATAAATTCAAACACATTTTGAGTCCCTTAATAAATGCTCTTGGGCCAGGAGCGGGGTCTAGTGGAAGAGTGCTTGTTTAGCAAGCACAAAGTCCTAGTTTCCATTCCTTAGTAACACATACACAGAAAAAGCTTGAAGTGGTGCTGTGGCTCAAGTGGTAGAGCACTAGCCTTGAGCAAAAATTGTCCAAGGACAGTGCCCAGGCCCTGATTTCCAGTCCCAGTACTGGCAAAAAATGCACTTATTAATAAGAATGACTGCTATGATTTTGATACTTATATCTCCACTTACCTCTATTCACAAACCTATTTGTCATCTTCCAATATGGAATTTCCTTGCTAAGAAATCATCTGAAATATTATGAACCCATCACCTGATATAAAGTGGTGACCCACTTGTTTCAATACCACTTAATCAATTGCTTGAAGCAAATGTCTATTCCTGGAAAGGGGATAGAGAGAGAAAGAAAAGAAGAAAGAAAACAATCAGGAGATGCACATGGTGTGTCTTCATCAGGTGTTCATATCTTAACTATCTTCCTAAATCAGACTATGTGGTAACTTTTCTGTTTTCTCACTTTCTGTAAATCCTCTTTTAAGCTCAACTTCTCTTTTTGTTCTTTCTCTTCTTTCTCTTTTTTTCAATATTTCATCCTTCTTTCTTTCCTTCTTTCCCTCTTTCCCTCTTTCCTTCGTTTCTTTCTTTTTTTTATGAATTCAAGGTATTTCCTCTATGAACTAACAAGTGATAAGGCCCAGTATATGTCAAGGATAGTTTAATAAAATAACAAACTTAGGTTTCTTTCTTTACAACAAAGTGCCAAGGTTATCACCCAATTCTCCTAAATTTATATTTGATAAGCTACCTAAATAGCCATCTTATTTGATATCAGGACTTTCAAAGCTAGGTGGCAATGAGGGGCTCATGTGTGTAACTCCTTTATAGAGCTATGCTGACAAATGACTCCAGTGCCATACAGCAGTAGAAATTGATCCCCTAGTTCTCATGAGATTTCAGGGGACTGCAGTCAGAAGGCCCTGCCTCCACATGCTTTGTCCCTCCCCTGGGACATCTACCATTATACCTGAATTCTCTACCTCCCAGACTCAAACTTTCTGTGAGTCTAGAATAATTCATTCCTAATCTGTATAAGGGCCAAGAAGATTAAAGGAGATAATCCAAGAGAAAAAGAAAACATGGAACAACAGTTTGCAAGCACTCTGTAAGCATAAGTAACATCTAGCACAGCAAGCAATCACGAATATTAGCAGTGTACATTAACAGAGATAAAGTCCTCATTCCTATAATACACAAGATGCCAGTACAAATAAAATACTGGGTTTTTTTCCTAAGGTGAGGTACAATCAGTTTGAACCATGGATCCAACAGAACCGCCTTGGATTAATTCAGCTTTTCTTATATCTAAAATGTGGTTTTTAATCGTGCTAGTCTCACATAATAGCTGTAAATGTTTAAGGAGAAAGATAGGTAAAGCAGTTCCTATAAATTGTTTTATACAGAATGATAACTACCCCTTCCTTAAAGTAATACCACCATTTATTCCATTTCTACAAAGTCTTGGATTCTATGCCATATCTTTCTGATGAATATTTTCCTGATATCTCAGAATAAGCTGATATGATAAACACTGTCGCAATTCTCATCTCATCACTGGAAAGACAAAACTCCTCACTGATTGGTTCAAAATCAGTAATCCAGGGCTTTTGAATCAGGTGGTCAGAAATTGCATTTGGTACTTCAGAGCTTTACAAAGACTAAAGATCAATCAGAGAAACTGCTTTGAGTCTCTCTCTCTCTCTCTCTCTCTCTCTCTCTCTCTCTCTCTCTCTCTCTCTCTCTCTCTCTCTGGCTCGCACACACACACACACACACACACACACACAAACACACACACAATTTGGAGAAAAAAACCACAGGGATTCAGAGTCACCTCAAATCAAGAACCCAGGGTACAAAACCATATCAACAATCCAGAAAGAAATTTTTCTCTGAATATATGCCTCCTTATTCTTATAAAACTAAAATAGTACCTAGAATATCTATGGAAAATCACTGAGAAAAGTGTGGGTATATTATAATATTTCAATTATAGATTAAAAGGATTAATTTAATCTGCAGTTTAAAGAAAAGAGTAGATAAAATAAAAATTTACAGCTTGAAATTTTCTACATAATTATCAAATTTTATTTTGCAGGTATGAGGGGAAAGAATATGAGTATGATTATATAATCATATATATAATATATAATATATTTTGATATATACATATATATCAAAATAGAAATCACATTATTTCTCCTTGCTGCCTTCCCAAATCTGTGTATGCCACTGAACTCTGTAGTTACATTAGGAAAGCCAATTCCTGCTCTTCACAAACTACCATTTTCATTTCCTAATTTTCAAAGCATTTTTCTCACCAGGACATTGCACAAGAAGCCAGAAAATATTCCCTCTGCTAATCCTTCTTTCTAAAGGCAAACTTCCCAATACAATTTGGCACCAGCTGAGCTACCTCCAAGTAACTTGAGGCAGTTGATTCCAGAGGCTTCTATTCACGAAAAACCACTGAAGCCCACAGGCAGCTGTACCCTGGGAAGTTGCCATGGCAACATGTGAGCAGGGCCCCATAAATGCAGATGCAAGGTTGGTCACATCCAGCACAATCAACAAAAAAGACAACATTCAACAACTAGCTATCAGTGTGTAAAATCAACAGTGTGATTTTGAAAGAGACATCAAAAGAGAATAACCTATACCTAACCCACAGTGTAGCTTCACTAGCCTAGCATGGCCTCCAGACTTCCTCATCTTTAATAGCCAGTGTTTGTCAAAATTCCTGTAATTATATATGTGTGTATATGTGCATATTTATTCCCATCTGTCCATTTTCATCATTTGGGGCTAGTTTATTGCGCATTTTCAGACAAATGACTAAATCAATCTCTAGCCAACTAACTCCTATCCTATCACACCTGTTATAAAGCTTCAAGAAAGGAATTTATCCAGAAGTTGGCAGTGAAAAAATATTCCCTACTAAAGGATCAAGATTAAAACAGGGAAAATAGGATTCCTATTGAACATTGGTGCTTTAAAAGAAATTAAGGAAAAGCCAGGCACTGATGTCTCATACCTGTAATCATAGTTAGTCAGGAGGCTGAGATAAGAAAGCTACGATTCAAGGCCAGCCAGGTGAAGCACCATAATGAAGCAATCTCAAACTGAATAGCTTCCAATAACTACCTCAGCTGAATTCCACTCTCTGCAATACAAATATCCTGAAAAATGAAAGTTGAGATAACTTCCAGTCCAAAGAGACAGTGGACATACAACCCAATGCCAGAGAAAATGGATCGGCTTCTGGGAAATAAAAAAATCCAACTAATTACTATAAAGAGCTTTAGAGAAAAGAATGGGAAATCCAATATCATCTGTGTCTTAGACGTCAGGGTAGTCAGCAGCATTGTAGTCATTTAGTTTAGAAATTTCAACTGAGTTTTTAAAATGAAATTCTTGTTTTCCCTGGGAAATACTGGGAATACTTAAGGTCAAAGGGTCAGGAAGTCTGTAAAACTCACACTCAGATGATTCGTCATCAGCAAAAGTAGTGTTAATAGTAGCAGCAACAATAGTAATAGTAATAATAACAATAATCATTTTGTCACTAAGTAAAATAAATGATTAAATGACAAAAACCAAGGGTACTAAATTCATTATAGCAGTTTTATACACTTTTAAAGATTTTCTTTCAAAATTAAAATAAAAAATTTTAAATACTTTTTAATAATTGCATTTTATTGTCGGCGTGATATATAGAGGGGTTACAGTTATATTCGTCAGGTAGTGGGTACATTATTCCTTGAACATAGATACCCCTTCCCATGTTTTCCTCCCAGTTTCCCTCTCCCATTCATTTTATTTGTCTCCTTCCCTTCCTTATTTCAAATAAACAAATAACCTTATATGTAATATATCACGTACTAAAGTCAAATACAGTTACAACATGAAATAAATCAAAATGAGAAGAGAGAGAAAGAGAGGGAGGGAGATGGGGAGAGAAGAAATAACTTCATATATTAAGTTAAGGACATTAATCACAAAGATAAACCTCTTGTTTCCGTATCCTGGAGTTCATTTCGCTGATCCTCACCCTATATGGACATATGCACATAGCTGTTGAGCTCTTTTGGTCCTCTGCTAGGATAATACTAGATGTGTATTAATTATTGCAAATGAGAGGAAACATGGAGCCTATGTTGCTTATTTATTTTTTATTTTTTGTCAATCCCTGGGCTTGAACTCAGGGCCTGAGCATTGTCCTTGGGCTTTCTCAAAGCTAAAGCTCTACCAGTTGCGCTACAGCACAATTTCTATGTATGTGGTACTGAGGAATTGAAACTGGGTCTTCATGCATGCTAAGCAAATGCTCTACCACTAGGCCAAATATGGCATCATTTTATAAAATACAAATTTTTCTGACTTTTTTCATAAGCTCTTCCAACAGCTTCTTATTTCATCCATATCCAAGGATTGTTTTTGCCACTGTTTTTCTCCTTTGGTCTCATAAAAAAACATCTCTGTTCAAATGGACGTTTCTTCAGTATTCAAATGTTTTTCCAGAATCTAAGGTTTTTTTCTCTGTGGTTATGTGTGCTCTAAAGAAAAATAAGGAAAATTTGATCTAATCATTCCCTCTTAAGTCATTTAAATAGGTCCTTTCCTAAAGAACTAGCATTATATTCCCTTTTTAAATATATTTCCTGCAGCTAAATTATCTTTGAAATTAAGCTATCTCCTCTTGGAATTTAGTGCACACAAGTAAATGAATGAAAGACTCATTTTGAACCATCACTGTATCAATTACAAATTGATATGACTTATCTTCCTTCCTGTCATACCTGCCATCTAGGTATAATAATCTTCACTTTCCACATTAAAGAATTAGGAGTATAATAATTTGTCCATAGACAGGTATAGTTAAGTGATAGAGATTAGATTTTTATTTTCACTTTTTATATCAACTTGATTTCTAAAACCTTCTGACAAGTGTATAATAACCACACATAATTTAGCAAGTTTGGTATTTCAATACATAACTATATGCATTTTCCAAATAAGATCAATTAACATTTTTATTTCGTGATTCCTTCATGCTTGAAGTTGTCAACTCTCTCTAGTTCTTTCCTAGGTAGGTTGAACTACAGTCATTCCAGTGTGCCATGGAATGGTAGAATCTATTTCTTCTGTTTAACAGTGTTTTATCCTCATGAAAGAAAAGATGAAGAAAATATGTTGTGTGTAGGCAGCAGAATATTATTCAGAAATGCAAAGAAATTAAATGCTTCCAATGGCCACAACACAGACAGAAGGACATTGCCATTCACAATTGTGTGCTTCTCCTTTATGTGGATTCTAAAAGTGTGGAAATGAATGGGGGAAAAGTAACTACCGAAGGCTGGGAATGGTGTGGTGTAGTGAGAATAAAGAGAAGTTGGAAGGTCAGAAGTTTTACCTAGTAGTAGAGTGCTTCCTAGCATGCACCAAAACCCAGGTTTGATTCCTCCATACCACATGCATAGAAAAAACCCACAAGTGGTGCTGTGGCTCAAGTGGTAGAGTTGTAGCTTTGAGAAAGCCCAAGGACAGTGCTCAGGCCCTGAGCTCAAGGAACAAAAAGGCCAAGGACAGTGCTCAGGCCCTGAGCTCAAGGAACAGGACTGGCAGAGAGAGAGAGAGGGAGAGGGAGAGGGAGAAGGAGAGGGAGAGGGAGAGGGAGGGAGAGAGGGAGGGAGGGAGGGAGAGAGAGAGAGAGAGAGAGAGAGAGAGGGAGAGAGAGAGAGAGAGAGAGAGAGAGAGAGAGAGAGAGAGAGAGAGAGAGAGAGAGAGAGAGAGAGAGAGAGAGGTTGGATATTTGGTACCAACATGATTTTAAATTAAGAAAAACAAGAATTTAAAGAAAAAAAATGTGAAGCACATGATTCTGATAATGACATTGATTCCTAATTGGGACAGACATGTAAGAAGCCACCAAAATGTAACTAAGAGAGGAAGAAAAGATCTAGCAGCAATGTGTTATCTCAAGTGAAATATTGTCATCTTCTTGTCCAGTACTTGGCACAGGTTGGAATTAGCAGGTAGAGTTGAGAAGTGGAGATGATATATTTCAGAGAATAGTAAAACATGAAAAGGAAAGAGTACATGATCTTTCTAGCAAGTCAGATTCTTTTTGTAAGAGTGTCTAATATTGATCAACTTTTAAAAGAGCGCAGAATAATTGGAGAGAGGCCAAGAAATACAAACAGAATTTATGAAAGCAGCAAAATTCTAGTAAAATAAGGCACTAAAATTATTTGCTAAATGAATACACAAATTAATGAATAAAATTGGCTCTTTACGTTGGAACAGAAATACGATAGAATGACCCAATTACAATATTCAGGGATTCAATAAAGTTTCCATCTACATCTGTGGAAATTTTCAAAGAGGCCTCAAAAAGGAATCTTGTCATTAGGTTTTAAGAATAACTTCTTTTTCAACAAAATGACATACCAGTGGAATAAATTGTCATGTAATTGATGGACAGCTGTTCCTAAATGATGAAAGAAATAATAGAAAATGATTCTTTTTCAAAAATATTTTGGTTTGGTGGGGTCAGAACTCTTATATTTAGGCCATATCATTCACTATGATACCCTCCATGCTTCTTTCCTAGAACAATTAAACTTGATTTAGTTAGAATCACAAGAGTGAAAAGAACGATTTAGATATATTAACCCTAGTAGTTCTCAAGTCTTTCATGTTGTAAACATCTGGGCTTCTGTTTGCTAGTTTTTTCTCACTCCATCTCTCTCTCTGTCTCTTTGTTCTGCCTCTCTTTCTTCAAATCACAGCAATCTTTTTATTGCTTACTTTCTAAACCTGAAAATCAACACCCGTAAAGTAGATTTAAAAACTTCATTCTCTTAGTCAAATGGAAGAAAGTAAAGAACCAATAAACGTAAAAGGAATTCATATGTGATAAATTCAGTTCCTCTCATAGCTTCCCCCTCTAGTTAATTCTTGAAGCATGACTACAAAGGCATATCCAAACCATCTTACTCAAAGTTATCTGAGCATAATCTCTCAACTGTCCAGTTTAATAATCACCATTCAAAATCTCCATGGAAGTCCCACTGAATTAACCTGCAAATTTACCCCCTGCAAACATCAGTAGTAAATGCTATGTGCAAGAAAATACTAGGAGACATTCCCCTGGGAAAAATTAGGAACAAAATTGGGAGATTTCTTGGATCACAACACATTTCTGATGCCAAGGAAATTTCTCATGCCATTTCTGAAGGAAAGAAAAGGAAAATGGCAGTTGGGGTGCGAGCACCATGGAGTGTTTGGGCAGTTTTGAGGAAAATTGAGCAAAACTGCAGAAGAGTCCTTTGACCAAAAGTCCCCTTGTCACGATCTCCCATAATGCCTTGCCTTGGAGTCCAGTGTCATAGTGGCACAAATGCAGTCGAAGTGTTAAGTCCTAACTCTGTGCCTAACCATTCGCCACCTGTGAAACTCGGGGCAGAACCAAATCTGCAGCGAAGCAGTGAGTTGTCCCATAAAGAAAAGGTGGCAAAAATTGGCTGTCAATCCACTTCTTTCTGACTTAGACCCTGCTCATAAACCCCACTGCCAACCCCCTTCAGTGCCACGATTAGGCTTTTAAAATATCCTGAGTGAATCACCTAGGCTGTAATTTAGAGCTTTTTCTGCTTGCTTTTTATTGTAACAGAGAGGAAAGGAACAGCTCAATCTAACCTTTCAAATACTTAAAAAGTACATTTTGTCCATTTGTTCTCTTTGACGAACAATCACAAATTCTCTTAAGAGGTTAGCACAGAATTCATGAACCAGCTCTCCCATTATCACTGTTTACCTGTAGCTAAATGTTCAGCAACACCTCTGAGTACCCAGTGTGTTCCCTGAGCTGCTGACTCATTGCTCTGCATTTTTCTATTTCTGGGAGTCTTAAATACAGCCAACATTATCTCATGCTATCCTTACATGTGTTTTACTTTTGCCCTTTTCCCAAGTCATTTCAAATTCTTTATTGTATATTTTTAGCGACGATTGTTTCTCTTCTTGCTTCGTGGCATGTCTTGATCTCACTTGTAACTTCTGCAAATATGTTCACCCTCAGAAAGTCAGCCGCAGACACAAGTTCCAAGAGGCAAATCTGCAAACATAAACTTCAACTGTGTGTGGTTTCTGATTCCTGAAGTTTATGCCTTACTCTACTCAAACTGGAATCCTCGGATTTATGTTTCACAAGTAGCTAGGATCATAAGGCTTGAGGTACTAAACCTAGCCCAAATTATCATTATCACACACACACACACACACACACACACACACACTGTGCTCAAGGCTAGCACTGTAGCACTTGAGCTACAGTATCCCTTCTGGCTTATTAAAAATTTTTTGGAGTAGTTTATTGGATAAGAGAGTCTCACAGACTTTTCTGCACAGGCTGGCTTTGAGCAGAAATCCTCAGATTTCAACCTCCTGGGTAGCTAGGATTAAAAGCATGAGCCACTAATACTCAGAAGGTTTTCATATTTTAAAGATGAAAATGTATCTCCAACATCTAGTTTTTTATATTGTAATCACTATAAAAGTTTAAAGGTTACAACATATTTATTCTGTTCCACAGTGCCTTTTTTCTTGACCGTACAGTGACTATGTTTAATGCTACTCAGTATAAAATTATTCTTGTCATTATCAGTAGACCTATTGTCTGTGCACAACGCAAAGCACAGATTTTCTAGAATCCTACTTCTTTTGTGTTTGGGTCCATTTATTTGGCATATATGAATCAATCCCCAGTACAGAGAGAGAGAGAGAGAGAGAGAGAGAGAGAGAGAGAGAGAGAGAGAGAGAGAGAGAGAGAGAGAGAGAGAGAGAGAGAGAGAGAGAGAGAGAGAGAGAGAGAGAGAGAGAGAGAGAGAGAGAGAGAAGAGAGAGAAGAGAAGAGAAGAGAAGAGAAGAGAAGAGAAGAGAAGAGAAGAGAAGAGAGGAGAGAGAAAAGAGATGAGAGATGAAGAGAAGTAGGGAGAAAAGGAGAGAGAGAGAGAGAGAGAGAGAGAGAGACATAAAATAAAACTGTTATCATCACCAGCCCTTTCCTGACCCTTGCACTTGTGTCTACATTCTCAATAAGGACATTGTGTTAACAATGAATGGTGGCTCACACCTATAATCTCAGCAACAATGGAGATGGAGATTATGGTTTATGGCCATCTTGGAAAATCATTAGAGAGATACCCATCTCAACATACAAGCCAAGCATAGTGGTTCTCCCCAGCTTTACTGAAGGTGTTAGTGAGTCAAGATTTAAGTCTCTATTGGAGAAAGAGGGCAAAATGGAGAGGGGACTGGCAACTTGACTCCATCCCAATTTAGACTTCATCCATACAAAGCATCTCTGAGAATACCTATGTAGATATGATTCTAGAAACAATGATTTGTCTTAAAACAGTTTTATATTTCTGAGCTTTAGCCTTTAATATTTTCCCTTTTTGTTCTCTTCTATTTGTGAGAGAGTGCACCAGAGGTTGAATGTAAGGCCTGGGTCTGTTCAGATGGGGTATTTGAGTCATTTGAGCCATGCCCCTAGACCTCATGGCACTGTAGATGGAGTCTGAGAAAGTTTCTGCTTAGTCTCCCTTTAAACCACAATGCTCCAGATCTCAGCATCCTGAGTAGCTAGGATCAGAGGCATAAGCCACCAGTGACTCACTCATTTATTACCTGCTAGCCTCAGAGATAATCAATGAATGTTTACTCAGTGAATGAGTAAAAAATTAAGAAGCTAAAGCTACCTAGACAAACAAATAAAATCACTCCTACCTGAAAATCTAATCACTTAAGTATCTTCTAGATAGTTGATATTTTATGGTTCCCTTATTTTGTAACGAATTTTAGATTAATTCTATAAACGTAAGCAAAAAATTGAATGCTATTGTTTAAGCAATGACTTTCAAAATAGGATCAAAATTTGGAGAAATACTAAAGATACACTTTATAAATAATGATTGAAATCATAATTATAAAGGTAAGATACTCAATTAGATTAAAACATTTACACAATATTCTAAGATTTAAAACCTGTAAGCTTTATTTGGCTTCATGTAAAATGAATATGATTCCCCATCCTTTATAAGGTGAGATACAATATTTGCTTTGAAATAACATGACTTTTTTCAGTTTCATCTTATTCAATAAGGCAAAATATATTTCTAGAATATTTTCATTATGTATCCAAATAACTTTGCCTTGTAAGAAATGTCATTTCCAAATTAAAATTTTCAAGAGATGAAGAGATTTAATATTCCCATCTCAAAGAAGGCTTAAACATGCTGGGTTTTATCAAGTTTCCTGTGTGAATATAATCATAATCTTTTCAGAATGATAATTCAGATCCTCACAATTGCAGTAAACTCTATCAATTGCAAGGCAAGAAAAATGTAACCAATATTATGACCACAAGAAAATGTCTACATATTTTTAGCAAACAGATTCAGTTGGCACTTGCTGATGTTAGCTCTCAAGACTGCCTTGTTTGTTGTACTAGAGTGCATTGCAAATGATCTGATTCATTGTCATCAAATGGTCTGATAAACTCTGTAGTTTGAACTTGATGCTAAATTGTATCAAATTAAAATCTAGTTATAAAGAGAAGTCCAGTTACAATATTTAGAAAAGACATGTTTCTGCTCCATTTGGAGTTAATTCTAGTGCAGGGTGACAAAGAAGGATCCAACTTTAGTTTTCTGCAGGTGCTTCACCAATTCTGCCAGCACCACGTGTTGAAGAGGCTGTCTTTCTTCCATTCTATATTTTTGGCTCCCTTGTCAAAGATTAGGTGGCCATAGGTCTGTGGCTTAATATTTGGGTCTTCAGTTCTATTCCATTGGTCTTCAGGCCTGTTCTTGTGCCAGTACCAAGCTGTTTTGATAATTACAGCTCTGTAATAGAGTCTAAAGTTTGGTATTGAAATTCCTCCTGCACTGTTCTTTCTGCTGAGAAGTGTTTTGCTATATGGGGTCTTTTATTATTCCATATGAAATTTTGGATTGCCTCTTCTATTTCTTTAAAGAATGACATTGGGATATTGATGGGTATTGCATTGAATTTGTAGATAGCCCTTGGCAAGATTGTCATTTTCACGATATTGATTATTCCAATCCAGGAGCTTGGGAGGTTTTTCCATTTCCTCAGTTCTGCTTTAATTTCCTTTTTCAGGATTTTAAAGTTTTCATCAAAAAGTTCCTTTACATTCTTGGTTATGGTAATTCCTGGGTACTTTATTTTCTTTGAGGCTATTGCAAAAGGAGTTGCTTTCCTGATTATTGCCTCGTTCCTCTCACTGTTGGCGTAAAGGAAGGCAGTTGATTTTTGAGGGTTAATTTTATAGCCTGCTACCCTTCCAAAGTTTTGAATCAGCTGAAGGAGCTTGGGAGTAGAGTCTATAGGATTCTTTAAATACAGAATCATGTCATCTGTAAAGAGGGAAAGTTTTACTTCCTCTTTCCCTACTTGGATCCCCTTTATGCTTACTTCTTGCCTTATTGCACTGGCTGGGAATTCTAATACTATGTTAAAGAGGAGTGGAGAGAGAGGGCATCCTTGTCTCATTCCTGATTTTAGAGGGAATGGCTTTAGCTTTTCGCCGTTAAGTATAATACTAGCTGTGGGTTTGTCATACACAGCCTTTATTTTACTGAGGAATGGTCCATGGATTCCCAGTTTCTCCAGAGCTTTTAACATAAAGGGATGTTGGATCTTGTCAAATGCCTCTTTTGCATCTATTGAGACAGTCATGTGATTTTTGTTCTTGCTCCTGTTGATGTGTTGAATTATATTAATTGATTTGCGTATGTTGAACCAGCTTTGCCTCCCTGTGATGAATCCAGTTTGATCATAGTGTATAATTTTTTTGATGAGTGGTTGCCCAGTATTTTGTTGAGAAGTTTTGCATAGATGTTCATCAAAGAAATGGGTCTATAGTTCTCTTTCTTTGATGAATCTCTGTCTGGTTTGGGGATGAGGGTTATACTGGCTTCATAGAATGAGTTTGGTAAAGAACCTTCATTTTCAATTTCGTTGAAGAGCTTGAGGAGTACACCAAAAACTTTACAAGAAGGAATAGGAGATACACTAGGCCTCCTTGGCACAGGTCAAAACTTTCTTAATAAGGACCAAGAATCACAACAAATCAGAGAAAGGCTGGATAAGTGGGACTGCATTAAACTGCAGAGTTTTTGTATGGCAAAGGACATAGCTAGTAAATTAATTAGAAAGCCTGCAGAATGGGAGAAGATCTTCACCAACCACACAACAAAGGCCTCATATCTAAAATATATCAACAACTCAAAAAATTGAATGAATACAAACCTAATCTCCAATGTAACAACCATCCCATTAAAAGATGGGCCAAAGACTTAAAGAGAGTCTTCTATGAAGAAGAAACAAAAATGGCCTATAGACACATGAAGAAATGCTCAATATCTCTGGTCATAAAAGAAATGCAAATCAAAACAACTCTAAGATTCCACCTCACTCCAGTTAGAATGGCCAGGATCGAGAAAACTAATAACAACAGATGCTGGAGGGGATGTGGCCAGGAGGGATCACTACTACACTGTTGGTGGGAGTGTAAACTCTTTCAACCACTATGGAAAGCAGTACGGCAGTTCCTCAAAGACTAAACATAGACCTCCCCTATGATCCAGCCATTCCACTACTTGGCATTTACCCAATCGTCCAGAAACAAGGACATACTAAATCCACCAGCACAACAATGTTCATTGCAGTACTATTTACCATAGCAAAGATATGGAACCAACCTAGATGTCCCTCAGTTGATGAGTGGATCAACAAGATGTGGTATTTGTACACAATGGAATTCTATGCTGCTGTCAGAAAGAACAATATTGCCCCATTTGTTAGGAAATGGAAAGACTTAGAAAAAATCATATTAAGTGAAGTAAGCCAGACTCAAAGGAACTCAGGCTCAATGGTTTCCCTCATTTGTCATAATCAGTAGAAACCCTGGACTCTCCTAGCAGAGATTTGCAATAGAGCAAAACCTTGGTACAAAAGGCCATATAGTAGGACGCTAAATGAAAGGATCTCTAGGATATAGAAACATAAGCCATATAATGAATGATTGTTGTTCTTGAGATATATGTTATCTCTCAGCTCTTTTGCTGTCCCTTGGTTATGTCATATTGTTACAGTATCTCATTTTGTTATCTGATATATCAGATATATTTTATTTGGTTATTTGAAATTGAATAGGGAAGGGGGGAAAACAAGATGAGGAGTGGGGGTGGGGGTAGGGAAATGGGTACCAAGACATGTGAAAGGTTATCAATGTATGGGAATTAATGCACCATCTATGTGGCAAATATCATGTAACCCTTCTATTAATTACAATAAAAATACATGAAAAAAAGAAAAGAGGCCGGGAGTTTGGCCTAGTGGTTAAAGTGCTTGCCTAGCATGCATGAAGACCCGGGTTCGATTCCTTGGTACCACATACATAGAAAAAAGCCAGAAGTGGTGCTGAGGCTCAAGTGGTAGAGCTCTAGCCTTGAGAAAGTGCAAGGACAGTGCTCAGGCCCTGAGCTTAAGCCCAGGACTGGCAATAAATAAATAAATAAATAAAATAAAACATATATTTACCTTTAAAAAAAAAGAAAAAGAAAAGACATGTTTTTTTCTATTACTAATATTTGGAGTTTGAGGTCTTCATCTAAGCATATGGTCCAGTTTTCTAGTGGAGATGAGTCTCACAGACTTTAGTGCCCAGGGTGGCTTTGAACTATAATCCTTAGACTTCAGCCTCCTGAGTAGAGCTAAGGATAAGAATGATATGATAATTTCTCTGGACACAGAGAAGGCATTTGACAAAATACAACATCCATTCATGCTGAAAGCACTAGAAAAAAAGGAATAAGAGGTACATAAAGGAAATGCAAATAAAAGCAACCCTAAGATACCACCTTACCAAAACAAGAATGGCCAAGATTTTAAACTCAGACAATGACAGTTGCTGGAGGGGTTGTGGAGAAAAAGGAACCCTACTACACTGCTCGTGGGAATGTAAACTAGTTCAGCCACTCTGGAAAGCAGTGTGAAGGTTTCTTAAAGAACTGAAAATAGACCTTCCCTACGATCCCACCATACCACTTCTGGGCATCTACCCTGAACATCATAATCCAAGATATGATAAGGACACCTGCTCAGGCATCTTTATCTCTGCACTATTCACAATAGCCAGGTGATGAAAACAATCCAGATGCCCTACTGCAGATGAATGGATAGAGAAAATGTGGCATATATATATATGTATATATATATATGTACAATGGAATTCTACATAGCCAACAGACAAGATAAAATAATGGCATTCACAGGGAAGTGGATGAATCTAGAGCGAATCATGTTGAGTGAGACAAGTCAAGACCTAAGGAACAAAAGGCGCATGGTATCCTTAATATGTGGCTATTAAATCCAAAGAGTACTAGAGCGAGGACTCAATATCTGCATAACCAATCCTATGGACATGGTATGGGAAATATAAACATAACTATATAGATATAAAAACCTATGACTCTATAGGCATAATGTTTTATTTTCTAAAATTAATATGTTTCTATGACATACAAACCCTTTGCCTAATTTTGATTAAGTTCTAAATACTAAGTCCCAGTGATTGCAAATAGAGGTTCCCTTCTTGAACACTCATTTGTGAAACCTGTCATTTAAAATATGATGTAAAAACCAACGTTAATAAAGAAAAACATCAAAAAAATTTAAATCATGTAAAACCTTTCCAGTCTCACCCTGACTGTTTATTCATAGGTTGTTTTCCACATTTGATAGGCCATTTTGTAGCGTCATGTACACAAACATCTCCTTCTAGATATTTTTTCATTGAGATTATACAGAATATTATGAACTATTGAAATTCTAGACATAGAAGTAATAGAATTGTGAAGGAACATAGATATGTTAATATATTTTCTTAAAATTCTCTTCTAAGTCCGACTATAGAATATACAATGTGTTTCAATAGGAATTCCAATCATCCCTGAAATTCTCAGACCTATCGTTGTGAGACATGAGACTGCAAAAAAAAAAAAAACAAACTTGTTTTCCATGTGATGCCACCATATTTCTCCATTGCCCAGTTGCACAGAGACTTCAAGTATCACTTGAATAGACAGGTCTTGTTGGGTTTCCCCATCCAGTCTGTGAACAACTGTGCTATGATAGCCATGAGTCATATACAAAACTTGAAAGGATCAGGGTATGGAAGCATCCAGAGAGCTGAATGTCTGTAGAGAATCCTGGTGGGTGCCAGGAGAAGGTGGGGAATTTTTAACCCCTTTCCCCAAGCCTCATCCTGTACATCACTTCCTCCTTATCCTTTATGATACCTTTTCAATGAACTGATAGACATGTTATTTCCCTAAAAAGAAATTAATTGAGCTGGAGGAGGAGATTATGGAAACCCACCATTTTAGTTGGTTGGGGTGAATCACAGATAAGACAACATGGAGCTTGCCATGAGGATGTAAAGTTGTGGCCACCAAGTGAGGGGCAGTCCCAAGGAAAAAGCTCTCAGCATGAGGTACTTGATCCCACCTCCAGGAGGAATTAGAATGAGGTCATACAGTTAGTATTCAGTGCATAATAGTTTGTTTGGTGTACAAGACAAACTGTATACATTTGGTCAAGTGTCGATTGTGGTGTAAGAAAGCAAAAAATGGAAAATAGAAACAAAGCAAGAAACACCACCAAAACAAATACTTCATCTTTTCTACACACAACACTCAAGTTATGGAGGGAACTGCCAAAGAAGCTTGCCTAAGCTAATGAAAATTAAGATATCAGCATGAGACTCTCCCTCAACACCAAAAGTCATTTCATTCTGACCAGTAGTATGAAATCATACATAAAGAGCTGAGAACTGCCATATCTTGTAGAGATAATAGCTCTGTAATTACTGGTAGTCATTAGTAGTCCAAGTTGCTCAAAATGACCTATCAAACCAGCTGCAGCGTGAGTGAAAAAAAAAGAGATTTTCTTAGCATGAAAGGTGAGGATTTTCTCAAGGCTCCACATGATGATGAATATTCAGACTGCACACTAGCATCCTCAGAGTCCCACTAAGTGTAAAATTCCTGTGGAAATAAAAGCATCAGCTGGGCACCAATGGATCACACCTGTCATCCTAGCTACTCAGGAGGCTGAGATTTGTGGATCACAGTTTGAAGCCAGCCTGGGCAGGAAAGTCTGTGAGACACTTATCTCCAAAAAAAAAACCAAAAAACTATTCAAGGAAGTCAAAAGTAGCACTCTAGCTCAAGTATAGAGTAGAATAGTGCCCAAGCCCAGAGTTCAAGCCCCAAGCTGAAAAATAATAAGTGTCTAGTTATTGCCCCTGCGAATACCCCTGGAACTCTACTAAACACCTGACTAGTGATGTTGTCTCCATTTCCGGTTCTATTGTGAAAGATAAACAAGAAGTCTATTGAATATAGAGCCTTAAAATCATTTCTTAACATTTGCACTTCTTTAGAAGAAAAAAAGGTTGATTAATATAGCTGATTTATAGCACCAGTGAATAAATTTTATTTTAGTTTTTCATTTAATTTTATTGTAAAGGTGATGTACAGAGGGATTGCACTTATATATGTAAGGTAAAGAGTACATTTCTTGTAGAATATTATTACCCTCTTCTTCCTTTTTCTCCCTTTTTTCCTTCCTCCCAAATACCCCCTCCCATGAAAAGATGTAAAGTTTGTTTTCAACATAGCATTCTGTGAGTGTCATTGCTGTGTCCTTTGTCTCCGCATTTTATTGTTTTCTTTTACTTCCCTGAATCAGAAAAATGTATATACAAGACACAGTTTACCAAAATTAAAAACGGTGACAACAAAGCAAAACCTTGTTTCCATATCCTGGAGTTCATTACCCTCATCTTATATGATCATATGCACACACCTAATGAGCTGTAGTGATCCTCTGATAGGATTATCCCAGACATATAGTAATTATTACAAATGAGGAAAACCATGGAGCCTAGTTTTCTTGGGTCTGGCTTACTTCACTTACTATGATTGTTTCCAAGTCTTTGCATTTCCTTACAAATGGGTAATGTCATTCTTTCTGATTGCAGCATAGAATTGCATTGTGTACATATAACACATTATCTATTGAGAGGCATCAGGATTGGGTCCAAACCTTAGCTATGATAAGTAATGCTGCAGTGAACACAGTTGTGCCAGTGGCTTTAGTGCAGCCTTGTTTGGTTCACTACATCATAGGGTGATTTTATGTTTAGTCTTTTGAGGAATGTCCATACTGTTTTTCAGAATGGTTGAACCAGATTACATTCTTATCAACAATATAGTAGCATTCCCTTTTGGCCACATCCCCACCAGCATCTACCACTATTTGTTTTGTTGATAATGGCCATTCTAAATGGAATGAGGCAGAATCTCAATAAGATACTGATTTTCATTTCTTTTATGGACAGAGATGGTGAACATGTCTGTGTAGCTACTGGCTCTTTTTATTTCCTCTCCAGAGAAGTCTCTTTTTAATTAATTATTTAGCCCTTATTAATGAGATGCTTGCTTCTTTGAATATTTTTTTTATTTGGGGGACTTATTTTTTTGAGCTCTATGTGTATTTTTATATGAGGATCTTGTCTGCTGTACAGCTAGTGAAGATCTTTTCACAATCTGTGCACTTTCTATTTATCTTGCTAGCTATGTCCTTTGCCGTGCAGAAGCTCTGCAGTTTCATGCAGTCCCATTTACTCATCCTTTCTTTGATTTGTTGTGTTTTGGATGTTTATTTAGGAAGTTTCATTATGGCCAAGAGCCATAGTGTATCCCCTATTGCTTCCTGCAATAATTAGTTGATTTGGGCTCTTACCTCAAGGTCTTTGAAATAGTTGAAGTTGATTTTTGTGCAGGGATATATATATATATATATTATATGTATATATCTATGTATATCTTCAATTCTATTTCATTGGTCATCTGGCCTGTTCATATACCAGTAGAAGCTGTTTTTATAAGTACAGCTTTACAATAGAATTTGAAGTTTGGTTTTGATATTCCTCCAGCACTATTTATCCTGCTAAGGATTGTTTTTGCTATTCAGTCTTTTTATATTATCCCATAAGAATTATTTGATTGTTTCTTCTATTTCATTAAAGAATGTTGTTGGGATATTGATGGGTATTGCATTGAATTTGTAGATGTCTTTGGACACTATTATCATTTTCATGACATTCATCCTCTTAATACAAGAGTATAGAAGGGTTTTCCACTTCCTTAATTCTGCTTTAATTTCCTTTTTTAGATTTTTTAAAATTTTCATCATAGAGATCCTTTACCTGTTTGATTAAGATAATTACTGGGTATTTTGGATTTTTTTTGAGGCTATTACAAAGGTAGTTGCTTTTCTGACTCGAGCTTCTCTATTCTTGTTCTTGATATACAGAAAAGCTACTGATTTTCATGGGTTAGTTTTATCCCCTGTTACTTTGCTAATATTTTGGATCACCTCAAATGACTTGAGAGAAGAGTTTATGGGGTTCTTTAAATCCAGGATCATATTGTCTGATAAGAGGGAGAGTTTTGCTTCTTCTTTCCCTATTTGGATCCCCTTTATATTTATCTCTTGCCTTATCACTCTGGTTAGTCATTCCAACACTATATTGAAGAGGAGTAGAAAGAGCATAAATCCTTGTTTCATTCCTGATTTTAGAGGAAATAGTTTTAACTTTTCATCATTAAGTCTAATAATGGCTATAGGTTTGTCATCTACAGCCTTTAATATACTTAGGAATGGTCCACTGATTGCTAGTGTCTCCAGAGCTTCAATTGTGCTATTTTCTTCTACTCACTTGACCAATATGAATTGCTATCTTCCTAATAGTCTGGGATAAAAGACCATCTCAATTTTTTTCAACTTTATTTGCTTAATGCACACCAGGAGAGAGTGGCTGTATTAGAGCAAATAGTGCTCATCTTACCCTGAAAATTGATCTCCCCAGTCACTCTAGCACAGCTTAGTATTATGGAGTTATAGCAGTGTTTGTCAAGGAGTACATAGATTGCATTCAGCAATCTGGAATTACCAGTCAGATCAATTCTCAAACGCTCTTCAAGAAGCCTGTCCATCAAGCAATACACAGTTTCTTTAGAATTCCAACAATTCTTGTAAGTCGATGCAAATTTCCAGAATTCTATTCTCTTTGAGGAGTCTATTATTCTTTTCTTAAATTTTTTTTTAGTCAGTCGTGGGGCTTTCACTATGGGCCTAGGTGCTGTCCCTGAGCTTTTTAGCTCAAGGGTAGCACTCTACCACTTGAGCCACAGTGCTCCTTCTGGTTTTCTGGCAGTTTAATTGGAGATCATTGTTACAGTATCTCACTTTGTTATCTGATATATTGGAAATATTTGTATTTGGTTATTTGAAATTGGATAGGGAAGGGGGGAGGGAAATGGGGACCAAGACATGAGAAAGGGTATCAATGTATGTGAATTAATACACCTTCTATCTGGCGAATACAATCTAACCCTTCTATTAATTACAATAAAAATATATGAAAAAAAATTTCATGGACTTTCATACCAGGGCTGGCTTTAAACCACAATCCTCAGATCTCAGCCTCCTGAGTAGCTAGGATTACAGGCATGAGCTACCAGAGCCTTACTCTAATCTACTCTTCTCAAAAAAAAATTAGTGACCAATTATACCCACCCATGCAATTCTTTTGTCCCAGAATAATTATCAATACTGCCTAGTTTTCCCAAGAAATTTGACTGATAAATATTAATGTGCATCCTGCCTATAAGTCACCTTCAGATATATCTGGGCGAAAGGATGCACAAAATTATCTCTTTAAAAATGCAGAAGCCACTACTATTGCGTGCCACAAAAAGAGAAGAAAAAGTCAAGATCATGAGTAATTGCTGCAGCATGTACCCCAGTAAATGAGAATTTAATGCAGAGACAGGCAGATACCCAGAAAGAACATAGAGCAATTCTGCAAGCCATGAATGAGTCTCATGGAGAGCAGGAATGCCTTTCAGTAATGCGACATAACTCTAGTACTCTAATTTTCTTAATAGCATTCTACCCACTTCGTCCCCAAAGTCGGCATCCCCTGCTAGCAGAGCTAATGTCCTATCAGACACTAAAGAGCTGATGTTAACAACTGCCACTCCTATTAAGCCCTTCAGGACAGCATCACTAATGAGTGTGATGGCCTTTCAAGGAAACTAAGGTTTTACTCCACTCCTTGGTTGAACCTCTTTCAACTTCCTCTATATTTCAGGTCCTGCCTGTCTGTAGCCAGAAGGTGTGAAAAGAGACCAAATGGCTGCAATTGAGGGCAGGGACATGACTGTACTTTCAGCAAGTGAAACTTCTAAAGAGCTTTTAATTCAGTGGTGTCCATATTCCCCTAAAGCCTATTCTTTCAGCTTCTCTCTCTCCCTTCTCAATTCTCTTAGCTTCCCTCTCTCCCTCCTTCTCTAAATTTCTCTTCTAGCTTCTTTTCCATAATTGTTCCTGAGTTATAAGAGGGTGAGACTTCTTTCGTGTGACCCAGTTTCTTTATATCATGTTACTTTTAAAGTGTCTCTCTGCTACCATGAATGGTGCAGCTACTGTGTTTGTTATGCCTGACCTGGGTTACATATACTCTCTGTAGCATGGATCTCCTTCCACTCTAAATACATGAAACTATGGTGCTATCACCATCTGACAGGCTTTCAGGCTACATATTTTACTTGAAGCTTTGCAAATGATTTCATAGCAAACCCATGGTGTGATCTTATTATTATCATGGTAGGAGAAGGAAGATGTCTGGTCTGAAGATATCTGAGCTTGCTTAAATGTGAGAAAACAAGCCATGCATTCTTGGTTCATGCCTGTTGTCCTATCTACTGGGAGGGATGAGATCTATGGATTGTCGTTCAAGGTTATGCAAGATAGGAAAGTCCATGAGTCTCTAATCATTAATAAATTACCCCAAAACCAGTAACAACAGGAGTTACCAACAGTGAGTGAAAAAGCTAAAGTACAGCACCCCCAATGTTGCCCCAAAAAAGAAGGGTAAGAGGAATGAAAACCTCCACAGTGCTCCCAATATTTTCTTTCAGATATTTAGAACAATATCTATAGCTAATAAGAAAGATTGTCTGAAATTATAATGAGAAAGAAACATTCCTAATAAAGTAATAATTTCAAGATGGTTTCTCCAGGCTCTTGAGAACTCATTATCATCGTTTCAGGAAATTTCAACCTAATTGTTTTAAAAACTATTATTGTGAATCACCTATACCTAAATTTAAATCATGTATGTTTAGAACAAAGAAAACTAATGCTACAAAATCATCATTATTTAATTACATGTTTAGCATATGTGCTGTCAACATTATGTACATATCTATAATGTGGAAAAAAACTATATGGGCACTGCCGTGTTTTTGTGTCCATTCCCAATAAAACCAGTTTCAGTCAGTGGCTCACCAACTTTAACATAAATCAGAAATTTGGAAGAGTTTTGCTTCTTTTACATAAACTCAAAATGCCCACCCTAGGACCTCGGACTTGATAGGACTCAAGGAGCCAGAGAATCTCTACTGTGGGCTTTCCAGGCATTGTGGAGAACATTATGAAAGTTGCTAGCTAATACAGCCCATAGCACAGTTATCACTGTCTCAATTTAAAGGCAAATATAGAGATTTAGAGAAAGGAGACATCACACTCATTTCTAGGACATGTACTAATTATGATTTAAGTCTCAAATAAATATATTCATATTGCAGCTGTCTCTTATCCATCCTCACACTCTGAAAGAACTCTGAGTGCACAACCAAACTCCTTGACAATATCCATGTTTCATTTTATTGGTATAGACACACAATACATATTTATCTGCTAAAAAAATCTTAGTTCTTAATCTAGACTTTTAAGGATAAAAATGTTGTAGTTCATAGAAATTCATGATTCCCTAAGCATTTTGCTATGGAAGTCTAGTCACAATCAATAATTATTTGATATTGATTTATAATTTACTTTTACTTTATTGCCAAACATGCCCATTTCAAACACAGAATAAAGTACGGAATAAATAACTCAGAAGTACTTACATTTTTCTCAGGTACCTGGCCTTCTGGATTATTCTACATAATGACTATGCTAGGTCTTTTTTCATAATCATACCCTGAGAGTTTAGTGATTTTTTTTCAGCTGTTCTCAACAATGAAGTATCAGTACAATCAAAGATTATTTAAACTGGTGGGAGGTATATGACAGAAAATGCAAATTATCCTTTGCCACTCAGATGAGAAATATCTCAGCTTTCAATCAGACTCCAGCTATGAAAGACCAAACGTGTAGATTACATATGGATTTTGATTAAAAGATTAGATGTCAAGGGTAAATCGCTGACATAGCAAGAAAAGTAAGAATGACCAGTCAATAAAATAGAGGCTGATTTCATTTTGCACAATTCTATTGAAATCAGGAAAGTCTTAACTTGTAATGGGTAATACATTCAGGACCACAGGAAGCAGTGAGCCAAGATGAGCAAATTGAAAACACTGATTATGACAAGTCACATCCTCCAAAGACTATAGGAAGACATCTCTCATTGAATATATTACAAGTCAGATTCAGACAGTGGGCTTGCATAGACAGGAGTGTGAAATTAAAATAATTTCAAAAGGAGAGTAAGAATGAAAAGAGAAGTCTTAGAATTTTAAAATTCTGATTGATCTGATTTCTTTTGAGTTAAAATGGCAAGGAAGGGGGAAATGAAGTAGATAGAAACAAATCACTAAACCAACACATGTAGACCAGAAAGGTTTTCACCAATTTTCCTGAGATTTTTAAAAATGGGGAAAAATGTCACACAAAGAAGCCAAATCATCGATCAGAAAAAAATGGAAGTTCACACTCCAGGATTATGAATTTGAGAGTCCAGCCATGGGCCAAGCCCCACTTCACAGAAATCCCGAGCAAAGAATTTTGTCATGCCAGCTCCATATTTCTGTCTTACCTTCCACTATCTGTGCTGGTATATCTGTTATATATATCCTGTTGATTTTGAATATTGAAAATATTTAAGGGAAATGTTTAAGTGCCACACAAATATGTTGGATATCAGTATCTCTTGACATAGACAACCATTTATATAGATAAACATAACAACATTTGGAGACCTATTCTTAAAGAATTATAATTGAATACTTCCACATCATTTCTTTTACCCTAGCAGCTCATTTTTCTTAGAATTTTTTCAAAAAATTTCTTGTCTTTAAATATATATTCCACACTAAATGCTATTTCTTGTTCACCCAACAATTTAAAACTAAGCATTTCCTCTTCTATTCCTACAATGAACACTGAAAAGGAACATGGGATAGGAGAGTCAGAATCACAAGTTCTCCAAATGATGTAGGGGGCAAACACTCCATGACCTTCAATATCTTTGTTAAATATAAATTTAACCAGTGTTCCTAAGTATCAGTTTAATAACTTCTTTCAAGTAATATACATAGCATACCTTATTAAACATATTTTTTCTGAAAATGTCTACCAAGATTTTAAAAAATAGAGTGACATGAGTGCTAGGTGCTTTTTTTTTAAATTACAAGTGTGGCATTCTGTTTAATTTTTATAGAAAAATATCGTTGATTGTTTCAAGTTTAAATTGAACTTTATATGGCACAACAGAAATCTTTAAATGTCCTTTAGTTTCAGTCTGGAATTTTGTCACATGAAAATAATGAGTACAAAATAATGGGTCGAAATTAATGAAACATGAATTACATAAAAACACAGTATCAGCAGTTTGTCTCATATGAGAAGCTAATTGCTATTTAGTAAGTCATGAGACTGATTTGGTGACGATTTTAATGGAAGTTTGAGAAAAGGTGTTCTCAGGCACACTAACAGAATGTATTATAAACTGGGGTGATTCTGTAATCATTGCCATTTAAAAGAAATTGCTTTCCTATTTCTATCCTTAGATAAATAGTTCATCCTTGAAAAGATGGTTCCAGCACCTGAACCAATTTGCAAATAATTTTCCTCCTTTTTAACTTGAGCTTCTATAAGCAGGGTTCAAAAGTAGGAAAACTGAGTTCATTTTCCCTGTTATAAAAATCTGATGGGCCTTTAAAATTCCATATGATTAAATAATGCCTAAAGAGCATAATACAATAAGGTTTTTAAAGAAGCCCTTGCCAGCACATGCCCAGCACTTGAACTTTACAGCTTACTACCCTGTCCAGCACACAAAATCTCAGATCTTTAGTTTTCCTATGGAATGTTTAAGTGATAGATGTGTCTGGGGCATTTCAAGCAGTCTTCTAAAGCTCCATCTGCCAGGCCATCTGGATTCTGTATCCACACAGAACTCCTTGGTAAATGATTATAGACTGTGACTTTTAAAAAGAAATCAAGAGAAAGAAGAAAAGAAATGAATGAAAAGAAAACAGTAAATTGTCACATAAACACAAGTGGAACTAAAATCATTTTTGTGCGGTCTTCTATGAAAGGGAAAAGTTGGCAATGAGGAAAGAGGAAAGTATTTACTGTTGTTTCATTCCCTGTCATTCACATGAATTATGATGAGTACTTGACCTTTTCCACAAGATGTTTAAATGGTAGCTGATGGGGCTGCAGTATGCCATTCCATCAAAAGCTTTTGAGGACAATAGTTTATTTTGCAAAGGTCACATTTCTTATATACTTGTAAATGTGTTCGAAAGGATTACTAACTAAATACACAGGACTGTTGCTGAGAATAAATTAAAGAGCATCTTTTAAAGTAAATGCAAATCAAGAAATCTATAGAGAATAAGAGAACTCTAAAAATCCATCTGTAGTCCATATTGAATATTTTTTAAAGATAAGTGGAATTAAGAGAAAATATAGCAAATGATTTAAGTCTACTATATAGAAACAAAATGTTAATTAAATCTCCATAAGTTATAAAAATTTAGATAGAAATGTTTTAATAGGCAAGTATGTATTGCTGTATATATTTATATAATTACTATAACAATCAATAGGTAAACCTGTCTTGATGACCTGCAATGGCTTGATATGAGTTTAAGATATTCCCTTCAAGGAATAGGAGCTACGTTAGGTCTCCTTGGCACAGGGCGAAAATTTCTTATTAAGGACCAAGAAACACAACAAATTAGAAAAAGTCTCGATAAATGGGACTGCATTAAACTGCAGAGATTCTGTATTGCAAAGAACATAGCTAGCAAATTGACTAGAAAGCCTACAGAGTGGGAGAAGATCTTCACTAACCATACAATAGACAAAGGCCTCATATCTAAAATATATGAACAGCTCAAAAAATTGAATCACTCCAAAACTAACCTCCAAAAAAACAACCATCCCATTAAAAGATGGGTCAAACACTTAAAGGGAGTCCTCTCTGAAGAAGAAATAAGAATGGCCTATAGACACATGAAGAAATGCTCGATATTACTGGCCATAAAAGAAATGCAAATCAAAACAAGTCTAAGATTCCAACTCCCTCCAGTTAGAATGGCCAGGATCAGGAAATCTAATAACAACAGATGCTGGAGGGGATGTGGCCAGGAGGGATCACTACTACACTGTTGATGGGAGTGCAAACTTGTTCAACCACTATGGAAAGCAGTATGAAAGGTCCTCAAAGACTAAACATAGACCTCCCCTATAACCCATCCATTCCACTACTTGGCATTTACCCAATCGTCCAGAAACAAGGACAGACTAAATCCACTAGCACAATAATGTTCATTGCAGCACTATTTACCATAGCAAAGATATGGAACCAACCCAGGTGTCCCTCAGTTGATGAGTGGCTCAACAAGATGTGATATTTATACACAATGGAATTCTATGCTGCTGTCAGAAAGAACAGCATCACCCCATTTGTAAGGAAATGGAAAGTCTTAGAAAAAAATCATATTAAGTGAAGTAAGCCAGACTTAAAGGAACTTAGGCTCAATGGTTTCCCTCATTTGTCATAATGAGGGAAAACTTGGGCTCTCCCAGCAGAGATTTACAATAGAACAAAACCTAGATACATAGGACCAGATAGTATGATGCTAAATGAAAGGACTTCCAGGATATAGAAACGAAAGCCATATAATGAATGATTGTTGTCCTTAATGTACTATGTTATCTCTCAGCTCTTTTGCGGTCCCTTGGTTATCTCATATTGTCACAGTATTTCACTTTGTTATCTGATATATTGTATATATACTTGATGGGGTATTTGAAATTGTATAGGGAAAGGGGAAAAACAACATGAGCGGAAGTGGGGGAGGTTAGGGGGGAGGGAAATGGGGACCATGACATGAGAAAGGGTATCAATGTATTTGAAGTAATGCACCTTCTATCAGGTGAATATAATGTAACTCTTCTATTTATTACAACAAATATACATGAAAAAAAGATCCCTTCAAATTTCATGGCCTGGATGCTTGGTCACTGGTCAGTTAGCATTAAGAAATGATGGAAAATTGACAAACTCCTGGCAAGATTAATCAAAAAAAGTAGAGGGGAGACTCAAATAAACAAGATTAGAGACCCCACAGGAACAATCACAACCGATATCCAAGAAATTCAGTCTATAATGAATAAGTACTACCAGGGCCTATATTCAAAGAAACAAGAAAATCTAGTAGAAATGGATGATTTCTTAAATAAACATAGGCTACCCACACTGAACAACGAAGAGGTGAACAAATTGAACAAACCAATCCCTTACAATGAAATTGTGGAAGCAATCAGGGAAATGCCAACCAAAAAGAGCCCAGGTCCAGATGGTTACACTGTGGAATTCTATAAGACTTTTAAAGATAAGTAACACCTATACTCTTGAAACTCTTCCGAGAAATAGAAGCAGAAGGTGCAATACCAAACTCATTTTATGAAGCTAATATTACTCTCATCCCCAAACAAGGTAAAGACATCAAGAAAACTACAGACCTATCTCTCCAATGAACACAAATGCAAAACTCCTTAATAAAATATTAGCCAACAGAATCCAGAAACAAATTTTAAAAATCATACACTATGATCACGTAGGATTCATTCCACAGATGCAAGGCTGGTTTAACATTCGCAAATCAATCAATGTAATCCATCATATCAATAGAGCTAAAGATAAGAATCATATGATAATTTCTCTGGACACAGAGAAGGCATTTGACAAAATACAACATCCATTCATATTGAAAGCACTAGAAAAAATAGGAATAAGGGGTACATTCCTTAAAATAATTAAAGCCATATATGACAAACGTATAACCAGTAGTATATTAAATGGTGAAGGACTGGAACCATTTACCTTAAAATCAGGAACTAGACATGGATGCCCACTCTCTCCACTTCTCTTCAATATAGTGCTGGAACTCTTATCCAGAGCAATAAGGCAAGAAAAGGACATCAAAGAGATCCACATAGGGAAAGAAGAAATTAAACTATCCCTTTTCACAGATGATATGAACCTCTACTTGAGTGACTCACCAAGCTCCACTCCCAAACTCCTAGAATTAATAAACTACTGTAACAAAGCCTCAGGATACAAAATTAACCTTCAGAAGTCAGTAGCTTTCTTGTACACCTACAATACAGAAACAGAAGGCCAAATCAAGAAAATGATCCCATTCGCAATAGCCTCCAAAAGAATAAAATACTTAGGAATTAACTTAACCAAAGATGTAAAAGAATAATTTAATGAAAACTATAAAAGCCTAACAAAAGAAATTAAAAAGGATACTAGGAAATGGAAAGACATCCCATGCTCATGGCTAGGGAGAACCAACATAGTGAAAATATCTATACTGACAAAATTGATACACAAATTCAGTGAAATCCCCATCAAAATTGCAAAGACATTCTTTACTGAAAAAGAAGATACAATCCAAAGGTTCATATGGAACAAGAAAAGACCTAGAATAGCCAAAACAATTCTAGGCAAAAAGAGCAATGCAGGTGGTATTACACTAATAGACTTCAAACGCTACTATAGAGCCATAATAACAAAAACAGCATGGTATTGGCACAAAAATAGACCAGAAGATCAATGGAACAGAATAGAAGATCCAGAAATAGAACCACATACCTATAGGCAACTTGTGTTTGACAAAGGATCCAAAGATATACAGTGGAACAAACACAGTCTATTCAATTATTGGTGCTGGCAAAACTAGGCAGCCATAGGCAGAAAATTAAAAATTGACCCTAGCCTTTCACCATGCACAAGCATTAACTCAAAGTGGATCAAAGACCTCAGTGTCAGACAGGAAGCATTGAAACTGCTACATGATAAAGTATGAGAGACACTGGAACTCATAGGCACAGACAAAAGATTCCTGAACAGAATTCCAGGGTCACAACAGATTGGAGAGAGACTCAAAAATGGAACTACCTAAAAATATAAAGTTTCTGCACAGATAAAAGAAGAGCCACAAAAGTAGAGAGACAGATAACCAACTGGGGAAAGATATTCACCAATAATACATCTGACAAATGCTTAATATCCAGTATCTACAGGGAACTCAAGAAACTAATCCCCCCCAAAACCCAATAAACAATTCAATAAATGGGCAAGGGAACTAAAGAGAGACTTATCAGAAGAAGAGATTAAAATGGCAGAAAAGCATATGAGAAAATGTTCATCATCTATGGTCATAAAGGAAATGCAAATAAAAACAACCCTAAGATACTACCTTACCCCAACAAGAATGGCCAAGTTTTTGAACTCAGACAATGACAGTTGCCGGTAGGGTTGTGGAGTAAAAGGAACCCTACTGCACTGCTGGTGGGATTGTATGCTAGTTCGGCCACTCTAGAAAGCAGTGTGAGGTTTCTTAAAGAACTGAAAATTGACCTTCCCTACGATCCCACCATACCACTCCTGGGCATCTATCCTGAACACCCTAACCCAAGATATGATAAGGACACCTGCTCATTCGTGTTTATCTCTGCACTATTCACAAAAGCCAGGCGAAGGAAACCATCCAGATGCCCTACTGCAGATGAATGGATACAGAAAATGTGGTATATATATATATACACAATGGAATTCTACATAGCCAACAGACAAGATAAAATAATGGCATTCACAGGGAAGTCGATGAATCTAGAGCAAATCATGTTGAGTGACACAAGTCAAGACCAAAGGAACAAAAGGCACAGGGTATCCTTAATATGTGGCTATTAGATCCAAACAGTACAAGAGCCAGGACTCAATAGTTGCGTACCCAATGCTATGGACATGGTAGAGGAAATATAAACATAACTATATAGACATAAAAACTATGACTCTGTAGACATAATATTTCATTACATAGATTAATATGTATCTATGATATACAAACCCTTAGCCTAATTTTGATTATGTTCTAAAAACTAAGTGCCAGTGATTGTATATAAAGTTTCTCTTTTTGAATACTTGTTTGTTAAACACATCATTTGAAATATGATGCAAAAATCAATGTTAGTAAAATTTTTATTAAAAAAGGGAGAAAAAAAGAAAAGGAAAGGAAAACTGGAAGATTCTAATGTAATCCTTGTGATAAACTGGTCAGTTTCTTTTAGAATAGATTGCTATGAAAAGAGGAATGTTGGGCCTTTCTCCAGTATCTGATTTTGTAGCTCACTAGTGATTTATTTCTCATATGCTCAATTATTTTTTCCTTTATGCGTTATTCACACTAGCAAGAGAATTCAATCCATAAATACTCTTAGGGTCCTTTTTAGTCAGTTCTCCCCCTATGCAAGCCATTTGTTTTTATATTTATTTTCATTATAGTTTTACCTTGAGTAACATGTCATATCAATGAAAGACTTCAAGGTGGAATCCTTGTGGCATCAATATCACTAGACTTGCCAGAATGATTTTGCAAAAGAAGAGAACAATGACCTTCATACACTCCCTGAATTCAAGACTAAAGTAATCCATGTATATTCAGTAGATTTTTGACAATATTCCAAGGAAATTCAATAGAAAAGTATTTTCTTGAACCATATAATAGTTTATATAGTCCCTAGATCTAAACATAGCAGTTGAAAGTTTAAACTTACAGGGGAAAATTTAACCCAAAGAAGACTTTGAATTCATCGAGTTCCTAAATATAATAAAAAATGTATGAAACATAAAAATAAAAAGAAAAGATAGCTCAGACTTTATCATCAAATAGAGCAAAACCTAGACACATAAGGCCACATAGAATGATGCTAAATGAAATGACCTCCAGGATATGGAAATATAAGCCATATAACAAGTGATTGGTGTCCTTAATGTACTATGTTATCTCTTAGCTCTTTTGTTGTCCCTTGGTTATTTCATAGTGTTACAATATTTCACCTGCTTATCTGATATATTTTATATGTGTGTATTTGGTTATTTGATGTCGAATAGGGAAGGGAGGAAAACAAGATGAGGGGTGGGGGTAGGGGGAGAGAAGTGGGGACCAAGACATGAGAAAGGGTATCAATTTATGTGAAGTAATGCACCTTCGATCTGGTGAATATAATATAGGTCTATTAATTATAATAAAAATATAGGAAAAGAAAAGAAAATGAAATACAAGACTAGAAAATAATTTTTGCATACACAGAACTCATAAATTATATCCAGAATATATAAAAATTTCTGTCAAAAATTCAATGAATAAAAATAATAAATAATTCAATCAATAAAAATATTTCCAAATATTTACAAAGAAATGTAAATAAAGAAAAAAGTAATTTATAAATAAGAACCAGAAAAGATGATGTTACTTAACATCTTGGTCATTTGGGTGAGGTGCAGATTATATGAGTTACTACTGAAAATTACTTTCAAATATTCTTCTTTGAAAGAATAATATTATGCCACTTGCAGGGAAAATGGACAGAACTAGAGCAATCATGTTAAGTTGAGTAAGCCAAGCTCCTGTACAGAAACAGCACATGTTTTCTCACATATGTGGGAGCTAGATGTAAAATACAAGTGGACAAGATACCTTATAAGGGACTCTTGCATTCACATTCTTTAGTCAAGACTGTTATGGGAGGAACCCAAAGGCATAACTCCTCTGATTATTAAAAGTTTTGTTTATCACATCAAATTTCAGGGACTAGAAATGTTGTTGTTGTTTGTGGTGGTGGTGGTGGTGGATATGGTGGTGGTGGCGGCAGTGGTGCTTGCTTAGACTTTGGGGTGCTTCCTTTTTTTTTTTTGCCAGTCCTGGGCCTAGAACTCAGGGCCTGAGCACTGTCCTCGGGATTTCTCAAGGCTGGCTCTACCACTTGAGCCACAGAACCATTTCTGGCTTTTTTTTTATGATATGGTACCGAGGAATTGACCCAGATCTTTGTACATGCTAGGCAAGCACTCTACCACTAGGCCAAACTCACAGCCTCGCTATTTTTCCTTTACAGGTGCAAAGATGGAGTACAGAAAGAGAAGGGTATTCAGTATACACTATGTGGAAAATCAACTGTGCAACTTGGGGAGCAAATTGAAGGAAGGCGTGACACTGTCCAAAAAAGAAATATACTCAATATTTGACTCATGAAATGGAAACTCCTCTATACAGCACCTTAATAATAACAATAAAATTATATTTAAAATATTCTTCTTTGAGAATAATGTAATTAAAATTTGAGGAAGAAAATAGCTACATATTTCTCGCAAAAATATAATCAATACAATACAGATGAGTCATATGCCCATATTTTGAGAGTTAAATTGGTTTTTATAATTCTATTCCTATTTTTAATCTGTAGATTAGATTTCCAAATTGATAAGTATATTTTAAATTCTATACTTGATTTTCATAAGGAATGGTATTGATTCGTATACAAAATAACTAATCAAAGCTTAGGGTATAACTATATTTGACTTTGGTACCTGATATATAATATAATATATGTACCTAACATATATATAAGATATATGTTTATTTGTTCATTTGAAATAGGAAATGGACAAGGAAAAGCAAGATGATTGCAAACGGGTTGGGGGGAGGGAAAGTGGAAGAAAAATATGGGAAGAGATATCAATGTTCAAGAAGTAATGTATATTGGGGCCGGGAGTTTGGCCTAGTGGTTAAAGTGCTTGTCTAGCATGCATGAGGACCCGGGTTCGATTCCTCGGTACCACATACATAGCAAAAAGCCAGAAGTGGTGCTGAGGCTCAAGTGGTAGAGCTCTAGCCTTGAGAAAGTCCAAGGACAGTGCTCAGGCCCTGAGCTCAAGCCCAGGACTGGCAAAAAAAAAAAAAAAAAAAAAGAAGTAATGTATTGACTACCTGAAGAATGTAACTGTAACCCCTCTATACATCACCCAGACAATAAAATATTATTTCAAAAATTAATAAGGGAAGTGGAACAAACCTATAGTGGCTTAATTATAAATTATAAATGAAAAAATTAGTAATCTGCATTTTTAAATTGTAAAGCTTAATATTTTTCTCAAAGATATACTTATTTATGCATTTTGTATTACAATGTGCCCACACATGATTTTCATTGTAATTTTCACAAGTATTTCTTTGCCATTTTCCTTCTCCACAGTTGTTTTTGACAGATTGTTCTGAAGAAAGAATCTTATCTCAGCATTATAAAGCAGTAAATAATTTTCCATAATTTTTTAGAGTTGTTTC
The DNA here is from genome assembly GCF_031878675.1 of Megascapheus bottae. Taxonomy (NCBI): domain Eukaryota; kingdom Metazoa; phylum Chordata; class Mammalia; order Rodentia; family Geomyidae; genus Megascapheus; species Megascapheus bottae. The sequence goes on along the minus strand of NC_143529.1, from coordinate 29,783,399 downwards.
TTATAAGATGTCAAAACAGCTGGCTGAAAGCAGAAAACTAGAAAGCAGCCTAATGTTTCTCTTGAAGACAGTGAAAATGAGCACTTTTGATGCACTATTTAATTTGCATGAGGCTTCCTACAGGGAATCCATGTTGAACTTTTTAATTCTGTGCTTTTGTTACCAGATACATAAATAATTTCATCCACTACTCATCATAACTATAAAATTGACAATCTTTTTAAACTGCAATATGCACAGCCCCAATTAAAGGGTTATGTTTGTTTAGGTAGAGAAAGCCTGTCATCCATTTTATGTGTCTGGGATTTCCATATCATCAACTATATCAAATCATTTTACTTCAAATGTTCATTCCCAGCAAATATGGACAAAAATGAACTGGATTCACATTTTTACCTCTGAAACCACATTTTTTTTTGCCAGCCCTGGGGTTTGAACTCAGGGCTGGTCATTGTCCTTTGACACTTTTGCTCAAGGCTCGTGCCCTGACACTTGAACGACAGTGACACTTTTGCCTTTTTCTGTGTATTGAGGAATCAAACCAAGAGCTTTGTGCATGCTAGGCCAGCCCTCTTCCACTAGGCTACATACCCAGCCCTGAAACCACATTTATAAAATATATTACCATTGAATATTCAGCATAGGAAAATCCTAAAGCATGACAGTAGATTGGGAGATGGCTATAAGGAGGAATTCAGTGATTGATAACTAGTGCAAGTTTTCCTTTTGTGGTAGTGGAAATAATTAAAAATGAGACAGCAGTTAAGATAGCAGAAGTCTCTAAACAGATGAATACCAAAACTATTGAGCAAATCAACTACTAAAAATGAATTTTCTTGTGGGAATTTTTGTATGAGAATGCAGTATTAATGGTCTGTCTTAGGAACTGGCTCAGTAGCAGAATGTTAGTTTAACATGCCGAATGTACAAGATCTTAGGTTCAATCACTAGCACAAAGAGAAGTGGGAGGAAAGAAGGGAAAAAAAGAGAGCAGTAGAGAAAGAGGACATGAAAGCATAAAGGTATATGCCTATCTGATTAAAGTGGGTAATTGCTTACAAAATATAAACTAATTTGTCTCTTTAAGAAGAATGACATAACTTGAGTAACTCTATATCTATTAAATAAATTATAATTGTAGTAAAACCCCTCCCATGAAGAAAACTTTAGCCCTATATGTCTTTACTTAATTGCACCTAACATTTTAAAAGAGATAATATAAATTACACATAAAATTTTCTAGAAATTACCATAATCATGAGACTGCATCTATATGTCGAAGGTGGCAGTGCAAAATCACAATTCTGACAAAAATCATTCAAACTGCTGAATTAGCCAAACCTAAATACCACCTTCACCTGTAGTAATGTTCTATTTTGAAAAAATCAACCTGGAATTTTAAACATCCTAAATAGATAGTATTAATTTCTGCCATGAAACACTATTTTTGAAAGCTATCATTTCAGTGATATCATTATTGATCCGCACTACAAATTATAATTGGTTTTACTGAAAAATTTCTTAAGTGAGTCCTGAGAGGCCTCAGGGCTGCTTTGGGCTGGAGTAGTTCAGCCTCTGTCACAGGTCTGAATACTCCCCAGCCTCAGGCTCTCCCACCAAACTGGACCCTGACCTAGTGAGTTATGGAATAGATTTCACCTATGCACATTCCTTGATGACTTCTGCCAAAAGACAGCAGCCACCAACAAGCTGGACAACTCTGGGCAGGGGCATCTGGAAGCATTTTCCTCTCCCTTCCTTTGTTTTGAAGTGGTGACTACAACTGTTTAGAAAATGTGGACAAGTGCCTGTAGCAGAATCTATAAGCAAAGTCACAGCAAACCATAACAGTTTGGACAGCAGAGAAATCAGCTTACTAGCCTTCCCTGTCTGCTCCATTCTGCTGTCACTGTAACCTCACTCTCAGTGAATATATGAAAAATAATGACATGAAAGACAAAATCCTGGAGACTAACAGGACTTTAGGAGTGCCAAGTACATTGCGTTTTAACATACGCCCAGATTTTTCTCTCTGATCAAAAGAAAAGTATAGGGGCTAGGAGTTTGGCCTAGTGTTAGAGTGCTTGCCTAGTATGCACAAAGACCCGGGTTCAATTCCTCAGTACTACATGTACATAGAAAGCCATGAATGGTGCTGTGGCTCAAGTGGTAGAGAACTAGCCTTGAGAAAGCCCAAGGACAGTGCTCAGGCCCCAAGTTCAAGGCCCATGACTGACAAAAAAAAAAAGAAAAGCGGGGGGAGGGGGGGAGGGAAATGAGGACCATGTCATGAGAAAGGGTATCAATGTTTGTGAAGTTATGCACCTTTTATCTGGTGAATATAATGTAACCCTTCTATTAATTACAATAAAAATATTTTTTAAAACTTCCTGTTTATTAAATCACCTTGTTCTTTGCATGAATAGACAACCAAAGAATTCCTGAAATTAAGCATATTTTCTGGATTCCCCCTCCCCCCAAAAAACAAGAAAAGTATATGAGAACAACCAATCATATGAGATATAGTCATGCAGGACTTTGTGAATTTACTTCCATTTATTTCTCCCTTCCCAGCCTTTTTGCTTATATACATGCAAAGGGGTCCGACTTCATCTTCTACGCCATGGGAATTATTTCCGAATAGCACAGAAGTAGGGGTTGGCATAGATATGTATTCTGCTCAGGAAATGGAGGCTCTTCATTGAACTATCTCTCTTCTTGAATAGTTATAATCTTAACATGTTCACTCAGGTTCCATATTGTGCTAATCATCTGTTCTCCTGGCTACCTAGTAACTTTATACTACTTTGTGTCTTTGCCTCGAGATCAATGAAAATGATGATGATGATGATGATGTGTGTATATATGCATATGTGCATATGCACACGTGTGCTTGCACATATGCCAGTACAGAAACAGGACAATGTAATTTCTCTATGATGTTATCATTCCCTGTTTACATTTCCCAGAACTACAGAAAAATTGGAAATGGTATCTGATACAAACATCAAATGCCAGAAGTATTTAATATTTACATCAAAGAAGATCTTATTATAGAAAAGAAGTAAAATTCTGAAATACATCTACAGATTGTACAGTGCTCAGCTGCAAGTGATTTGAAGTGGGAGAGAGATTGAATCATCGGAGCTACTAAACATTCAATATGTCCATTTTAACCTCATCCTGAATTAATAAAAATTCAGTAAACACAATTGTTAGATATTCCTGATTTACAGGCAATGAGAGGGAAATGAAAATCATCAGGACAGCAGACCAATAATTGTCAAGAGAAACAATTAAAGCTCATTTGTGAGATTTCCCATTACAGCTAATCATATCATGCTGTCTGATTGATTTGGTCTCAAGTAGCAGATTAGTAATATACACTGTCTTCTCCTAAAAATACTATTAGACTATTGACCAACCCCAGGAACTGAGAAACATAGATTGGTTTCTAAAAATGTATAATCTGTTTTCTTTTGTTCTGAAGTAGATTTACCAACAACACAGAGAGCTGCCCATTGAGTTAGAAGTGGGTGTGAATAATTATGGTTATACAAGCTAATCAAATAGTGAAAAACAATGATTTCACAGCTGCCCAGGCTAGGAAGAATGACTTAACCTCCTTCCTAATATATCACCTTTGGCAAAGATAAGAGGAAGATCAGTACTAATTAAGATTTCCTATTTGTAACTTCCCCGTGATCAACAAGTTCTTTTATTTTCAAAATCCTTAATGAAATATACTAATCTTCCACACAACTCTTTGTATATCTGTGACTGACAATGAAATAAAAGGCCAGTCAAATTGTCTTCAAGTGCAGTAACATGAATGAATTATTATGCAATGTGTGCACATTGTCGTAAATAAGCACCAGGTGGTGGCACATTATTCCCTCATATCTAATTTACTTTTCCTTGCAGGGGGACTTAATTCCATACACATAACCAATCTCATCCAAAACTTGAATACTACCTCAGTATAGAATTGACATGCTTCTCTTTTAACATATGAGATACCTAATCCTCCCTATTATTTGTGAGAGCATTAGAAAAATGGAGCTTCCATAATTTTGATTTCTATTTTATATTCTTCTTTAATACAAATTCCCATTTCATTTACACACATACACATACGCACATACATGCATACACTATATAATAGAAGTCAAAACTCTGCTCTTTGAAAGTTAAACGTATTGAAATAATTCTCTCTATAAGGGACAATTTGCAAGTCCAAAAATGCATTCAGAGTAATCGTTTGTTTATGCCTGTGATTGGATAGCTCCCACACCTATTAGACTTTTTAAAATTAGGCAAATTGAAAGGACTATTTTTTTAATTCCAAAATTAACCTGCAAAGTATTTATATAGTGGTACCTATAGCTAAGCAGGGCTTTAAAGTTACTTCCTGCATATAATCTCTTCAGTTGCATGCAATAACTCTGCTGGCTGCTCACCCTGTTAGCAGAGAGGGAAAGATGACCCAGGAACACTAAAGGTGGGTGGACTGTCATCAAATGACTAATGGGAAAAGAATTTGCTGGGCCTCAATGTCCCGACAAGTAACGGAGTAAAGTAATATCTACATGTAGAGGAATTTCAATGAGGACTTCCCTGGATGAAACAAAATGTGAATTTCCTCCAAGTTCAGAAAATTGAACACATTTACTTTTTAAGCTGTGACTTCCCTGAATAAATTTGAGAAAACGGAGATAAAAGTGATGCCTTCATCTCAACACTGCAGTTACTTCTGAGCCAGGGGTATTTTAATTTTCATAGTGTCACCCTATTGAAAAATTCCCATGAATGTTTTCAGAATTTAAACACGTTGTAAAGAGAACAGGAGTTTCTTCAAAAAAAATGCCACTCTCTCCACTCCTCTTTAACATAATATTAGAATTCCTAGTCACTGCAATAAGGCAAGAAGCAAGGATAAAGGGGATCCAAATAGGGAAAGAGGAAGTAAAACTATCCCTATTTACAGATGACATTATTCTGTATTTAAAGAATCCTATAAATTTCACTCCCAAGCTCCTTGAGCTGATTCAAAACTTTGGAAGGGTAGCAGTGTATAAAATTAACCCTCAAAAATCAACTGCCTTCCTCTACACCAACACTGAGAGAAATGAGGCAACAATCAGGAAAGCAACTCCTTTTGCAATAGCCTCAAAGAAAATAAAGTACCTAGGAATTACCTTAACTAAGAATGTAAAGGACCTTTTTGATGAAAACTTTAAAACCCTGAAAAAGGAAATTAAAGCAGAATTGAGGAAATGGAAAAACCTCCCATGCTCCTGGATTGGAAGAATCAACAACGTGAAAATGACAATCTTGCCAAGGGCTATCTGCAAATTCAAAGCAATACCCATCAATATCCCAATATCATTCTTTAAAGAAATAGAAGAGGCAATCCAAAATTTCATATGGAATAATAAAAGACCCCATACAGCAAAAACACTCCTTAGCAGAAAGAACAGTGCAGGAGGAATTTCAATACCAAACTTTAGATTCTATTACAGAGTTATAATCATCAAAACAGCTTGGTACTGGCACAAGAACAGGCCTGAAGACCAATGTAATAGACCTGAAGACCCAGATATTAAACCACAGACATATGGCCACCTAAACTTTGACAAGGGAGCCAAAATTATAGAACGGAAGAAAGACAGCCTCTTCAACAAGTGGTGCTGGCAGAACTGGTTAAGCACCTGCAGAAAACTAAAGTTGGATCCTTCTTTGTCACCCTGCACTAGCATTAACTCCAAATGGATCAAAGACCTGGAGGTAAAACTGACACACTGAAAACTCTACAGGAAGGAATAGGAGATACACTAGACCTCCTTGGCACAGGTCGAAACTTTCTAATAAGGACCAAGAATCACAACAAATCAGAGAAAGGCTGGATAAGTGGGACTGCATTAAACTGCAGAGCTTTTGTATGGCAAAGGACATAGCTAGTAAACTAATTAGGAAGCCTACAGCGTGGGAGATCTTCACCAACCATACAACAGACAAGGGCCTCATATTGAAAATATATCAACAGTTCCAAAAATTGAATCAATCCAAAACTAATCTCCAAAGTAACAACCATCCCATTAAAAGATGGGCCAAAGACTTAAAGAGAGTCTTCCATGAAGAAGAAACAAAAATGGCCTATAGACACATGAAGATATGTTGATATATTTTAGATATGAGGCCTTTGTCTGTTGTGTGGTTAGTGAAGATCTTATCCTACTCTGTATGCTTTCTAGTTAATTTGCTATGTCCTTTGTCATACAGAAGCTCTGTAGTTTAATGCAGTTCAACTTATCAAGACTTTTTCTGATTTGTTGTGTTTCTTGGTCCTTATTAATAAAGTTTCAACCTGTGTCAAGAAGACCTAGTGTATCTCATCTTACTTGTACAGTTTTCAGTGTATCTGCTTTTACCTCCAGGTGTTTGATCCATTTGGAGTTAATCCTGTTTCAGGGTGACATGGAACGATCCAACTTTAGTTTTCTGCAAATGCTTAACCAGTTCTGCCAGCACCACTTGTTGGAGATCCTGTCTTTTTCCATTCTATTTTTTTGGCACCCTTATCAAAGATTAGGTGGCCCTACGTCTGTGGGTTAAGATCTGGCTCCTCAGTTCTATTCCATTGGTCTTCAGGTCTGTTCTTGTGCCAGTATCAAGCTGTTTTAGTCACTATAACTCTGTAATAGAGTCTAAAGTTTGGTATTGAAATTCCTCCTGTACTCTTCTTTCTGCTAAAAATTGTTTTTGGTATATGGGGTCTTTTATTATTCCTTATAATATTTTGGATTACCTCTTCTATTTCTTTAAAGGATGGCATTGGCATTATGATGGGTATTGCTTTCAATTTGTCTATAGCCTTGGCAAGATTGCCATTTTCACAATGTTAATTCTTCAAATCCAGGAGCATGAGAGGTTTTTCCATTTCCATTTCCTCAGTCTGCTTTAATTTCCTTTTTCAGGAGTTTAAAGTTTTAATCAAAAAGGCCCTTTACATTCTCAGTTAATTCCTAGGTACTTTATTTTCTTTGAGGCTATTGTAAAGGAGTTGCTTTCCTGATTGTTGCCTCGTTCCTCTCATTGTTGGCATATAGGAAGGGGTTTGATTTTTGAGGTTGAATTTTATACCCTGCTACCTTGCCAAAGTTTTGAATCAGCTCAAGCAGCTTAGGAGTGAAATCTATAGGGTTCTTTAAATACAGAATCATGTCATCTGCAAAGAGGGAAAGTTTACTTCCTCTTTCCCTGTTTGGATCCCCTTTTTGCTTGCTTCTTGCCTTATTGGTCTGGCTAGGTATTCTAATACTGTGTTAAAGAGGAGTGGAGAGAGTGGACATCCTTGTCTCATTCCTGATTTTAGGGGAAATGGCTTTAGCTTTTCGCCCTCAAGTATAATGTTAGCTGTGAGTTTTTCATACACCACCTTTATTATACTGAGGAATGTTCCATGGATTCCTTGTTTATGTTAATATTTACATGGTTATTTTTTAATTAAGTGGATTTTGTACCCAATTATTTTATTTTTTTCCATATGTGTGGCTTGAACTCAGGGCCTGAGCACCGTCCTTGGACTTTTCTCAAGTTTAGAGCTCTACCTTTTAGCCATAGCAACACTTCCACCTTTTTTCTATGTATATAGTGCCAAGGAATGGAACCCTGGTCCTTGTGCATGCTAGGCAAGCACTCTTCCACTAAGTCAAACTCCCAACCCCAAGATGTATTTTTGTACCACATATTGGTAAGGTGAAAAGAATATTGGCCACAGAGATAAATGAACCTTCCAAATTTTGACGCATTTATTAGCTAATGTAACTTTTGGAAACATGCTTGCTATTATTCTCATAAGATGCACCAAGATAGTTCAAAATTTTAATTTTAGAGAAATATCTGAATTCTGTCAGGAACATGTAATCAAATGTTTGCCTTAAAGGCATGCCTTATTTTGCTCATCTCAAAGAATTCCTTAATATGAATAGTTTGTTACTCATCTTCTCAAGTAAATATAGTCTTCCCATCCTATTACTTTTTGTCATAACCTCAATATGCAACAGAAATGCCCCAGGCCAAGTCTTTATTTTACTGTAAAGGTCATTTAAAATATTTTACAGTTTATATCTAATACAGTTATAACTTTATTGTTCCTTTAGTGATATGTATCTGTGTGACTATTTTTTTCCTTCTTTACCAATGAGATTTTGCTTTCGCTAAGTTCCCCAAAATTTTATCTGCCCTTAATTTTATGCCTTCTACAAAAATTCAACCCAGTGAATGTAACAACCAATATTTTATTATTATCATGAGAATGGTAGTTTTGTGTCATGAATTTCAAATGAAGTGTCAGAGGCCCTTAAGAGTTCAGGGATTACACTGAGAATTATCAGTACAGAAAATGATTTTATTAATATTATTTTCATAAAATTTACCTGAACATGTTCAGTTTCTGTAAAAGTTTATATTTTGTGTCATATTAATTTTTTGTTATTCCCCATGAAACTATAAGTAAAATGCTATAATATACCATTCATTGCCAACTGTTCAAATACCTTAGTATAGTCTAGTTCCTGAAATGTAAGTATATTTTATGAATATACACGTCATATATTTCTACTACTATTTATCTAAAACTTAGGACCCAGCCTACTCAGGAAGTGATGCAATTAAAACCAGCAGTTAATAGGTGCATCATAGTTAAGTCTGACAACATGCATGGAGATTCCCAGTCAATCACTGTTCCAAAGTCAACATAGTGTTTTTAAGTGGAACTGAGGCTAGGTAGTTAAAATTCTTCTAGATGTGATTCTCCCTTAGCAATGTGGAAATCATTTGATTCATCACAAATAGCTTAACAAAGAAACGCTTAAAAGCTTTAGGCCAGTAGTCTAGTCTTGTGGTACAGTGTTTGCCTAAGATGCACCAAGCCCTGGGTTCAATTCCTCAGTACCACATACAAAGAAAGAGCCAGAAGTGGTGCTGTGGCTCAAGTGGCAGAGTGGTAGCCTTGAGCAAAAAGTGTCAAGGACAATGTCCAGGGTCTGTCTGAGTTCAAGCTCAAGGAATGGAAAAAAAAATCTTTAGACTTAGTAACAATGAAAAATGACTTTTGAACATTTCAAGTACATTACTACTTAGAAAGGAACAGAAAAAGGCCCTTTGAACAAATATTTGAATGTAGAATAAATAATTCCAATAATTTCAAAGCTAAAAATATATAGTCATGGAAGAAAGAAGAGAGAAAGACCGAGGCATGTGAAATTGGCTTAAATCTTACCCTATGCAAGCTCTGAGTCTTAGTGCATCAACAAACTGAAGAAGTAACAGTTGTCCCCTATATTATTATGTCATTAACAAAACTACATAATAATAAATAAATGCAAATAATAAAATTCAATACATATAGTGTTCCTAGAACAGTGCCAGGAATAAAATTAAGAAATATTTTGTTCCTTCTTTAAAAAAAATGTGACAGACTGGAATGGGTAAAAAGAAGCTGCTAGGATATCTACATTCCACCCATTGGGTTTTATTAATCCTTTGTTGTCCCTGTCTTTCTCCATTTCATCCCATTTGGATTTGCTTTGTTGATTAACATTTATTTTTCTTTGAACTATTTTTAAATGAGTGTGTCTTTAAACCATTTTTAAATTAGAGTAAAATATCCTTGTGGGCTGCTCTGTGAATCCTGATGAATTCTAAAGACCTATCCATTACTTTGTTCATTCCAGACTTTTCGTGTATACCTGTGTTCATCGAGCTCTTCTTTGAACAGGTTAGAATCCCCTCCTAGTCACCTCATTAATTATTGATTCATAAATCTTTGCAAGGGATCTGTTTGTATCTATATCAGTGTCACAACTAGAATGTTCTTCAGTATCATTCTTTAACATGCACCTCTTGCAAAGAAATATGAGATTGATTAAAGGGGAAAACATACCCTGAGGAAAACTGATATAATTTTGGAATATGACAGGACCAGGTGGTGTGACTTTTGGAGACAGCCCTGGAAGTCCTCAGAGACCCCCACATTAATGACACTGAGCTATGAAATCACAAGTAATCAAGTTTGTTTAGTACTATTGGAAAAAACCCAAAGAAGTAAAAAGATTAATTTCAAAAATCAACTAATGTTAAATATTTAGGTCTACTTATCCAGAATATTTGCTTACTTAAGATTCCCTCCCTGACTGACATAGTTACAAACATAAAAGTTATCTACAAAACTATGCAAGACATTTCTGTCCTCCTGCTATGCTACAGCAATTTAAGCTGACATCCTGTGAGTTCTGTCCAAGGTTATAATTCTGGAACGGAAGCAGCAAATCATTGTTTGTTTCCTCCCACTCTTTTTTTTTCACAGTTGGCCTAAAAATTCACAGAACTACCATACTGAGTTTCAGCTCCATTATAAGATATTATTCTCATTTAGGAGTTTTAAAATTCATTTTCTTTCATATGCAATTTAATATCAAATTACTAAGAATGAATAAATATATTTTCTTCTAAGGAGTATTTTTTATATTCTTTGATCACTCTTTGAAATATGCTCCTGTATTTTCAAATATCAATATGATTTTTTAATTCAGACAGGCAGGCAGGCAGAGCCCAATAATTTGTAGGTACTCATAATTTATATTCATGGCATGGCTAGTGGCATTTACCTTAACATAACTATTTATTTAAAAAAATTATTTATTGACTACAATTAGTGTGTAATACCTGAGATGTCTGTTTTATTTATTAAAGAGATATTTCAAGGTCTGTAAACAGCTCTTCACCACATAAGCATTATGAAAAAAACTGATAACTTATTTACCAGTTTTATGTATTTGCATTCAAATTTAATATACTCTCAGTTTCTCTTATGTAGTAAAGATTTTGCTTTTTGTAGCAAAATTTCATATCTTAATCTAATCTTTCTGATAAATACTTAAAAACATTTTGTGTCTCTCCATATATGCAGAAAAGGGAAGCATGTTTATATACTAAAAGATCTGACTACTATTTCATTTACCAATTTATTAAGCATGTTGGATTGTCTGTCTTATAGCAAGAACTTCCTATCTGACATTTTGTCATTGTTTTATTCCAAGAAGTAATTCAGTTATGTCCTCCAGGACACACAAAAAGTAAAACCTTATTCATCAAAGTGGCAGAATTAGGCTGCAAAAGAAATGAGGAGCTTTTATTCCAACTATCACAAAACAGGAAGGTGTAATATGGATTTACACCTTCCTGACAAAGTTCTAACATTCAATAATGATGAAAGTAAATCTAAAACCTCTGAAAAACTAGAGTTTAAACAATGTAAAAATGAGCATTTCCCAAATGACGAGTATTTATTTGCCTCTGTCTTAATTCAAAGCACTGACACCGTTCTCATACATCCTGGACTTTCTAGTGCCCAAAAGACTGTGGCACCAATAGAACTAAGTAGCTCACAGTATTAAAAAAAATAAAATAAAATAAAAATACAGAATGAGAGTCTTACAGCACATGATGAAAATGAGAACCTTGATTATCATAAGAACACACTAATGGAGAGAAAGTGAGAGAAAAACGTGGGAAAGGATATCAATATTCAAGAAGCAATATACCCACGACCTAACTGTAACCCTTCTATAGATCAACCCGACAATAAAATACTATAAGAAAAGAAAAAGGTTGCAAAAGAATAAGACACTACTTGAGATATTAGTGAGATACCATGGTATTTTAATTAAATTATAAAGTTATCCCCCAACCTATAAGCATCAAGTATGCTAACCTATTGCCAAGAATAAGAACATGCAGAAATCTGTCAGGCAACAGTGGTCTATGTGAACTAGACATAGGAAAACACATACTAGCCTCACTCTGCATGCTAGCTCTGTGGTCTGAGGCTACATTAGATGTTTCCATATCCATTTACATTTTCAATGACAATGCTTTAGTAACTTGAGTCACTAAAGTTTGATGACTTTTAGTGCATTTTTTGAAGTAAAATAATTTCTCCTTTAAAGGTCATGTCAGAAAGGTAAACAGAAAGGGAACATTAAAGTTCATATTTTTAATATTTGATGGGACTATGAAGAATGAGGTATAAAATTGTATTGCCTAAACAACAGCTGGATCCATTAGGGAGAAAAGAGTTGTCTATTTTAAAATATGAATTAAAGTTATTTCAAAAGGAGGAACAAAATAATTCTGTGTGTCTGTCTCTGTCTCTTCATCCTCTTCCTGTACTTTTTATCTTCTTTTATTCTATCTATTCCCCATATGGTTATTAATTCCAATAATAACTTTGTGCTACACTTAAAGTTTAAAGCTAGAATTTCCTAATAATTAGGTACAATTCCCTCTGGAATTAAATAAAAATGAAATACAAGAATTTTGGTTAAAATATTTTTACTTAAAGTTTAAACAAGCCATAATGTTATAAATTTGGAGAGTAATATTAATTAGTATTCTTGATTCTTACATGAATACTCATTTTAATGTTGATAGTTTTTGTAAAAGAAAATCTCTTTTAGAACTTTAAAGCTTGATTATGTTAAAGCACCAGTGAGAAAGTTTTCATTAGGCCTATAAATTTAATTTCAGTTCTTTTAACTCAATGGCTAACATCATGTTCAATAGGAAAGGAACAGGGCAATAAGAAAATTTATAAAAATGTGATGTGAAATCTGACATTTTGGAGATCAAGTCTGTGAAACAGACCTGGTGAAGTACATTATTCCTGGCTTTGAAAACATCAAGATCAAAAGTGAGTGACTCTAATTGAAATCAATTTGCTGAAGTGGACAGGAGAGATGTTCTTTCATTTGAATGATGACGGCAATTGATTTTTTAAGCTGTAGTATTTCTTTCTTGTTGGTCATATATTTCAATTTATGAGCTGCTCTGAAATGTCTTTGCTGATCAGCTAGTCAGATCCAAGTAAGAATCTAAAAATGAAGTACTCAACAAATATTTTGTCCAAGAAGGAGCCTTTGATTATGAATAGACAATGAATACAAAGAATTGCTTTGGGGATTCTGTTGCTCACAAAATCTTGGATGGGGTTCGGTAGTATCATTTACTGACCTCTGTAACCTGAGCGGGAAAAAAAATACATAATGTCAATAAACTGTCTTCAGGAGAGTTCCTTGAGAACCAAATAAATGAGAGTGAAAGTTTATGATTAAAAAAAAACAGCAAATAGTACAAATTACTAATTAGGCCAGGAGTTTGGCCTAGTGACAGTGCTTGCCTAGCATGCATGAAGACCTGGGTTCAATACCTCAGCACCACATACATAGAAAAAGCCAGAAGTGGTTCTATGGCTCAAGTAGTAGAGCTATAGCCTTGAGAAAGCCCATGGACAATGTTCAGGTCCTGAGTTCAAGCTCCAGGGATGGAGAAGAAAAAAAAAACATTAGTTGCTTAGAAAGTACCTTTCTATTGATGTTCATTCACAAATGAGTGTCTGCTTTAGTGGTATATACCAATTCTAGCCACATGATGAGAAAATAAAGAGAAGAAAGAAGAGATCTGGCTGTCTGGGTGAATATAACTCAATTAGAGTGAGACTTTGGAAAATATGGGGATTTGATACAAATGCGAGACTCTAGGAAAATATAGTACCCTGCCTGAAATGTGGTCATTACCACATCCCAAATACCCCCTAAATGTCAGCTCGCAGCCTCTCAGCTCTGCTGCTCAAAAGTCCTAGGAACCTCAACTCCTGGACATTTCAGTACCAACAGGAGAGGTCTTCCAGAGTGCATGCATCTGAAGCTCTTTCCTTAGTGAAGTCAGCCTGGGCCTTCAGGTGGACCTGAGCATAAACACTTTACATATTGCCAGGGGAAATTCTACATTGTCAAATCCAAGCTGGTAAACAGTAGTTGAGGGACAATAGGAAAGATAAATTCAATAGGAAAGTTCAGAAGTAGATAAGGGAATATATCCTCACAGTCCAGCCATCAAAACATCTGTCCCAAACTATGCCCTACTGATGACAAGTCATTAAAACTAAGTAACCTTGGGATGAAAAATCTGGTGATATCTAAGTGTCCTGATACTGAAGAAGGGAAAAATAGAAGCAAATATTTCCAGTATGCAGAATTTGAATAAAGTTAAAAAGCAAACTAGACAGAACAACAGGCTTTAAATTTGGGCAGGGTACAAAGTCTCTGTCAGCCCAGCTGAAGAGATGGCCTGCCTCCCATACAAGGAGAATCTCTTGTTATCAAACAGAAAAGGCAAGTCAGACAGGGCAGGGCTCAGGGGTGATTTGATTCATGTGGGATGGAGGAAGGATAAGACCAGAAAGGGAGCTCTTCGTATAACGATGGAGGCAGATCAGAGAACTGTCATATCCTGAGTCATAGGGTAAGAGCTTTCTCGCACCAGCATCTGTGTCCTCAGAAGTGGCCCTTGGTCACAGGCTGTCTCTTTGAAAGCAGCCGGGTGAATTTGTCGTATCTATAATTCAGAAAGATGGGAAGAAAAGGCAATTCTGGCACTTTTTCAGGATGTGGCTGTCAAAAGAGGGATGATTATTTCTAGTTCCACTTTTTTTTTTATTATCAGTGTAGAAATGGGAAACTCACAAATAGTTCAAGGAGAACCTGGAATATACCAAGAGGGATACACAGGGAAAGAAAGCAGCCTGGAATCTTGGAGCAAGTGCCCTGCTCTCCTGCTTGGGAGGCAGTGAGCACCAGAACTCTAGATGCCCCAAGGGTTGAAGCAAGAATTGAGACTTCATCAAATTAAGGTGTTTTTGCACAGCAGAAGAGCCACTAGACCAACATACAATCCATGGAATAGGAGAAAACTAATAAAGGATGAGTATCCAAAAAAGTTCATCAAATATTTTCCAGAATAAACAGGTTAATAAACAAATGAACACCCAAACAGAACAGACAGCTCTTGGTGTGTGTGTGTGTGTGTGTGTGTGTGTGTGTGTGTGTGTGTGTGTGTGTTTGTCGGTCATCATGGAGCTTGAACTCTGGGCTTGGGCACTGTCCCTGAGCTCTTTAGCTCAAGGCTAATGCCCTACCTCTTGATCCACAGAACCACTTCTGGTTTTCTAGTGGTTAATTGGAAATAAGAGTCTGTCAGGCTGGCTTTGAACTGCAGTCCTCAGATCTCAGTCTCCTGAGATGCTAGGATTACAGACATGAGCCACCATGGCTGTCTAGAACAGACAATTCTGATAAAAAGAAATACAAATAGCTAAAATATACATGAAGAAATGGTCAACTTTCTTAGCCCTAAAGGAAATGCAAATTGACACTCCATTAATATCCGAGCCAAAAAGTCAATCATCAAGAAAACAGAGAAGAAATGCTATCAAGAATCCAGGTGAAAGGAAGGCAAGAAATCTTTATACACTGCTGGTGGGAATGTAAAATAGTGCAATCTCTGTGGAAATCAATATGGAGGTTCCTCAAAAGACTAAAAATATACCTTCCTTATGATCCTACATATAACCTTTGGGCGTATATCTGAGAAAGGGTAAATCAATATCCCAGAAAGACACCTATATAATTATGCTGGAACATTATTCACAAAAGCCAAATTAAGCAATTGACAGAGATATTCAACAAACAATGAATGGATAAAGAAAATGTGGAATAGTTTCACAAAGACTATTATATATTCATAAAAAAAGTAAAGTTATGCTATTTACAGGAAATTGAATGCAGTTGAAAAGCTTTCTAGTTAGCAATACTAGCAAAATTCATAGACGTAAAATCCTGCATTTTTCAATCTACATGTGGGAAAAATACATATATGTTATGCACCTTCATGAATATATATACACAAATACATTACATACATAGTGTATGTAGCATATATGGTGTGTATGAATGTAAAAATGCCTATATGGGGGGCCAAAAATTTGACATTTTGGTAGAGTGCTTGTCTAGCATGCACCAAGACCTGGGTTTGATTCCTCGGTACCACATACGTAGAAAAAACCAGAAGTGGTGCTGAGGCTCAAGTGGTAGAGCTGTAGCCTTGAGAAAGTCTGAAAGGGAAAGAGGAAAGGAAAAGAAAATATGAAGAGTTTTTAAAGAGGATGAATATGGTCAAACTAACTCATTTGCAACTATGAAAACTGAACAAGGAAATCTATTTAAATTGGGCAAAGGAAGGGAGAAAGGAGCAGTGATAGAGGGGGTGATATTTATGGCAATATATGGTGAGCATGTAGCTCACAAGGGTCCTTTTAGATAAGGCTTGTTGTTCAGTCATTCTTTCCATTTATATATTTTAGTTTTAACTAGTATTCAAACCATTGACATTACACTACACATCAAAACTCCATACATTTCTTATAGTCCTCTGTTATGATCGTAAGTGTTGGACTCACTACAATTAAAATTTTGGGTTGTTAAGGGGGTTTGGGGGGAGAGGGGTGGTGTGTGTGTGTGTGTGTGTGTGTGTGTGTGTGTGTGTGTATGTGTGTGTGTGTGTGCTGATTTTGGGACTTGAACTCAGCCTGAGTGCTGCTTCTTAGTTGTTGATGGCTGGTGCTTTACTACTTGAGCTGAGAACAACTCCCCTTCAGCTTTTCGGTGATTGATTGGAGATATGAGTCTCATGGAATTTCCTGTTTGGGTTGGCTTTGAACTGTCATCCTCGGATCTCAGGCTCCAGAGTAAGTAGAATTAGAGGCCTGAGTAACCAGTGTCCTTTAGTTTAACTGTAGCATAAGAAATTTATTAATTTATATACATTTCTACCAAAAACACATACCTCAGGGGAATATGCATGAATAATAAAGTCTCTGTAGTTGGTACATCTCCTAAAATAAAAAATTAAAATCAACAGGCATCAGAAGAGTCATTAGCGATAATGGAAAACAGCGGCCTTATTTCTCTCTCCTTGAAAAAAGGCAAATTGTATTTTATTAGAATAATCAAGAATATTGCAGAAGTTACAAGTATTTAATCAGCTATTTTTCCCTAGGTAGTAAAAGTAATCATACAATTTCTTTTCTGTCATAGGACCAAGAGAATAAAATAAATGTGTTTCAAGCATCACCTAAAAGAAGAAATAAAACAATTTGAAAACATTCTCATTAAGTTTAGAATGATTTCCTTGTCCTTCAGCAATGGGGAGCTCTGCTTTAGAATTCTCTTGATACCAGTTTGGAGAAGGGTACAGATCAGCATGGATAATTCCTGCCGGTGATCTGCTACTAGTTTCTTTCTACAACTTATCCGATTTTCCTACAAAACCAGATTTGATATTACCTAAAACAGGAGGTTCTGGTATGCTTATGAACTGAACCACAATGAACAATTCTGAAGAGCTCACTGAACTTGTTAGTAACAAAAAGAATCATTTGTATAGAAAGCACTTGATTTATTTACTGCCAACTTTGAAAAAGATAGTTTTTTTTTAAAAGAAAGAAAACAAAAACTGAGCCTTTGGTGGAAGGAACCCATTAAGGACGACTGTGAAATGAAGCAAAAATGGAAAAATGGCAGTGGGGTTGCTAACCATGGATAATGGACCATTAGACTTACCAGCTCCAAGAAACCCCTGAGAACCTGCATATTCCCACCAGAAAGGCTGTAAGCAGAAAGGGGTGGAATTATTGTCTGTCTTATTTTACAAATACCACCAAGTTTCTCTCTCTGAGCCAGGATTTTTAAACATTGAAGATATGGGCCTGGAGCGTGGCCTATTGGTAGAGTGCTTGCTTACCATGCTCAAAGCCCTGGGTTCGATTCCCCAGTACCACATACACAGCAAAAGCCAGAAGCTGTGCTGTGATTTAAGTGGTAGAGCACTAGTCTTGAGAAAGCTCAAGGAAAGTGCCCAGGCTCTGAGTTCAGTCCCCAGGACTGGAAAATAAAAATTGATTAGATGATTAGCAGAGGTTTATTATTTTTCAGATATTTTAAATTGATTGCCCCTACTATATTTCTTTCAGTCTTTTAGAGATATATATTTGAGATGAAAGAGAAAGAAAGAATGAAGGAAGAAAAGAAAGAAAGAAAGAAAGAAAGAAAGAAAGAAAGAAAGAAAGAAAGAAAGAAAGAAAGAAAGAAAGAAAGAAAGAAAGAGGGCTGGGAATTTGGCCTTGTGGTTAAAGTGCTTGCCTAGCATGCACGAAGATCCGGGTTCGATTCCTTGGTACCACATATATAGAAAAAAGCCGGAAGTGGTGCTGAGGCTCAAGTGGTAGAGTTCTAGCCTTGAGAAAGTCCAAGGACAGTGCTCAGGCCCTGAGCTCCAGCCCAGGACTGGCAAAAAAAAAAGAAAAAGAAAAAAAAGAAAGGAGGCTGCAAGTGGAAAAAAAGATTGAATTGAAACTGGCATTAACTAGTATTTCACTCTGGCTTATTGGCATTAAATGATGAAGTACTGTTCATTGGTATGGAGCCAGCATGGAAAGAAAGTCTTCTACCAACCTTCAGGCAGCCAGTGTAAGGGAGAGAACATGGCGTCTGGGGACGCAAACAGGATTTACTCATCCACCTACCCAAAGGTACATAGTCTCTATTCGCTGTAAGTCACTGACTAGCTAGCTATTTTGAGGGCTATTAATGTTATTCTTGTTACCTACAGTTTGTTCCTCCCTTAACTGAAAGAGTAGCAAGCTTTCCTTTGGGGAGCTACAACTCCACCCACTGTGTGCAGTCTTGTTCACATGGTAAACCAGAAAGCCCTCTTCCAATGGAAACGAGAAGAACCACAGGGAACTTGGCAGATCAGACACCTTTCTGCATCATAAACAATATGATGCAGAAACGTAAACTAACACAGCTGACAACTTTTGCCAGCCACTTCAAAATTTATGCTACCTTCTGCCTCCCACACCCACCAGTATGATCCTGTACCTTCAGGATCCACGCGCACTCCCAAGTTCCTGGGTTTTGCTTTAGTATGATGACATCATCCTACAGATCTTTCAGAAGTGTCTCTGTCTTGGTAAGGAATTCATTAGAACACACTAGAAAGTCTATCTTATAATAACTGCGTTATTAGCCTGGCATCCACAGGAAAGGGAGATTCTCGTTGCAAAGCATCATCATATATGTCCTTACCTTCTGTCTCCCAGATTTTCATAGACTATCTAAAGATTGTTTTTTATTATGTGATTTATGATTATTTTCCAAATAGGCAGTTTTACTATTATTTACTTGCTTTGACTCTGTTCACATTCTGTACTCTAGTTTTGATCATTTTCTCTTTTGATTTAATTTTCTTACTTGGCTTTTAATTGCTTTTACTGGTTTTCTTTTTGTTTGATAATGAAAATCATTGATTTCCCATAGAATCTGGGTTACCACTGAGTTTTGAGATACATTGTTCTTTCTCAAATTGAAAGGTTTATTAACTAAAAAAAAGAAACAATGTGAAAATACAGTCATAATATACAATATATGCATGTAATATCTCAACAAGAAAAGGAGGGGGTTGAAATAGACAGCAGAGGGAGTGAGTAGAAAATGATGTAAAGTGATTACACTGATTAAAATGCATTATACTCATAAATTGGTAAGCTGAATTGTACAGACCCATGTGTAAAACTATTTAATGATAATAAAAATAAACTTAATAAATATATGAAAATAAAATATCTCAGAAAAAAATGATCATTTTGAGTGAAACTTGTTTAACATTTTCAATTTTCACATCAATTTAAAATTTATACCATTTTTACAATGTTAGGAAATTTACCAATTTTGAAATATGTTGCTATTTTTGTGTGTTTAGTGTGTGTTGTGTGTTTAAATGTGTGTTGTTTTGTGTGGATGTCTGAATTTAACCTATGGCCTCTAATTCAACATAAATATCTATAATGCATTTATTATAATAACTAATATGATATTTTTCATGATTCCTGGATTTGTTCTGCCTTTGTCTTTCCAAGTATTCTTCATTATATAGAAATTATCTATATCCCCTATATGGCAAAAGACATAATTTCATCAGCATTTTTCAGTGCCCTTTCAGGAGCCAGACGTAATTGTGTACATTTGTCGCAGTACTCAGGAGACTCAGGCAAGAAGATAGTGATACATCATGATTTCCTGTCTGAAAAAATAAATAATTGAATAAATAAATAAATAAAAGTTTTATGGGAAATTTTCATATGTTTAAAACAATATTATTCTGTAATTCTAATGGATAAATTTAGGCTTTTCAAATTAGACTTTCTCATGAACAAGAAAAAATTAAACTAGATTTATTTGATCCTCTAAAATAAAATACAAACAAACTTTTTATACCTTTTCATTTCTTTTTACTTTACCTCCTCACTTCTGAAATTTTTGCTGAGACCTGAAAAATATTGACACTGAAAAAGAAGAAAGGATAGTAATGTTCATATTGAAGATTTCATAGATTTTTATATCATGATAGAAATTTTCTAGCAGGTTATAACAATGACTCTTGTGCTACCAAAATTATTGTCTTACAGTGATTTCCCCGAAGGACAAAATAAAGTGTTTTTTTGCCTTTTGGGTTTTTTTTTGAAAGAGTATCTTTTCTCCTATTCACACAAGTGCATCATATAGGCTACTGATATCATTGTTTAATAAAATATTTATTGCATCTTAAATTAAATCTTTCTTGAAAAGATATTATCGATATTTATCTAAAGTTCCATATTTTCATTAAAAATAATAAAGCTGCAAAAAAGCAGAGATTTCAAGTCCAGCAGAGATGAAATGCTAGATACCAAACTTAATTTTCTACAAAGAGAAAGAGATAAAATAGCAGTTTTCAGATACTGAGAATCAAACAGCTTTTTAGTAAGAGGAGAATACTCATAGAAGACTGAGCCCAGTGGTTGCCCCAGGTCACTATGTGAAGGACTTACAATTTAAGGTAAGAAAGGAGATAAAAATACAGCCTAAGAGTGTCTGATTTGAGCAAATGACCTTGAGAATTAAGTAAGGCCAAAGCAGCTGGACTAGGAACAGATCATGAGAATGGAGAGACATGACAATGAAGAAAGAACTTGGTGACACTCAGAGGCCCTTCCTTAGAATTCAGCACATTGGTCAGTACATTCATTTGAGAAAGGTCTAACAGACTAAGGCAAGCACCAACAGAAGCTCAAAAGCCCAGAGAAAGAATCACCAGCAAAACTCACTACAAGACATTATGTGTAAAGGAAGTGCTTAAGATCTTGGTCTTTTTACATACCATCCTAGAATTGCAGAAACCAAGGTTTCTTACAGAAATGGTTAATTGTTAAGGCTGGACCTCGGAAAGCAAAGGATGAACCAGGCACCTATTATTGTCCCAGATAATGAAGAGGAGCTCTATAAAGTGAAGTTTAATAAATCCAGTAGAAATGGTTAAAATCATTGCTGTCATTTCTAGGCCACATCACTGCAAAGGAAAGCCTACCTGAACTACCCTATGTCAACAGAAAACAGAAAATGCAGACTGAATGGAGATGTGCGGTATTATGTGCTGTTTTATGTACTTATTCTCTTCAGCTCAGCATGTGTGTTTTCGGCTGGGTTTTCCTCTCATGAACAGACTTCCACCGACAGCTCAGCAGAGCAAAGCTTTGTTGCAACCATCTTTTTTTGTAGGTGGCTAAGCTTGTAATGGAAAACTAAGAGCCAGCAGTTTCACAAACTCTTTCCTATGAAGCAAAAATAACTGGGACTATTTTAAGCAATCCACAGGAATTTGTTGCCATCTCATACTTCAGAAGAGGCTCTTGGCAGTTATCACTTAGAACCTTATTGTAAGAGAACTTTACAGTTCTGAGAAACCCATAGTAAATAGGGAGCAGTTGTTTGCTGGCTGTTGCAAACATTTCTGATGGCTGTTAGCAGTGAACAACTGCCAAGAGTCATTGCCACCTGCTTGGCCTTCCTACAGCATTGATACAGTGTGGCTACATGTATATCTTCAACTCTGCATGTCCAGAACCAAAGTCAAGCCCTCCCTCAATGCAGCTGCCTTGCCTAGATTTGTTTATGTTGTACTATTTCCTACCTTAATGGATGACAAGAGAAATCTCTACCAACTCCATAAGCGTATTTGCCTTAAGTCAAATGTTTGGACAAAGGAAGCTTTCAGGAGGAAAGCAGTGGTTGATGCAAATACCATTTTGTACAGGTGCACTGGAGAAATTGGAGTAAGAAAATGAATCTAAAAACTTCCATCTACCTCAGATTTCCTTCCTTCCTTGACCAACATAAAACAGCTTTTCTTTCCTCCCTGGTGTGAAATTAGTGATTACCAGTGGTCTGGAGACCACATAGTTACCATGTGTAAGTGGTTGTCGTGCAGCTTTATGATGAACTTATTCTACATTTTATTGTTTCCAGATTTATATGTGTTTTAAGTTCTTGCATTTTCTAGGATGCCTGCCACTAAATGTAACCTCTAAGGCTGCACTGCACATAGGAAAAGACTGGTATAACTTTTTCCAACATGTATTAGTGGAACCTAAAAACATGCATATAAAGGTATTTTAAAAGCCTTCAACCTAGCAGAAATGGCTGTGGTAGTAAATCTCAATTTATTGTATGTGAATATTAACCTGGGATTATAGATATAGACAAAACATAATTCCTAAGAATTCTGAGTAGCATTTCTAAATACTATTACTTAAGTGGACAATTCTCTGCCCTACATGAGATGCTCAAACTTTATTGGTATTCTAAAATGTAAAAAGCTGGAGGAAATGTCTCATGTGTTACTGATTGCCCAAAGGGGTTACTTTGAAGAGTCCTGGCTATTTTTGCCATTTAAGTTAGATTTTAGAAAGGGATCAAAAAGGATTCCTTGAATTCAACAGAAATGATAGAATCTTAGAATGGAGAACTCAATTAGTACATTTCCCCCTATGTCTACTTGCATCTATGCATCTCAAGATAAGAATGGTTAACTTGGTAGTTTTAAACCTTAAGTCTAAAGATAATATGTGTGCATTTAATCATAGCTAGCAGAGAAATGCATATTATGAAAGACAAGCTTAATGTGTACACTTGCAGAGCAAGAGAGGAATTCTAAAAACAAAATATAAATCAACAAAACTTTGGGCCATAGCAAATTCATCATTGAGTGACTAAGACTAAAATAAAGCATAACCCACTTTATGCACATAAGTAAAATAATGGAGACCTCATGGTTTGTAACTTGAGCTATCACAATATAGAATTACAATTTTTACCCAATTTCTCAACAGTCTCCTGAATAAAGAAGAAGATAAATTTGCAAGTTAATTCTCTGCTTTTCTGCTATATATATATATATATATATATATATATATATCCTCAATGGATTGTAGGAATATCAATGTATATGAAACCCAGAGGATTCTTTAGAGTACCTTTTAATATTTTTATGTCAACTAGGAAAATTTAATAAAAATTACAGAAAACTGGTAGAGCCAAGATTGCTAAAAGCACAGAAATTTTGAGAAGGAGAGTTTGGGTTACTCTGCTACTCATAAGCTCAATTGCTAGGTATAAAAGCAAGAGGAATGAGAAAAGTACGGTGTTAGAAAAGTACCTATATTGTGGTCACATGACCAATTGCACAACTGAAGATCATATTGTACATATTCTTCCCTGCTTTATATACATATAAACATAGATATAAAATACATGCTCTATATGTTGTTAAATATGTCTGCATAACATTTCCTTTTTTGTATTTTCCCAATGAATATAAATTTTACTGACTATGCTTAACCCTGCAATTTTTAGTACTTCTATTGTGCATATCAGATGTGCATTGTGACTATGTTAACAGTCAAATGCATAGCAGTATGTCCATCATTAGGAGAGAGTGTGAGTAAATCTTTGGGTAAATATCGTGTCATGTTACTGAACACATGATGATGTATTTGTCTTCACTTTGAAATTAATGGTAGGTGAAAGGTTTTTTTCCTGAAATGCCTGAAAATAACTGTTTTGTAGAATCTCTCATGTTTCCAAGAGAAAGCATTCATAAATACACACAAAGAAGGCAAATCCCTAATTATTTTATGGCGCTTGCAACAAAGGCTTTGTACAGATCTAACAATCAAAGTGTTTGCAGTGAGCTCTTTGACCTCTGAATCTAATATTCATTGTTACAAAATATTACCATTATAAAATATTACCAAAATATTACCTCCTTAACAATTCTTAACTGTTTAGCTTTATAACATCAAGTACAATTATTTTTTTCACTATTACCATCAATTATCTCATAACCTTTTTCAGCTTCTCAAACTAAAACACCATATGACTGAAATAACAAGATTCTATACCTACTTCTCCTAGTCCTGACAACCACCATTCTGTTTTCTCCTTCTGTTTGTTTCACCCTAAAAATTTTTATATGTAGATCCTAAGATTACTGTAATGTCTTTGAAGTTTTTCCGTACTTAGCAAAAGGGATAAAATTCCATTCCTTCCTAAGACTGAACAGTATTACATTATATGTGTGTGCTCTATTTCGTTTATCAGTTCATTGAGATCTTTTACCTGTTGCTTATTGTGAATAATACTGCTATTCACCTGGATGTACCAAACTTGTTTGGGCTGGATGCAGTGGTTCTCACCTGTAATCTAGCTACTCAGGAGGCTGAGTTCGAAGCCAGCCAGACAAGGAAGTCCATGAAGACACTTATCTCCAATTAACCACCAGAAAACCAGAAGTGGTGTTGTGGCTCAAGCGGTAGAGTGCTATCCTTGAACTGAAGTGCTCAGAGACAGCACCCAGGCCCAGACTTCAAGCCCCACAACTGACCAAAAAAAAAAAAAAAAAAAAAAAGAACCTTGTTTGGGGTCCCTACTTTCCATGGGGGACAGGATGTCAATTTTCTGAGTCTTTCTGACATTAGCTAGTACATCTTTGGTAGCCATTCTTCTTGCTCTTCCATACTTAAAAATGTGGAATAGATGCCTTTATGTTTTGTGTTCCATCTTCCTCATTACCTGGACTATATTGTTTCTTGATTTGTTTAGAACAATTTTACCACACAGATTGCTTTCTATTCCACTCTTCCCAGGCTTAAAGAAACTGTTTTTGTGTTTTTGTCACTGTTAATCTGCCCCACCCCCTTTTATTTCTTTGTTAGTTATGATGCTGTCAAATTATGTATCATTGTTACCTTCTTGCATTTCTTTGGACATCATGTCTTCTTTCCTTAGATTACTCAACTGAGTTTCTAATTTTACATTTGTACATCCTTATTTATTAACATTTATACTATCTTACCTATGATCAGAGAGCCTAGCACAAAATTGTTCCCTTCAGTAGTAATTATTCTCTCTGACTTCAAATCATTGTGAAAAAAAAGAATAGGACAAAAAAAAGTACATGAGTCTTGGGTTCTTTGGAGATGAAAAAAGAGGGTACAGGAAGAATAAAAACACGGGGTTCTGGTTGTCAACTGAATTTAGAGTTAAGAATAGGTGTCAGATGAAGCATACAAACTGACAGTGTTGTTAAAAACAGAAACTAATTCTGCTTGGGATAAGTCATTGGATCGGGTGATTATGTTGAGAGAGACTTGGGTTTACATTTTAGACTTTCTGCAGGTAAGACAGTACTTAAAACCTTATAAAAATTGAGTCAGCAGACACACATAAATTCTAGACCATCTAAGCCAATTATAAAATCTTCCAAATGGAATCCCACCTTCTCACAGGAAGAGTGTGCACATTGGGTTGGGGGGAGGGAATGAGAGAATGGTGAGTCTATTTCTTCCAACAGTGTTTCCAGACTCGATGAAAAATTTCAGTTTTGTGAGAGCTTCAGAAAGAAAGAACCAATGCAGTAGAAAGGAATAAAAAGGAAAATACAAATGTCAGGAAGAAACAAGCATTTTACTCTTTTGAAAGAAATTGACCATTTTATTTTCTTGGGTACATTGCAGATAATTGTTAGAGCTCATGCTCCAATTTTCAAGTTGGAAAGAGAATTTCCAACATTAATTCTTGAACATTATTACCCCTTCCCATTTTATTCTCCCAATTTGCCTCCTCCCAACCCCTGTCAAGTTCTAAAGTTCATTTCTAACATATTGTCTTATGAATATCACTGTTATCCTGGTCCCTTTCTGAACCATGTAAATAAGAAGGTATATAAAATATGTAGATGTAGGTATAGATATAAACAATCACAAATCTTGTTTTAAAAAATCTAAACCGTAAAAATTATAGTCTTTCCAAAACTAAGAATTGAGTCATGACATTATGATCACATTTTTCTCTAGACTAGCTAGGCAAAAGAAAAAAATCATATCCATTTATTTTATAAGATTTTTGAAAAAAAAAACAACTTCATTACAACTCCCAAGATGCTACTTTTTCTTCCAACACACCCAAAATTTTTTTAATTTCATTTTTTCATATATTTTTTATTGTAATTAATAAAAGGGTTACATTACATTCGCCAGATAGAAGGTGCATTACTTCACATACATTGATACCCTTTCTCATGTCTTGGTCTCCATTTCCCTCCCCCCCACCCCAACCCTCATCTTGTTTTCCCCCCTTTCCTATCCAATTTTTAAAGAGACTAATGCTTTGATAATAGTGGCAGAGAGCTTCTAAATAATGAACTTAGTCACCATCTTTTGAAGTCCTCATTGAAGAAAACAAGCTCTAATGATACAGTAAACACATGGTAATTGAACACAACCCAGGGCAATTCAAAGCTGCTACAAGGGTTGTTATTCATTGTTCTTTTTCTTATTCAGAGTCTAAAGACTCTAGTTGACTTGTGGAAAGGAAAGACACTGTCCTGAGAACAGGCCACTGGATGTTCACCTTGAGGGAAAAGCACATGAGTTAATGTTGTTTCCAATAGTAAAAGGATCAAAACTCTGATAAATTAAGAACTAGAGGCCACGAGAACTGAGAAAGAGAAGGGCAAAAGCCTTGGGTACTTACAATACTTTGCACATTGTCAGTTGTTGAGGGAAAATGGGAAAGCAGAAGCAGGAAGTGAGAAACAATACAAGTAGACTGTCAGCAGAATTTTTGAGAGCTCTGGGACAAGGCAAGTGAAAGTAGGAATTCTGCACAGGAGCTGCAATAAGGAAATAACCATCATTCAGTGGTAGCTGCTTCTGCTTATCTCTCTCCCAGGAGAAAGCCACCTAGGAGGATCAAGCCTGTGGGTTTTAAGTGTTGATAATGCAGAATAGCTAGAAGCATAACAAATGTGCACATGGAGGATACAATTCTGTGGCAAGAAAACAATTCTCTGAAAACCAGAGCTTTCCCTTGCTGTGTTATTCTCAGGGTACACATTGACTGTCCATGTAACAAACAAGGCTCTGTTATAATGAGAACTTTTGTGAACACTTCTGAGAACTCAAAACCTCCTTGGAGGGACTCCAGATTAGCCCAATGCTCATTTATACTCTTTTGGATTTCCTGTAATGGTGTAGTTCTAGTCTATAACTATGACATTCTCAATGAAACCTTATTCAATCAGAATGCAGAATGTATGTAACAAGATAGTTCTGTCTAACTGACACGAAAACATGAGGAAAGTGAGAATTCTTTCAGTTGCCTCAACATGAGGGCTCTAAAGCAGAAATCAAGTGAATCTTGAGAACTCAGTGCAGAGTATCAGATTCATAGACTCATTTTCACTGTAGTGTACTTGTAGTACAGACACCAGCTTTCACTAAAACA
This sequence comes from Megascapheus bottae, assembly GCF_031878675.1. Taxonomy (NCBI): domain Eukaryota; kingdom Metazoa; phylum Chordata; class Mammalia; order Rodentia; family Geomyidae; genus Megascapheus; species Megascapheus bottae. The sequence goes on along the minus strand of NC_143529.1, from coordinate 29,755,779 downwards.
TAATAATCCATCTTCAAAACAGGTCATTCTTGAAAAGCTTTATTTAGTTAATGGTTTTAAGGCAAACACAAGCTTAAGTACTTAGCTTCCAGTTTCTTCTATTTAGCAACTCCCTAATCAACCGGCTTGGTCATATACATGCATGTGCAATGCTAATTCATATCTTTCTCATTTTCCGGTGTCATGTCACCATCAATCTGCCACAGGCTAGCTTGAGGAAATTTGAGGGAAGAAACAAGGAAAGGTGAAGTCTAGGCAGATGAGGATGTGAGCAATAAAGAGACTATTACAGCAACAAGTGGAGAATCCTCAGACACAATGGGGCAATTGCTTTGATTCATTCAAATTTTGTCCAATAAGATCATTGCATATTAGAAATGCTAAATCCCTATCAGTGAGAAAAGGAGCATTCTCTAATATTTCAATAAACTGGTAACATTAGAACCATCAGAAACTTTATGTAATGCATAATCCCTTATATGGCTGTCTATTAAATTTTCTGCAGTTATCCAAAGAACTCATAGTGCTGGGAACAATGACTCAGGCTTGTAATTCCTGCTATTTGGAAGGCAGAGATGTGGAGGAGTATGATTTGAGGGCAGCAGCGAGAAAAATGTTGAGGAGATGTATCTCAACAAATAAACCAGATGTAGGGATATATATCTGTAATCTCAGCTACATAGGAGTCATATGTAGGAGGAACATAGTCTGAGGCTCACCCAGGGTGAAAATCCTATCTGAATGAAACAATAAAAAGTGAAGGAATAATGCAATTGCTTAGCAAGTTCAAGGCCCTGAGTTCAAACCCAAATAATACACACACACACACACACACACACACACACACACACACACACACACACACACACCTGCTAAAACAGTCACCCAAAAACTATTGGAAAGTGTGTGTCTAGGACAGTAATGAACATATAATAAACTGTATCTTCAACCTTGAACTTAAGGCATGCTAACTTTCATCTGACAGCTGTTAAGTCCTCACATAAATTCTACCACAGTCTATGCTTTTATTGAAACTCTAATCAATTGATCTGCATGACTTCAATTTTCCTCACACATGACGCTGGTGGTATAAAGTCGTCTGTGTCAGATAACATTTATGACCTAGACAAAGACTTAAAATAAGTGACTTAAAGAAGAAAGCATCTAGAAAAAAGTAATATTGTTCCCTTAGATGATTCTACATTTTTTGCCAGTCCTGGGCCTTGAGCTAAGGGTCTGAGAAATGTCCTTGGTCTTTCTCAAGGGTAGAGCTCTACCACTTGAGCCACAGCATCATTTCAGCTTTTTCTATATATGTGGTACCAAGGAATCAAACCTGGGTTTTTGTGCATGGTAGGCAAGCACTCTACTACTAAGCCTACTCTGGCCTGATGATTCTACTTTTATATTGAATCTCCTAGGTTTTATACAAGATAGAAGTGTCTTCTGAGATGTAGGTCAACCTAGATATTATTCAATTAACATCAGCAGGATGACAATCAGTGGAAGTAAGGTAGGACTCCAGTAGTCCCACAGGCTCCTCAGGCATCCACGGAGCACTTCAGCCCATTGCAGTCACAGCTGCTTGTAGAGATGCAGTCCTGTGAGTACTTCATCTGCTCAAAAAGGGACAGCTTGGAAAACTTTCCCAGGTCTTATGAAGAAATGAAGCAAAGGAATGGTTCATCTGGTTAGGAAGGCTAGTTGGACTAAATAGGCCTTTCAACAGATTTCAAGCCATATACATGTAGTTAATCTTGGGTCAAAGTAGAAAACATCTTTTATAAATTGAAAAATAATCCAAATCTAAGTCAATTACTTTGAAAGCACGCATATTAACCAAACAGTAAGCATTGTAATGTTTTCATGTTAAATTTAGCAAATGCACTTTGTTCTAATGGTCAGTCCACATTTTCCAGAACAATTAATACTACATTATGAGTCCACATGGAATGTGGGGTATCATCTACACTGAGAAACAAATCAAAGTTTCCTAAAACTGTATTTTTAACCACTGTTCGTTACTAAATAGAAAGATTTATAGTCAATATGAGCAAAGTAAATTTCACTTTTGTACACATTCATTTACCCAATGTTAAAGACCTAAATAAAACCCAATGTAGGACATTAAAAAACAATTAAAAATATATTCTGTTTCTTAACAGGAAACTAAATATTCCCCCCAAAAATTCAACTACTGGGCAATGACATCTGCATGACTTGGGAATGCCAGTGCCACTAGAGTGTGATTTTTTTTATCTATTAAAATAAGGTTTTGAGGACTGAGAATGTGCTTTAGTGGTAGAGTGCTTGATTAGCATACATGAAGCCCTGGGTTCCATTCCTCAGCACCAAATATACAGGAAAAAGTCAGAAGTGGTGCTGTGACTCAATTGGTAGAGTGCTGGCTTTGAGCAAAAGAAGCTCAGGGACAGTGCCCAGGCCAAGTTCAAGCCCCAGAGCTTGAAAAAAAGAAAAAGAGAGAGAAAGAAAGAGGAGGGAGGGAGGGAAGGAAGATAAGGGAGAGAGAGGGAGGGAGGGAGAGAGAGAGACAAAAACAACAAAGGAAGAATTAAGAGAGAGAAAGAAGAAAGAAAGAAAGAAAGAGAGAGAGAGAGAGAGAGAGAGAGAGAGAGGGAGAGAGAGGGAGAGAGAGAGAGAGAGAGAGAGAGAGAGAGAGAGAGAGAGAGAGAGAGAGAGAGAGAGAGAGAGAAAGAAAGAAAGAAAGAGAAGCCTTTAAACAGACCTAGGAAAAATAAGGCAGCCTAGGGGAGGCCTGAGAAGCAACTTTTAGCCCTCAAAACCCAGGAAGAAGCTGCACAGTAGGTCTCATTCTTGTAATCCCAGCTACTTAAGAGCCTGAGATCTGAGGATCAGGTTTGAAGCCAGTCAGAGCAGACAGATCCCAAAGATTCTTATCTCCAGTGAAACAGCCTAAAGGTAGAAGTGGAAGTATGTCTAAAGTGGTAGAGCACCAACCTTGAGAAGGAGAAGAAGAAGAAAGAGGAGGAGGAGGACGACGAAGAGGAGAAAGAGAAGGAAGAGGAGGAGGAGGAAGAGAAAAAGAAGAAGAAGAAGAAGAAGAAGAAGAAGAAGAAGAAGAAGAAGAAGAAGAAGAAGAAGAAGAAGAAGAGAAAATAAAGTTTTGATCACTTATTTATTAATAAAGTCTCACAGTTTCTGATTAATGTGGATATTATTTTGTAGAAAATTTAAATTCCATGATTCAGTTAATGTACCAGCTAATGTGGTAAGTTAAAATCTTGAAGAATTTCCTCAGGAAAGAGAGTACCTGAGTTGAAGCTACATCTTCAACAGCCTAACTATTGAAACACTTCACTAGGGAAATGAAATGTCTACTCCAGCGACTCAACATGGCAACTTCATAGGTCAAATATCCAAACAAAAATTCCTAAATGAATTACTTAGGTCTACCAGACTTTTTCATCGGGACAAAAAAGAGAGAGGGGAACCTGTGAAACACCTGTAAACATCTTTGATGGCTCACATGAAAAAGGGAGGTGGAAGAGATTAAATTTCCGTATGAAATTTACAATACATTCATTTAGATTGCTCCTCCTGTCCCCAGGTGTCCAGCCTTCCTCCCCTTCTAATAAAGGTCTCCTGTTGGCTTCCATCTCTGTATCAAGCTCATGCTTCCTAACACATCACCACCATGACAGGTAGCCACCATCTTGTATACTTCTGAGGACATGTCATCTACTTCCTTCTAAACTGATAGTTGCTGGTAACTATATTTCCATAGCATCTTCTCACCTGAAATACTTGAAGTTGTTCACAGAAGCCCTGGCTTTTTAGGTGCTAATAATGTTAACAAATAATATATTCAGGGTTCCATGCATAAGAGTATGAAAATTTGGAGCTAGGCATGGAGCTAGGCCAGGTTGTCAGTGGTGACACATGCAAAGCCTTCTGTTCTATTTAAATTCAGAATTAGACCATTGCTTGCCTTGCATATAATGTGTGATTAAAATATCAAAAGCAGTAATTTTATATACTGAATTTATGTTCTCATTTGAGGAATATTTTCTGAACATCTCTACAAATACAGCCAACACTTCACATTTTATTTCTTCATTCTCTGAAAATACACAGTCTGCTTATGACTTAATAGAGCTTAGCCTGTTTATTGGGAAAGAAAATCAGAAAGACAAGGCTTACGATAAACAGGCACTGGAAAGCAAGGACCATATCATTGGCTTGACATTTTTACAAATATCGAAGTGAAAGATTAAAGGAGAAAAGCAGTCAACTAGGACACAAATGGAAAAGAAACCAATTTTGTGAGATTTTATTTTAAACAAATATACTTGAACTTCTTTGAGAATCAAAGCACTCTAAGTAAGGTTTAAAACACCAAAACAGACTAAGCCAAGATTCGGATGTCTCAAAATCATATTACCTAATCAAAGTTACCTAATGTGGCTCAGAAGCAGAGACAAGAATTGGAGCCAAGATCAAAGTAACCATCAGAACCACATTCCCAGTAGCCTAATTCATCTAAGCACCACCTTCTGAGGCTTCTATCATCTTCCAAAATGGCACTACCATCTGAGGACCATGTATTGAAAATAGAATTTTATGGGGACTTTTCACACTCAATCATACAGGGCTTTGCTTTCCAAAACTCTCCAAAAATTTTGACTTATTGATTGATATTTATGACATTTATTTTTGAACTATCAGAGATGATGTTCAGTTATCTTGTGTGCAAATAAATAATAGAGAACTAAGGGGATAAAGCCTTTTGCAAGGAGCATTTCAAAGCAAAAGGAAGACATTGACAATAGATGAAAACAATGGAGTATAACAGTTGAATAACTTTATCATCTGAAAAATGAAATTTTATATTTAAAGTAAAAATACTTACTACACTGAGAAGGCTATAGTCCAAAAACTTAAAAATATAAAGAGCTATTTTAATTAATCCTCAACTGCATAAAAATAAACATAATTTTGTTGATTTTTATTTATAAGGCAAAATGTATAATTTGGATAAAATATCAGTTGTCATTTAAGCTATCATTCACTACTCGTCCTGGACAATTAATTTCATCACAGTGTGAAGAGCACCTAATTACTGATGTCACCAAAGGATCAAAGTGACATTTAAGCTTTCCTTTGTATTTGTGTCTAGATGTGACAATGAAGTCTTTGACTTCAAGAATATTACCATTTGGCCAGATCTAATGGTAAGTACAATTAATAACCGATAAGGAAATACTGAGACCTAAACAATGTAAAAGCAAAACAATTAAATTTCAGGCAGAAATATAAAACAGACATTTCACCATAGATGGAAATAACCATATGAAAAAATGCTCAAAACAAGTGACATCAGAAAGTTGTAAGTTAGAATAAGAATTATACATCATGCATACACATTACAGTGATGGAAGATCTTTTTTCCAAATGGCAATGGAAATTGCTGGTAAAATTAAAGAGCCTCAGTCTCTCAGAGGTGGTTGGTAGGACTGAGAATTAAATTACCTTCGTATAAGCAGGTTGAAGTTTCTTTCACAGGTAAACAGTCCAGATAATAGAAATTCTTCATAATCACACACTCAGGAGATAGAAGCAGGAGGATTGCAAGTTCAAGACCAGTTTGAGACAAATAATGAAACTCTCTCAAAAAGAGGGGGTAGGAAAAAAAAACAAGAAAAATAAGGAAACATCTTGTCATAGAGTATAGAAACTCTGCTCCTTTACACTTATTGAAATTCACAGAGAAATCTGTACACAGATGATTATTGTAGCATCATTCATAATCTCTAAAACTGGAAGCAACCAAGCTTTCAGTAGTTTAAATGAACAAACTGTGGTACATCAATCATATGGGATATTAACACTGACTTTAAAGGCCATAAAATGACATGAAGGAGGCTTAAATGCATATTGCTAAATATATCCATCAGTCTCCTGTTGCTGTAAAAAAAAATCTAGCATAAACAAACTGGGAAGAAACACAAGGAATAGGGACCTGCTATGTCAGATTCAGTACAAAGTCACTGACTCCAAAATTCTAGTCTATGGTAAGGCAAGAATATCATAAAGGAAATAAGTTACAGAAAAATGTATCTCAACAAGTGTAATCCAGGCAGCAGAGAGAAAGGGAATGTACAAGATATATTCCAAAAGGCCATGCCCCAGTGCTTCCTCCCATTAGATTGTAAGTTTCCATCAAGTGCCCAAAAGGCCATCAAATTATGAATCTATCTTTGTGTTAACCCATTTATTAGCTTAGACCCCTCAAGATCCAATCAGAGCTCAAGAATTGGCTCCACCAGCTGGGGACACAACTTTGGGGGACTTTTCTATCTATAACACAGTATTAAATGAAAGAGCCAATGTGAAAAGTTTCCATACAATATTTCAGTACCCAGACTTTCTGCAAAAACAGAAATCTAGAGAGATAATAAGGTGATCAAGTTTTTCCAGGAATACAAGAGTCAAGGGTTGGACTGGATAGACCAAGTAAGGAATTTTTAGGATAGAAATATACTCTGTATGATTCCATAATTTTGAGTACAAGATATTATGCCCTAGAGTCATCCAGAATGAACATACAAATTTCAGTGTGATGATCATGTAAGAAATTGAAACATGGGGACTAGAAGATGGCGCCGAGACAATAGGGACGCTGCCTAGCTCTCTCTTACAAAAAGAGAGGACCAGGGAGTTCCACGAGCCAATTAACTTAAGAAATCCACAACAACAAACTCAAAAGGTAACAGAGAAGGACTCAAACCGGAAAAGAAATCCAGATAAAGCTCACATCCAACTTTCTCAAAGAATTCGGAACGCGAGGACCCCTCCCCCACCCCGACAGGCCAGGCAGCCCGACCACTGCAGAAACCACCATAGGACCGGGCCAGTGAGCCTCTGAAGCAGCAGAACCCAGACGCGGAACCAGAACAGCAAGCAGCGGAACCCAGACGCGGACCACAGGCGGCAAAGGAGACCCGAGGGGAGTGAAAGACTCCCCACCACCATGGAACACCAGCAAATGGAACACAGAGGCATGAGTAACACTGCTGGTCCCCAAACACATCGGGAAAGCAGAGCGGGTGCCAAGCAGTAGAACTTAACTCAGACCCCTACACCCCGCTTGAGAAAGACTGGCGGGAGCAGGGGGGCAAGGAATTTAGAATCCTGTCCCTTCCCTCAACAGCCCCCTCCCTCAGGCCATTAACTGGAGATTGACAGGCGGGCAGTGCTAAGACCCAGCACCCCACCAAGGGAGGCGGAGCTGTCCCAACTCCCATCCGCCCAAGGGACTCAACTCCCAGCACTCTGACTGGAGAATGACAGGCGGGCAGACCCTTAGACTCAGCACCCCACCAGGGGAGGCAGAGCTGTCTCAGCTTCCACCCACCCACCAGGCTCCTCTCCCAGGCCACTGGATCTGGAGAGCGGAGGGCACTGGGACCCTGCCTTACAACAGCAGGTAGGGTGTTTGGAGGGGGGGTGGAGGGGGGGAATAGGAGCAAGCATCTGTCCCCTCTCAATTCTTGAGCGGGGCATCCTCCAGCTGGGAATCCTGAGCAAGACAGCACCGAGGGCCCCCCCCCACAGTCACAGACTCTCTGACAAAGCAGTGGAAACACAGCAGGGATCTGAAGGGCCAACCAGCAGCCAAGCTCCCCTTCTGAGAATCAAAAAGGAGCAGCTCTGCCCTTGGTGCCCATGTCCTCAGCTGGGCCCCGCCTCTGGGAACAGAGCAGTCTCCTGCTGGTCCTACTGAGAGCCCCTGGAAACTCTCAAACCCCAGACCCTTGGCTGGGGGCCACCCCTGGAAGCAACACAGGAAAACGTCTGCCCAGCACGCTCAGACTGAAGCTCGCAGATCCATACCATGGTCCACTGTGAGGCCACTGGTTGGGCTAAAAGCTAGTCGTGCAGCAACACATGTTTTATTCTAATACTTTCCAAACTTTGTACTCAAATACACTACCTACTTACCAACTTAAGTCAGTTATCCTTACGCTATACCTTTTCTTCATTACTATAATATTCTTACACTCCTATGTTAATCCTCTTGTACCTCCCCTGATCTCTCTCATTCTAGTTTTCTAACTCTGGTCCTCTGTTCGTCTTTCAACCCTTATACTGCATGGATCTACACTTGATGGCTGTTGAGCAATACTATATATCTAGGTGTTTAATTATTCTCTAAGCTCAGAGGGACTTAAAGACAACAGAGATTGGATTGAGAGGCTTATTGTTTTGGGTATAAATCGCTTATCAGTAGTTGTATTAGACTGGTCTGTAAGTGCACAAAAAGAAAGAGTGATAATACCAATCAAAAATTATGAACATCTAATGTCTGCCAGCTACAGAGGTCTAGGTTGGTTATATCTGAAAAACTATAATTGTGTTTAGTATTAATGTTGCTCTCATTTTCAAATGGGCAGAAAAAAAACTCAAGAAAAATGTCAAATCAAGAAACAACATCCCACACCCAATGTAAACAGACAATGGAACAGTCACTGGCAAACCTAGAGGAGAGTCTTCCAAGTGCTATACAAATGCAATTGATAAACATCATTAATGAAAAATGTGAAAATATAAAGAAAGAGATAAGGGAGGAAGCCATAGCTAAACAAGAGAAAACCATAAATAAGGTGATAAGTGAAAAAGAAGAAGCCATAAAGGAGGCCATAATAAAGGTTTTTCAAAGAAAGATGGATGAATTCATAGAAACCACAAACAAAAAGGTGACCGAACTCCAGCAAATGTCCAAAGAAACTAAAGCTACTGAGCTAACCACTCAAATGGAAATCAAGGAGCTAAAGAAATCCATACATGATCTAAAAGAAGAGATGCAAGGCATCAAAAATGAGCAATTAGAAGCAAGGGAGATGAAAAATAAAGTAGATAGCTTTGATAGCAGGTTAGACAATGCAGAGGAGAGAATTTCTGGAGCTGAAGATAATTTAGTTATTATAGAGAACGAACAGAAAATGAGTCAATCCAAATCTAGGAAATATGAGAGAGCACTTCAGGAGGTCCAAGATACAATTAGGAAGCCTAATTTAAGGCTAATTGGTATTGAGGAGGGTCTGGAGAAAGAGGTCAATGGTATTGGAAATATATTTCAGGGAATCATCTCAGAGAATTTCCCAAATATCCAGAAGGGCAGGCCCATCCAGATACAAGAAGCTTTTAGAACCCCAAACAGACCTGACCAGAAAGGAACAGCCCACCCCCACATCGTAATCCGAACTGGATCAATAAAAAGCAAAGAAAGGATCCTAAAGGCAGCCAGGGGAAAGGGATCAATCACCTATAAAGGCAAACCAATCAGAATAACCCCAGATTTCTCAGCAGAGACCATGAAGCAAGAAGTGACTGGAAGCATATATGTCATGCCCTTAAGTCAAATAACTACCAAGCAAGAATACTGTACCCAGCTAAGCTCTCATTCATAACTGAGGGAACAATAAAAACATTCCATTCCAGGGAAAAGCTGCAACAATATGTTGCAACAAAACCAACAATACAGAGAATTCTCAAAGATGTTCTATACATAGAAAACCAAAATAAATGCAATATAGGGGAAGAAATGGCACCTAAACAGCATACCATCTAAGGACCACAAGAACTGTCAAGACACAGGCCCTAATAAAAGCTTTTAAAACTTGTAGGAACTTGTTGGGAGCCAGAGTGGAAAATAAACACGGCAGTCTCGGCAGTCTTTACCTGGACTGCGGACATCCCGGACCCGGTGTGTCTGTCTCTCTTCTATTTCTTGCTAGTCCTTGCCCCCGATTTCAGGAACCCCAATCTGCGAACCCTGGTTTGCTGCCGGTTGGCCCCGGCATCTGGCGCCCGAACAGGGACCCTGAAAATCTGGGACGAAGGTGAAGGACCCCTTCCTGTGGTGAGTAACACATCGTAGGACTATTAAGAGAGGATCTTAAGAGAGTATATAGTCAGGAGTAAAAATTATGGGTCAAGTTAATAGCCATAGGTCATATGTACCGATCTTAACAGGCCTACTTGAAGCCCATGGAACGTGGGTGGAAAAAGGGGTGCGTCGGAGCTTCCTACAATTTGTCGAGGAGGCATGCCCGAGGTTTATAGAGGAGGAATTCCAAAAAACCTGGCAGCAAACCAGGGTTCGCAGATTGGGGTTCCTGAAATCGGGGGCAAGGACTAGCAAGAAATAGAAGAGAGACAGACACACCGGGTCCGGGATGTCCGCAGTCCAGGTAAAGACTGCCGAGACTGCCGCGTTTATTTTCCACTCTGTCTCCCAACAGGAACTAATAAATATCTCTCAATCCTAACTCTCAATATCAATGGACTTAACTCTCCAATTAAACGGCATAGACTGTCTAGTTGGATCAAAAATCAAGATCCATCGTTCTGCTGTCTTCAAGAGACACATCTTACCCCAAAAAACAATCATCTTTTGAAAGTGAGAGGTTGGAATAAACTCTATCAAGCTAACGGCCCCCATAAACAGGCTGGAGTTGCCATCCTCATATCAGATAAAATAGACTTCAAACTAAAATTAGTAAGAAAAGACAAAGAAGGTTACTACATACTACTAAATGGATCTTTCCTCCAGGAAGACATAATGATCCTAAATATTTACACACCCAATCCCGGAGCTCCGAACTTCATCAAGCAACCATACATAGATCAAAATACAGTGATTGTCGGTGACTTTAACACACCACTCTCACCTATGGACAGATCAATAAGGCAAAAACTCAACAGAGAAACCTTAGAACTGAACAACTATATAGACCAACTAGATCTAACAGACATCTGCAGAATATTCCACCCAGCAACAACACAATATATGTTTTTCTCAGCAGCACATGGAACATTTTCCAAAATAGACCACATCTTAGGCCGTAAAACAAACCTGGACAGATTCAGAAACACTGAAATTATTCCATGCACACTCTCAAATTGGAACTGAACACACATCTCCACCAACAAAAACCCTGTAAGTCATGGAGAATGAACAACACATTGTTGAATCATCAGTGGGTCATCGAAGAGATCAGAACAGAAATCTAACAGTTTATGAAATTTAACAATAAGGAGCACACAAAATACCAACTCCTTTGGGACACAGCAAAGGCAGTACTCAGAGGAAAATTTATAGCGCTGAGTGCCTACAACAACAAGTTGGAAAAATCGCAAACCAACAAGTTAATGTCTCACCTTAACCTCCTGGAAAAAGAGAACAAACCAACCCTAATCCCAGTAGAAGAAAGCAAATTATTAAAATCAAAGCAGAATTAAATGATTTGGAATCCAAAAAAACTATAGAAAGAATCAACAAAACAAGGAGTTGGTTCTTTGAAAGAATTAACAAAATTGACAAACCCTTAGCAAATCTTACCAAAAAAAGAAGAGAGCATATCAAAATAAACAAAATCGCAGACGAAAATGGTAATATCACGACAGAAATTACCAAGATCCACAATATCATAAGGGAATACTTCTCAAACCTTTACACCAACAAATTTGAGAACCTAGAAGAAATGGATGAATTCCTAGCCAATATTAACATACCCACACTGAACCAAGAAGAACTAAGCCAACTCAACAGGCCTATTTCAAGCTCTGGAATAGAAATGGCAATTAGAGAACTTCCACCTAAGAAAAGCCCAGGGCCAGATGGATTCACAGCTGAATTCTATAAGGTCTTCAAAGCAGAGCTCACACGAATACTCCTCAAGCTCTTCAACGAAATTGAAAATGAAGGCTCTTTACCAAACTCATTCTATGAAGCCAGTATAACCCTCATCCCCAAACCAGACAGAGATTCATCAAAGAAAGAGAACAATAGACCTATTTCTTTGATGAACATCGATGCAAAACTTCTCAACAAAATACTGGCCAACCGTCTACAACAACTCATCAAAAAAATTATACACTATGATCAAACTGGATTCATCACAGGGAGGCAAAGCTGGTTCAACATACACAAATCAATTCATATAATTCAACACATCAACAGGAGCAAGAACAAAAATCACATGATTGTCTCAATAGATGCAGAAAAGGCATTTGACAAGATCCAACACCCCTTTATATTAAAAGTTCTGGAGAAACTAGGAATCCATGGAACATTCCTCAATATAATAAAGGCTGTGTATGACAAACCCACTGCTAGTATTACACTTAATGGTGAAAATCTAGAGCCATTCCCTCTAAAATCAGAAACGAGACAAGGATGCCCACTCTCTCCACTCCTCTTTAACATAGTATTAGAATTCCTAGCCTGTGCAAAAAGGCAAGAAGCAAGAATAAAAGGAATCCAAATAGGGAAAGAGGAAGTAAAACTATCCCTCTTTGCAGATGACATGATTCTGTATTTAAAGAATCCTATAGACTCTACCCCCAGGCTCCCTGAGCTGATACAAAACTTTGGAAGAGTAGCAGGCTATAAAATTAACCCTCAAAAATCAACTGCCTTCCTTTACACCAACACTGAGAGGAACGAGGCAATAATCAGGAAAGAAACTCCTTTCACAATAGCCTCAAAGAAAATAAAGTACCTAGGAATTAGCTTAACTAAGAATGTAAAGGAACTTTTTGATGAAAACTTTAAAACCCTAAAAAAGGAAATTAAAGCAGAACTAAGGAAATGGAAAAACCTCCCATGCTCCTGGATTGGAAGAATCAACATTGTGAAAATGACAATCTTGCCAAGGACTATCTACAAATTCAACGCAATACACATCAATATCCCAATGGCATTCTTTAAAGAAATAGAAGAGGCAATCCAAAATTTCATATGGAATAATAAAAGACCCCGTATAGCAAAAACACTTCTTAGCAGAAAGAACAGCGCTGGAGGAATTTCAATTCCAAACTTTAGACTCTATTACAGGGCTATAATTATTAAAACAGCTTAGTACTGGCACAAGAACAGGCCTAAAGACTGAGGACCCAGATATTAAACCACAGACCTATGGCCACCTAATCTTTGACAACGGAACCAAAGAAATAGAATGGAAGAAAGACAGCCTCTTCAACAAGTGGTGCTGGCAGAATTGGTTAAGCACCTGCAGAAAACTAAAGTTGAATCCTTTGTCACCCTGCACTAGAATTAACTCCAAATGGATCAAAGACCTGGAGGTAAAAGCTGACACACTGAAAACTGTACAAGAAGGAATAGGAGATACACTAGGCCTCCTTGGCACAGGTCAAAACTTTCTTAATAAGGACCAAGAATCACAACAAATCAGAGAAAGGCTGGATAAGTGGGACTGCATTAAACTGCAGAGCTTTTGTATGGCAAAGGACATAGCTAGTAAATTAATTAGGAAGTCTACAGAGTGGGAGAAGATCTCACCAACCAAACAACGGACAAAGGCCTCATATCTAAAATATATCAACAACTCAAAAAATTGAATCACTCCAAAACTAATCTCCAAAGTAACAACCATCCCATTAAAAAATGGGCCAAAGACTTAAAGAGAGTCTTCTATGAAGAAGAAACAAAAATGGCCTATAGACACATGAAGAAATGCTCAACATCTCTGGTCATAAAAGAAATGCAGATCAAAACAACTCTAAGATTCCACCTCACTCCAGTTAGAATGGCCAGGATCAGGAAAACGAATAATAACAGATGCTGGATGGGATGTGGCTAGGAGGGATCACTACTACACGGTTGGTGGGAGTGCAAACTCGTTCAATCACTATGGAAAGCAGTGTGGCAGTGCCTCAAAAGACTAATCATAGAGCTCCCCTATGACCCAGCAATTCCACTACTTGGCATTTACCCAACCATCCAGAAACTATGGCATACTAAATCCACTAGTACAACAATGTTCATTGCAGCCCTATTTACCATAGCAAAGATATGGAACCAACCTAGATGTCCCTCAGTTGATAAGTGGATCAACAAGTTGTGGTATTTGTACACAATGGAATTCTGTGCTGCTGTCTGAAAAAATGACATTGCCCCATTTGTTAGGAAATGGAAAGACTTAGAAAAAATCATATTGTGTGAAGTAAGCCAGACTTAAAGGAACTTAGGCTCAATGGTTTCCTTCATTTGTCATAATCAGTAGAAACCTTGGGCTCTACTAGCAGAGATCTGCAATAGAGCAAAACCTTGATACATAAGGCCATATAGTATGAAGCTAATTGAAAGGACCCTCAGGATATTGAAACAAAAGCCATATAATTAATGATTGTTGTTCAGTTATCTCTCATCTCCTTTGCTGTCCCTTGGGTATCTCATATTGTTACAGTATCTCATTTTGTTATCTGATATATTGAATTTATTTGTATTTGGTTATTTGAAATTTGATAGGGAAGGGGGGAAAACGAAGATGGGGATGGGGGGAGGGGGGAGGGTAATGGGTACCAAGACATGTGAAAGGGTATCAATGTATGTGAATTAATGCACCTTCTATCTGGCAAATATCATGTAACCCTTTTATTAATTATAATAAAAAATATAAAAAAAGAAATTGAAACATTCTCATAAGGAATTCAGACAATGTTAGTAGAAATTCTCTGCGTTGTGTATGAAATAACCTCACCGAATGGAACCAGGGAAAAACATACTGACTTCAGTATGTCAGAAAGGACTAAACACCAGACTCTGATGACTTGATTACCATTGGAGCATAAGATTATAAAAGTGTGCTGTTGTACATATATATAGAAATGTAACAAATGTAAGTAAATGCCAGTGTTGGACTTTGTAAATAGGAAGAGTCAAGAACGATGGTGTGTAATAATTAGAGTAGGAGAAATCATTGGTATGAATTCATGTTGAGAAAATTGTGTATGTGAGTGCATGTGTGTGAGTGTGTGTGTGTGTGTGTGTGTGTGTGTGTGTGTGTGTGTGGTTCCATGTAGAAATATGTGTCCACACTAATTAGCATAAACTGTAGTTTTCTTCTGTCAGGTAAAAAAAAAACTAAAATAAATGACTCACTTACCAGAATTGATTCAAATGTTCAAATTTTAGGTTTACTCAAGAAAGGGATCAGTGTTGTTTGGGGAAATGCCCTGTGTGCAGGACAAGTTACAAATTGCCAAAAAAGGTGTCGTAGGACAACTAAACGTATTGAATTTTCATAGAGCCTTTCAAGACAGTTGTTTCCTGGGGAAGAAGATGAAGTTATGAGAGT
This sequence comes from Megascapheus bottae, assembly GCF_031878675.1. NCBI lineage: Eukaryota > Metazoa > Chordata > Mammalia > Rodentia > Geomyidae > Megascapheus > Megascapheus bottae. Next base: position 29,740,633 of record NC_143529.1, on the reverse strand, counting down.
TGACTGTTTACGAAAGCAAACACCTATGGACGGCTTTTTCAAAATCATCTATATTCCAACTTGATAACCTAGGTCTCAAATTACTGTGGCAGTTTTTGTGAAATGTCTGAAGGTTTTCTGTATTTGAAAAGATGATACAGGTTTGGTGGTGTACGATTAGTAGGTTGGAAACATAAGACTGAATAGATTCTTCAGCTGGGCACCAATGGTGGCTCACACTTGTAATCCTTGCTACTCAGGAGGATGAGCTCTAAGGGTCAAGGTTCAAAGCCAGCCTGGGAACAAAAGAACCTGAGATTCTTATCTCCAAATAACCTCTAGAAAATGGGAAGTAGAGCTTGGCTCAAGGGTAGGGTGGTAGCCTGGAGCTGAAGAGCACAGGAACAGTGTCCTGGCCCAGTTCAAGCCCCATGACCCACCAAATACACACAAACACACACACACACACACACACACACACACACACACACACACACACACACACACACACATATATATATGAATAGATTCCTGAAAGCACAATGAAGGTAGAGAATTTGATATGAACAGTGTTTGACTTGGTTTTCCTTTTCTATTTACATCCTATCTTGCTCCTTTGGAAAAGAGAAAAATCCAAAAGCAAGCTCTCGGTATTGCAGGGAATCAGAGTTAACAAGAAGAAGAGAGATTCCCTGTTTACCTGCAGAGTTTGTCAAGTATCCTTCATGCTGTCATGTCTGGGGTCATATAAGACGAAGTCGCATGTTACTTATTATCTACACTACTTTGGCAAAATTAGTGTATGAGGGCTCTGTGTACTCCTGAGAGTAGTCATTTCGTACATGTGACTCACTCTTTCTCGGTGAGCTCATAAGGACACAATGCTCTGAACACAGTAAAAAAGCCATGCCAGTAATTATTGTTTACCCTTTCAAAATGTCTTACTGTGTAACTCAATTTCTATAGTAAATGATGGTAAGGATAATGTGTTTCCAGCTGGCATTTCTTCTCCTTTCCATGCATATTTAATTAAGAAATTATCCCATCCACAGAGCTGGGTATTTTATTTTATGTTATTTCCAGACCAGATAGAACCATTAGATGAGAGCCAAATGCCATCAGTAATGGCACTATAGATCCCTTCCAATTGTGATTGGCTCAAAAGATGAATGTATGACACACCCAGAACCAGTAAATCAGTTGCATTTATTGTCCCTAAGAGTTGCAGAGTTCCTCTTCATCTTAGATTTACTTTATATGGTAAATTTTTTTGTTGGTGGTGGGTCTTGAACTATGAGACTGTGAACTATCCCTGAGCTCTTCAGCTCAGTGCTATCATCCTACCCCTTGAGCCAAGGAGCCACTTCTGGTTTTTTTTTTGTTGTTGTTGTTGTTTTTTAGCAGCTATTGGAAATAAGAGTCTCACGGACTTTTTGTGCCCAGGCTGGCTTTGAACCTTGATCCTAAGATCTCAGCCTCCTGACTAGCTAGGATTACAGGCATGAGCCAGTGGTAAAATATAATCTTGAGATTCTCCATAACTTCCTCCTATTATGGGAGAATACGAAGTTAGCATAGGTAAAAATCTGAAGTGGAGAGAAAAATAACTTCCCATACTGCCATCACGATTTAGCCACTGAAGAAACTGTTTCAACTTGCAGGGGATACGTATGTTAGATAATGTCTATAGCTATGTTTTGTTTGTATGTTTGTACCAGAACTGTGTCTTGCACTCAGGGAAATGTACTCAAGGCTGACTACCACTTGAGCAACAGCTCCACTTCAAAAGTTTTGTTGGTTAATAGGAAATAAGACTCTCATAGGCTTTCTACATGGCTAGTGTAGAATCTCTACCCTCAGATTTGTGAGCCACCAGAACTTGTCTAAAATCTATGCTTTTAGTTTTATTTTTGCAAAGTATTTCAGTATGCTTCAGTATGGCTTTGCTTGAACCAATTGGCATTCAGTTTCTGTCACTTGCAAATACAAGTGTTCTGATAAAAACATGTGTATTTCTTATTACATCAATAAGCAGGATAACAAAGCTCCTTTTAAAGGATAATTGTAGGAAAAAATTCAAAAGTCATTAGAGCAAACACCTCTTCTAATAGAAGAACTAATATAAATATGTTAATATCTCCCAATAGGTGAAAGGGACAAGGGTGTATAAATGTGAAAATCCTTTGTAAAACATAAAATGCTATAGAACATGTCATGAGTACCCTCTGTCACTTTTGCTCTGTTCCCTTGTTTTCATTTTGTCTCTTAGACAAGGTTCCGCTAACTTTATCCAGGCTAACCATTAATTAGCCTGGATTATAGGTGCATATTACCACACCCAGGTAAGAAGCATTCATTTTATTTATTTCTATCATGAGCCTTTGCATATTTGTGTTCGCTGAGATTATGTTAAGGAAATATAATTCCAACAAGGATCAAGTTTCTCTTGCAACATTCTCCCTTCTCCTTAGGAGAGGGCTCTGTGTTAATTAATGTGAGTCAGATGAGGACAAATAAAAAGGACGGTTAATCACAAGTAGATATATTGATAATTTGAGGCCAAAAGAATCTTCTGAATGTCTCTATCTTCTGCTCTTTGAAGCCTACATCAATAATTTGCTCATCAGTGTCCAATAAATATCAGGGATATTGAAGTCAGATAATAACACCCTAAGTCATAACTGTACTTCAGGGAGTACACACATTCTCTTTCTGGAATAAGTATTCTTTTAACATGGTTATTTCATATTTAGTTATTTTTCATGAACATAATACCTTATATTTGCCTGCACTTTACACTTGAGTCATGACCTCAGCCCTTTTTGTTGTAGTTATTTCTCAGATATGATCACACACTTCTTGTCTGGAGTTAGATTTGAACTCGAATCCTTCAATCTATGTCTCTAGTTTAGTTGGATTTATAGTCACCTTCAGCCATATCTAACTTGTTCTTTGAGATAATGTCTCCTACTATTGCCTTGAACTATAATTTGTATCACTGCCACCCAACTGAGATGAGCCAATGCCCTGGGTCATAATTACATGTTTTATTCTTATCAGGTTTATCTGATGACATCTATCTCTGTCTATACCCTTTAAACACCCATGTATGCTGGTGTCATTTTTCTATTCCTTACCAAAAAGGTAAACATACTTTCATGTTTTCCCCAATCAACACATACAAAATCACCTTGTCTCATTCCAATGTTTGTTTGGCTTTGTATATTTCATTTTGTTTTTATATCTACATAAACCATGTCCTTGGATTTTACTTTCTGCAAATCTTTATTGTTACTGAGTTTTTTTTATTGTATTTAGTAAAAGGGTAACATGATATTTGCCAGATAGAAGGTGTATTAATTCACATACATTGATACCCTTCCACATGTCTTGGTCCCATTACCCTCCTTCCCACCCCCCTCTTGGTTCCCCCCCTTCCCCGTGCAATTTCAAGTAACCAAATACAAATGTATCCAATATATCAGATAACAAAGTGAGATATTGTGTCAATATGAGATAACAAAGGAACAGCAAAAGAGATGAGATAACATAGCACATTAAGGACAGCAATCATTCATTATATGGCTTTTGTTTCAATATCCTAGAGGTCCATTCAATTAGCTTCATACTGTTACTGAGTTTTGAACTCCAAGTATTATGCTTGCTTGGTGGGTACTCTACCACCTATTCCTGTCTCTTTTTCTTTTTGTTCACTGGTTATTTCTTAGGTAGAATGCCGCTTCATTCCCAGGAATGAATCTAGACTCTTAAGCACCTATTTATTCTTCCCAGAAAACCAAGAAGACAGCAGTTATCACACAGGAAAGGACTCATCATGAACTTTTCTACCCATGCTGGCTACAAACCAGGATCTTCTCTATCTCCCAAGCAGTTAGGATTACAGGTATGAGCCATTGATGCATGGAAGCATTTTTTATAACTAGATGAAACATTTATTTAAAATAATATTTCTGCAAATCAACAATTTTAATAGGTTTCTGGTGGTAACCAAATTCCTAAAAAAGCATTGGGCTTAGTTGTATCTATGCATTCCAACTACCTGATTAGTTCTTTGTCCACATCTCTCATTCTTCTCTTTCCCAAGTAGTCTCTTTCAGATAAGGTTCTAAATAGAAATTTTCCTCCTTACAGTTTGTACACTACATTTTTTAAGGCAAGAACTGATTCCCTGTGGTCAGATCCAGTGCTCTCATAAGGTAGAACTTTCTGGCATTGTCATTTCTTAAGGATCTTATATATTATTTCACTTCTTCATCCTCAAATCTTGAATTATCTTACATTACTCCAAATTTATCAAATACTGAAGCACCATAATCACTGGCTTGATACTACTACATCAGGAGTGTTCACTATTCTTACAAGCTCACATTTTTTTCAATCTTACTTTGTAAATTTCCAAAATTTTAGATATGAATGTTGCAATTCAACTTTTACATAAATCTATAGAGTGGTTTTAATGATTCATTTATACATGGCAAACACAGTTTAAAGCCTTCTCTTGAAGTTACTGTTAAGGTGCTAACATGCATTCCTTTTTCTGTTTTTGCAGAAAAGAATCTTTCTCAATAAAATAAATGCCACACTTAAGCAATTCAATGCACTTTTCTCTACATTCCATGATCTGCTCTAAATGTATTTGCAGTGTTTATCAATCTCCTCCAGAGTCTTTCTGCTCAATTTGAAAGACTGACAATAGTACCACCTGAGCCTTGTCTCAGCAGTAGTCAATACTCAGCTTGATTTTTGAGCTCACAGTCACTGAAAAATCAAGCCTATAACATCCCATGTTGTGCCTGTGACACAGGAGACTAAGATATTGAATAAAAAGTCTTTATCACATAGAAACTCAAAATCCAGAGGTTTTAAATGTCTTTAAATCAAAACAAAAATTTCAAATCTCAGGCACTCTAGTAAGAATATAGATTACTATAACACATGGAAGAAAATACCTTATGGGATTTTGAATGTGAATTCAGGTTTTAGCAAGCATATTCCAGTAGGTAAATCAAGTTTTCTTCCCATTGCAGCTCATATGTTTTCCCATAAAGCAAATAGTTGACTATGATCCGTGGATTATTTATGTTTCTAGATCATTTAGTTGAAAATACTCCATTACCTTTAAATAAATTAAATAATATGAACAAAAAAATCTCTCATCTCTGCTGTTAGTTTCAAATTAATCTACAGACTATTAAAACAATTGGAAAACAACGTACCTTCTTTCATATTAGAAAATACAAGACATCTCTTGCATAAGGCTCTCTTTCATAATGCATAGTATATTTAGATATCTACTTCTACCACTAACCTAATGTTTTCAAGAAATATATATATGAGGCATTAACTTCTGTTTTCTCCCTTTAAGGTAGGAGCCTGATGAAAAGCAAATACTCTAGAATTTACCACTAGATGGTTGAATGAATAAATAAGTAAAATATTACTGTTAACGTAACTGAAATTTTCAACTAAATTTTATCTATATTTTTACATCTAGTCTCAGTCTAGAATTTTCCTAACATGACATTCTGCACAGGGACTAACATGCTAATGGGCCTGAGTAAACATTTCAAAATGTTTCAGAATGTGGATTCTACAAGAAAGTAAAACCGTTAAATACCTCAAGCACCTGCATCAGAATATACAGAATATACTTTTCTGTATTTCACTAGCAATAAAAAAGGGAAAGTAATGTTTTAAAAGTCTTGTCTTTAAACAAATCAAATATGAGAGGTTCACTGGGGTTCTGTTTAAAAAGGAAATTGTCTTCTCTGACCTTTGCAGAGTCTGTGAGAGACAAATATACTCAGGGTATCAGAAAGATTAAAGGTGAGTTTACAGAGAATTAAGACTACTGGCAAAACATCATTTTACTTTCAAACTTCGTTTTGTAAAGAGACCGATTCACTTCAATTTAGAGAACATTGAATTACAGAAGACCATAATTGTCATTGACTATCAGAGAGGTCACACCATGCAAAGCACAATATCACATAAGTATGGCATATTTCAGAGAGAGGAAATTTAAAAGATAATCAGTCAGTTTGACCTTTTGAAATGCTTATTCATTTTACAGACTTTAAAAACACCAATGGACATTTATTTCCTTTATGAATTCAGGCATAATACTTTTAATAAGTAAAAGACAGGGAGAATCCCTCCTTTGTAGGAAATTTCCTACACTGGAAATGTTGATAGGCTTCATTTTATTATTCTTCAATTTGACATATAGGTACAGCAATGGGGGAGGGGTGAAGAGAGAGAAACTAGTAAGGAATAAGAAGTTTTAATTTTCTAAAATGGTAGCAAGGTCTTGTCCTCTTCCAGCCACAGCTCCTTGGGAAAGGAATGTTTTCTCATTCCTTATTCCGTCTATAATTCATTCTTCAATGAATATTTATTTTGGATCTAATCTAAGCCAGAAATTATTGTATGAGCTTCAAAATCAGCAGTGGCATACTAGATAAAAACCTTTAAACATAAATATTGTGCATTATGGAGTTGTAGCTTGAGACAATAAACATTATGAATAAGTAAATCATACACTGCTTCCCTGAATGAACAAGTAGTTCATAGGATGTTAAAGAAATGATCCAAAGATGAACGAAGATTTGATGAAGGTATAAGATTTATCCACAGGAATACTCAGTAAGTGCTCCATACAGAAAGAGGAGCCAGGACAGAGGTCTTGATAAAAACAGTAGACTGACAGTTCTATGGCATGGAAGGCTTGAGAAAGAAGAGTGACCCTAGACAGGGAGAGGTGTAGCCAGCCCAGAACATGTACAGCCTTGCTAGTCACTAGCTTTTTAAGGTTTTAAACAGAGGCATAATACAATTCAACTAAAAACTTTAAACACTCTGCAATTTAAATCATCTCAAGACATCTTAACATGGCTATTGTGTTCTGTTCCCTGTGCCATTATTTTTCACAGACATTGATCTACAAGAAAGCCCTCTTAGCTGGGCACTGGTGGCTCTGGCCTGTAATCCTTGCTACTTAGGAGGCTGAGATCTGAGGACCGAAGTTCAAAGCCAGCCTAAGTAGAAAAGTCCATGAAACTCTTACCTCCAGTTAACCTCTAGAAAACCAGAAAAGGAGCTGTGACTCAAAGAGGTAGAGTGCTGGCCTTGAGCACATAGAGCTCAGGGACTGTGTCCAGGCCCTGAGTTCAAACCCACAACTAACAAAAAAGAAAGAAAGAAAGAAAGAAAAAAAATCCTCTTTCAATTATTTTTCCAGAAAAGCCAAACCAATATACCAATCTGCCAACAGAATACCTACCACATACATAAATAACAAGGAGCCATCTTAAGTAATTTCTAACTACTGGAAAATCTCCTTAGAAAACTTAACATATTAGAACTAATGTCTTTCTATGAATAGGTAGTTATCCAAATATAAGGATAAGCCACAATATATTTATCTATATTTTAATTTGATTTATTAATTCCAACTACTATATATATATTTACACTTTAGCTTTGGGCGTTATAAATATTTGAGGTTATTGATTATCAGACAGGAAAGAGCTAGAATTATTAATAATTGTGTCATTACAAATGGCACAATTTTTACAGATGCTTTTCATTCTACCAGCCATTTCTCCACTGATGGAAAATGCCTGGACAATTAGCCACACCAGTGACTAGAAAAAAAAAAGGATTCAGACATACCAGATCCAAGGAGGCCTCTTTCTTTGAATTAACAAACCTAAGCTGCTGGTAATGTCTTTTGCAGGCGATGCTAGGTATCTAGATGTATAAACCTGAGAATTCACAAAGGAACACAAAACAACAACCCAAAAGAACTAAACATAGGCTAGATGGAAGAACAGTTATGAATGAGGCAACAAATTAGTGAATGACATGGGAGGAGTCTGGGTCTCCAGCGTGAGCATCATGATACAGCCAACTGTGAAGCTCATCCTGCTGATTTCAAGTCATGGCCTGTGCTGAAGTCAGAAGAAGGGGCTGAAGTAAGCAGAAAGGGCTGACTGCCTTGGTTACAGGCCCAACAGATGTGCACACCTCTAGTCTGTGACGAACACAGAGGTCACCCTGACCTTCTGAACAACACTTTTATTTTGCTTCCAACTCCAAGTGGAGAACCCGCACTCTTATGCTGAGGGGAGGTGGGCTTCATAATGAGCAATGACACTTTCCCTGGATCATGCTTACATTAGCCTCTGTATTTATCATCTGGGAGTGAAAAGGAATTTGTCTTGTAGACAATTTGAGTCCTTCCCAGGAAAGGTTGCAGGTAATGGTATCTTTTTGCTGACTATAGTAGAACTTCCTCAGACACAAGCACGTTCTTATCTCACAGTGAATGAATTAAGATTTGTAACTTATGTATTACAGCAACCAGATAGCTTCTGTGGACTGTCCAGCCCAAATTCTAGCAGCACCTTTACCAGTGTCTACCAATGTCCTTGTCACCAACTTGGCAGGAACATGACCTGAAGGCACTCATCCAGAATCTTATTTATCCTTGTAATCACTGCCCCAGTGTAAACCCAAATATGAAATAATATGAACATCTATTGTTGCTCCCAAAATATCCAATGAGTATCTTCTTCTCATGGAGAACAGTGAACAAACGGCACAAACCTAAGATGCTACAATTCCACAATATGTCACTGCTCTTCACCATAGGAGACAGAGACGATAACCGGTATTTTCCAAAGGAATGGCTGCATTTCCTTCACAGAAGCTTCTCTTGCATTCTTCTGCTACATGAAGTGTTCAGGAGCACAGGGTGGAACAGGGAGGGATTTTTTTTAAGTCTTAATACCAATCACTTACAATTAGCTGTATTCCATTAAGCTCTCCACATCTTTGAAAAGTCCTAAGTATCCTTGACTGAAATCTGAGGCAAGCTGCTAGCAAGTTACTGAAGAATGTCTCAAAGCTACAGCACTCAAGCCACCTTAAATATTGTCTCCTTCTACCCCATGGGGCAGGAAAGTCAGGTTGGATTTTTCCATGCCTTAGATCAAGATGCCAGAACAATGAGTCTCTGCCCCTTGTCAGTATAGAACTCCTGACTGTTCTTTCCTCGGTGGTATAACCAAGGGTGGAACCAGAGAGACGAGATGAATAAGCTTCAGCAGCATCTATTACATATGCTGAATTAGCTAAGACCCCAAACAGCAGCATGCCATTCACACAAAGAGACTCTTTCTCTTTGGCCCAAGTTTCCAATATCCTGCCTCGGCTCCTATATTAAGAGGTTCAGTTATTAAATAACAGTGTCATGGCCCAAAATTCGGTTCACATTTTTCTGTGGATATTTATCTGGAATATCTGCTTCCTTTTGAAGAAATATAGCAAGCGTGGGCTGGCACAGTGATCACATGTGTAATCCCTGCTACTTGGAAGCAGAAATCATGAGATTCACACTTACACCTGAGACTCCCTCCCCACAGATAAACTAGGCATTGTGGGGACACCTCTATAATCTTAGCTACTTGGAAGGTCACAGGTCGGAGGATCAAACTGTAAGACTGGCCTAGGCCAAACCACAATACCTATCTGAGAGCTTACAGAAGCGAAAAGGAATGGGGGCTTGACTCGAGTGGTGCAGTTCCTACTTGGCCAGCACAGGGCCCTAGGTTCAAACACTGGTACTTCCCTATGCCCCCATCTCCCCACCCAAATTACGCAGTGAGAGTCAATTTCATCCGTTTTTAGTTGATAATATTGGAACTCTCCTACTAAGCCTTGCCCATTGCTAATTACTGTGCACCAAGTTCATGGAAATCTTCCTTCCTAGCAAAACTAGATCAGCTAACAGATACATTATGTCTTGTTTGCTGTGAATTTTCCCATTGCACTTTAAATGATCACTGAAGAGAAAGAGAATTTTCATACTGATATTTCAGTAAATGTGACACTTAACAGCAATCAGTATGGCTACAGTAAATAGCTCATTAGTCCCTTCTCTTTTTTTCTTTGCATTGAACTTGGCTTGATGCATCATCTTATTGGATAGCTCTTGCTCTCCTCATACCATAAGTATAAAGACAGGACTTGGCAAGTCCTCGCCCTACAGAAGAAAGTAAGTGGTGCATGTGGTTGTTTCCTTGACCTTGGAGGAAATGAAATCATTGATGTAAAGAAAGAACACAAAAACCACCTGAAGAACCAAAGATTTTTTTGACAATTATGATCAACTTCAAAATAACAGAAAGAGAATGAATATCCAAAAATAATCCCAATAAGGCTTCGAATCCCATTTTTTACTTGTTCTATCATAAATGTAAAACAGCCATTTGTTTTAGTTGCAAACCTCACAAGCTAAAACCGAAGTAGTCATTTCTAGGTTTCTTTGCCTATCATAGATCATGTGAATTATAGTGTTGACACTCAGTCTAAAAAATGGGGCCTGCATTGAGACAATTCTTTAAGCCTCACAAAGAACTTTGCTGGTGTGGAGAAGATTTCATTTTGCCATATCTAAGAAATTCACACACCAGGATGCATTGATAAATATAGTCATTATCAGCCATTGACAGGAAAATCTTGGCTATAAGACCTGAGGTCTTTCCTTGCTGAATGTTGTGCTTGCCAATTTGTTTATTGTTGGACAAGTCATATCCGCAAACACTTCTCTGTAATATTTCTGTGTAGGCACAACACATATCTGTTTTCCTGCTATATTTGTTGCAGATTGAACTGTGTCATTCCCCAAAGAAGTCCTAACATCTGAATGTGGAAATAAAATCATTGCAGATGTAATCATGTCACCACAGTGTCTTGTGGAACTTAGGTGAGACCAAGTCTGATGTCTGGTATCCTTGGAAGGAAAGAGAGATACACAGACACACAAGGAAAGGAGAAAAACCACGAAAAGATGGAGGCAGAGAGTAATGTTCCAGTGGTCAGGGAGGCTAAGGACCACTGCAGTATACCAGAAGCTAGAATGTGAAGGAAGGACTCAAAACCTTCAGAAGGTTCTTTCCTTGACAATATCTTAACATCAACAGAAAGAATGGATTTTGGTTATGTTAAATCATCTGTTCTGTGGTAACATGTTAAAATAGTTCTAGGAAATTAATAAAATATGAGTTTGCACATATCAAATGTATCAAAAATATTTTCATAGAGATGTAAAAATGATAAATTAATATGTAGCTTATACATAATACTACTGTATCTATAAGCAATGGTTCAAATGTTTGTATATATGTGCAGATGTGTGCAGAGAAGTATATTGGATGGGTGGTAAGATAGATAAATAAACCAGGAACTTGTGGCTCATGTCTGTAATCTTAGCTGCTAAGGAGGCTGAGCTCTGGGGACCCTGGTTTGAAGCCAGCTCAGGCAGGAAAGTCCATGAGATTCTTATCTCCAATTAACTACCAAAAGGCCTGATGTTGAGCCTCAGTTCAAGTAGTAGGGTGCTAGTCTTGAGCAACATAAAGCAAAATAAAGCTTAGGACAGTTCCCAGGCCAGGAGTTCAAGCTCCAGGACTAGCACAAAACATCAACAACAAAAATAAGTAAATAAATAAATAAGCAGTCAGATATATGTTACCAAAGAGCTTGTAACCTAATTTGCCTTAGGAGTTATTGATGTGTTATTGCAAATGAGTTTTAACACAGATTTTGAATACTTTGAGTATTGTAAGAAACAAAAAAACAGCCTCAACTTGAATGAACTTTTGTCTTCAAGTTTCTCTGTTACTAAATTTTCTAAGATTACGGAGATCACTTCCATTCATTTTCAAAGAAAAGAATTTGAACAATCTCATTGTGTGGGGGGGGAGGGTGTCATAGGGCTTGTACTCAGCCTGAACACTATCCTGAGCTTTTCAGTTCAAGGCTACCACCGTACCCTTGAGCCAAGCCCCACTTTCCGTTTTCTAGAGGTTAATTGGAGATAAGAGTCTCAGGTCCTTTGGTGCTCAGGCTGGCTTTGAACCTTGATCCTCAGATCTCAGCCTCCTTAGTAGCTAGGATTATAGGCATGAGCCACCATGCCTGGCTCAAAATTAACAATCTCTTAACAAGGATAGAGGAAAAAGAAAAATTCACAGACACGTTATCTATTCCACTTTATTTCTATCTATGTATTCACTAGGGCTGGAATTTTTAAGTGGAATGTCCATTTTGTAAGTGTTTTTCACTGATACTAATTGTAGCCAAATCATTGTAGAGAACACAGCCTAATCCTCATGATATATTCTGCTCTTTTTTATAAGCTATTATATCTCATATTTTTAAAAATTATTCCTCTCTTCTAGAGGTTAGAATATTAATGGAGACCTGATATTAATTTTTAATTGGTTTGAAAATTCAGGAAACTTTATGTCTCCTCATTTGCTGACATTTGCATAATGGCTTTCTTTTGTTCCTTTTATTCCAGGATAATTGGTTAGAATATCTCTGCTAAACAATCTTTCTGAAAGACCCTTAGACCTATTATAATCTTTGGTAAAATAAGACCTCATAGCGAAGCACCAGAATGTCAGCATTTTCCTGTCTGAGACATTATTCTAGAATTTAAGGCTTGAAAATTTAACATGAGAAGTAAGTCTTATTGCAGCTCCTTTGAGAATTACATGGATAAGTTACAGAAATGTCATGTGTCAGGCCAGGTCTGCTAACTAAGCTTACAAAATTCCCTTCATCCATAGGAGGTGGGGTAAAGTATTAGAGTGGTTTATTCATACATTCCATTGAAGAAACTTATTCTACTTTTCTGGCATTCAAGTTGGGATCACCCAGAGATCCAAACATTAGAAAGTACAGCTATCTAAAAAATACTATAGTCTCAAAGATTTCAATAGCTACTATTCATTATTTTATCAGTCTGATTATTAAAACTCTGATCTTTGTGTAGCTTGGAATAAAACTTTGTCATTAGTTTGCATTTCACATCATCAGCTCATTTTAAATTGTATTTGCCTTTGTATTTTCTCATGCCAACTTTCTCATGAAAAATGCAACATACTTTACCTTTAGCAATTTTCCTCATCAAGCACATTGATTGTTTTGTTCTCAAATTTTAGTGTTTTCCAGTCCCAATATTTTGCACTCATTTTTGCACTTCTATTATTGTTACATTTCTCTTTACCATCATAAATAACTGACATACTATCACCTGTTTTCCTTTTTTTCTTTAGTATTAAAAAATATGCTGTACCAATTTATAAGGTACAAGAAAGAATTTGAGAATTGTTTGCTGTAAAGGAATAGTCAATGTATACATGTATTGAATCTTTTATGGTACTCTTAATATGTATATTTATTTTATTTGGTGTTCTCAGTCAAGAAAGAATATTTTTAAAAAGAAAATTTATACAATATCTCATACCTCTAATCCTAGCTACACAAGAAGCTGAGATCTGAGGATCACAGTTCAAAGCTAGCTCTGGCAAGAAACTCTGGGAGACTCTAATCCCCAATAAGTTACTAAGAAAAGGCCAGAAGTGGCATAGTAGCTCAAATAGTAGAATAGAGCAAGAGCAGTTCAAAGCATGCCCAGATTTCAAGCCCCAGGACTGGCAAAATAGTTCACATTATATACTATATATGTATATTAAAACAGATTTGTATCTAAAATTAGTGCCAACTTTAAATTCAACAAGAATGATGAGCCTTCTATGAACAATGAATGCACAGTTAAACAACATGAACATCAGGAAGCTGGAAAGTGTGTGATCAGTTGGGTCAAGTTGGGAAGAGGAGGACGGACAGAGAGATGAGGTGTGAGTGAACACAATCATAAATTTCAATGTACCTACGTGAAAATGGAACCCGGTAAACTGAGGTGGGATTGGGAAGAATGGGGGAGAATGATGGAAGGGGTGACATTGATCAAGACCCATTGAACTCATAAATTCACATGTCAAAAAATGCAACTCTTTTGTAAACTACTTGCAGATAATAAGAATATAAATGAATAAAAATCAGTGCACAAAGAAAAGAAAATTATAGAAGAATGCAAATGAAAGGTATGTGAAATGGAATCTGTAGAAATACACTGTTTTATATCAAAATGTGATCCGTGATTTTTTGTGTGTGGTTTTACATTCCATAATAGCCCAATGACTTTAATGACAAAACCCCAATCTATAAATAAATCATACTTTTAAAGATATGCAATCTTTCCTTGGGTAAACAGTAAATGACACAATTTTGTATATTCACCAAAAAAGGATAACCTTTCTTTAATGCCATTGAAGATGCTACTATTAAAACAAAACTGATGGTTATCCCATACAGTAAATTAATGTGCTATATTGCTTAAGGTTTTGCTTAGTGCCTGATTATAGTTTCTCCCATTTAATTACAACTAAAGAGAATAATCGAAGCTCACTCTGAACTTCTGTCTAGGACTAATGAATTTTCCTATCTGTCATGCAGAGAAGTTTCTCTAATCCATTTCTCAACCCCAGGCTAGGTCAAGAGCTTTTCTTATGTGTCCTTATAACCCATGCCCTTAGTCTTTGAAGCACTTAACATTATCTTAATTATCTGAAAGATCAATATAATTATCAGCTGAGGTCTGTCTTCCTCCTGTTCCATTCTGAACCCCATGGAGAGCTAAGACTGGAACTGGTTAAAGCATGCCAACACAGTGAGAGTAGCCCAGTGAATGTTTATTGAATAAATATGTAATACACTCTGGTCTTGCAGCCCTACACTATTTCTCAGCAATGATTACAGAACAATGTAGAAGCTATGGATAATAATAGTATGAACTAAACCACAGTATCACAGCACTTCCTACTTAACAATGACCACTCAACCCCAAATATCATAGCAAAATATCTGCATTTATATATTTTCTGTGTGAATAATGCTGTTTGGAAGGCTTTAGGTAAATACTCTTCAGTAGTTGAAGGTAACAATCAAATTGAAAGGAAGACAAATTTGGACTTAAGAATCTGTTTTAGTTCACCCCAGAGACGGATATTGATTGTCTACAAGTAATGATGTCGGTATCTGAAAGAGGAGGTAGGGATATACTTTGAAATAGTCTCCTTCTGAATGATGACTCTATTATAAAATACAAATCAGGACTTACAGCTGATCACTACAGAACTATTTGGAAAGAGATTCCTTCGTTCTTTTGTTTGGCTTTGCAATGGGCCAAGCAGTATTCTTGCTGCTTTTCTCTTCCTTTTATGTCATGTGTGTGTGAAATCTCAATATAGATACTTATATAGTTCCCTCTACAAAGCACAGCTGCAGGATTATTGCTTACTGTTACATTCGAGAAAGAAACACAATCGAGAGGCCTAGATCCAGTGAATAACTGATGAGAGAGCAATTGAACTGCCTTTTTTTCCTCTTCTACATTTCCAAATGTATGAGCAAAGTGAAGGACATTTGCATATGCTACACAAATGGAATGCAATCTTAATAATTGGTATTTTTTAACCGAATGCAGATTTGGATAATAACTTTATTAATCAGACTATCAACACATCATCTATTCATGTTTTTATTTATATTTACACTTCTGAATCTGGAATTCATCTTTTAAATACTGCTGTTTAAAAACCTAGAAAATGAATATTACTAACATTGTTATTCCTTTTTACATGTATATATATTTTATTACATATTTACTTTTATAGTTACAAATTATGGATAAGTATGATAATTGTTCATAAGGAAAGGAAATAAGAAGTAGGGGAATAAAAATGGGAGATAGGATTGAAGGGCAGAGAGAGACAAGAAATAAATAAGGAAGGAATGTTTCTATATCCTAGAGATCCTTTCATTTAGCATCATGCTATATGGCCTTATGTATCTAGGTTTTGCTCTATTGCAAATCTCTGCTAGGAGAGACCAAGGTTTCTACTGAGTATGACAAATGAGGGAAACCATTGAGCCTATCTTCCTTGAGTCTGGCTTACTAAATGAAAGGACCTCTCAGATATAGAAACAAAAGCCATATAATGAGTGATTGTTGTCCTTAATGTACTATGTTATCTCTCATCTCTTTTGCTATCCCTTGATTATCTCATATTGTTACAGTATCTTACTGTGTTATCTGATATATTGGATATATTTGTATTTGGTTATTTCAAATTGGATAAGGAAAGGGGGAAAACAAGATGAAGGGTGGGAGTGGGGGGGAAGGGAAATGGGGACCAAGACATGAGAAAGGGTATCAATGTATGTGAATTAATGTACCTTCTATCTGGCAAATATAACCCTTCTATTAATTACAATAAAAATATATGAAATAAGAAAAAAAAGAAGGAAGGAATGAAAGGAAGGGAGAAAAGAAGGAAGACTAAGAAAAAAGAGGGAGGGATGGAAGAAGGAAGGAAAGAAGGAAGGAAGGAAGAAAGTAAAAAGGAAAGATCCTCTTAACATGTGAATTTAAAACTGAAGCTAGCCCTCTGCTGCAACCTGCTGACAAAAAGAAGAACTGCATATGAAAAAATATTTGGTACTGGCAACAGAAGGATACATTAAATGCTCATTTTAAATCCAATAGTCCTCCTGATTTCATTCAAAACATCACCAACTGGAAATACGTCTGAAGCAAAAGTATTCATATTGTCTCACACTTAGAAAACAAGATTACATAACACTGAAATAGATGGTGTGAAGTTGATATTATTCTTCCTTATGTGGGATATAGATGGATATTCTAAACCAAACAGTTGTAATCTGGCCCCTAATCAATCCTCAGTCAGGTAAATACCCTCTAGAGAAGCCCATTTTTCCACAGAGATAGAGGAAAAATAAATCTCATCCAGGAGACTGGCCTTAACAACCAAGGCTAAAGATTTAGATTGTAGTTAGGTAAATATATATATATATATGATATTGTATAATTTAATTATAAAATATTGTGCCTTATTATTTATTGCTTTTGTTTTTGTTTTTCCATAGCAATTTTTTTTGTCGGTCATGGGGCTTGAACTCTGGGTCTGGGGACTGTCTCTGAGCTCTTCAGCTCAAGGCTACCCCTTGATCTACAACACCACTTCTGGTTTTCTAATGATTAATTGGAGATAAGAGTCTCAGGGTCTTTAGTGCCTGGGCTGGCTTTGAACCTTGATCCTCAGATCTCAGCCTCCTGAGTAGCTAGGATTACGGGCATGAGCCATCACGCCCAGCTTCCATTGCAATTTTAAGGAACAGTACTTTTAAAGAACAGCAACTTAGGAGACTGAGACTGTTGCTGTTCAAGACCCAAGCAGAAAAGTTTCCAAGATGAATTGGAATGTACATGTTATCTGGCTTCTAACAGCCTCATATAGGTAGATGGTGTATCAACAGTAATGAACCATTAACTCTGGAAACATCACTCAGCCTTCAGAGAGTGAGGCCTAGTGTTGAAAGCCCAGTTACAAAACCAGAACGGGATTTCAGGGATTCTGGAACAAGAAAAACTGAACCCTAAAGAAAATTAACAATGGGAGGTAGGTATATTATTTCACGTCCTCTTAAACTTCTTTAATCAGTGTTGTGTGATTTTTATTATAGAGGTCTTAGACTTCCTTAGTTAAATTTCTGATAGATACTTTTTAGCAATTATAAAGTGGATTGCTTTCAGAAGTTTTTACAAACAGGGAGGAGGATGTATAAAAATAAAATTTTCTCCAACAGTTTAAAATAAAAGTAATGTATAAATGACTAAAGGACCTAAATAGCTTTTGTACCTATGTTGACATATTAGTCTATAAATAAGGTTAAGAAAACTAGGAGGAAAATGAATTCAAACAAAATGGGAAGAAAAATACCCCAAATTTATGTTTAAACAGCAGCTTATAAATATAAATAGGAAAATACTATATAAGTATAGAAAATGAGTTAGAAGTTTAGTAATATTATAGTTCTCTTTATCAAATTTTTATCTAATGCCATGATAATTCTTTAGTAAACACCCATTCGTAAGCTCTTTAAACCAGATGATCAGATTTCCGTGCACAAGAAATTCAGGAACTGGGTGGTTAGCTCAGTGGTAGAGTATCCATCTAGAATTCCCCAGGCTTTGGTTTTCAGTACCAAAACTGTGGAAAATAGAGAAAATGAGAAAGAGAATTTCCGTGAGGATGAGATAAAGCCAGAGTACAGGAACAGGTCTAAAAGGGAGGCTAAGACATTCACCCAACAACAACAACAAAAACTAGGCAGTGCACTCCCAGAGTGTATGCACTGTGAAATGTATGTTACCTCTTCTAGCATCATCTTTCATTTAAATTATAAATCCCAGGGCCGTGAGTTTGACCTGGTGATAGAATGCTTGCCTACCATGGACAAAAATCTGGGTTCCAATTCCTCGGTACCATATATATTTTAAAAAATGCCACACATAGTGTTGTGGCTCAAGAACTGCTCAGGCCCTGAGTTCAAGCCTCTGGACTAGAACAAAAAGTGGGGTGTAAGAAACTGTGTAAAATTTAAATCCCTTTGCATTATGATTTTATAGAGTAACAGACCGTATACTATGTACTGGTGTTTTTTTTCCTAAATCTTTTAAATCTTGTGAACTGGACGTATCAAAAATGATCATTTATGTCAAAAGTTTAGCTGTCCATAGATGTTTGGATGTGGTGTGGAAGCATTAAGTCTATTGAGGAGGGAGGAAACCACAAAATAATATGGAAACAACATGTTATTAAGGAGGAAAAAAGATGAGTCTCCTATTCCTTACTTCTGATACCTAACAGAAATTCTTTTGCCACATTCCAGTAAGGAAGCACATCTATATCCTCTGAGTTCTATAATATCCAACTAGTAGGAATCATGCCTGGGAAATGACTTTAGGAAGTACTTGGTGTGCCAGGTATGGTGATACATGCCTGGAATCGCAGGTACTGAAGACACAGAGGGAGATGGAGCATGGCCACAGACCATGGATCACAGTTTGAGACCAGCCTTTCAACAACAAGTCAAGTCAGAGCTGTGCGTTGTTTCTAAGGTAACTACACCAGTTGAAAGTTTTCTGTCCTCACATGACAGTCATAAAGCTGAGGACTGGGGACTCTCCCTCCACTCTCATAAATTCCCCTTTGTACCAGGGTAGAAAATCTTCCCCAGAAGAATCTTAGAAAAACATGTTTCCCTTGTATTCACTTGTGAATAAGTGTATCATTTATACCACCGCCAGTGACTGGAAAATTGGGCTGGGCACATCTCAGCTAGTTTAGGGTAGTTCAGCCTTATCTGCCCAAAATCAAGTGTCTGGAGGAATGGGATTTGGCGAACAACTTCACTCAAGAAAACAGTTGTCTCTCATAGCAGAGTCAATGTGCAAATATTTTGTACAGCAGTTCAAATCAACCCAATGCCTTTTTAAACATGACGTTGATTATGCTCACATGGGAACTAGTGAAACTGTATATCTACTATACATAAGAAAATAGGATGAAAACATGGACTGAGGTAGCTAAAAATCCATAACATAGCCCTAAGAAATGTGTAGAAGTACCACAGCGCTATCATGAAAAAGGCTATTTATTGCATCTCCAATAATCATGTTATAGATAGTTTTGGATACATTGCTATAATTTGTAGCCATGAATTAATAACTACAGCTATGATTTGCCTAGCCCAAGAGTGCTTATGGCTTATAATTTCCAGAATTTATAATACAGAAGCTAAGGGAAAAAAACATCTAGAAAATCACATCAGTCAATGCATTTGCAAAACTATAATTTTAGTTTATAATTCTAAGATAATGGCCTTCAGATTTTCTTGGCCTCTAAGAAATTAAGTATCACATTTGGCTAACGTGAGAGACTTGATACTAAATTAAATGAAATTATTAAATTTAACAATTAGTTGCCATTCTGTTGGATTCAAGGCTACAGACAGACACAACCTTGGGAGAGAAGAAACTTCTCAAAGGAGAAAATAGGCTCCTGAAGTTGTTAGAAGATCTGAAATACAAATTACTCAGAGGTAGAAAAAAAATCAATAGCCCAAAATTTCTTGCATATAATAAAAAGAAAAATCCATGCCTTAGTTTCCCAGTCCTTACTATTAAAATGATCCGATGCACTTGGAAAGTAAATGTAAAGAGAATCAACAGGATTCTCTAGCTATATATTCATCCCAGCCTTGAATCATTGTGTCTAGCTATTTTCTCTTTTCCTTCTCTTCAGAACAGCTGACAGCTAAAATTGGCCTGCAAACCCCCTCCCATCTGACTCTTCTGTGACCCAATTGAGGCTTCCTAGTGCGAAAGGCACAGAAGGTTCCCTAGTGAGGAGCCAGCATTGGGCACTTGTTTACTTCTTTGTGTCTCAGCACAAATGATGACACCACTAGAAAGAATCTGGGGAATAATGTTTCTTTGTTGTGGTGCTGTCGGCACACCTGCAGGGTCAGTGGTTGTATTGTCTGTGGTTTTTCTCATATGCCAGACCAGATGAGAAAGCCATTCTTGTTATTGCTTTGTGAGTCAAGATATCAGCAGCCCATTCTGACCCCCCACAAAATGCGAGCAGTAATATGTGTGTGCAATTTAGGACTCTTGGAAATGATTAAGCTTGTCTGTTTTAGATTTTCTAGCGAATGTTGATTAGGACAATCTCTCCACTGCAGTGTTCATGGAGATGTGGCATGACTTTAGTAAGTTCTGCTTTTCATTATGCTATGAAAAGTTCTTCCTAAGCATAAATTATTGACTGCATTGGAGTGAATTTTTCAGAAATACATTCTTTCTTGTTTCTCCCCTTGTGACTGATCAAAGAGAAAAAATTTCAAGCTGTAACAAAATTACCTGGAAAATCTATTACTGAAAATTGACCTGGAAATTGCTAATTTACTCCTCTAATAATACATTACATATTTTAGACAATGAACTGCCCTATAGAATTAAAAATATATTGCCTCCAATTTGCCATTCATATTGAAGCTCACTGGAGGTGAACCAATTATAGTTAATAAGCTGAATACATTAGTAGTAATTAAGAATGCAGAATTAGTGTGTTTTCTTTATGAGAAAATAACACTTTGCCCTTCAAGAACACCATTAGTATGACAGGACTAGTTTAGAATTCCAGATGGGTTGCCCAAGAAGAATTTTCCTTATCTTATCAATAATCATTACATTTGGTATGCCTAGGAGATTTGAGATAGTCTGAGTCATTTTTACAGTCTGAACAATTCCTTTTCGAGTGGAATTCTGTGGTATAAATTACTGTCCTCTCAAGAGGACTGAAAATTAATAGTTGTCATATTTTTGGCAGTTTGGGAGAAGAACAAGGAAATACAGTCTCACATAATCTGATGTGGACTGCCAACATTTATTCAGTGCATTTCATAAACAATGAAACATCTATTTCATTTGTACCACTGTTGGATAAACTCAGAGCCTCAGGGAGTTCTGGTTCACAGATGTGACAGAAATCAGATTTCAACAAGCTTTTGAAACCAAAATATTCATTTATGTGAGTACACATTCCTAATATGTATGTAGGTCTATATTTCTATGCAAGCATCTACAAATTAAGTGGCAATTGTTTAATTTTGTTAAGGACTTTGATATCAAAGGCATTAATTTATTTGCAATATTTTAGATTCATGACAATTGTACAAAAAAGAATTTCCAAGTTGCAGTTCAGCATAGTGACAGGCTGCAAGCTGAAACTGTTTAGTTCTGGGCTGTCATATTTAGAAGGTTCTTTTAGTCCTTAAGCAAAATGGTTAAACTCTGGGAACTTTTAAGCCATTTCATTTTTAATCTGTTTTTCATACATAACTGGTTTAAAAGATTGGTCAAGTAGCATATGAAAGTGTATAGTGCACTGAAAACATGTAGTCCATAAAATATCAAAAGTAGCAGGAATCTAAAGGGGCAGCATACACACACACACACACACACACACACACACACACATATGCATGTGTATGTATGCATGACAATATGTATGTGTGTGCAAGCACATGCGCACAGAATGTGTCTGCATTGGAGAAGATGGGGTTGCCATGGAAACTGGTACTCACACGATGTTCCTTCCCCCTTTCTAAAAACTGGATTCTAGAAAGAGCTCTCTCAATCCCCAATTCTGCATTTCACATTATACTGTAATTTCAAACTCGCTTGGTGGATACATAATTTTGACAGAGCAGGAAACCTGAGAAGTTCTCTGCAACAGAACCGGCTGTTTCCTATCCAATGAGAAACAGGTGTGCACTAAATTGGGGGCAGAAATTCACACTACCTGTGAAATAAAAGTAGGAAATGTCAGGAACTTGCAGAAAACTGTGTTACCAACACTATTTCCAACACTCAAATGCATTGAATAATATCATCCACCATTATTAAGTCATTCTAAGACTTTCTGGCTCATTTCTCCTTTATACTTGTGTTTCCATCTTTCTGGATGTGTCAGTATTTGTAGTGGCATTTAGAAGAATAGCTTGATTTAGAACAAATTATGATTAGGAGATGTGTCACAAGGTAACTTAGAGAGTAGTTGTTAAACTAAAATAAGCAATAAAGAAAATGGACAGACCACCTGTAAAATTAATCATATAGATGTTTTTACCAAGGGTACAAATTTTATGTTAATAAATTCTGGTAATTATGGGCTGGAGTTAAATATAGCTCCATGATTCTAAAAGGAAAAGCTAGAGGTTAATTTAAAAAGAGCTTTGTAATGTTTTAAAAATAAAGTTTTCTTCAAGATGCAGAATTTCTGTCTCATAAAGCAATGTTTGCCTGGATCCAACGAAATTGAGAAGCTGCTGTGGCTTGAATCCACGGGCTGAAGCTTGGTAATCAAGAGTGTTACACTAGGGAGATGATGGGATTTTTAGAAGGTAGGGGCTAGTGGGGGCTCTTTGAGTTGTACTGTGTGATGTCACAGTAACTTTTCAGGAATTCCTCAGGAGCTCACCTGGCCCCATCTACCTCTCTTCAAGATGAAATCTCTGCTCATTCAAGGATTCACACCATTGCTATCTGTACCATAAGGCATGTGATCCCCATAAGAGCTTGTAGGATAGAAGCATGCAACAAATCAACTATGTCAATGTTTTTAAAAAATTATTTTCTTTTCATGGTGATGTAAGTTATATTCATAAGGTAACATTTTTACCACACCCATTTCTTCCTCCCACTTTCCCTCTCTTCACCCCTTGTCTTGAAAATATCCCTGTTACATTGGTTCCTTTGTCCTTTGTCTCCTCGTCTTTCTTTCTCCCTTCCCTTCCCCATTTCAAATAAACCAATAAATGTATATACAATATACCAGATACCAAAGTCAAATACAGCAACAACACGGGATAAACCATAAAGGAAAAAAATGAGGAAAGAAATAACTTCACATAGTACATTAAAAACAACAACCATGAAGATAAAGCTCTTGTTTCCATATCCTGGAGCTCATTTCATTTAGCCTCATTCTATATGGCCACATGCATATAGCTTTTGAGCTATTGTGATCCTCTACTAGGATCATACTAGACACATACTAATTGTTACAAATGAGGGAAACCATGGAACCTCTATTTCTTTGGGTCTGACTTACTTTACTTAATATGATTTTTTCCAACTCTTTCCATTTCTTTACTAACAAGGAGATGTCATTCTTTTTGATGGCAGCATAGAATTCCATTATGAAACAAAAAGGAGCATCCATAACACCAGCTCTTTGGGACAGAGCAAAGGCAGTATTCAAAGGTAAATTTATAGCTCTGATTTTGAGCTCTTGGAAAATTTATAGCTCTGAGTGCCTACATCAACACATTGGAGACATCTCAAACCAACAACTTAATGATACACCTAAAACTCCTGGAAAAAGAGCAACAAACCAAACCCCAATCCAGTAGAAGGAAACAGATTATTAAAATTAAATCAAAATTAAATGAATTAGAGCCTCAAAAAACCATAGAATGGATAAAACAAATAATTGGTTCTTTGAAAAAAAATTAACAAAATTGACAGACATTTAACAAATCTTACCAAAAAAAAAGAGAATACACCCAAGTAAACAAAGAGATGAGAATGGAAATATCATGAAAGAAATTATCAAGATCCAGAACATCATAAATGAATACTTTTGAAACCTTTATACCAGCAAATTTGAGAATCTGGAAGAAATGGAAAAATTTCTAGCAAATATTGATACACCCAAACTAAATCAAGAAGATCTAAACAAACTAAAAGAGATCCATTTCCAGTAATGAAATAGAAATGGCAATAAGAGACCATTCATCCAAGAACCTGATGGATTCACAGCTGAATTCTATAAGGCCTTCAAAGTAGAATTCACACCAATACTGCCCAAACTCTTCAATAAAACTGAAAGCACAAGTTCTCTACCAAACTCATTCTACTCACCCTCATCCCAAAACCAGACAGGGACTCATCAAAGAAAGAGAACTATAGACTTACATATTTTGTTACAGTGACACAAAGCACACTAACACAGGAACCTGCATTTCCTAACATATGCCCCTAAGACTAAAACCCTAAAGCTCACTGATTTATTCCAGTAATAGTAACCCCACTACATAACCAAATAAGCATGCAAAATCTTTAGGCAGTGGATAGAAAGTGTGATGTGTTGCAGAAACATTAATTCATGGTGTTGACCATACCAAATTCTTAAAAAATATAGTCTTCACAAAATTTTCTTCTAACATTGCTAAATACACTAAATGAAAATGCACTCATTCCACATCCATGTTTGGTGAGGAAATATTTCAGATTTGTAGAGATTGAATGAGTTGTTAAAATGAAAATAATCTTAAAACAAAAATAACTAAACTGGGCACCGGGGCTTACGCTTGTAATCCTAGCTACTCAGGAGACTGAGATCTGAGAATGGCGGTTCCAAACCAGCCTGGACACTAAAGACATTTATTTTCAATAAATCACCAGAAAACCAAAGGTGGGGCTTCGGTTCAAAGGGTAGGGTGGTACTCTTGAGCTGAAGGACTTAGGGACAGCACTCAGGCCCAGTGTTCAAGCCCCATGACCCCCCAAAAAACACATGACTAGGGCTGTAAAAGATTAATTGTCAAAACTATCTAAAGAAATTTTTGTGCATCAGAAATTGGGGTAAAACTCGGAGAATACAAGAATTTATAAAGACAAACTTTGTAATAAAAAAAAAGAATTGAAGTGTCAGTATGGAAAAGCTTAAAACAATATTGAACTTCCTTATATTTAAATATTATAAAATTGATTACCCTTTGATATGATGGCTATGACTGAGCCCTGTTCTCTAAAATTCAGTATCATGGTTTTCACTGGAATAATGAGAGATTTATTCAATAGCAAAAAAAATAATCAATAGGTATAATAAAAATATTAGTGGGCATTTCATGCCAGGGTATTCTAGTAGCATTACAGCACTCTTTTAATGATGTCTTTATGGAAGTCTGAGGTAATAAGTTAATTATCCACATTTTACATACATCTAATTAGTCATTTCAAATTAAAATGGGAATAAAATGCCTGCTTAGCAACTATAAAAATGTATCACAATTTAAGTTTTTAAAATATGAACAGTCATTTTGTTTCTATCTGTTGGGAAACTATATGTGAGATGACATTAATTATGACTTCTAATTGTCTAATAACTATTTCTCATCAAAGTACTTAAATAAAAGCTTCTACATGTTTTAAACAATATTAAATATTGCTTATTTAAAGTTTTGACATTTCTTTGAAATACATTTCTAGTCACTAATTGGAGAATTTTGTAGGCACTTATTTATCAAAGTCATTGTTAAAATTTTTGAATATATTCACCACAAATCTAGCTTCTTTGAGATCACTACTAGCTCCTTTTCTTTGGAAATGTAGCAATTTGTTGGCTATACACTGAAGCTACAATCTGACCTTTAAAGACCCCACTCATTTTTATTCTTTTCAGGATTCAGATTTCCCACTCATCCAAAATTTTCATATATTGTTAAAAGTTTAATTAGGTGACAGTGCCAGGTATGGTTCAATAAAATATAACTTGCAAAACTCTAGTGAAAATCAATCATATAATTATACTCAAGGCAAATAAAATTTAGAAACTTCATACAATAAGCAACTTAGTAAATTAGATAAAAACACAAATAAATGTCAAAATATATCTGTTTTACTGCTGGTTTTCTGAACTAATAAGCTGTGTGCTGTGCAGAAATACTCTCAACATTCCTAGCTTCAATTTAAAGAATGGAAAAATGTAAATATATCTTTCTATTTATAATATATAGAGCTTTAAATATGTATATATATTTAAATATATAAATATGTATAGCATGTCTATACCTATATAAATATAGGCATATATTCTAATATATAACTAAATGTATGTGAAGATATACATATTTAAATATATAGGTATATAAATATACAGATATTTAAATGTATAAGTATAGAGTAGATATTTAGTTATAGATAGATACATTAAATATATCTATATTTCTTTCTGTATATTTCTAAATATATCTATCTGTATATATATGCGTATATATTTATATATATATTATCCTGTCTACTTTATCTTGCAGTTGTAAGTGTGGCAAAAGACAGTTGCAAGGATTAATGTCAGATGTTGAACAAAATTATTTCAGCTGACTATGCATCTGTGGGGGGGAAGAGAGAGAGAGAGAGAGAGAGAGAGGAAGAGAGAGAGAAAAAGAGAGAGAGAGAGAAAGAGAGAGAGAAAAAGAGAGAGAGAGAGAGAAAGGAGCAAATTTTCCCCACTCTCTAGGCTGCCTTAAATGATGGCCCTATGTAGCCAAACCCTGCTACAGGCTCCCAATACTCAGATTCTCAAATTCTCTCCAGAATTTTTTTGAGTAATGTCTGCATCATGTCTCATTCATCTATTTGGCATAGCTAAGTATGTGACAGTTGGAGCTGTACTAAAATATGAGTAGACATTTTTCTTATTATTCCCTAGCAATGATTTACATGATTGATTTTAATTGATTTAATTAACTGTAAATATGTTTCATTAACTTAGATTATTAAAAATATCAAAAGTAAAGTCATTCCCATCCTAACACTAAGAAATAGTGAAGTGTGTCGGTGTCAAAGAACTAGCTGACAGCTGATGAACCAGATGCACTGAACTTCAGAGAGCACAAGCTCTCGCAAGATCCCACAGGGCATAGAAAGTGGGGCAGTCATTCAAACAAGTATAAAAAATATAGTTTTAGTCAGGCACTAGTGGCACACACCTGCAATCCTAGCTACTCAAGGAAGCTGAGATCTGTGGATCACAATTCCAAATCAGCTCTTTCCAAAAAGTCCATGAGACTCTTATGTCCAATAAACTACTCAGAAAAAGCCAGAAGTGGTGCTGTGGCTCAAGTGCTAGAGCACTACCCCTGAACACAAAGTGGCTCAGGGGCAGCATCCAGGCCCTGAGTTCAAGCCCCAGGACTAGCAAAAAGAAATATATATATATATATA
This sequence comes from Megascapheus bottae, assembly GCF_031878675.1. NCBI lineage: Eukaryota > Metazoa > Chordata > Mammalia > Rodentia > Geomyidae > Megascapheus > Megascapheus bottae. The sequence continues at coordinate 29,713,275 of NC_143529.1, read as the reverse complement.
TTCTTTACAATACAAAGTATATGTAGTATATAATATCAAATATTTGCCTTTCAATACATCAATTTTAATAGAAATATTAAATGGATGAAAAAGACCAGCAAAATCCCCCTTAGCTATTAAATCTGATGTTTCATCATTACTTTACCCAAGACAGTTTTATGTAGATTTGAATATTTCTGTAATAAAAAGCAATTTATGATACTTGAAATCAAAATATATACAGAGTTAAATGTGGACTTTCTTTTTATTATAGAGACATTCAAATTCTGGACATCTTTACAATTGATGTTCATAATCTCAGCATGAGAGAGATGTCTATTAATTTCAACACTCTGCACAAAGAATACTCTCTCGTGTCTCTTGTAAATGTTCCCAAACTAACCACAAGATCCCTGGCTTCCACTACTCTCTATTCCTATGTGAACAAACAGATCAAGGCATGTAGATACCACTCTTCTCCCGGCTTAGTATTGCAAACTCACTTCACTTTTTCTTCAACTGAAAAAGGAGCTAACATGGTCAGAATTAAAATCTGTGACCCACAACAAAGAGACCACCCTATCAGTGGTCTCTCCCTAGAACTGTCAGACGCTGTTGGGAAGCAACAGTAACTGGTACAGCTGTTTCCTTGGCGTGCAACTAAATGTAGTGTTACATTTCACTGCCTGAGGGAATTACAATTCAAGAATTGCCACTACAAACAGTAGTACTGAATGAGAAATTCTTTTTTTTTTAACTTACTCAATTCTACAAAAGTATGTGTAAGTGGGAAGTCATTTATATGTTTATAAACAGCTAAGCAAAAAAAATCTTCAAGATTAAATTTTGCTAAAGTAAACATCAAGTATTGAGTCATTGTTTTATCAATTACTCCACTGAATTTCAATAATGGTTCAGGCATAGAAGAGATTTTGCCATATTATAACACAGGCGTCTAGACCTTTGGTGATTGTCATCCATTCTTTCCAGTCATCTGTAGGTGATCCAAGAAGAAATGGAGATAAGGATAGAAGAGTTGCTTCTACAAAATTAGTTTTAAATAAAAATTGAAATGAATTGATCATCACCATTTCTTCACAAATGAAATGTGTCTATTTCTTTTTTCATATATAAATTAATAGAAGGGTTACATTATATTCACCAGATAGAAGGTGCATTACTTCACATACATTGATACTCTTTCTCATGTCTTGGTCCCCATTTCCCTCCCCCCACCCCCACCCCTCAACTTGTTTTCCCCCCTTCCCTATCCGATTTCAAATAACCAAATAAGCATTGATACAATATATCAGATAACAAGGTAAAATACTGTAACAATATGAGATAACCAGGGACAGCAAAAGAAATGAGAGATAAGATGGAATTAAGGACATCAATCACTCATTATATGGCTTTTGTTTCCATATCTTGGGGGTCCTTTCATTTAACATCATTCTAAATGGCCTTTGTGTCTAGGTTTGTTCTATTGTAAATCTCTGCAAGGAGAGCTCAAGGTTCATGTGTCTATTTCTTCAGCAATACCTATTCACTATTATTTACTGGGAAATGTCACTTTCCATATCTCAAAATGTAGATTTTCTAATCATACTCTTAAGTAATACAATACAAAGAGATATTTTCAAGTTTTGGCCAGTGAATCTAATATTATATCAGTTCCAAACTTTTAATGCTTAGTTTAAAAAAAAGAAATTTATACAAAAAAGCTTCTTTTACCAAAAAAGTGAATAATGTCTATTACGTAATCAAATATTACATATACATGTTATTTTCAAACAGTAATAAACAAAAAGTCACATTTGCTAGATGACATCATTATTACTGAGCATTAGCAATCATGATTTCTCTCTTTCAAAGCACTGTAAATGAGAAGGCGAGTTTGGACTTAACTGCATCTGTCAAATGAAAGAAAGCTCAACAGGAGGGAGTCAGGTTCTAGCAGGAAAATAGAAGCTCATATGATGATTTCAACAGAAAAAAATTAACCAGTGAGACTACTTCCATATATGTGTCAAGAACTAAACAAGCATAGAAAAGAGGGTAGAAAACCTCAGAGCATTGCAGCTGCACACAGCTGCTTGGCCTCAGGCCTGGAGGGATGGCAAAGGGAGGCACTTGTCCAATAGAAACCAGATCCCCTCAGCATGAGCTCGCCAGCGGGCTTAGAACAACTGACAAGCATCAGGTACTATTTCAGTAACCACACTCAGTGAAAAAAAAAAAAAAGGAAGAAATACATGCTCATTTTTTTTTCTTTAGTTTTCTGTCAGAATACTTTTTTGACAACTATAGCCAAAAGTGCATTGTCAGTGCTGCCTGGAAAATTCCCATTTCACATGGCCTGCTACAATGCAGAAGAGAGCAAGGAAAGCCTAGATGATTCTAAGGACTGAGAAACAAGTTGCCAGCAGATAAGTGCTGAAATCCAAGTTCCTTGCTTGTTTTAATTACTTTATTGCTGCAAATAGCATGAAACAAACATATTCAGAATTAGCCATTATGTTACATTCATTCTCCCAACCAATTCTCATTGCATAACTCTAACGGACGACATGAGGTGTTGATTCTGGGGATGTGTAATGACCAGCACAGATGAAGCTCCTGCCACTTAGGACATATAATCAGGCTAATTGCCTGACGTCTCCAGCAACTATTGCACTCATACAAACCAGAAACCACCACTTCAGTAGCCCAGAACAGCACTCCTTCCACCAAGTTATTTTGGCCGTTTTGTGGTGTAAGTGCGAATGTCTCCCCTTAGACGTCTGCTGTTGCTAAAAGCTTTGTGCTGTGTTTCTATGAGACCCGATATGCAAAACCCACCTTGCCCTTCTTCAGTGAAGTTGTTCTGCCTTTGAAAGTTGTTAGCAAGCCTCTGGGATTCGCTTTTCAGAGTAAGAAAATTGCCAAGGGTTTAATCCAATCCCTCTCTACCTTCTTCCCATGCAGGAGGCCTTTTCACAGTAGAAACTTCAAGGTAACTTTAAATGGCCAGGTCTGCAGAGCAGATGAAAAGCATATGCTGTTTCCCCTCTTACCGGAAACCACAAAAAAAAACATTCCATTGCTTAAAATGGAAGACTGAGAACACTAACCCCCAAATACACCCTTTGTGAGATTCTGCACCTCCCTAGTTTAAGCCCCATAGAAGCTTTTCTTGCTGTTCTAAGTCCTATAACATCTTTCAGAACAGAAATAAAATAGTAAAAGTATAGGACAACACAAGAAAAAGGCCCACCCTCCAATTACTAATGATAATTATATTATTATGGTTATAAAATACCTTCTATGTCATACCCCTGCTTCCAGACAGAAATGGCAGAAGTGACAGCAAAGTTGGAAGTGAGGTTATTTTATCTTCATCTTACCTGGGGACAGGTCAAATGTCAGTAGACCAATAAATGTAGTTTAAATAGATTATTTTAAAGTTAACGGGTAAACAATAGAAAGTCTACAAATAATGGAATTTGCAGGAATTAGAAAGAAAAAGAAAGGCTAAGCAGTGTGTAGTAAAGTCTCATTTTTCATATAAAGGGATTAGAGAGTCAAGAAATTATAGAGGAACATATTAAGTATAAACTTAGTTAACTGACTCAAATGAAAAAAAACAGGAATGATTAAAAGAGAATGCTTCTGGTTAATGAAATAAGGGAAAGAAGTGAAGTACAAATTTTGCCTTTCTGTAATTTTTTGTTTTCTTCATGTCTTATTTGATATAAAGTGTTATAAAAGAGAAATTGATATTTTAGAGTAAACCCTTGATATCATTGTGGATTTTTATAATATATCACTATAATTATTTTATTTCTAATCTGAAGAACGTATTTTAAATGGCTGTTTTCTACAGTCTCTACTAATGTTCGCATTAAAATAATAAGCAATTCTGTAGGCACAGAATATGTCAGTCAGGCTCTGAGAAACTGGAATGAAGCAGTTAATCACAACAGAAAAATGTGTGTTCTTTTGGGGGTTTTTTTGCTTGTTGATCATGGGGCTTGAACTCTGGGCCTGGTCACTGTTCCTGAGCCTACTTCCCTACCCCTAGAGCCAAAGCACCATTCTCAGTTTTCTAGTAGTTAATTGGAGAGGAGTCTTTAGTGCCCATATTGGCTTTGAACTGTGATTCTCAGATCTCAGCCTCCTGAGTAGCTAACATTACAGGTGTGAGCCACTGCACCCAGCAGAAAATTGTGTATTCTAATTTAGCTGTTTGATGTGTAAACATATCCAAATGTTAAAGTAATATACATGTTTAAAATATCAGTCAAATTTACAGAATTAATAATGAAGTATTGTTTTCCCACCAGAGAAGTGATTCTGTTATTTTTAGCTTACTTATGAATTTGTATCTGAAATGGAGAGGTGATATTTGAATACATACAAGGCAAAATATCTATAATCTCCAAAAAGCCATGGTTGTATAGATAGACACATTGGGGTCCTTTCTACCTACCAGTCACCTTCCTGAAAACTGATATATTTCTTTAAAAAAAAAACCATTGGGGATTTTTTTTCCAATTATCTTTAAGCCGTTGTACAAAGAAGTTGTCATTCAACAAAGCAGTTTATGATTCGACAGTGCATCCTGACCGGTGTCGCACCTTTCTAGCCTTTCTGGATCAATTCTCTTCACTCATCTTCTGTCTGGGTTTGATTCTGGATTATTTCCAGTGAGTCAGTCCTCAGTTGTTCCTTATGCTTCTAGGTCTTTCTAAACATGGAATAGAATCCAATAGTCCCTGGTTCCCCAGGCTTGGGTGCCCATCCTGACTCAGTTCTTTGTACAGAGAGCCAAAGGACCTATACACAGTGTTCACTCTTGACCTTCCAGAGTAAGATGGAGTCACACCACACTTCAGCCACAGCGCTGAGCCTTCCTCACAGGGAAGGGTGTTCCATGCTTCCTCATCCTCCCATCGAAATTGAGATTTCCTCAATCACTAAATTCTGTTCTGCTTCATAAACTATATACCCATAAATCTTTTGTCTTAACCCTTAGGCTGAGATTTGCAGGATTCAAGAGAGATGTTATCACAGCTCATCACTGCCAATTTATCAAATGATATAGCTGTATATATAATTATTTTTCTTTTCCTGCTGCATTTTATTTCATTTAACTTTGAATTCTTTATTTTTTTAATTATTTTAAGCAGTTATACAAAGGCAATACCATAGAAAAAGCAGTGCATGAATACAATGTATCTTAGAGTTATCCCCAACAACATCTGCATCTCCCTTCATCCCACCACTTCCTTAATTTACTTAGTTTTGTGATATGCACAATAAATTCTTTCACCTATTTATCTATTTATTTGTTTGCTATCGTTATCATAAAAGTAATGTACAGTTATATAAGTCAGGTAAAGAGTACATTTCTTTTTGGACATTGGCATCCCTTCCCCACTGTCTCCCAGTTTTCCTCCCCCATCTCACCCACAAGTTATATAATGAATTTTTGACTGCATTCACTCTCCCTCCCTCTTTATCTTTCCCCTCTACCCTCCTAGCTCCAGCTCTTGGATGCACACACTTCCTGGTGTTGATTTTGTTGAGCTTTGGCCTAGCCTTCCTATAAGATTGTATTATTTGTGCTCTCTGTCAAGCCTATTATGCTTCAGTTAATTCAAGTGCGACCACTTGTATACCACTCAGCATGCTTATTTATAGATTTATGGGCACATTCTATATACCACAAATGAGGAAAACCATGAAACCTGTATTCAAAGTATCTAAATTAGTGGAAAAAAGAGAAATAAAACAGCTACTAAAAATGAAATAAGTTTTGAAAAGCTTTATATTTCAAATTAAACATCTCATCTGTCAACATTTGGGACAAACAAGCTCTGGCTTTTCTTTTCTATCTAATTTGGAAATAATTCACAGAATTAGATTTCATAGCCTAGCCTTTGCAACTGCTAAGATATCTCTCTGTATATCTATGAGAGTGTTGAGAAGTTACAGCATGGATCTATCCATGTCAGGGTTTCATTTTTTTTAGTAACTATTTTCTTATCTAGAGATATCCATCCTACTTTTCTCTATGTAAATTTTCATTCCATTTCACCTGCTTGAAACTCTCATTTGCAAGATTAAGAAGTCATAACTCTGATCATCTATGATGGGTCTCATGAGGGAGTTTCTGGGAGAGAGGGACTTTAAGTTGGAAGGAAGGAGTTTCTATGTTCCATCCTTCCCTAACCTATGGCATGGAGGAAGTGCGCAAAAGCAGAACATCCCATCTGACTAGACAGAGAGCAACCCTTCACTGACTGAATGACACATTCATCTACAAAGGTACTTTGTAGTGTTTGGTTTCCAAATGTTGGCATTCTTACACATGTCCTTGTGAAGAGCCCTGAAAGAGGGTTTCTGTTGCATGAGTTATGCCTAGTTCTGGAAAGGCCTTCCACCAATACCTCTTAGCTCTTTACTACCTAATAGGGCCAACAGCAGACTTCAGATAAAGAGATTTTCTTTTTCAACAAGTGACCACATGAACAGGATATTTGAATAAAGGCTCACACTTGACTATGTGTACAGCAATCACTTAATGTACAGTGAATTTACAAATCCCTGGTATGTCAAATGGAGGAACACAAGGTGTTCCATTACTCTCACCTTTTCTCCCTCAGATCCATCTTACTGCCTCATTGACTGCTTTTCCTCTGCTCAGAGAACACACAGCAAACCTGTTTCCTTTTTGTACAGTCAACACGGCCTCCAACCCAGGAAGCTATGTTCTTTTCCTAGATTCTCTGCTTTATAAAACCCTACTCTTCAATGTATAGTGAGCCTGCTCCTTCCTTTTAGAGCAGGAATCTGTGAGACGTGCCTCTTTAGAGGCTACAAAACACAGCCTCCAGTATTAGGCAATTGTCCTGGTCTCTAGGCCCTGTTCAAGGCTTTATCCTCAGGCCATCTTCCCTAGAGAAGACAGACTAACAACTGAGCCCACTCCCAGAACAGAAGGGTAGCCAAAGAGGGATTGTGAAAGAATAGGGAAGAGTGGTAAAGGAAGAAGACAATGAAGAAGTCTAAGCGTGGTCAGTTCTACTTCAGATCTTGTCCTGAGGGGCCTCAAATGTTCAGCAGCAGCCTACAACTGGTCTTCAGTGGAAGAAGGTTGAAATGATACACAATTCTAGGCATATCCTATCTCTATCTCCAGTCGCGTGTTGGAGTAGTACTCCTTCCTTCTCTACATGGAGAAGAGTAGCTACTGCCACTAACTTTGCTCTTCCTACCATGATGAAAGACCTACCTGCTCACCTTCTTTCCTTTATAACATAACTGATTATTATCTTACATGGTAGCGCTCAGCTCCATGTGTTCTCTGGAATACAACCCATTAATGGGGAAAATGTGCTTCCAGTTTGTAACAGTGTTTTTTCAACTTTCAATACTGATTTTCTATCAATCCCTGCCTATGCAGTCGCTATTCTTAAGGGAGAACTAGAAGCAGTGTGTTAGAGGTGGACAGGCTAAACTCCAGGACAGTATCTATCAGAAGACCTGACAGAGATCAGGCTCTGATGGAAACAATATCTTCAGCTGTCTATATACTACCAGCTTGTTTTGTTCATCAGTTGTTCCCACAAGTATATCCTAGGAGTCCAGCATTTATGACAACAGAGTAATCTCTGGGAATATTGGGGTACGTAAGGCAGAAACAACCTTGTTTCTGAAGTAGTGTACAATGGCCACACCTACACATGAAAACTAAACATTTGACCACAGTTGTGGAGGAAAGGTCAGTGACTTTCTGAGAAGTTAAAAAATTGGAGGTGTGAAGAAGGAAGGTTAGGCAGTCAAGGAGATCAAGGGAGGTTTAGTGCAAATATTGATGAAACTAGTGAGGAGGAAACAAATCAGCTACAAGCTGAGTCTAAGACACTAAATGAGAACCAGCCAAGATGAGATGGAGAGGGTAAAAGGAACCTAGGAAGACTGGGGCTGCAGCAGGAAGTGGATGAAGGCAGGCCAAGTTCTGTTGCCTTCACTGAGATATTTTACCTTGTCTTAAGGCTAAGAGCAACAGAATTCATTGGTGCTCTTTTAGTGATGTGGCAGGAAGATGACAAGTTATGGAGGTTATTGAATTTAGGTTTTTACATTTTTCTCAAGATAGACTAAGAAGAGCAATTAATGGATGAAAATGTATGATGGAAGGTACCTAAATGCAGGTAACTTGTTCGAATGTGGTAAAGCTTCTAGAAGTAATTTACTCAAAATACCAAGAAATGGCCTTCCCAATAGGATATGATTAAGTGGATTAAATAATAATGAGTTCTGTTGAACAAGCCCAAGCTAATGTGGATAGGTTCTCAAACCAAGAGGTGAGTGATTTAAAGGCCAGGATGTAAGGCATTTCCCCAGAAACCAAGAAGCTCACATGAGCTAGTAAGGAGATTCCCAAGCCAGCGAAATTCCTGTGGAAATCAAAGCATGCCTGAAACATAAAGCCTATGATACTGAACAACAGGTGCTACTTCTAATAAATGGCTTCCTACATAATTCTAACTGAGTGAGAACTCACACTAAAGATATAGCCAAAGAGGAATCACAGAGAAACAATATTCTGTTCCACAGGGAACCTGGTAGCATATACAACAGCATCCGTATTTCCAGGTCCATAACTGAATATGAGGTACAATAGAGACAGTCTATAATTTTTCACAGAGACACAGTTGAATACTTTACACTATCAGTGAGGAACAGTAAGGAAATTATAAAGCTGAACTCAGGATTCCTCCTGAGGAAAATGAAAATAATGAAGACTACATTGAATACAAAGCAATATCAACTAAATCCACAACACCACACTGATTATAAATTCTACCAATGTGGTTTGAAGCAGCAGAAAGAAACAATATTAATTTACTAGCACAAAAAAGAAGTAAATCACAGTTTGTACTCTCAATATGCCATGTCAGATAAAAATCTGACATGTGTGACAACAGTGTTTTCTTGGCATTTGTGTTCAGTTAATGCCTTCCACAAACCACTAATAATCAGCTTTCCATGCTTCATAATGATTTCCCTTTTCCTAATATAAAGATCTCACAAAAAAAGAAGTACTTCCAAATTTTTGTAGGAAATTCTTGCTTCTATGCCAAGGTGAGGAAAATCTCCTTTCTTGGGTACAATGAATTTCTCCTGACTCTCTTAATCAATTTCTCTTAAAATTTAGTTCACGAGATTTTTGTGTCTTCAACTGCTGGATGCCTGGGCAAAGTATACAGATTGAGCAATACCACCCAGCAGGATCCCTTCAAGTGGTTGTTTAGGGATGGGAAATATGATCCTAAGTACACAGAGAGTGAACAGATACTCAAACCTCCATGGGCAAGATAAAAAATAATTGCTCCTCAGATTGCTGACTGAGGTAGCTGTAGCCTTCTTGTGGTCCAAGTTCATAATTACATAATCTGGCTGCTTAGAGCCAAGATGCAAAAAGTGTAGCTGAGAGGTAAAGACAAACAGTCAGAAGTTGGATAAGTTACTGAACTTTTCAACTTCTTGAACCAATGCATTTTCCTTTATGTCTGAGTTATTTTCTGGATTGATTTTTCTGTCACTTCCCTAGAGCAATTTTTAACTACTGCTATGGGGAAATAGGAATATTTGCATATAAATTTCTATTCTATCATACATTGAAAGGAAATTGCACAAACAGAAGTGTCACATATCTCCTACATCTTTTTCTTTTTTCTTTTTTCTTTGCCATTCCTGGGGCTTGAACTCAGAGCCTGGATTCTTTGTTCTCAAATGTTCTCAAGTTCTCTACCACTTGAACCACAGTACCACTTTCTGCTTTTTCTGAATGGTTTATTAATGAGTCTCTCAGACTTTTCTGCCCAATCTGGCTTTGAACCATTATCCTCAGATATCAGTCTCCTGAGTAGCCAGGATTACATGCATGAGCCACTGGCATCTGGCTTTATCTCCCACTCTTGTTGAACTACAGCACAATGTCTGAAGCAGGAAGTTGACACTGGTACAATCCAAAGGTTCATTCCAAAATGATCAGTATGGCATAATATGCACATGCAGTATGTGTGTGTATGTGTGCATGCATGCATGTGTGTGTATGTGTGCGTGCAGTACATGGAATTTCATAATCTTTGTAGGCACAAGGCACAGAACTGTTCCATTGCCACCAGATCCCATAGTACTTCCTCTGAAGTCTTAGCCACACACATCCCTGGCTGCCACCAATCCTTTTCTATCTCTGTTATTGAGACCTTTCAAGAAAGTCATGCAAATGGAATCATGCACTGCATAACCACCTGAAATGGACCTCATTCTTTCCCTAAAACTCCTTAAGGTCCAGCCAAGCTACCACATGAACCATTCTTTCTTTTTCTTCCTGTTGCTGAGAGGCACACAATGGTATAGATAGATCCAGCCCATTCCATCAATCACTCATAGAAGAAGAGCTGAACTCCCTCCAGTTTTAAGTTAATACAAATAAAGTTTCTATGCAGGTTTATGTAAGTGTTCTTATGTGAAAATAAAGTTTTATTTCTCTAAGATTGAACCCAAGAGTACAATTAAGAAATGTATGCTAAAAGACAGAACTTTCAAGCAGTCCACACATCCCAAAGACTTGCCCTTTACTGTCTGCCTTGGGCACATTTTTTAACTAAAGCACAATAATGCCATTTCAGTTCTCTTTCATATCTATCCTGTGCAGCATCTATGCCTGAGTTGAGTTACGTAGCATGTTTGTTTGTTTGTTTGTTTGTTCAGATTTCAAACTAAGTAGATGGAATTTTTTCTAAACCTGTTGCCTGGAAACAATGAGCTGGGAGATGAATAACCAGAATTCTTACTCACACAGATGAATTTAAGAAGCCAGCTAGGCCCATTTCAATGGAAGGAAACAGCCTATGATTCATATTGCATAAGCTAGGAAATAGTTCATCAACTATTTTAATGGGTAAGGTATCTTTGAGGTCTCTCTTCCAAACAATTTTTAATATTTAAATTATTGTAAAATATGCCAGCCCAAAAGACTTATTACTTCTATCTTAGAGCATTCTGATGCCACCAAAAAGTCATATTTGTATTTCTTCCATATGTGATATCAAACCTCTCTTTGTTGTCCTTTGGTTAATCTCATGTTGTTATTGTATCTGACTTTGTTACCTGGTATATTGTATATATGTTTGTCTATTTGAAATTGGAAAGGGAAGGGGGGAAACAAGATGATTGGGAGGGGTGGGGAGGGAGGGAAATAGGGTCAAAAACATGAGAAAGGATATCAATGTGTGAGAAATAATGTGCCCACTATCTGGAGAATTTAACTCTAACCCCTCTATACATTATCTTGATAATAAAAAATAAAATGAAAATAAACAACAAAAAAAGACTAAACATAGAGCTCTCCTATGACCCAGCAATACAACTCCTGGGCATTTACCCAAATGTCCAGAAACAAGGCCATATTAAAGCTACTAGCATAACCATGTTTGTTGTAGTATTATTTGTTATAGCTAAGATATGGAACCAATCCAGATGCCCCTCAGCAGATGAATAGATCAAGGAGATGTGGTATTTATACACAATGGCATTCTATGCTGCTGTCAGAATGACATCGCCCTATTCATAAGGAAATGGAAAGACTTGGAGAAAATCATTTTATATGAAGTAAACCAGACCCAAAGAAACAGGCTTCGTGATTTCCCTCATCTGTAATAATTAGTATACATCTAGGATTATCCTGTCTGATGACCACAATAGTTAAAAAGCTATGTACATATGGACATAGCATAATGCTGAGAAAATGAATGAAAACACAAGGTTTATCTTTATGGTTGTTTTCAATGTGTTACATGAAGTTATTTCTTTCCTCTTTCATTTATTTTTCTGCTTATGGTTTATCCCCTGTTGTTGCTGTATCTGACTTTAGTACCTGGTTTATTGTATATACATTTATTTATTTTTTTATTTGAATTAGGGAAGGGAAGGGGCAAAACAAGATGATGAAACAAAGAACAAAAGGTGAACCAATGTAATAGTGATATTTACAAGATAATGCATTGGAGATGGTCTTTACAACTTGAGAGGGGGTAGGGGAAGGGAGATTGGCAGACAAACATGGGAAGGGGTAACAATGTTCAAGAAGTAATGCACTCATTGCCTTACTAATGTAACTGTAACACCTCTATAAATCACCTTGAAAATAAAATAGCATTAAAAAAATCTTCTTTTGGTTTATTTTGTTTTGCTTTAACACTATATTTACTTTTAATCACCCAAATCAAGGCATTTCAGTCAACATACTATTATTATTTCCATGGAGATATTAAATTAAACTCTGGGCCTTACATTCTTGTTCCATTTTTCCATTCATGGGGGCACTCATCATTTGAGCCATTCCTCCAGTCTAGATGTTGTTACTTTTTCTTATCTCCCTTCTTTCTTCTCTTCCTTGTTCCTAATAGCCTTCTTCTTATTCTCAAATCCTTTCTCCCACATCATAGACTTGACTTGTGAACTTGACTTCGTGAACTAGCTTAACATGCTGACTTAGAGTCCACCCATTTTTCTTGCAAATCTCATCATTTCATTCTTCTTCATGGCTGAATAAAATCCTATGGTGTATACATATCCATGGATAAGTACCTAGGGTGATTCTCACCTGACTACTATGAATAGTGCATTGATAAACTTCAGTTTCCGGGCATCTGTATGGTAAGCTTTGATTACTTGGGGTCTATATCCAGGAGTGATAAAAGCAGATCACATGGAGGTTCTATTTTTAATGTTCTGAGAAACCCCCATAGTGGCTGGATTACTTTACATTACCACCAACATTGTTCGGGTGGGGGGGGTTCCCCTTAGATTTTTGCTAACGTGGGTTATTTTTCAGTTTTCTTGATTACAGCCATTCTGACTGGGATGAGATGGAATCTCAGTGATGCATGGATTTACATATTTTGGGCTAAGAATGAGTAATAATTTTCATGTGGGTTTTTCATCATTTGCATTCCATTCTTTGAAAATTATCTGTTCTGTTCCTTTGCCCATTTGTTGATTTAATTATCTGCCCATTTGGGCCCATTTGTAACAATGAAACACGTTTACTAGAAAACAATTCAAATAAGCTAAGATATCATTAGATCATCAGTTAAGATTTTAAAAACAAAGACTTAAGTAATAAAAAAATAGTGATTCACTAGGCAAATTATTTTAAGGGAAAGGCCCTGGGAGCTCTGGTCTTCCTGAGCTCTCAAAAAGCTCCCTCCTATAACTCTCCTTTGTATCCACATCATGTCTTTCCTGTCATCCCACCTACCTCTCACAACACAAATCCTTCCACCATTCCGTAGCTGCTTCTGGTGCAGTGACAAATGTCTTCAAATGTTACTGTGTCTACCTTTCCTGCTGGGCTGGTCTCCATGAAAAGAAATGACTTTCCTTAATTCTGAATCTCATAGATGATTTTTACTAACTGAATATTTATTGAAAGTCTACTATATGCCCAAACCAATAGGCACAAGCAATGCAGGCTCAGGAGAGTCATTAGTGAACAAAACAGCTAACATTTATTGCCTTCCTTGAATCTAGACTATAAGAAACACAGCAGTTGGTAACTGAGGCCTCTGTGGTTTCCTGGTTTCTGAAACAAGAATCCAGAAGGATTCCCAGTTATGGAATATTGCTGATGGATAGTTTGGGGAGGAAATTTGTGTCTGCAAACCAATGTTCTGCTCATTCTGTCTAAAGTTATTCTAAAGGCTGACTTACATTCTTTTATAAATGAGCACCTCTTTCATCTGCACACTTCTACCTCTTCCATTCCTCCCTTAATGATGCCCTTTTATGTAACAATTTCAGAGGCCTCATTACCATTCCCTGTAACTGGGCCTGTAAGTATTCAGTGGATTCATCTCTATACATTTATATGTTTATTTCATTTTTAACCTCTCCTGACTGAAAGCTGGAGCATTTACCTCTTCATACTAGGCTCCTAGGGTTTTAGACATTTCACCAAACCCCTCTCCAGACTTCTACATTGTGCTAAAAGAGCAACAATGGATGCAAGCTCTTATCCTTGCATTACAAAGGAGGCTGTCTGAAATACTCTTGTCCCAAATGTATCCTCTCCCATCCAGACTTGCCTCCTCTTATGGGATTCTTATTGTCATGCAGGTTTGGGATCTTTCCTCAGCCAATCATATGCTGGACATAGATTTTTATTTGTTTTTCCCCTTTGGTTTATACCCTATTGCCACTATATTTGATTTTGAAACCCTGTATATTGTATATTTATCTGAATTAGGGAAGGAAAGAGAAACAACGAAATGGTGAGACAAAAGTCAAAGGGTGAACCAATGCAATAGTGGTACTCACAAGACAATATGTTAGAAATGAACTTTACAACTTGGGGGGAGGGAAAGTGGGAGAAAAATGTGGGAGATGGTAACAATGCTCAACAAGGAATGTACTCACTATCTTACTATGTAACTGTCACCCATCTGAACATCACCTTGACAAATAAATTAAATTTTTAAAAAGGGTTATATGTGATAGCATGGAGTTATGTGCTGAGTTCTAAGGCAGTCACAGGAAAATTCACAAAGAGATTCCAAAATATTTCCAAAAGGAAGTGGTAGTTCCACTAATGTGGAACTGAATCTCTTGAGCCTTCTTCTTTATTACGCAAAAAAGATATCAAGGTAGTCCTGTTAAATCAAGCTAGTCGGTTATATCAGTGGCACTCATAAATGCTGAATGTTCACTCTCCTGGTTTTGGTTGTTGCTAAAGAATAAAAAAAAATAATGGAAAGAAATACAGAGCCTGTAACACAGTCTCTGTAAGTATAATGGAGCAACTAATATACCTAACCTATTGTTCTAAATATAAACCAAAATATCCCCAGCTATTGGCTCCTTCATTTGGTCTCCATTTAATCTACATTACTTCTAAGCAGGAATTTTATTCTCTGTTCTATGTTATTCCTTATACTGTGTCCAACGTGTAGTTGGTTGAGACTAATTATATTTTACTTAAATTAAATTGACACACACACAAGTCTCTATTTTGCAAGCAAGGTATGTAAAACATTAACACAATCAAGCACCTAGTGAGGAGGTTGTGTTCTTCCTATTTAATTATCCAGGGTTTAGAAGGTTAGGTACAGCTTACTGGCCTAATCAGTAATAGTGGATGAAGATTAAAAAAATACTTCTTGGTCTCTTTCATCTCTTTCAGTTCAGTCGAGGCACCATTCCATAATTCTAGCTAGTGGCCAATTTATAAAGAAAAATTGCATATAGGGATTAAAATTTCTTATTTTTCTCTGATCTATACATATTATATTTCAGAAGTAGACACTGTATTATATTGATGGTAACAATAAATACCTTTATTTAATAACATCATAGACAATAACAACAAACTTGAAGGTTGAATCTTTCCCCTTCTGGGTAAAAAAAAAGAAGAAGAAAAATCAGCTTTAAACATAATTATATACAAGCATCTGACATAGGTGAGGATTGTTACATAGTTGAGGATTTGATATTTATTAACATGTATTTTTTTAGTTTTTTTCTTTCAATGTGACCACATTTAAAAGATATGTCATAGGGAAAATAAGAAGCATTTTAGTGCATATTTGTGTGTGTGTGTGTGTGTGTGTGAGAGAGAGAGAGAGAGAGGGGGGAGGGTGCTATTACAGGGCTTAAACTCAGGGGCTGGTTACTGTCTCTTAGCTTTTTTGTTCACTGATAGCTCTTTCCATGTTGAACCACAGCTCCACTCCTGGGATTTTGATGATTAACTGAAGAGTCTCTTGGACTTTTCGGCCTAGGCTGACTTCTAATTCCCATCCTCGGATCTCAGTTTCCCCAGTAGAGACATTGGTGCTCAGTTGGTATGTATTTTTAAAGGAGAGGGGCCAGGAGTTTGGCCTAGTGTTAAAGTGCTTGCCTAACAGTAAAGTGCTTTCCTAGCATACAACTGAAGGTAGGTTCAATTCCTCAGTACCATAAACATAGAAAATCCAGAAATGGTGCTTCAGCTGAAAAGCCCAAGGACAGTGCTCAGGCCCTGAGTTCAAGCCACAAGACTGGCAAAAAAAAAAAAAAACAACTTTACTGAGTTCACTACAAAGTAAAGGCACTTAGGATAATGTAAAGCACAGAGTAAACTTTCATGGAGTCCAATGATTACAGAAATTGGGCCCTATAAGAACTTACAGAATGCACTCTAAAAAGCTAGTTAAGAATGATCATATATACATGTTATATATTACATAATTTTCATGCATGTGGTAGATCATATATATATATATGATAAGTATCACATATAAGAATGGTCATCTATATATGATATAGATAAGACATGAGAATGACCATATTTTTGTATTAATAAATACCATATATAAGAATGATCATATATTATACATGATATATACCTTGCCTATATAGTGCTATGTGTACATATAGAATAAATGCAATCCTCTCTCTATAATATACATAATCCTCTATATATGTACGTGAACATATATATTCATACACATACATCAGATCCTAAAATTAGATTTTTGGCTTGTTATATGTATGGCAATAGATTCCTGCATAACCACATTTGACTGGCAGTAGGCCTCGTGCAGAGGGAGGGTTATATGATTTCTTCAAATACCCCATCTTCCTTCTCTCACTCACTTTTCCTTCCTGCCCTAAAGGTAATGTGAACTAGGTGCAGTAGCCCCATCTTAATACTTCCCTGACAACAAAGAAGGAAATGTATCCACAAAGCAAAGTAAATTTGCTCTGATGGTGCTGCATAATAATCACGCAAAGCTTCTCAGCATAGCACAATAAGCATTTGTTTTGGCTCACATGGAAAGAGGTCAGCTGATCTCCTTTGGGTGGCTTCATTTTGCATCACTCCCTCTCCTCCTAGCACCAGCAGATTAACAGGAAACCATCTTGTGCCAGTGACAGAAATAGAAAAGTGAAAGGAGAATCCACAACCCTTCTTCCGTGCATCACAGCATTCCAACATCTCTGCTTTTGTCACAAGAACCAACCAAGTTCTCACAACTGAACTGAACTCAAAGGATGGGGAAATGTATGCTGCCGCATTCCTAGGAGAGAATTTATAATCGTAGACTGGAAGGTGTGAGGATAAAGCAAAACAATCACAGGAGTGAAGTTGGACGTGGAGACACATCTGTAATCCCAGAGAAAGATTCCAAGTTTGAGGTTAGCCTGGTAGCATAGTGAGACCTTGTCACCAAACAAACAAAACCAAACACCAGGGAAACCATCAGCCACTGAGGAGGTATGGGAGCCCCATCAGGCAGCCTCCATCAAGTCCACCTTCCCTCATACCCACTTTGCATGGGGAGACAGCTTGTCTAATTTTACCACATAGCACTCTTGTTCCTAGGAAAGCAGCATCAAAGCCCTGAGGAGAATCTGCTTCCTAGAAAAATGTGTTTGTGCCTCTCAGTTTGCTGACAGAGTTTTACCATCTTACCTGCAGGAAATAAAGCAATCATGCATGCCTTTGTCAAAAATAATCCTAAATTTCAAAAAAGCTGTGATAGATAGATAGATAGATAAATAGATAGATACATAGATAGATACATAGATGTTTTATTTCATTTTTAAACCAGATCTTCGAGCATGCGAACCCCACATTCCACTCAAAGCTGCACACTCAGAAATAGCTTTTATTAAAGCTTGAATGGCAATACAAAACTGAATTGTTTATCTCTCATTGGACAGATTTTAAGTTCTGAAAGAAATCTCTCCCTTAATAATTCTTAGTCTCATTGCATTGAGCATAATACTATGGCAATATGGCACGAGAGGCTTCCATTAAGGAAAGTAAGAGCATTCCACGTATTAGATATCCTTGTTTTCTTTTGGTTGGAGAATCTCAGCATTCATTTGTCAGTTGGAATTATAAGTTTTTGCTGCTTGTAGGACTTGATTCTTTTAAAGATAAAATGAGACTTCTATACTCAAAGTGCTAATGAACCACCGAGTCTCTAGTGAAAACTGACAAAGGAGAAACAAAGCTTTGCAAGTGAATTTTAATAGGCTAATTTGAATATCTTCTACAAATGGTCTTTTGGGATGTCTTACTACCTTACAATACAAGCATCATTCAAGAAGAAGTTCATTTTCTTCTGCACTCAGTCTAGTTATCAAACCCTGCCTCCTCTCCTAGCCTACAGGTCTGTTTGAGCCCCACAGTAAAGGCAGCCTGATCTGCAGCTCCTTCAGGCTCTGTTTCCTGAATCTACAAGCCTGCCCCCCCCCACCACCCAAATCCAGATCCCATTGTCTTTCTAGAACCTAACCACTCCTAACTGTAACTTCCCTGGGTGCTGTTGTGATCTAGGAAGTCTACCCATCATCACCTAGAAAAAGGAAGCAACAAGTGTGGCACTGAGTTTCACGTTTTTCATCTAGGAAAACTGATAGGATTCTGAGCTGCCTCACAAACAAACACAGAGAAAAGAAGCTAAAGAGAAGCACAAATGTGCAAATCCCAGACTTTCAACATGCCAGCAGCTCAAAAGGCCCATTGCTCCTTGTGCTGTAGAACATGTAGAGTTTTACCCTTCCTCACCAGTATTATGTAGCCTGCGGCACACGCAGGCATGTATGCACACACAGGCATGCGTGTGCACATATGCACACCACAGCGTTCAAACCTATTCATTTTTTATGGGTAAAGACTCTATGGGAGGAAAAGAACACAAAATGGGAGTTCTTTTGTCTTTCCTTACCTCCTTTCAGCCACATTATTTTATCCCCTAAAACCTTCCCTAACCGTCAACATCACTGTTTGTGGATAACTTTATTAGCTTGAGGCTCAGCAGCCAACCAGTTGGGCTGCAAGTGCCTCATGGGCCCTCATTACATAACTTCCTGTTCTGTGGATACTTCCGGAGATTCATGACACTTGGCCAGGGAGAGTAAAATGAATGGGCCAGAGCTCCTCTAATCACTAGATAACAAAAAAGTTCCATAAACAATGTGCACCTCCATAAATTTCAATATATCCCATAAGCATAAAAATAACATCCTAAAGAAAGGATTTTGTATGTACTTTCATGGATCTATCATCAGGTAAGCCATACAACTATGTTAACTTTGAGGGTTTTGTTTGGTAGATAAGGCATGAGAGGAAACTTGATATTGAAAGAAACGATTCTTACTTTTTTGTGGTACTAGCGTTTAAACTCAGGACCTTGTGCTTGCTAGGCAGGACCTCTACCATTTGAACCATATTTCAATCCTTTTTTCCCCATTATTTTTCAAATGGTATCTCCAATTACGGTCCTGGAAGCCTGGAATATGATCTTCTTCTTTACAGGGCATGTAGATATGCACCACCTTGCTCAGGTTTTTTTTTTCTTTAAATAGACACTCACAATTTTTTTCCAAGCTGGCCTTGAGCCACAGTTTCAGTCTCCACTTCCCAAGTAGCTAGGGGCACAGACAGAATCTGTTGGGGATGAAGTCATTGTTTGAAAGCCAGACACTCAGTAAGTAGCAGAGCTTTTTTCATGGTTTGGGAAAACATGGAAGAGCCATTGTAATGTCCCTATGGCCTTAGTTAAATATTTTAATCATAGCTCCCTTGACGTCTTCCTTGCAGTGCCTGTAAATATACATGAGGAATAAAATCAAAATCTTTCTCACAGAACAGTTGATTTTGCCATGGCACACTTATAATTTTGCTTGTTTGTTCCTCTGAGATGGTTTCTGAACATATTTTAAAGATGTATGTGTAAGCAGTAAAACTGTGAGACTGTATTTTCCAACAGGAATTTTTTAGGATGAATTGGTTCTAAGACATACAGAGTCCAAGAGCAGGACAAATTTCCAATACTTTTCTAGATAATTCCAGAGGTTGTGCCAGAGAGTATCAAACCTATCTTCCTCATCAATCAGTGAGAGAAATAGATGTGGGAGGAGTGGAAGTTAAGAACGTATGTATGATCAGGCAGAATCTAAAAGAACATGTCACAGAGCACGTACATTTCAAATTTTCCAGTCTTTCTTTAGCTCTGAGAATGAGTGGTCAGGGAAACTAGAAGCCAAGCTCTTCTTAGCAGATTTGCAACAAAACTGTTTTTCTAGTCACTGCCTTTTCCTTCTTTTCTCTTCCATTTTAAATTTTTAGTTATAATTATTTCCTTATTAACTTATCAGAAAATAAATTTGCCAAAAGGAACAAGATATAAAACTCTCTGAATTTTGAGATCTTGCCCTAGACTTTGGTCTAATTGGAATTCTTTTTTAAAACATAACCTAAAGCCAGGAGCCAGTGTCTCACACCTAAAATCCTAGCTACTCAGGAGGCTGAGATCGCAGGATTGTGGTTCAAAGCCAGTCCAGGCAGGAAAGTCTGTGGCTCAAAGTGACAGAGTACGAGACATGAGCAAAAGGAGATCATGGACAACATCCAAGCCCAGAGGTGAAGCCTCAGGACTGTCCAAAACACAAAAACAAAAACAAAAAAACAACATAATCTGATCCTGTACACCTCTTACAGTACACAATAACAATATTAGTAACAATAAAATGTATCACTATGCACATGCCCTAGGAAAGGATTTCCTTCTTGGGTGTAGATTGGCTCAATGATTGCTCTGACCAAACAACAAAAATAACGATAAAGGTTGCCTTCATGATTATGCAGGGCTATGGTGTGGATAAGTGTATTCCAATGGTCCCCACGTAAAAGGTATTCCAGGGTAGTGCTATTTGAAAAGGCTATGCATGTTCAGGCAAACTTCTGCAAGAGAAATGACAATAACTTGTCCACAGAGTCTCTAAGTCAGTTAATCAATTGGTGACAGTTGACTTCTTTTGCAGTGTTGATTCTCCTAATTCATAAACACCTCACATATTTCCAAACAGTGGATATTCAATAAAAGTTATATATTTCCCCCTTGATCACATAAAATTTTGATTAGATTTGCTCACAAGTACTTGAGGCTTTTTGTGTTTTTTAAATGATATATTTTAACAATTGTCTGTATGCCTCTGCTATTTGTTTTGTTTCATTTTGTTATTTTTATTAGTCATAGGGCTTGAACTCAGAGCCTGGGTACTGTCTCTGAGCTTTTTTGCTCAAAGCTAGTACATTATCACTTTGAGCCACATGGTCACTTCTGGTTTTCTGGTGGTGAATTGGTGATATGAGTCTCTCATGGTCCTCAGATCTCAGCCTCCTGGGTACCTAGGATTACAGGCATGAGCCACGAGAGCCCAGATTCTGTCAATTTTTATATAGGTTGTATGTATACCTGACAAAGTTACTAATCCCTCTTGTTAATTTTACTATTTTGCAAATTAATAATTAGCACATTATTTCAAGTATGTCCCCTGTCCGACTGCATACTTTGTCAATGATGGCAACCTGTATTTTGATGTTTCTATTTTTATGTCCTCTTATTGTGTTATTCCTATGCTTAGAAGGGTATTTTATTGCATTATGTTTGGTTGCTTGCTTTATTTTGTTACAGAAGATGGGCATCCAGCATGACATCAGTGAAACCAGTTTTGATTATGGTATTTATATATTTATTTAGAGATCCTATCTAATATAGTTTCCAAAATGTTATCGTTCTTAGTTACCTTTCTCTCCTTGTGTTATTACTTTCAAATAGTTGTACCAAGGGGTTTCAATGTAACCCTCAATGTAACCTGTCTATTCCTGAATAGAATATATGGTGGCCAGTGTGACCCTCTCCATCACTGTCCCCACACACCCCTTTACCCCTTCCTCCCCACCCCTGCATGACTCCTGGTCCACTTCCATGTGCCATGTGTGTATATTGAGTATGTCTCTACAGACATGTATTTCCTATTGCCTTCTCAGACTTTCTTCTACCCTGATGGGAAGGAGAAGTTAGTGCTACAGGTCTGTGCTGGTCCCCTTTTCTTTCATCCTATCAAAACCGGATGATGCTTTCAAAACCAAACTTGAAGGTGACCTTTCTAGACTCGTATTATGACTGAACAGACTTGTGACTTCTTTCCGAGTGTTTATGGATTGTTATCACATTCTTGTAATCTCTGATGTATCCCTTTCGGCTTAGACCTTCTGTCTCCCAGAAACTATGATAGTTATAGCACATACTGTATATTTAATGAATCTTTGCTGGATAAATGGATAAAGCTCATGGTACAGAATTTTAATGAGGAAAATGATGGATCTGCCCATAGCTAAAGTTTTTCTGTCTATATTAACTTCATTTTTTCCATTGAGTTTTGTCTCTTGTAGTTTTCCACATGAATTGTTTGGCGATACCTTTGTTCTGATCAAGCAGATTAGAACTTTCTTCCTAATTCCTTTGATCCATGCCTGTCCCATTTGGTTATCTGTGGTCCATACATGATACTTCTACCAGAAGACTGAGTCTTGATCCAGGTTGTTCTGACTTGCCTTGGTTCAGTAGCATGGAGTCCCAGGCCTAGATCTAAGAGACATAGCAGTTTCCATTTCCACTTTCTTGAAAACAAACTACAAACTTGCTGGTTGAAAATTAAACTCCTGAGAGGTGGAAAAGCCAGGAAGGATGAAAGGCTACCAGAACATGTATCATGGTAGGTAACACTACCTCCGACATTGTAACAGAACTCCCACCTAATATAGCCACTTAAGGGACCCCTGCTAACCACGTGAAATCCAAGAACTGCTAAGCTGATTCTAAGCCACCTCAAGAGCATGGTGAAAGATAAATCATTACTGTCTAGGTTTTCACAGGGAAAAACCTCTGTAATTTCTCTAATACTTAGAAGTTTAACAAAGCCATTAGAGAAAGAAAGAAGAGCTCCCCTTTAAGTGTGAGAGCTACAGAATGACTGAGTCCAAAAGGCAGCTCATAACTATGACCCAGATACCAGGAAACCTAAGTGGTTGCAATGACATTTCCCATCACAACAGTCTCTCAAACCTCAGTGCAGAAGAGAAAAAACTGGGTCTCAAGCCTGGCCTCTACAACTGTCCCTAAAACACACCTCTTTCCACTTTGATTTCTCAAAGTCCCCATACCTGGGCTGTGACTGTTACTGACCCACAGAATAGCTTTCCAATGTCAAAGCTAAGAAATGGAGTTGAGTGGATAATAAGGGAAATCTAGAAATTGCTCCCATAGTGACAGACCCTGAATCAATTCATTAAGACACACGAAAATGAGATTTGGAGCCTTATATATGCATGTTTTCATCTGGGCTCTATCATTTATGAGATGTATGATCCTAGGAAATATTCAGCCAGTATAAATTACAGTTTCCTTGTCTCAGACTTAATTTGAAGAGTTTAAAAGCACTCAATACACTTCTTAAAAAATCCCTGGTAAAATCTCATACATAATAGGTACTCATAGTTACATACATGAAAGTCAAAAAAATGAGCATAGAATCACAATTCACAAAGAGTACTATCTGAGCAGATAGGAGGAATATGTAACAAATTCGTATGATGAAACAACACCTAAGGAGCATAGGCTCTCACCTGAATCTTGAAATATAGAAAAGATCAGCACGTCCCCAAATGAAGGAAATTGGAAGTATGATGATCTCTCCCCAGTTCCCGCCATGATTCTAGTAGCTCTGCAGATCTCTGCAACATTCACACTGACTCGTTTGTATATGCGGGCCTTCATAGTATATTGTGATAAACACTACTCTAATATACTTGTGACATCATGCAGTCAACTAACTAGGAAATCAAATAAATAGTTGTTAGATCCTAGATTTTCTTTGATACTCACAGGGCTCGAAGTTAGGGGTCCTCACACTTAAGACTTCCTTGCTTATTGCTGGTACACTCCTACTTGAGTCTTGTCTCCAGCCTGGCTTTGTGCTGGTTCTGTTGGAGATGGAGTCTTCTGGACTTTTCTGCCTGGGATGGCTTCAAATTGTGACCCTCCAGGTCACTGCTTCCAGAGTTTCTCTGACTACAAGCATAAAGCCACCCATGCCCCACTTGGCTTAAATCATTTCTATGCCATTTCTTTTTTAAAAAGTGTTATCATATAGGTTATATGCAGAGGGTTTACAGTTACATAAGCCAGGTAATGAGTACATTTCTTTTTTTCATATAATTTTTATTGTAATTAATAGAAGGGTTACATTACATTCGCCAGATGGAAGGTGCATTACTTCGCATACACTGATACTCTTTCTCATGTCTTGGTCCCCATTTCCCTCCCCCCACCCCCACCCTCATCTTGTTTCCCCCCCCCTTTCCTGTCCAATTTCAAATAACCAAATACGCATATATCCAATTTGCTGTTCCTTGGTTATCTCGTATTGTTACAGTATATTTCTTTTTTAAAGTGTCACACTCCTCCCTCATTTTCTCCCAGCTTTTCCCTCACAAACCCCCTCCCCCACCAGCCCAACCCAGTGCGTTTAGTGAGTATCACTGCTGAATTAATTCACCCAGTTGTCTCACCATTTCTGGGCTCCCCCTACCCCTCCCCAAATCAGATAAACTTAGATATAAGACAAAAGGCAATTTGTATGCCATTTCCATCTTGGACAATCTCTGGCATATCTTGATTCTTTCATTCACAAGGATGGCTCCAGAATGTTTGAACCAGCAGAGTCACTATCTAAACATCATATATACCACCTTTTCCCAAAATGTGAATCCAACAACAACAACAACAAGTATCATTTCAAGGACCGGATTATATCCTATTAAACAGATCCACATGTGAATTACTTGGTCATTCCGTGAACTTGATCAAACTGATCCACATTGGTTGGATAAATGTGGATGCAAATACAACTTCAACAATGAGTCCTGTGCTTGGAAGCATGGCTCAAGGGGTAGAAAGTCTGGCAAGCACAAGTCCCTTAGTGCAAACTTCAGTACTCATAACAGCAACAATACAATAAGGCTGTGTACTTTTTAGTAAAAAAGATAAATCTTTGTGAGCAAAGGTTAGCTGGCAATGTCAGAAACATCTCTTGTTAATATTGAGCTTGGAGCTTCATGCATTTGATGATATTAATTGTCCTCTTTTAAAAACTACAAAAGGTACTTTGATTTTATTATAAATTTTAAACTATTTGCATAATGACTCCTATTGCTTTTAATACTTCTATAAAAATAGCTATTGGCTTCTTTTGTTGTCCCTCTACCAAATTAAAAAACAAGGAGAATGGGGACAATATTTGTGATTAGCTCAGAACACAGCACATTTTAAACCCTACACAAGAGAAACAGAAGATAAAAGCTATGAGAAACCCAATCTAGTTGTATTAATAAATTCTAATGATCATGTACGGAAGAACAAAGGCCCATTGGTTTTCATTTGAATAGACGTCATCAAGACCAGTCAACCTGCCAATTTGCTCTGGGTTTCTCCAGTGCATGCACTTTTCTGTGACTTTCCCTGCTCTGACTATTTCCTTTCAAAACACTGAACTCTGGACCATGCTGAGATAATTTCTATTTCACGTCTTCTTACCACAGCCAGAGCAGAAACAGGCAGAGAGTGTGTCCAGGAAATGGGTTAGCTCAAAGACAAACGTGCAACAAAACCACAGGCCAGAAAAAGGCCTGTCACAATGAACACTATTGTTTTTTAAAGAAAAAAATCCAGAAATATAAGCTCATTTACGTGAAATAGACAACGCTATATAATGTGTTCTCCATCTTTTCTATGCCTACATACTCAGAATGCGAAATTAATGCTTTCTAAAACTGTACACATGTTATAACTATTATAAAATTTATAGCACCAATCTAAAACTTAAGAAACATTTTGTTTCTTTCTGAGACTGCTAAGAAAGGAGCATGCTCTCTCTTGGAAAACAATTTCTTGATATTTGATAAATGTATGTTTGATGTGACAGTCTCTAAATTCTGTTAAGAAAACTATTAAAGATATTGTGATTTCTAATTAGTTAGTAATGTACAGTATTATAGACAAATTACTTATGCAAATATATTATACAAAGAACTTATATATAATATACATAAATTACAATTCCAAAATTAGAACGGGAAAGACTCTTATCCTTGTATCAACAACAACCAAGAAATAATAAAGCATAGTCTAACTAATAAATGTGAAACCAATGGCTTAAGTAAACTAATTAGGAAATAATCCCCTTGAAAACCCAACTGATGAGCTGAGAGAGGAAGTAAGATAATTCCAGATTAGACATGAGAAAAGTGATTTAGTCTAGATTGAGTAATAATGTTTAAAACCTTTAAAGTAAAAGGAACGCACTGTAAATGTCTACAGAAAGAAACTAAGACTTGGGACAATTGGCTTTTTTCTTGCCAATATGTCAATGTCATTATTAAAAAAAGAGAGAAAGAGGTAGTTTACATTGAAGAGATAAGGGATATATCCAAATCAATGCATCGTTATTGGTGAAACTCTACCATAAGGAAAGGGAATCTGGGAACAATTGGAGAAGTTTGAATGTGACCTGGTGACAAAAGATATCAAGGGGTTGTTAAATTCATATGCTAAATGATATTGCAATAATATTCTTGTTTTCAGAAGATAAATTCTGAACTCTTTAGAACTGGAAGTTCATGGTTTATATAATCTTTTTAAATTATGGGTATAAATTGCAATCGTTGGTACTCTTTTGACACATTTTAGACATGTTTAAACTATTTATAACAAAATGCAATAGAATACACGATAAAAAGAACAGATCATTTTATGCAGCATAAAATTCTAAGGCAAATACTTCTTACATTACTTGAAAAGGGGGTTCTATTCTTGGTAAGATATACATTATTAACAAATAAAAGAAAATGTAGTAATCTTGAACAAACCAATTATCATAGAAGGGATTTGAAAATGATTATAGATCTCCCATTAAAATACACCCAAACCAGATGGCTCCAGAGCTGGATTTCATCCAACTTCTACAGAACAAATATTCCTAATGTTATTTAAATTGTTGTAGCCATGGAACAAGGTAGAAATTTCCCCAGCCCTGTTTAGTAAGCCAGAAAATGATTCCTAGCAAAATGTAATAAGTTAATTCGAAAGAAGAAAAAAAGAACAACTTTGTTCTTTTATAAAGTGGCAAAATACTCACTGAAATACTATAAGATGAATTTATATTTTGCACTTTATTCTCATTGCAAACTATATATATAAAAAATAACTTTCTTAGGTACATAGCTATACAACTTTGAGAATGATAGATGTTAGGAATGATCAAGAGGTTGAAGAAAAAGAGGAGAATATTAGAATGTCCAGGTAAGTGACCTATAAGGGTTTACCTCTGCCAGGTGAGAAGCTAAAATGTCTCATTTGGTATTCACTAACCATTTTCTTCATCCTCTTATTAAGCCTATATCTTCTTCTGCACCTTTTACAGACAGAGAAAAAAAGTGGTAGATCATTAATTACCATGAGGTCAAACTATAGATTAATGTCCAAGTAGAATCCAGAAACTCACAGACTGGTTTCCAGTCAAAAATGTTCCTTTCTTTCAGTAATGGACCCCTCATTAAACCATGCCTCCAAGGATTCTGGTGGGCAAGTATGAAAGAATGTGGTACTACTTGGGTATAGGGTTAAAATTTCATACTCCTATCGTATTAAACTTTAAGAGTCATTCTCCACCAGTGGAGTGCTCTATCTTCTAAACACAATCATGAATATATAACACATTTGATATATAACACAGGTGCATGTGGCTTTGTCAGGTGGCTCCAGCTCTGGCAAGAACTAATGGATCTCTATTAATATGGTATCTTTTAAATTGTAGTATTTCCATTGTGAAGTGTTTGTACAATGTACCTTATGAAAATAAGTCCTAAACAAATGAAGGATCTCAAATTCAATTGATTCTTCTCCTAGCATTACAAAATAATCAAGAAGTCATAAGTGATCTGAGAAATCAAGTGAAATAAATGAGTGTGCTTTATAATTTACGTAACAGCAGACAGATTTGAAACTGCTAAGCCTTGACACATGCTGACACCAAAGTTAACTCCAAGATTCATTACATTGGTTATCATTTAGGAAATTGCCTCAGTGCAATGGCATTAGTGCAAGGAGCATTAACATGATGTTTCCACAATTGCTGAAGACCAAGGCTGAAACTTACAGTACAACTGAGATTTTGGAAATATATACACTTCACACTCTTATACTTACTTCCTGAAACTTTTTCTTTCTAACCTATAGGACCAAAGCTATCATCCCAGATAAAGTCTTATGGGACTACAAAAAGGAGGCTATTGATAATTTCTCTGGTTCCTCTTAACTTTGAACTCCACTGGGATAGAAAATGAGTGTTTTCTACAGCTTAAGAAAGGCACTGATACTTTCAGATACAGAAGAAGCATGTCTAAGTTTGAAGAAAGGAAGACTAGAGGTAAGGAATGTGGAAAGAAGTGAGGGAAGGAAGGAAGGAGGGAGGGTGTGTGGGAGGGAGAAGAAGAGAAACAAAGCTACAAACTGCACTTTATTAAAATGATCTCTCTATCTTACAGGAGTGTCATAATACAAAATATTAACACAGGTCCATATAAATCTTCATTCCTCAAATCATACCCACCATCTCTCAATCCATCACAACCACCAATAATAGTTTTAAGAGTCATTCTATATGAAGTTAAGCGTTTTTGGAGACAAGGATCATCTGCTTACTTCTGTTCTCCCTAGCACGGAGTACAAGAACCTGTCCACAATTAACATTTGCAAAACATCTGCTGAACTGGGTTAGTTCTCTGAGGTTGAGCAGCTTAGTACAAAGTTCTCTAAAGGACTGGAGCAAACTTCATGTCACCCTACACAGCCTTCGGATCGGAACAAATTTGTCAGGTGCTCCACAGTATGATAAGTCTCCAAAGATTCCCAGTTTCAGGAAAGCAGGAGCCAGGATGGACTTGCTTCTCCAATGGCATCCCTCAAAATGAAAGGATGATGATGTAGAATGCAGAACCAACCAAATATGGTGCTTTTGTGTAAAACAGGGGCAGGATAAAGTCCACAGGGAAACAAATCTGAGCCAAGAAACCAAGCATGCCATGACATTTTCAAAGATTCGCATTTACCAAGCACCAAGTCTCTTCAGTAAAGCTGTGAGCTAGAAGACCAGCAGAGTCAGAGACCACTAAATCAGCAGATCTGAAGCCTTGTTTCTGCAGCAGACACTAGGGGAGGGAGGGGTCTTTACTGTGGATTTCTATAGGATTGCTCCAGAAGGGGGCTTACCTAAAATATACCTGATTGTTAAATACTGAGGAGCTTCCGAGAGGAATATCAAAATAGAAATCTCTAATGAAGAAACATCCATTGTCATACCTATGCACAGACCTTCTTTGTGTTATGTCTGCTGCCACACCTATGTCCACTTTCCTTCTCAGAGTAATCTAGGGCATTAACATCATACAGATTATGTGCAGAGCAAATTGACATTAGTTTACCAGATTTTCTCACATCAGTGTCCTTGGTGCCCTCCTGAAGATAGAGTTAAATTAGCACTAACAGAAGAAATGCAAGTGATTTGCTGTCTCTGGGTATGGTTAAAGACTGGTTTGCAATGCTTACTCAGTGTTTGAATCATCCCATTGCCTTACTCAGGTCACAGTATGATGAGTTCTATTACCACAACATTTCTCTTTGCTCTGTCTGCCTGCTCTTTAGGCTCTTGGAAGACAGACATCAATCAGTATTAACTGAGTGCCAACTGGATGCCAGTGAGACTTCTGCAACCAGAGGCAATGTTTAGATATCCTTTATTAAACATCTCAAATTAGTTCAATGTGTCATTCAGGAGGCTGAGGTAGGAGGATTAGGAAATCAAGGTCAGCGCAAAAAAAAAAAAAACATAGTCTCAAAAAAATCCAAACAATAAAAAACAAAATATGATACCTCTATGAACACAGATCTAAAGAGATATTGAGAAGGAGGAGAGAGATAGAAATAGAGACATAGAGATATAGATGTGAGAGAGAGAGAGAGAGAGAGAGAGAGAGAGAGAGAGAGAGAGAGAGAGAGAGAGAGAGAGAGAGAGAGAGAGAGAGGGAGGGAGAGGAAGTGAGGAAGTGGAGGAGGCAGAGGGAGAAGAAAAGGGAGAGGAAGAAGGGGAGAGAAGGAGGAGGGGGAGGGGAGGGGCAAGGAGATAGAGGAAGGAGAGACACCCACATAGGTTTTGTTCAGAGGAACTGTTCCTGCAGAGACCTTCTCATGCTCCACATTGTAACACACATTGTTGAATAACAATGAGAAAGTACACAATGCAGACTCCAGTATAAGGTTATGTAAGTTTTCCTGAAAACAGATGCTGTTCCAAAGCTTCCCCCAGTCGTTCCTTGCTTCTCCCCATCTTGACTTCTACAGTATGCTAGAAAGCTTTGCTGCCACAGCAGCGTGGAATCCAGTATTTCTCTGGTTAATTGAATCTAAGGTAGCAGGTAACAAAGAGCTGGCCAAGCACATTTATGAAACGCTTTAAAATTTGTAAACCCCCAATGTGACCTTGTGGTAAAACCGTGTTATTGGTTTTAGAAAAATGTCAGAGTCATTAGGGAGCCCGGAATACTTAGAAGAGTGGGCAAAGAAAAACAGCCCAA
Source organism: Megascapheus bottae (assembly GCF_031878675.1). Lineage (NCBI taxonomy): Eukaryota > Metazoa > Chordata > Mammalia > Rodentia > Geomyidae > Megascapheus > Megascapheus bottae. The sequence continues at coordinate 29,682,710 of NC_143529.1, read as the reverse complement.
GGCCCATCCTCCACTCTTGACCCATCCTACCCAGGAACCCGACAACTCAGTTCTGGACTAGTCACAAGAATACTGTTTTTCACACCCTGCTGTGTTATCTTAGTTCATAGTGTATCTGAACCCACTGGCTCATTTATTGCATTAATTGCACTGGGTAATTGCCTCCCATCTACACCTCCACCCTGTCCCACTCCCCCCCACCAAAAAAATATTATCAGTCCCACAAAGACTTAAGGTGGAGCTGGTACATTACCATCCCAATCTTCATTTTCCCTGACGGAAATGGTAACAACCAGTCCTACATGAGGGGCCACGTGGGGCTAAGCTTATAGGGCTGGTAAATAGCCCAAAGACTACTTCTGGTTGCAGGTGTGAGTAAAGGTGGCTGCTTCTTCCTAGGGTCTGAACAAGGATTCGGAGGCCAGTTTGCCAGGGTTCCAGCAGCCAGACTCTTAATAATCCTGTAACCCATTCTTAGCACTGGAAGAGGCCACCAAACAGGGTCCCTAAGCATTTCACATGCCCAGAGCGCAGGGACTGAACCTGCAAATTTGGCCAGAGTTGGAACCTGTTAGGCACACTCCTAAAAAGGATGCTGACCCTGGGCCGGCCGGGGTGGGTGTCCTGCCTGGGCCTTCCCGCGCCCTCCCCTGCAGCCTGTGGCTGGATGCCCCTGCCCTCGGTGGGTGGCAGACAGCTTGGGCGCGGGTGGGTGGCCGGGCTGGAGCCGCCCCGCGCCTGTCCAGTTGCGCGGCCGCGGCGGGCGGGAGTGGGGAGGGGGGCGCTGAGTTGGCCCCGCGCGCGCGCGTCTGGAGCCGCGGAGAGTTTGGAAAGTCGTCGTCGCGGAGCTGGAGCGGAGAGCAGGGGGTGGGAAGAGTGGGGGTGCGAGAGAGCAAAACCCGCCTCTTGTGAGTTGAGCGAGGAAGAGGGGGGGAGAAGGCTCCGAGTTCCGCTTCCTGAGCCGGCTGGAGCGGGCAGGACCGGCGGGACGCGCGCTTCGGGGCCGAGGCCGGGCCCGCGTCCGCGGCGGGGAGCAGCGCGCCCGGCGATGGCCAGCGAGCGGACCCGCAGGTTCACCCGGAGCCTGCTGCGACCTGGGCAGGCGGCCGAGCTCCGGCACAGCGCCGCGTCTGCCGCCGCCGTGGCCGCGAGCAGCCGGCAGCAGCAGCGGGTGAGTGCGGGGCGGCCCGGAGAGGTGCCGGGGGGGGGGGGGGGGGGGGGGACCCTGGAGGGGGGAGAGGACGCGATCCGGGACTCCCCAAAGCTCGGGCTCCCCTGCCCTGCGGCGGGCAGGTCCTTACCTCCGCGCTCCCTCTCCTACCGCCTCCGCGGGCGCCCCTTGGTGCCACCCGCGCCTGGCAGGGCAGCGCCACCAACGCGCGAGGACCCGGGGCGCCCTGGGGACAGGGTGAACGGCTGCGTGGGCAGCAGAAGTGCGGCGTGGGAGGGGACGCGTCTAGGTGTGAAGGAGGGGAGGGAACGAGAGAGTGGGAGTTTTTATTCACTCCAGGGCAAAGTCTGGGGGTGGCAGGGACCCTGGGAGCAGGAGGGATGGAAGATGGGAGAATCTAGGGGCTGAAATCCTTAGGTCCTACAGGTTTGCGCGCCCCTCTCACCCCTGTGAATTGGTGGGTGCTGTGGAGAGGTTGTGCTCTGTGCTCCCCACTAGGGAACATCCCTCCCCAATAGCTGTAGCTAGATAATAAATGCACTTCTCCTAGCCCTTCTGCGGCAAAGTGCAGGAGGGGCTGGGGGGGGGAGCGGGTTGCACAAACCAATTTATGGGTTGCAGAAAAGGCTGGAGGAAACAGGATGGAGGAGACATGGGTCATTTAATAAATACCCAGTGGTTGGTTTCTGGTATTTTTTTTCCCAAGATATTTCACGGGATTCTCCCAACAACAACAACAAAAAAATAGCGCTATGGTTACTTCCTTGTTGAAGTGCCTTCTAAATGCTGGGTGATTTCCGCGGGAAGTCCCTGGGGGAGCAGCCACCCTCAGATGCCCACATCATATCCCTACATCTCCAGATGTTCATAAATTCCAGTAGGTGTCACTCCTCAGGATGGGAGGAAATAAGAGGGCAGGGGGGAGGAAGAAGGGCGGGCATCAACTCTTGGTATGGAATGGAAGCTGCTTTCCAGCAAAGCCAGGGCTTAGCCACGGGAGATTTTTGGCCTGACTTTGGCTGGGCCAGAATCCCTGTTGTACGTTTCACTTTCCCCATTGCCAGTAAATATCATTAGGAATTAAACAGCTCCTTTTTTGAAAGTGTCAAAGAAAGTGGTAGCTCTTGCCAGTCACCAAGGAGGAGGAAGCCAAACTCTGGACAGAGCCAATTCCCACAGCCAGGACCATTTTCTTAAGCCAGAGGTCGGGAAGTTGAACAGAACGGAAGCAAATTGCCTGGCAGAGGAGAGATGAGGCTCAGATGCCCCCCCCCATCGATAGGGAGGGGCGATCCGGATGAGAAAGGAGCAGGGGACCAGGGTGCCTCCTCTTTCATTTTCCACCAGCTACAATTTGCAGTCACTGAGCAGATTCGACTGTGAGCCAACACCTTGGTGCTTGCAGCCCTGCCAGTGGTTCTCATTATCAATATGCACATTTTCAGGGCAGGCAGGACAAACTGTCAAAAGGGAGACTGGGAAAATACCCCTGGGAGAGATATTGAGAGAATCTTTCAAACATGCATAGAATCTACTTTGGGGTTTTGAAGGGTGACTTCATCTTTTTCCCCCTCTGTCACTCTGTTTATAATTGGTTGGTGGTGAATTCACTTTAGGACATCGTGGTAATGAACAGATTCAGCAGTGGTAGCCCTCGGAGGGAATACTCAGCACAGATACTTTTTGAGTTGTGCTTAGTGTTGGTGAATTCTAGAGCTTTTGTTATAGTGGATTTTTTGAAATGTATATTCCAGATACCTTCCTACACACACACACACACACACACACACACACACACACACACACACACTACTTTATCCGAAATTATGTCACATGGAATCCTACTGCGATCTTGTCACCATGAATGAGCTCATTGTCTTAAAGGGCGTTGGGGGAAGGGAGACAAATGGCAAAGGTGCCCTCGCCTCCTCCTTCCCCTCACTTCAGCACCTTGGCTAACACTCTGAAGCTTGCTTCTGCCAAGACCTTTCATGGGATCTCACACATCCAGGCAGACTGTGTTGGCAGCAATTTTATTGTCAACAACACATGAGCCCTCCTCTCCTCCCAATCATTTCTCCAAGAGAATCAGGAAGATAGTATAAGCAGTCTGAGTCACCACTCAACATAGTTAAGTTCCAAAGAGAAGAGCACTCTCTTGGAATATAAGACCTTCCCATTTCACTACATGGAAGAGACTAATCATAGTTTACAGGGATATAATTCCTCTGTTGTTTTTTTAAGTCTTCAATGCCTGGTTGTCAAGGGAAATAAAGAATAGATAATGTAGGAGGGTGTACAGTTATGGGTAGTTTACTTCTATTCAGGCTGGTAGAACAGCACGTGTGTGCTGGAGTAAGCTCTTAGGTATTGATATTGATGGATATCAGAAAGTTCTGCTGAGAAAAACTTATCTCATTGGTATATTTATATAGTGAAAGCTCAGATTCAGGAAGCTAATCCTCTGAAAGTTACAGTTTGTTGTATGGTTTGAGCTTTGTTTCAGCCAATAGAGTGAAATGAGGGTGTCAGATTAACCAAGTAGATTTGCACTATGAGAACAGGATGTGTGTGTGTGTGTGTGTGTGTGTGTGTGTGCGCGCGCGCGCGCGCAGAGAACAATATTTTTGGAGTATGGATAGTAGAGAAAGCAACTAGATGGGTCCTAAATTTGAAGGCTGATAAAAAAATAGGGTAGGAAAGTAGAGGGAGGGAATGGAATTGTATGAAAGGAAATATTGTACTCATTACCTGACTAATGTAATTGTAATCTCTCTGTATATAACCTTTATAATAACAATAAAGTAAAATTGTTTTGGACTAGAGTGGATGCCAAAACATATATTTCAGTTTAATTCATGCCATTGAAATAGGTTCATATTCATGAAAAATCTTGGTAAGATAAACTGTATGGTACATTTCTCCCAAGAACAATTATGAAGAAAAGATTTGTTAAGATAAATATATATTTCATTGGGTTATTGTCAGTTTTGGTTTAAAAATAAATAGTTAATAACTCAGGCAAGAAATAAGTCATAGGATTTTCCCCAAATCATGTTTCTGGATGTCTTAACAGAACAAGTTTCTCTAGTGTAGGATCTCAGCTCTAAGTTAATTAGAAACATTTCTCCCACTGAACATTTTTGAGTACTTTAATACTTTGGTTGAATATGTTACCTTCAAAGTGGTAAATTACATCTCTTTCTCTTTTTTTGCCAGTGCTGGGGCTTGAACTCAGGGCCTGAGCACTGTTCTTGGGCTTTCTGAAGACTAGAGCTGTACCACTTGAGCCACAGCACAATTTCCAGGCTTTTTTTTCTATGGATTTGGTACTGAGGAATCAAATCTGGGTCTCCGAGCATGCTAGGGAAGCACTCTACCACTAGGCCAAATTCCCAGCCCCCATCTCTTTCTTGATAAGTCAATTTTCTTCCAGAAGGATGAAGGATATATAGATATATATGTATATATATATTAATGTAATGTATATATATATATATACTTACTTTTGAGTCATCACCTTTAGCCAGATTTCTACATTACATTAAAATTTAAGCTCAAGAGATGTGCAATTTTCTGCCTGTGAGCCTGTTAACATTTCCACAGAGGAGCATGCATGAAGTCACACCATAAGATCTATTATTTTCAGAGAAATGGAGCTATGTTTATGGCATGTTTTAGGTGGCTTGCAGTAATGGTAAAAAGGGAAGTATGTATTCAATATAATACAATTGTACATTCCTGCTTGGATGTTTCTTAAGTCTTCTGACCCCTTGTAATGCTACTTTTGATGTTTAAGGGAATTCTGAAGACAGTAGAACCTTTGACCTACCAAAGAATTTCCATTGAGAAGAAATGAATATGTAAACATGTTTGCATGAGCAGTTCCTAGAAGGAGAAATGTCCTCTCTTCTGAACTTTTGACATGAAATAGTTGAGAGTGGGAGGAGTTTTTAAAAATTGAGTGGGGAGACTGGAATTTTTCAAAAAGACTTTCTACAAATTAATGAAAAGATGTATAAAGTGATAGGAAATGAAAGGGGGGGAAAAAGCTTGTTTAAGTCACAGTGTCCAGATTTGAAAGCAATCTGAAAAGTAAAGGCCTGCTTTTTTTGGCATTTGCATCACAATCTTTCTTTTGTCTATTTCTTCTTTCTTTTCTTCCTTTCTTCTTAGTCTTCTCTTCCCTCCTTACCTCCCTCTCTCCCTCCTTCCCTTTCCCTCTCCTTCCTTCCAGTCTCTTACCCTTCCCTTGACTCCCTTGACTATGGTAAGGTATTTATCCCTTAGCAGAAATCCATATATATATATATATATATATATATATATATATATATATATATCACACACATATATACATATATATGTATATATCCAGTCCTGGGCCTTGAACTCAGGGCCAGGGCACTGTCCTTGGATACTTTTTGTTCAAGGTTACCACTCTGCCATTTGAGCCACATTACCACTTCCAGCTTTTTCTGTATATGTGGTGCCAAGGAATTGAACCCAGGACTTCATGCATGCTAGGTGAGCACTGTACCACCAGGCCATACTCCCAGACCCCACATTTGTATTTTCAAATGAGAAAATTCCTTTGACTTCTTTGGGGAATTAGTCAACAAAAACTTAGTGTACAAGGTGAAATTTGAGTATTATTGAATGTATCAGCTCATGGTTTTTCATGTTCTCATAGGCACTGGGGGAAGAAACTTAAAAAACAAATGGTTTACAGTTACAGTAGCATCGGTGAAGTTCTAGGAAGCTTCTAGAAAGGTGCAAAAATGAAACAATGAGTCAGCCTAAAGGGGATTAAGCTGTTTATTCCTTCTGATTCATATTTCTCCAAAGACTGAGTGTAGAAAAATAAAATTCATAAATGAATTATGGTCAGGAACTTGTTGAAAACTTATGAAATGTACAATGTTAAAAGCTTTATTTAATTTTCAGAGCACTCCTGTAAGGAAATTATTACTGCAGGTTACAAAAGAGGCCAATGAGACTCATGGGGATAAGTACCTGGCTCAGTAACCAGTAACCACAGTGGTGGTGCTTATTTGCTTCTTGAATAGTAACTTCGCAGAGTAACCGTTCCAGGAAATCTCTAGCTGATGTACAGTTCCATAACTGCTTCTGGTAACATCTCTAAATTAGAGAGCTCACGATGCTGACCTTGGGTGCTTTGACTTTCTAACCTAAGATTCAACTCTACCTGATGAACAGGAAACTGTTCTTCCCACAAGAACTTCAGACTAGCCATTTGAATTCACTCCAGTGTTCCAGTGAGGTTTGTAACAGCGGTAGACTTGATTCCAGGTACCCTCATAATAACAGACTATTCAGAGAACTAGACACTCAGCTGCGAAATCCTTAACAATGCCAACTCACTCTGTCTTCTCCATCTTGCCTGATGACCAAAGCATGGTGTCAAAGGGGCTGGGTTTCCTTTTCAAGTTGACTTCAAGAGCTACTTCCTTCTTTCTTTTTTTTTCCCCTCACCCCACCATGTGTCTAAAATTTCTCAATGTTATGGGTGTGCTGAAACTTTCATTTCCATCAGTTTAGGTTGCATTTATATTTTTATTCAAAGAGATGATTCTCTAAGTGTCTTACAGAGATACATGTAAGAAACCAACCACAAATATGGTTAAGAAGGAGGGTAGAGAAAAAAATCAATTATACCAAAAGTAAGGAGTATTAGGAGAGTTTGAGAATCTGAGTCAGATATAGAACAATTCAATGGAATCAGTACATATAATGCATAACCTCTAACTTATAGACTGACTGAAGCTGCCTCCTTTCACCAAGTACAAAGGAAAATGCCATGAGATTTAAGAGGTCCATTAGATAAAAGGAAGTAAATTTTCCTGCACATACTCAACTTTAACATCTGCTGAGACTGGAGACAATTTATTAACTATTATTTTTCATGAAATACTACCTGGTCCAGTAATAGAACACTATCACTTAATTACAGAATGGGCAGCAATGGTATTTTTTTGTGGGCTAACTAGAAATGCAGAATCCCAGGACTTACACCAGACATACTGACTGTGACTTTAACAAGATCCTCTGGTGATTAACTACAGGAAAATTTGAGAACTGTGGCAAGAAACATCTTCAGCCATAGGTTTACAGTACAGAATCAAAGGTTTCTTGAAAGTAGGGATGAAGTTATTAATTACTAAATGTCTTTACAGAAAGACCTTGCCTATTGGTGTTATAGTTAATCTTTGTCCTGTGAACTTAATTCCGCTCTAGGTAAAGAAAAAAAGAATAAATCATGATGATATGGAGCAGGAACATTCTTAGCCTGGGTTACAGGGTGAGAGTTCACACTCAAAAATTTTTGAGATAGAGTGACCCAGTGTTATTTTTCATCACAGAGAACTTTAACAACTCTAGTACTGTGAAAAGAAATGAATGTGTCTTTCCAAAATTCATGTGTATATTATATTTCGGTTCAGAATTTTGTTTTTCTTTTTATGGTTGAAGTATTAGTCCTTCGTGTCATTATCTTTGGAGGCTAATTGATGCTAAATTAGGTCATGGCAATGGGACTTCCATGAAGGGAAGAGTGGCTTTAAAAAATCGAGGGAAATGTTGGGCATTGGTGGCCTCAAGCCTGCAATCCAAGCTACTCATTGGCTGAGATTCAAAGCCAGCCAGAGCAGGAAAATCTATGAGATTCTTATCTCCAATTAACCAACAAACAGCCAGAAGTGGGATTGTGGCTCAAGTGTAGAGCACTAGCTTTGAGGAAAAATAGCTCAGTGAAAGTGTCCAGACTCTAAGTTAAGCCCCAGGAAACACACAAACACACACACACACACACACACAAACACACAAACACACACACACACACACACACACACACACAGAAGGAAGATACTGCTTTCTCTGTCCTCTCTCCCTTTCTCTCTGTCTCTCTCTCTCATTGTCTTTCTCACTGCTATGTGAGGACATTGTGAGTAGACATATATTTACAAATCAGAAAATGTTATCAGGAACTTAACAGTGATGTCCCCCAAGACCTCTTATTTTCTGCCAGTCTCTGCTGTTTCAGCTACCTGTTGATTTCAGCAGCCTGACTAGGCTAATACAAAGTACAGTAAGGGTGATGGTTCCTTGTTACTTATTAAGGTCCACATTGAAACCCTTAGAGATTTGAGAATAATTGCCTATATAGAAAATCTCATGGTAAGAGTCAGGAAATCATAAAGATATTTATTCCTCCCATAATCATTTTGGGACTCTGTTAAAATTGTTTTCTGTTATTCAGCTCTGAATTCTTTAAGGATGAGATTCCATGAAGTTTGAAATGTTGATTTCTTTATATGCTGTTCTGTGGTCCAGCCTCCTTGAGTCTTGTCTTTCACCATCATCTAAGATACACATCTTTTTACTTAACATTTTAGAGTTTCAAAATCAATTTCTGAGGATTGGATCATATGGAATTCTGTGGTCAGTCCTGGAATTTTGGAATTCCAAACCCAGCTCTGAGATTCATTGTGAAGCCACTTTGCTCTTGTGAACCACTGATTCTCCATGAGTAAATGTAGATGATCACATGATCCTGTCCTTGCATCTGCCATTTTTCTGCCCTAGAGTTCTCACAGCTTCTCTCTATGTCCTCCTAGATGAACGAATGAACTATTCTTCCAGCTCAGTCTTGTACATCAACCCTTTCTACTCCATTGCTCTGCTTGCTTTTCTTCATGCTTCTCAGCACTGCCTAACATGATCCTTTGAACCTTATTTCTCTAAGCTGTTTACTACGTGACATGTTTAAGGGGGTGAAGTCGCTTCATTGTAAATGGAGTACGTAATAAGTCAAGACAGTGGATTGAGTGTTGCCTGATGAGAGATTAGAATGGAGGCAGGACTTGCTTTCTGTATTTCATAATGATTCTCCTAGATTCAACCTCTGCCTCTTCTATTAGCAAAGCTTGATAAGCTCAAACATGTAATCATACAGGAGAAACACCAGGCATTTTACCTGTAAAATGTAATTTCATTTTTACCACAATACTCTGTGATATGGATAGAGAAAGATGCCTAGAGATCAGGATCAAGCAAGATGCCCCAGATCAAGCAAGGCATACATGATGAATTGGAGACCCTTGCAAGCAGTCTAATATTATGGTCCTGGGGTCTCCTGACTCATCTCTAACTAGTAGACAGGAAGGACCTCCTTAAACACGAAGTTCACATCCATCCAAGAGATCAGAAGAAAGAAGGAGACCTCAGAGAGCCAGCCATAGGAAGAAGAAATTAAAAAAAACAAAACAAAACAAAAAACCAGAAGAGGTTTATAACAGAAGGCACAGTAGGATGAAATCTTTTCCTTTGCTGAACATTTTTTTTTCATCTGCAGCATCCTAGCAATATTTGAGATTGGCAGTGACACCCATTCTAGACAATATTTTGGTTCTCTGTCATTTTCCAAGGATGGGAATTAGGATAGAATATATTTAAGCTGTGCAAAGCCTCCTGTGATTGTGAAAGGGACATCATTTAATTCTTGTACAGCCATATATATTTTGGCAAAATAAGCATGGCCTATAATATTATATCTGTTACACTATCTCTTGTAGTCTTGGATCAATACTAAATGTTTACAAATAAGAGATTTTTCCCCATTGAAGTAATATTAGTTTGCTTCTTATCATTCATAATAATGTTAGTGGAGTGGAAGTAGATACTGATGTTTTCTGGACTCTTGACATGTTGACTTACATTTAGTGAGGCAAAAATAAGAAGTTTCAGCTACTCTGACTGAGTTAATAACAATAAAGACATTTGCCTTTGAGAATATTTATATTAATTAGATTGACTTGGATATGTCTGCCTCTGAAATTAGAATTATCAAACCCATGCCATGAAAAGTTCCTTTATTTTGCACTTTCAAAATGGAAAAATAGTCTGTGGTTGCACTTTCAAAATGGGAAAATATTCAGCGCTTCTGATTAAATTTCAACATATCTCTTCTAACACAAGATATAGGAAGCTAAGCAGCTCTTTAAGTTAAATGCCAAAATAGCAGAGTTTAACAAAAGGATGGGAAGAAAGTCAATTTGTAAAGATGACACCATTTATGATGAGCACAATGAGCTTTTCTTCATACAATGATTTGAATAATTATCAACTTAAATGACTAATTAAGACTGTCAAAATGACCAATGATTTTTGGCCTTTCTAGCCATACATCCTATTACAAAATAATAATACTGCTATGAACATTTAACTTTACAAATAAGCAAACAAAAAACTTAACGAAACTTACTATTCAACAAAATATGATAATTACATTATTCTTGAATACCCACTGTTTATTTGATAAGCTCTTCAAAGTATCTTTGTTCTAGAGCTTCAGAATGAGGGAAAAAATGAGAATTGAAGGAAGCTGAGAAATTGTCACAAAATAGACATAATGTTCAAGCTCAGAGACTTTTTGAAGAAGAAAATGTAAAAATGGAGAACTAATACTTAAAGTTATTTACTGCCTGTAATTTTTAACATTCCCTTTAAGACATGGGCATTTATTCAAAAGATTTTATTTTTGAGTGAGAAAAATGTATTAAAGTATGTTCAAAACTTATCTATATGGAGAGCTATACATTTAGCCTCTATCTGAAACTTCTAATAATAAAATTTATTACATACCAGCACACAGAGATAAGATTCGTTGTAGATCTTTCTGAATGTTGACAGGGAAAGTTTATTCATTAACTTAAAGTGTTTTTGAAGTCAAAATCCACTGTGTGGCTACTATCCAAGCTATAGGGGAAAAAAAATCCATCATTTTATGACTTGGAAGTAGAGATTTCCAGGCAGCTTCACCTTTTTCAAGTTAGCTGTTTCTAAAACAAGAAGATTGGACACAAAGACTCTGAACAATGCCTTTAAATCCTAATAAATCTAGGACTTACTACTATTTTCAGGATATTAAAACATTTCTTTTCATTGCAACCCTTACTGGTTAAAACACTTGATTTTAGCAACTAGAAGAATTCATTCAAATGATCTAAAATCACATTTGTATTTCAGTTTTTAAAGTGATTATGTAAAAGGCAATTGTTTGAAGATGTAAGAGTGCTGCATAGTTGGGCATGGTGGCTCACAGCTGTAATCCTAGCTGCTCACAAGGCTGAGATCTGAGGATCAAGGTTCAAAGCCAGCCTGGGAACAAAAGACTTTGAAACTCTTTTTCCAATTAATCACTAGAAAATGGGAAGTGGGGCTGTGGCTCCAGGGGTAGGGTGGTAACTTTGAGCTAAGCACCCAGGCCCAGAATTCAAGCCCCAAGACCCACCAAAAAGAAAAAAAAAAAGAGTGCTGCATGACCCCTTGGCTGTTTTGATGTGCCATGGAGAGAAAGGGTATGATGGGGACTAAACAATGGAGTGACCATGACAGCAGGCTTGTGCTCCTCAGATTCTGCCAAACTTTATAAAGCCTCAGAAGCAACCTCCCCAGTTCCTGTTTCTTATTGTAAATAAATAAATAAATAAATAAATAAATAAATAAATAAGGCTCTCTGAGAGCAGGCTTTCTAATTCTCAGGCTGTGTTAGTTTTGTTTTGTTTTGTTTTGTTTTTACTGCACTCTCCTGCTTTAAGATTCAAGCCTAATACCTGTTAGATTAGAGTGGGTTTATGGCCCAAAAGATAGAGCACCTGCTTGGCAAACTCAAGCTGACTTTAAACTCATTACTGAAAGAAGCCAACAACAAAAAAAAAGACTTCCCCTAACCAACATATGGGTTAGCATAGTGTAATTGTGAACCATACTTTCAGCTCTAGTTCTCTTGGCCACTGTAAAAGCAGCAAGAACCTTTATTTTCTGAGTTTAGTCTCTGAGGCTGGTCTTGGGCTGTTGGCCAACTTCTTCCAGTTCCCACTAATCACAATGGAGTTATAAGATCCATTTCTGGACCACTCTACATTTGGAATAACCTTGATTTGTTTTTGCTAAAATGGCATAGAAATGAGAAGTTCATATACCAGAGAAAATGTTACTTCATTTCACTGGTAGCCAGTCTGATCACTGGCAGAAACATTTGAATAGCCTCTGTCTGTCAACTATTTAAATTAGTTGTGTCTGTGGTTCGTTTCCTGGACACAGAGGATGAGGTGTTGATTTTCTTTGATCCTTCTAATACTCAGAAACATGTTCAAAGCTAGGATTGCAGTTATTGCTCTCATATTTTTTAGAGCAGTAAAATCTTGGTCCATGGCATGCTTACTCAATGCTTGTTAAATGGAAGAAAGAATGTCATGCTTGGAGCTGGTCCAATTACATACTAAACTATGGAACAGGAAACCTTAGTGCCTGGTTTTTAGAAAACAAATTCATGGGTATGATCGAGAAGAAGTACTTTGAAGTCCAGGTACTAACATGCAGTACCTACTCCACAGGAGCAAACTGAAGTAATGTTGAGGGATTCAAGGTTCTCACAATTCCAGATTCTCATAATAGATCAGTCAAAGATGATATAATATTGATCAGCATGCATTTGTGCAGTTACATAACACTGGACCAGGCAGGTGTTACAGTCTTTCCATTACCAGCACCTTCTATGGTGGGACACCTCACTGGTTAGCTAGGGATGTAGTAGTCTTTTCTTACAGAGGCCTTGAGCAGTCATAAGGCAAAGGATGAAGAAAACTGAGCAAGATGCAGAAAGTGACCAATTAAAATATAGAGAACATGGGCTACATAAAGTTATGATAGCCTCCTGGTCTCATGGAGAATGTTTCATACCATAAAACACAAACTCATACACACACACACACACACACACACACACACACACACACACAGTAAAAGAGAAAATTATCACCAGAGCTGTATGATATGCATTGTTTTTATCCATGATTGCAATAACTTTTTGGTTTATTCTGTGATCAGTTGCTTTCTTTCATCTGTGTTCTACCTTTTTAGCAATTGTCCTTTTGGGAGGGAAGGGGGCCTCTAAACATTGCTTCTAAACATGTGTGATTTATATTAGTAAATAAAAATTCTGAAAATGATAAGGATTAAAAATTAATCACAGCCCCCTTCCCCCAAATACTCGCTCTTAATAAAACATTGATATGGTTGTTTGAAGCATTTGTCTCTTCCCCAAAATGCCCTTTACCACACATTAAGCTAATATCGAATGCTTACATTTCTTTCTTTCTTTTTGTTTTTTTGCCAGTCCTGGGCATGAGCTCAGGGCCTGAGCCCTGTCCCTGGATTTTCTCAAGGCTAGCTCTCTACCACTTGAGCCACAGCACCACTTCTGGCTTTTTTCTATGTATGTGATACCGAGGAATCGAACCCAGGTCTCAGTGCGTGCTAGTCAAGCACTCTACCACTAGGCCAAACTCCTGGCGAATGCTTAAATTTTTATGAGTATCACATGATTTAAGGTCAATTCTTCTGAAAATTCTTTCTATATCAACACAATGTAAAATTTATGATGTGATTGAGGGAAAGGATATCGTGATACTTTTGTTGCTATGCTACAGTCGTGAACCTTTAGCTGCAAAGGAAAACTTTATCTAGATAAGACCAAGGAAGGTTTATGTAAATGTGGTGAGGGTCACAAGATAAACATGGACTATTTCCATTCCAGCATGGAGCTATCCCAATCCCAGGGGCTGAACTATCTCTAACCCTGGGCTGAGCTCTCTCACACTTTCCTTCTGCCTCTCCTTCCATTAAGAATTCACGGTTGGATGAAGCTACCTCAGGTAGGATACTGGATAATCTTTCAGCGTCCAGATGGTTAATTCTAATTTTATTCGCAACATCTCTTCTTCCATAGAAATGAGCATATTCATAGGTTCAGGGAAATAGGTATATGCATATCTGTGAGCCCAGCAGAAATACATACCCAGAAATTATTAAAAAGAATAAATCCTTCCCAAATATTGTTTTCTGATCCTAGCACAAGGCAGAAAAAAAAACTGTGTAGGAGCCCAGAGTTCAGTTCTTACACCTCTCTCTATTTGTGTGACTAATGAAACTTAGAGTTTTCTCCTTATGAAATGAGGAGGCACAGAACATTCAGTGATATTCATGTCACAGTTGTCACCTAACCAGGACTTGCTGCTCTAGTTGCCCCCGTGTTCTTGTGTCTAAGACTGAGCTTGTTGGCACATAGGCTCATGTCACTCATCTTTATGGGGACCCAAAACTGTCACGAAAAGTGAATGGAGGGGATCCTGGTTTGTGTGTTCAGGTAATCATGAACTCTGCCTAGGATGTTTGTAAGACTTCTCCCTGATGAGGCCTCATCTTACTTGAGAACAGCATTTGTCCATGGTAAATTTCAGAACATTTTTGTGTCTTCTTCAGCATCATTTCCTTAAGGAGGCTGGTGGACAGGACAAAATTTTGTGTATCCAGACTGGACAAGCTGCCTACCGCTTACATACATGGATCCAATGCCCTAGAATGTTAGAGACATTTCATTCAAAATAGCATCTTTGTTTAGTGATAGAACTCAGGAGTACAATCTTGATCACAGAAGGGTGAATTGTTATAATTCCATGTATGGAACACTTTGAGAGGAAAGGGACTCTTATACCATTGTGTTTCATATAGCATCTAGTCTCAGACCCTCTTTTCTCTGACATCCTCTCAGAAACTTGTTTGGGTGCTTTCATCCTATCCCAGAGCTACTTCCAATTCTAAGACCACCCTGAACTCTGAGGTCTCGCAGCTTCTTATAAAGCAACATGATTCATATCTATCTCATTTTCTTGCCCATAAAATCTGGTTTTCTTTTTCCTCAACTGGCTTTATATCTCACTTGGTACATTAGGTTCAAGCTGAAGCCATATTCTCTTCTTCCCATTCCCTGTTACCATGTGTGGGGTCATGTGTCGAGGATTAGCAATGCAACCTAAAATACTTCCTAGTTCTCTGACTTTGGTGGTTAAGTAAGGGGCTCAAGTGCTCTGTCTTTTGCAATGTCTTTGCAATGTCTTTGTGTTTCCCCTTCAGCCTTCTGACGGATTGCCTTCCTTTGCCTGATCTCACTTCACATGACAATTTATCTTCCACACCTTATCTTGTGGTCACACTGGTCTATCATGAGAAAGCCCTGTCTGAATGCTGTTATCTTCTTGGTTACTTCTCTCAAAGGAAGAAATTCTACCTAGATCCGACGCCATTTTTCAGACACTTCGTAGTAGGTTCTTTATCCTTCTGCATTTCATAGCGACTCTGGCTTCTGGTCTTTTCCCAATTGTGCCATGAACTATCCTGACACCAGCCACCTAGAGTGGCCCTCCCTTCTGTCTTTATGTTCAGCAGCTCCTTGCTTCAAGGCTCAATTCATCTTTTTCATCTTGTGTTACTTCTTCTGAATCCATAGACACATTTACTTTTATCTTGTGGTATGCCTAGAATATTTTTAAATACATTGATTACTTTTATTGTAAGTATTTAGTTATATCTCACTTCATCAGAGAATTACAGTTTTCTCCTGGCGTAATAAGATTTTTGGCTAGGTAGATGGCCAGATCTGTATGTGTCTGTATGGCTTTAATAAAATATTCGACCCATCGCATTTTATTTTCTAAAAGTAGAAGCTTTGTAAATATTGTAACATGGGAATCGGGATGGAATAGGTTTAGATACTTGTTTAAAAGGCTTCATTTTAATTAGTGCCTTTCTGTGAAATGATGTGCCTAAGGAAAAATGAACTTTAGGTCTGTGATTGCTTTAGTTTTTGGAGTGTACAACCTATCATTTCTAATTGTAATTTTTAGCACTAGAACATTTCTTTTCAAATTTTTTTCTAAGTGTGGTGACTCATCTTAAATTGATATCAGTTATTTTATGAATTCTCCCATTTGGAGGAAACTATAAGAACATATTAAAATTTCCCATTTTTTTCACCAAAAATCATTGATATAAGAGTTTCTCATGCCAACTTGCTTCCTGGATCCAAAACCCTAGAAGGCTTCTTTCACTTTGGTGCATCGTACTCAGAATTTCTTTTCATTGTCATCAAAAGCTTTTGAATTACAAAATATTTCCTTCTCACACAGATAGTTTAACCTTGGGAGATTTGACTTCATGTATCAACTGGGTCACACATAAATGACTCGATGGTGATTAGTAGAAGTTGTATTGTAGGAGGAAATTTATGAAATTATTCAAGTTGTATTTGGAAATTTTGTTAATATCTTCTCAAAACTATGTTAGTAATTAGAAGCAGCATCCTTCTATCATGACGTTATGGGCTTCATTACTCACTTCATAAGTGTCCCATAAAAAATTCTCACAATGAGAGTTGTACAGTAAACACATGCAAGTGCCTCTAGTTAAGAAAATCTTAAACATTTCAATGTTTAGCCAAACCTAAAGACAAAATGGCTGTTTCAGCCGCATAATTTTTTAGCCCCAAGCATTTCTTGGGTAACTGTTGCTTGGTTTAGATCCAGACTCAATTATACAGAACATCCCACAAACATCTAGTCTGAAAGACAGATTGTAATTTCAAAGCCTCCGAAATTATCCAAATAGGGACAGTTCTGGTGGTAGCATTTAGTTGTTATATACATATACATATATGTGTATATATATATTAGAAAGCTTCTTATTCTTATTTTTTGATGATTATTTTACATTAAATTTTATATTGGTTATGTGTGACATGGCCTTGCTTGTGTTTATTAATGCAAGTTTGCTAAAAATAAGCATGGGGTCTTATAGCTAATTGTGGGGTTCCACTGTATGGGTGATGAAACAAAACTTTCAAGGAAGAGGTGAAAGTGTAAATAGGATGGGCAGCTCAATGGCGATCAAGTAAGAGGAAAGGATGCAGATTAGTTATGTTACTGAACATGATGCCATTGTGAATGGTAAAGCAGTGATTTGAGTTTTGCGGCTCACTGTGTATGTGAGAGACAGACAGTAAGAGGGAAAGAGTAGCAGAGAGAGAGAGAGAGAGAGAGAGAGAGAGAGAGAGAGAGAGAGAGAGAGAGAGAGAGAGAGAGAGATTCTTGAGATTTTAAATCAGTTCCAATTTCTTACAAAGAGTAACTGCTCTAATGTACGCCAGAAATTTAGAGTTCTGAAAGTGGAAATTGTTCTAAGTCATGGCAAGTATTGCTTCATTTATCTCAATTTGAGAGGCTTGTATATAGTTTTAGACAATTGCATCATCTTATGATTGCCATAGAGTTGACAAATTGTCCCTTAGATTCTTAAAATAGCTTCTTCTACTCAGAAGAGAAATCCCTAGGAAATATCATGTGTTCTCCAAGATAATATAATCAGATACAACTATTTTTGAGAATGAACACAATAAACAAAATAAAGGGTAAAGTTGCTTATCGACATTAATAAGTTGCCAGCTAAGTTGTTTAGCAGAAAGCAGACTTACTTCATAGTTGCCTTATTGTTCCTCTACTCGTGGCCAATGTGCTCACTACATTTTATATGTGTCTTTGCTGAAGCAACTGGAGTCACCGACTCTGCTATAAAGGTTATATTGACAACAGAGGAGCCTTAATATGTGTGTCCTCCTCAAAAAAATGTCGAGGACACCTAGTAAAAATTGTTATGATTCCCTTTTTAAAATATTATACATTTTAATGTCTATATTAAGGCTCCTTGCTTACGAATCATTAATGTGAGTGCTTGAGAAGGGTAAAGAAAAATGGCATTAAAGTGTTAGAGGCTCCCAAGTTTTGAAAAAGTCATGGAAGTAAGTGTTCCATAGTAACAGGGGTATGTTGAGTCGATGTATCTGACTTTCTGGATTCCTGAGGAATTAAAGCTCAAGAACAACATATGGATGGTAAGTATGCTTGTCATTAATACTCACGTGCCAAAGAATTCACTCATTGGTTCAGCTTTCCAGTTGGTCACATAGCTGGACGGAAAGCATGGGATTTGCCTAGTTTGCACTCCAATTTGGGCTGCTACCTTAATGATCAGAAAATCACTGGACCATGCTCTGCAGAATAAAGACTGAAGATTAGAAAGGTTCAGTCTTTCTCTGCATCCTTGTAACCAACCTGTTTATCAAAGTCACAAAGAAAGGCAGAATTTCCAATGAGGAAGGAATGGACAGCATTTCCTAATAGAGGACAGGTGTCACAGCGTTTGACATGAACTAATGGACACTGAATGGCAACGACTCACTAGAACCCAGGAACAAACAGATGCTGAGAATATTTTTTTAATGGGTACAAAGAAGAGAATTAAGTAGAAGCATGAGACTTTGGAGTGGGATTGGCTTGAGGATTTGTCATTTAGCCAGGAAAATAAATTAAACCACACTCTTCTGAGCTTTGAAGTTACCCTCCCCTCAATTTACAGTTGTCTTCTTTTATTTAACCATGACAGTCTGTTTCAGATCTTGGAAACCCAGAGCCTGCATTCATTGGAGAGTGCGGCATTTATCCATATCTGCTCAAGGAACAGTCATATCATGTGGTCAGGGTTACAGCGTTTACTCTTTCAAAGTCCCACATGTAATTGCAGGGGTCCTGAAGATGTAAGAGGCTGTGTGCAGAGAGCCAGATGAGTGAATACTAGAGAACTGGTCGCCATGGTGGCCCAAGCCAGGAGGCTGTTTCTGCTCTTACTTAGTTGCTCAAGTGTTCTGAGTAATTCCCCAAAGAACGTACAGGCGTTCAAAAAAAATGGCTGCTCATGGGGAACAGAGCTGCACAGACATTATTGGACCTTGGAAAGATCTAGCATTTCTTCAATTCAAACTACAACTCACTGACCTCTTATGATATCTACTCGTGCTTCACCCTAAAGAGAGGATGAAGTTAACGCTGAGATGCCCAATGCTCCCTCATTCTCATTCAGTCCTGCAAGGAATGGCTGCTTATTCCACACTCACCCCACTGCTGGAAAACAGAGCTGACACTATTAGCTAATTCAGTCCTGGGGTTGGTACAACCTGCAGAGTAGACTAGAGACTAAATGCTTTGTGGCCAAGTGCGGGTAGCTCATGGCTGCAGTCCTAGCTACTCAAAAGCCAGAGCTCCAAAGATAGTGCTTAAAGTCATCCAGGAGAGGAACATCTATAAGCTTTTACTTTAAAAAAAAATCTCCAGTTCAAGACAATGTGGGGATTCGAGGGGCCACCTTGTCTTGACTGACTCCATGTAAGTCCGGCAGAGGAAGCAGTATCGAGGACAGGAGGTGGGTGGTGGCCAGCCAGACACCAGCCTTTGCTCTCTGTTGGCAGGAATAACACAGAGCAGATGTAATTACAAACAGAATTATAGCCCCAAACAGGATTACTCAGATAACCATGTGAACACAAGGTTTGTGGGATTGAATTTTCTAGGGGGTTTCATCAATGATTAACCTGACATCATTAATGGAGATCTAAAATGAAAGAGCTTAAATATATTTAAGCAGAAGCAACCCAGCATTTCCTTTTCCCCTAGTTTTGTATTTTTGATCGATGCATATATTTCCAGATATTAGCTTTTAGGCTAGAGAGTTATCCACTAGCAAAACAGTCATTAACAGACTGTTAACAGAAATCAAAAGAAAAGGAACCTGCTGGAGAAGTAGTCGTAGTGAATAATTAAATTACCCTTGATGGTTTACTCAAGTGGCAGACCAGGTCAATTGATTGATGAGTGTATGTTAGTCTTTCTCTTAGTCTCTGTCTTTCTCCTGGATGTCACCTTTACTTCCTTTTTATGAAACATATTATTCTTTATGTTGACTATAAATGTAAGCAATCTGAAGTAGGGGGTTTGTTCAATACTTCATTCAATCCTAATGGATATTTTTTTACTTACTGGTGGTGAATTTAGAAGACCCATTGCTACAATGACCAACTGTCTTCAATTCTTGCCATTTCCACAAGATAAAATTCTTGCTATATTCCCATTATTTTGCTTGGTTAAACCGTGAGGCAATCTTATTTGAGCATGAGCTTGAGAAACTTAAAAATTAAAGCAAAAGGATTTGCTCTTTGGGAAGGAATGTGCATTTAGGAAAGTATCACCCCATAAGTTTTGGTTTTGGGTGAGACAAGGATTTGAGCTCAGGCTTGTGAGGCTAGTTTTCTACCACTTGAGCCTTACCCACATTCTTCTTGATTGTTGCTTATTTTCATGTAGTCTTTGTCCTCACCTAGTGTGCACCTGAGCCACAGTGACCTATTTTAGGCTTCCTGTCATTACCAAGATCACAGGTGCTGTCACTGTGTTCCATCTTCCCTCCATGGAAATGGAGACTTTTCTGTCTATGGTCTGCAGTCTAGATCTTCCCCATCTTAGCCTCCCATGTAGCTTCACGAAACAGGAGATATCAGAAATTCCCAATGGCAAATGTGGGTTTGTGAAAATCCCCATCTGACTTGGGAAATTTTGAATCAGGAATGGGTATTTTCTGTCCAATGAATGTTTATTTAAAAAATAACATTGATATTCAGACTGACTTCTTGAAAATTGTGAGCCTTTAAATTGTGTCTCTTATCTTAAGTAGCAATGTACTAAAGTATACAGAAAAGAGAAATAAAATATGTGCTGTCCGTAAATGCTTGAAAAGTTCTGGATTTCTTGAAATAGTTATCAAACTTTCAAAACTTAGTGTCGTGTTCTAAGTCTGTCTCTGTCACACATATACACACATTTTCAGTAAGAGAAAGGAAGAGAAAAACATAAGGGAGTGAAGAAGGGGATGAGGGAAGGAGGGAAAGAAGGAAGGAAACAAAGGAAGGGAGAAAAAGAAAGAAAGCTCTTTCAAATTTTTTATAAGGAGTCATCATTTAACGTGTTCTTTAATGGGTACAGTGCATCTTGAATGTAGTTGGATTTTCACAAAGAAATACTCATACAAGTCTCTGTGATTTGAAGTAACTCAAAAGTATTGATGGAGCTGAAGTTTGATTTAACTCTGCTATATCTAATAAGGGAAAAAGAGATATAAGATTCCTAAGTATCATGATCTGAAAGTAAGGTGTAGGTAGATTGTAAACAATGAACTGTGTTCCGACAAGCTCAATTCTTTTTCCTCACACCTAGTTAGGAGAGCAGTTACACCTACTCTTGGCCAAAAAAAAAAAACAAATAAAAAAAGCACCCTTTTATGCAGATGAACTTCTTACCATATTACCAGTGCTCATGCTGGTTAGCCACTAGTCTTAATCATACTTTTGAGCATCACAGGGAATAATTTCCTGGTAAGCTGAAAGGCCTTGCCAATGCTAAGGAGCAGCACTTGCTTCCTGTTTCTTTATGCCTATCTGATGCAAACTTCTTTTGGCATCATAATTTTTTTCAAAAGCCAAGTGCTGTGCTGAGAACACAGATGTAATTAACCAAGAGGATGAAAGGATCTGGGAATGGTGTTTCGCTTCCGTCAAACATAAACTTAAAGCAGTGGAATTTTGTGTGAAATTATTCATGAAATACAATGAATTTAAGAGCATCATATGGATGATCTGTGTATTTTCCTGGCTAATTGTCCTGCATATTTTTTAATGCTTTCCAAGCCTCCCTACTTAATGAAGAAATAATTCAAAATAATTCTGTCCTTTTGTGCAAGTGAAGCGATTACGTCTGATTAGTGCCTGTTACAGTTTGGCCCATAAGAGTAATTGAGAAATCAGAGTTCAGAGTGCTTGACCACAGAGTCTCAGTGTATCCCATCGTAAGTCTCCATATCTAGGCATCAAGTTTACCATAATGCAATTACAGGGTAAAGTTTCCCCTTTGATATGAGGTTACTATTCAGAATGAATTCTTCATTTTGAGACATTCTAAGAAATCTAGACACATGTTCTACGTGATAGTGAATTGCTGCTGACAGTCATAGCATCTTCAAATTCCACCGGCGGGTTGTAGTTCCTACTGTATGGGTTGGGAAGGCTTTGCTATGCCCAGACAGGGCACACAGCTTCATTCAAGGCATGCCTTCAGTGACCCTACCCTACTGAGCTTTTCTCTGTGTTCTGATCATGGGCAACATGTCCCCCCAAGTTTTAAGTCTTCCTTTTGTTTTTGCTCATATGTCCCCAGCTCTGGACTTGCCTTTTTCACTTCTTTTTCTTTTGAAGTTTAGAGTCTTCTTTTTACTTTTTAAAGTGCAAGATTGAGGGTCTTCCATTACCATTTTAAAGGTTCTATGCACAATGGATCCTCCAATATAAATGCTTTATTCTAGGGAAAAAACCCCACATCATCCTGCAGTCCTTACTGTCAGACTCCGGTTAGTTTTGGGATGACGGTGGTATTGACTTCCATCTTCAGCACCCTTTAGGATTGAAGCTACTTTGATTTTTGTTTGTTCCAAACCTCTTTTTCTCTCTGGCTTATAAAAGGCAGTTACTTTTGAAGTTGGGACATCTACTGTAAATGCCTTTGTATGGTGAATATAAACTTTGGTTTCTCTGCCTCTCTCCTTTTCTCTCTCAGTCTCTGTCTCTCTGTTTCTGTTTCTCTCTCTCTGCAAACCCCCCCCCTCTCTCTCAGAGCAAGGAAGGAAAACATGACTCTTATCTTCTGACTTCTGTGTTAGGCAAATGCTACAATTTCACCTCCTTTTATAATTATCATTGTAATGGTCTTCATTTCAGGGAAATCGTTAAACCAATCGTCCTACAAGTCTTGTCTGCTTTGAAAGAACTTCAGTTCTGTCCATCTGCTGCAGTAGATACTATATCAATATTTTCCATCACTACTCATGGTTTGTCAGAAAACACATGCCCTGTGGTGAGTCAGAATGTGTCACACTAGGCTTGCTTCTAACACTTGAAGTATCTCGCTCTGTTTTCTACTGCAGTAATTAGCTCATTAATCTTTCTTATACTTCGTTTCATTTTGAATAATTGGGTGACCAAATCAGGACTTCCTTGCGGTGTCTTATTGCATGGAAGTAGTACATACAGGCTACATGCTTGTTTGTAAGAAAAGTGTTGCAGAATCTTGTGCTAGCAAAGTCCGATTTCTGGTCTCCTCTGTAACCTAGCTCTGTGGATGGCAAGGGTAAGAAAGTGGCACTAGGCACAAATATCACATCTTATCTGAAAAAATAAACTAAAAAAGAAAAAATAAAAGTGTTGGAGGTGGGCCGCAAGTGATAGAATGCTTGCTTAGCAGTACCATGTCCTTCAAACCTTAGTACATACCCCCCCAAAGAAACCCAATAAATATTTCTCATTCTGGAGTAGTTGATGTCTATCTCTTAATGAACTTCTGGTTTTACTAGATGACAGTGGTTCATGCCTATAATTCTAGTAAGTAGGGAAATTGAAATTTGAGGCTCCCAGTTCAAAGCAGCCAAGGCACAAAACACCATGGAAATCTTATGTCCAAATTACTGGATACCACAAAAACAGAAGTAGGGTTCAAGTAGTAGAATACCAGCTTTGAGCTAAATAGCTCAAGGAAAGCACCCAGGAGCTGCATTCAAGCCACCGTACTGATGCATACATCACACACACACACACACACACACACACACACACACAAACACCCCTTCAAGCACTCTTTTGTTTTCCACTCCCTGCTTCTTTAGAGACCCTGAGAGCTGCTGGCCAGCTCACAGCTGACTACAGATGCCTGAACAAATCTTCATCCAGTACAAGAACTGTCCAGCTCTCCTCTCAGCTCTTATTGATAAGAAAGGTGGTCTCACTCCTAAGTCATTGAGTGGGTTGAATAATTTATTACTCAGAAGCAGCTTACTGATACCCCCGCTGAAGGAATCTATGCCTCAGCTAAGCAGAAAGAGTGCAATTTCCATGATACACATAGTACTGGTAGAAATGGAAATGTGCAGCAGGTCTTTTGAATAGTCAGTTTCGATCCTTTCAAACAAAGACCAACTCCTTCTGGAGCTGTGTGTCTTTGCTCTGTGTTTCTGTGTGTCATCTCGGCAGACATCTGCTGACCCCACCCAGAGCTACCCAAGTGAAATAAGATTTACAGGGGACCCCAAGGAAGAGAAAATAAACCTTTTACATACTTTATAATTGCCCATAATGAAAATATTGATAAACTCTTGCATTTTGGAATCTGAAAGAAAATTCTCTATGTAGTTTTACTAAATTAGAAATTCAGCTGTGTGCATGTGAGCAATCAAACAGCTCTCATACTTGTTTTATTCCTATAAGATCTTTTTAATATTTTGACCTGGATCTGTTTTTTTACTCTTATGAGTAGAACAGTATAGCTTAGTGAAGACTTGGAAACTTTTTCTCTGAAAGACTGAAATGCAATCATTCTTGACCTTTACTTGTAAGTTGACCTCGTCGTTCCATCATATCTCTCTAGAGGGCGCTAAATCCTCACCTCATGATTGTCCTTTCAACAGTTGGCTGCTGGCCCCAAAGTATCATGCAAGGCTAGTTATTTAGATAAGATTGCAATAGTTTCATCGCTCAGCAAGAGTGCCTTGGTTCAAACTTAATCGGTGCAGAGCACACTACAAATATTTTGTATAAGCTATATAGCTAATGAGAAGTAATGAGAAGACACAGTGGTACATCACCTGGTCAGTTAGCTCAGTGCTAGTTCAGCTCTGTGCCACCACACGGCAACCTGTGGATATTATAAGCTGAGCACAAGGCAGTTGATGAAGCATGTACTCGATTGGTAAGTCACTCTTTTTCCTCTAGTTGGAAATGAGCTTTCTCATTTATAGGACTGTTTTCCTGGTGATCTCACTACATCTGTGACTCACCCACCATCTTTGGTATAAAGGAGAGAACATGATGCTATTGTGTTCCCAGCCACTGGTTCAAAAGAAATTTGGGTCGTTACCCAGGGAAAATTTGCTCCCTCCACAGAAGATATCGAATATTTTGAGGGGAGAGGAACTTAAAGGCTAATAAATATGCCTTGAGATATATTTATTCATTCATTCGTTTATTGCCAGTTCTGGGGCTTGAACTCAGGGCCTGAGTGAGCACTGTCCTTGGCCTTTCTCAAGGCGAGAGCTCAACCACTTGAGCCACAGCACCACTTCAGGCTATTTCTATGTATGTGATACTGAGGAATCAAACCCAGGTCTTCATGAATGCTAAACAAGCACTTACCACTAGGCTATGCTCCAGGCCCGATCCTTTTAAAACCATGAGTTTCCGTATAATGTTGCAGTAAATTGTTGATTTCATACCGGCTCAGGGCAAATTGTGCCAATAACACATAACAAAGAATCCTCACTTGAGGCTTGCTTATTGAATACATGGCAGGTGAATAGTGCCAGGGGATACAGCTTTAGTTTTGAGAATGTAGTAAATAAGAATTGACCACCATGAGCTTTCAACAACAGCTTTAACTTTACTCCTTTGGATTATTTTGAGCTACGTATAGAAAGGCCTTTCCCCACTTAAAAAAAAGTTAGATATTTGCAGTGTCTCTCAAAAAAAAAAACAGGGTAGGTATCACTGGCTGTCATCACAATTAGGCACAGTTCGTTTCACATGTCAGTGTTGAGTTTTTGAAAAATGATTGTCCTTGTTAATAAATGCTTATATTTTCAAAGATAACCATACTTCTTGTGAGCTTCCAAACAGTTCCTCAAGGCCATTGTTTCTGCACAGTAGGACTCAGCTTGCATCCTTCCTTCTCTGTTCACAACACCTGAATACATTATACTAAGTCATGGCATACTGCCTTCATTCTAAATACAATTCCACTGTTAACATCACTTAGCATTAGGTTTGTTTTTACCACATGCTGGTTTATAGTCAAATCTAAAAATCTTTCTGTCAATGAGCAGTTGAATCATATCCTTCCTTCATTACCTGAAACTTAAATCAGGATGTTCTCTGAAGCCTTCATTGAAGGATAAATTTTTACTTTGTTTTCAGGGTAGACTATGACCTGCTTGTGTCAACTCACTAATTCTACATCTGGTTTCATGTCTACAACAGGTCTTTGTTCCATGGCTGAATCCCAGGTTTTGTTCATGCATGTGTACAACAGTCATGCTCACTGTTAGATGGGGCTTTCAAAGGGACCGCCTGAAGTTCTTCTCAAACACCTCATAAAATGCAGATGCTCTGTCTCAGGCCAAAGAGAAAGGAAACAGAATTCTTCTCATCAGATTCGGTCTCAGTGATCTCTACTGGGGTTTGGTAACTCTATCTCCATTCTCAAGAGCTGCCAAACCATCCTGTTTGAGGTCCATTTTAGAAATTTGCAAGAGAAACAACAACCCAAAACCATAGAAACAATATAGCATCTCATAGAATCACCTCACATTCCTTTCATGGATTCTGTGAAGCATTTGTCCCTTGGTGGTGAGTGTTTTTTTGGCTTGTCCGCACACATCCTGACAGCCCCTGACTGCAGGCAAGTGAGTTTTCTCACTGCACTAGCTCTCTGGGGTTTGGAGTTTTCATCCTCAGTCTGCTCATGTCCTGTTCAAATGGGGGGTTTATTTGTCCTTCCTCAGCACAGATCGCTGCAGAGAAGAAGATATAAGGGCAATGGCAGTGGTAGTTACAAAATCAAAATTATTTGCACTCCTACAGATTGCAGGTTTGTTTTCGTGTGTTCCAATGGCAGCTGTGCCATGATGGAAAATTTTGTTTTGTGTAAAATAGGTCTTTTTTTAAATGAGGGGTCTCATTTCCCAATTCATTCCCAAATTGTCTGTTATATACCTAATGACATCTTTTCTAAAATTAGTTTCAGGAAGGGTTTGATTGATTCCTAACTCTTTTTTTTTGCCAGTCCTGGGCTTGAGCTCAGGGTCTGAGCACTGTCCTTGGACTTTCTCAAGTCTAGAGCTCTACCACTTGAGCCTCAGTACCACTTCCAGCTTTTTTCTATGTATGTGGTACCGAGGAGTTGAACCTGGATCTTCGTGCATGCTAGGCAAGCACTCTACCACTAAGCCAAACTCCCGGCCCATGATTTCTAACTCTTTGTACATTTAATATTCATTCCCCATTGTTATTACTGCCCAGCACGAGTAAAGCTGATCATACAAGGAGAGACACAAAGCCAGTCCTTTGGGGGCCAAGTCTGGAACTCTCTTGTCCCTGCTTTAGGAAGCCAGGCCACTTGTGAACCAAATTGCTGATGGCAGACACTAATCGGTCTGTTAATGTAAAACAATTGATTTTGGAATCAGGAAACTGCTAGAAAAGTCTCCAAAACTCTACATCAGCACATGCTCAGCAGTCTTGGTTCTGTTGTAAGAAAGCAGAGCCCTCCCGATGGGCGAGACAAGCTTGCATGTGTCTTTGGTGCTGGAATATCAAAGTGCTTAGCTCAACCATGACTCTTCCCTCTGTTAAGGCTAGCTGTGTGGCTCCAGGAAACTTCCCTGAGATTCAGGCTGATTGACTGTAAAATAAGAATATGTTCTGTCTCTAGGACTCCTGGGACACAGGTGCACAGATGACTTGCAATGGCAATTGACTTTCTGGTATACCAGAAACCACGTGTGCCCTGCCCTGCTTCTAGGTTCTAAGGGAGTATCCCTGTGCCTCTCTGTCTGCTAAGTCCACTAAATTTCTTGGGTTGTAGCTGCTTTAGTCCAGCCTGCCTCCATCTTCATGTGGCCTTCACTGATTCTCCTCCTCCTCCTCTCTGCATGTCTTCTGCTTCGTGATTGGATGTGGGATTATCCTAGATAATCCAAGATGACACACCTCCCCAATTAGGATCCTCAACTTAACTCTTCCAAATTATGTCACATTCTAGTAAGATAAAAACCCCTGGAAGGGCATGGGATCAGTTCTGTGGCTATCAAGAACCCAGAAACATCCTGGGAACCCAGAGACCTTTTCCCTGTGGGAGCTTTGGGTTACCTGAGAGCATCTATGCGTACGTCCATATAAAACCCACTGCCTGTCTAGATTAGCAATTCCTTATGCATGGTGACACTCTTGTTCCACCAATGTGTGGCTGTCATGGAGACTAGTACTAAACAAACATCAGTGAACATCATTAGTACTAAGTTTTTACAAGAGTGTGGCTAGTACTAAGTAAAACAAAATGTTTTACTCAACATTCCCATCAGCTAAAGAAAGCTTAATAGCTGACCAATTCCAGCTACCAAGGCATCAATATTAGTCAGTAAAAGACTGTAAAAATTATAAGCAATTTCCTTCCACTTAATCTTATGGAGAACATTTTCTTTCCATTATTGCAACTCTCAGTCTGTGTCTGCTTTTGCTCAATGTGCAACTCAAGAACTGAGAACTTGAGAGTGGGTAGGTAGCTTAGTCCTTCTTAAAGCCAAGCTCGGGGACACAAGTGTGTTTTCTCTCATATGCGGAAGGTAGATTTAAAACACGACTCTTAAGAGAGGAGCACACACACACACACACACACACACACACACACACACACACACACATACACACAAATCACGATGCCTCTTTCCCTCTGGTCATATAAAATAATGTTTCTCAAAATGAACTCCTGGAACTAGAAATGAGAGGGTTTTTTAGTATTCCTTTCTGTTCATCTTACTTATCTATTTTGGTGGATGTACAGAAATGGGGACACAAAGGGTAAATAAATGCAGCAGTGGTACTCACTAAACACTGTGTTGTTCGTGAACTACACAACTTGTGGGTGGGGACAGGAGGTGACAACTGGGAGAGAGCGAATAAGGAAGGAAGTGGCATTTCCCAGAAATAAATATAATCATTACCTGACTTACAAAGTGGTTACCCCTCTGTAGTTCACTGTATAAAAACGTATTTTTTTTGCTCTTTATCCCATGTCTTTGTTTGTCACATAAGAATGAACGGCTGGGGGCCTGGAGTTTGGCCTAGTGGTAGAGTGCTTGCCTAGCGTGCATGAAGACCTGGGTTCAATTCCTAGGTACCACATATATAGTAAAAAAGCCAGAAGTGGTGCTGAGGCTCAAGTGGTAGAGCTCTAGCCTTGAGAAAGTCCAAGGACAGTGCTCAGGCCCTGAGCTCAAATCCAGGACTGGCAAAAAAAAAAAAAAGAATGAATGCCTGGACTTGACATAAAGAACTCTTAAGGTTTGGGCTTGGGGATCTAAAAACTGCAGTTTCATTATCATATTCTTTTTTATTGCCGGTCCTGAGGCTTGAACTCTGGGCCTGGATGCTATCCCTCAGCTTCCTTTGCTCAAGGATAGTTAGTGCTCTACCACCTGAACCACAGCTCCACTTTCTGATTCGATGGAGACAAGAGTTTCTTAGACTTTACTGCCCAAGAGGGCTTCAAACCATGATCCTCAGTTCTCTGCCTCTTTAGTATCCAGGATTACAGTTATAACAACATTTTTTTAACACTAGTGAAAAAAAATGAGACAATGAAAAGGAAAGGGAGACTGAGAAGGAGACAGGTAGAGTGGGATTGGTAAGGTACATTACATGCATATAGGGAAATGTCACAGTGAAATTCCTCTTGTACCAAAATATGTGCTCATAGAAAATCTTAATTTAAAACAAAAAAAAAAATGAGCTTGTGCTTTTGAAGCCTCTTCTCACCCTGGACACCAGGGGGCGGTGCTTGTGTGAAAAGAATCAGCATCAGGTCAGGAAGTGGCACCAAGATCCTAAGTCACATGTCTTCCAGTGCTACAGGAGTCCTTTACATATATCGGTCTTCCTCACTTTTCTTCTCCATGGTCCCTCTTGACCTACACCAAAGAGTCCATAAAGAAAAGATACTTAAAGTCCTTGGCTGAATTAACTGTGCTTTCATAGCTACTATAGTTGTAGTGTTTGTGTTTCCTTCAAAATTTATGTGTCAAAACCCAAACCCAAGATGATGAAGTTGAGGGGAGAGGCAGTCTCCTTATTCATGGAATTAAGGTCTCGAAAGGATAGGTTCAAGGAAGCTCATTTGTTCATTTCTACCATGGGCACACACACCAGAGAGCAGAGACCTCACCAAACAGTCTGTTGGTGTCACAATCTTTTGCTTCTACTCCATGGAAATGTGTTTGTTAAAAAGTATTTCTACTGAGGATGGTTTACTCCATTTTTCTTTTTCTTTTTTTTTTTGCCAGTGTCCTTGGGCTTTTTCAAGGCTAGAGCTCTACCACTTGAGCCACAGCACCACTTTCAGCTTTTTTTTTTTTTAATGTATGTGGTACCAAGGAATTAAACCGGGTCTTTGTGCATGATAGGAAAGCACTTTTACAACTAGGCCAAACTCCTGGCCCCATTTTTGGTATTTTTCTATAGCAGCCTTTATGGAATAAAACAGAATATTTTTCCATAGTACTTTTAGTAAAATTCTCCTCTTGGAGCGCTGTTAAACCTTGCTATATACGCTATAAGAAAGATTAGTCTTCCTATTCATTATCTAACAAGTTCCCTAGCATGTCTTATTTATTCCATTACACGTGGTATTAACATAGAGATACTGTCTCAGGGCACTGGTCGCGCATGCCTGTAATCTTTTTAGCTATTCAGGAGGTGGGATTTGAGGATCATGGTTCAAAGCTAGCCTGGTAGGAAAATTCATGACACTAAACCAAAGAAGGAAATTAGCTTGTCAGTGAATGCCGGATTTGCCAAATTAACACAATATTTTTTATTAATGGGTTGACTTTCTAGTAAGAGATTTCTCTGAAGGAAAAACTCAGAAACCCTGGCTGGCCCATGAAGCCACCTTTGCAGTCCTTTGTGTCATCAAGACACAGTGTGTTGGAATTCTCCTGGTCTTCTGACAGGACTGAAATGATTGCTTTTCCATGAGCTGTAGCCAGGAAGTACTGAAAACACTATAGTTTCTTTTTCACTTACTAAAGCCCTTGCATTTCAGTTTTCTTCATGTGGAAAGCCCAATTTCACAAAGGATTATATAAGAAACAGAGTGCGCATTTCTACACACTAGGAGTTCCCCCAAAAGGTCTGGTTTTCTTCTTTTGTTTTTATAAACCAGCCACAAACAGAAAGTCCAATAGTGAAACTGAAGTTGGTTTTCTATGATTTTCAAGATGTATATATGCATGAGGGACATGAGTGATCTCAAAACTGTGTGTGGGTACACATGCACGTACTTCGTGTGTGTGTGTGTGTGTGTGTGTGTGTGTAGGTATTTTCCCAAGAGAGACTCATCTTTAAGTTGAACACAAGCTCCAAGGGGATCAAAGTCTCTGCATCTGTGATAGGCCACAGCATAGACCAGCATTCACAGAGTATTACTGAAGGAAAGAAAGAAGAGTGCCTAGGTCTGGATGTGGTGGCTCACACTTGTAATCCAAGCTACTCAGGAGGCTGAAATCAGAGGATCACAGCTTGAAGCCAGACTGGGAAGGAAAGTCCTTGAGACTACAAACAAATGCTAGAAAACTGAAATTAGCATTGTGGCTCAAGTAGTAGCAAATTATCCTTGATCACAATCACAAAAGCAAGGGGACAGTGCCTAGGCCTTGAGTTCAAACATCCACAACAGCAATAAATAAATAAATAGCACCTGGGATGGAAGGAGGGAGAAATGTGATAGAGTAATACCTCACAAGAACTCTGGTCACTGGAATAACAGTTCTGAAGGCATTTTAAGGAAGTAAATCACATGAATTTTTGTGTAAGAATGAGATGTCAAGACTAACATGCTTCTAAAGGAGTTGTTAAAAATGCATTAAGAACATCAGTTACCCATTTACCATAGGCAAATTGCCTTTCCAGGAGCTGATGGGTGAGGTTTGGATTGAAGGCATTGAATGTTTTAAATGCCTGCAGTGGACCCCTGCATTAAGAGTGAAGGGGTAAAGGGGATAGAAATAAGGACCATTCGATGAATCTGGACATTTGTTTGCCAATAAGAGAAGGCCAAAGAATATTAGAGCCATGGAAATATAAAGGTTGAATGTGATTGTACTGTTGCTTGTTTATTCTGTTTATGGGAGAAGTTTTATGCTGCTAAGGTGGAGGAGCCAGTCAAGGGGAGAATGCAGATACATAGGAGGCTAGGAGAGATGAGAGCCCCAAGTGGAGCTGAAAGGGGCACTGTCTTTCACATCTGCCTGAAAGGAGAATGTGGGAAGAATGTATATAAATATTTTAAAATACAAAAAGCACCAAGTGTTGAACCAAGAAAACTCAGATGCTTCATGTGCTGCTTGTGCAATCATTTCTATGCACCTTCCAGTGTTGACTCACACATGAGCCTGGACAGAGGCAAAATTTTAGGGAAGTCGATGAAAATCAGATTGTCATTGGCCTAATTCTAATTGGGAATAGATAATACCATATTTCAACTTATCTTCTATCTGCTGTCACCCCCGCCCCCCGCCCATGGCGCTGTAAGGTTAATGTCATGAAAGTAATCAGAACTGTCACAGGGATGGGAGTATCAGGAATAGAAATAGAGGAAATACTTCTGCTAGTAATGGGGAGATCCACAGGTGCAAAACATTGCAACTTTTGGAAACTCTGTTAGTGAAAACAGAGTGACAGAATGTGTTCATGCCTCTGTGCTCACTTACCCACGTCTGCCTCACCCTTCCCTTGCATTCTTCACTCAGTTTTGTTCTGTCAGTATTCCCTCTGGGATTCTATCTGCAGGTCTAACATCCTCAGTGGCTTTGGGTCATACCATGTGAGCCAGTGGCTCTCTCTCTCTGGATTCTATTCCTAGACCTCCTTCTTATTACTTCACATCTTATTCCTCAAATTCCTCAGCCCCAGTATCAGTTTGCATATATCCCCAGCTGCCCCAGTATCACAGTTTGCATACATTCCCAGCTGTGATTGCTCTCTCAGTGCTTCCCTCTATTCCTGATTAGCTGTTATGCACAGTCTGGGTTAACTGACAGCTGTACATGGATGGTGATGAAGAGGAATGCAGGTAGAAAATTGCCTTCCCTCATCTAAAATGGCCCAACTATTAGAAGTAGTTAGCAGGGCAAAACTGGTTAAAGAAACAACTCCAATAAGCATATTGATCTCAGCTGGACCACAATATCTGCACAGGAATATGATGCTAGGAATTTGAGGATGAGGGTACTTGTGGAAGCTAGAGATAAAGATGGGACAATGAGAAATGTAGAGCAAGTAAATTCTGAGGAAACCATGAGAACACTGACGCTGGTGTCACTTGTCTCTTTCTTTTCCTGGTACTAATCTGAAGCTGTAGAGCAAGTGGAGATTCTGGTCCAGTTCCAGATGCCCTCCCAGCTTCTTCCCACCCTGCAGCTTGACCCTGATCTGCTTCTTCCTGCTCTCCTCCCGACTGGGCTGGAAATTTGCCTGGATACTTCCCTTGACATCTGGTGTTGGCATCCATCCCCATCCACCCCAAAATACAAATTTCCTTGCAAGCTGCAAACCTCCAGTTCATGAGACAAGTTTGCAGTCTGCTTAGGGCTTCTCATTACTCTGGTACGTGACTGGATCTTGACTATGTGGCACCCTTTCTAGACAGTGTTCTGCCAAACACCTGGCTAAAGGATTTTTGTATGAATTGATTTTGCACAGCAGTTTTAAGACTTAGCTGTTATTGCCAAAGTGACTATTCATCCTGTTTTGCTCTATGAAGTCCCTATAACTTATTGTAATATTTAACAGTGTCCTCTCTTATTTCCAGGGCATTATGATTTATATAATCAATTATAATATTACCCAGACTAACACTATGCTTAGTTTCTTCATTTTATAGATGATACACCAAAAATCTTCCCTGTCCATTATCATTGTGCAATATATTGCTAAGTCACTGATTGAACACAGGCAGCTAAGCCCCACCCTTCCCACATTTCAAGGTTACTCACCCTGTACACATTTTGACAGATACCTGTCACCTAGCCTTCATTTCTGCTCCCATTGAAGATGTTTTGATTTTGATGCTTTGACCTGATGTTTCATATTACACCAGACACCATTCCTCTTTCAGCTCCTTTCCCGACTCTGGTGGGCACCAGAACCTACAATACCTGATCAGAGACACTGTTCCAAGATGAGCTGCAGTCCCACCTGGCTGTATCAGGGAGGAGAGATTAAGTGCTAGCTTTGATATTGACCTAAGGACGTTATTTGTAGAGACAAGACAGTTAAGCCGCTCCATTCTAAAGACCCAATGAGGTCTTTATTGAATAAAAGATGGTGAGGTCAAGTAAATTGCTGAGCCATTCATTTTGGACAGCTTACCAGTTGATTAAAATTGCACTACAAAAATTGATTACAATGAAACAAATAGTAACTCTTGAGTCAAAAACGAGGCAAAGGAAAATATGCCATTAGAACTTCACCTAAACACACTGGTAGTTTGCAAAAACTGAAGTGTCTTTTTCATACGAAAGAGGAACAAAGTTCAGCATCATAAGTGCGAGGATGACATATTCAGAATTCTTCACGATGAAAAAAATAATAAGATTTTTTTTCCAGCAACACCAAAAAGTAGAAAATGCAAGAATGCCCATTTCTTTTGAACCAAAAGAAAGCATGATTCATTTCCTTAGCTGTCCTTACTGAGATTCACACAATTAGCCATAATCATCAAGTCATCGGGGCTCACTCATTTCCTCTCCTAACTAAAATTAGCATGCCAACACTCTTATCCAGTCATGTATCATCCATTCCACAACATGCTCCAGTATGTAAGTCAGCCTTCAACTGCAAATAGGTAGAAATAAAAAGGTGTGGCTATCTATTGATAGCCTCATCTTTAGCAAGATTCCAAAATACCTGTTGACATATCACCTCTCAGTCCCACCCACGTCCTGTAATTCCTTGAGATTCGCCCAGTTAATGAGGCTTTTTAACCCACTAGCTGTAGCTGTTGCTGTGTCTTTGACTCACTGAATGATTCTCCTTGGCTCTTTACCATGAATAAATAGAAAGCAGCTATCTCAGATACTTTCTCTTTGCATCATTCTCTCAGTGCTAGAAAACTAGAAAGTTTCGTAAAGTTATCCTAATTGGTCGAGATTTAGAATGAATTAGGAGAGACCTTTCATTTACTTAACCTAGAAAATTGTTGCTTCTTCACAAATGTTTGTTGAATCAGAACCTTATTCAAGCTGTATTAAAATACTTTACATTCCCTTTGAGCAGTGTCCTGGGATTGTTTCTTGATCATATATGTATTTCTAAAGACATGCAGTAGATGTGGGGAGATGTTTTATGCATCCAAGTTTAAGTGATTTTTTTCAGGTAGAAGCAATACTGGCTTAGTGGCTGAATGGCCACTCAGCAGCTACAGCAAATCTGCATGTGAAGGGAGGTGTTACTTCCTAGTGCTTGACCCTGTGCTGTTGGAGGATGACAAAGTGAGCTTGGAGGTGGAAGGAAGGAAGTAGTTATTTTCCATTTCCTTTCCTTATAAAATATGAGGCTTCTT
The DNA here is from genome assembly GCF_031878675.1 of Megascapheus bottae. Taxonomy (NCBI): domain Eukaryota; kingdom Metazoa; phylum Chordata; class Mammalia; order Rodentia; family Geomyidae; genus Megascapheus; species Megascapheus bottae. The sequence goes on along the minus strand of NC_143529.1, from coordinate 29,647,313 downwards.
CCTACTCATTTCTACAACCTGAATAGAAAACAGGATAACAGTTGTTTGACCAAAGGCTAAATATGAACATGCGGCATCTATTTTGCATTCTTCTGCTCTAAAATGTTGGGAGTACAGTATCTTCTCTGATTTTCCATGAATTAGTGCCAGCCGGAAGTGGAAAGTGCAGTTAGCTCTTTTGGTAGGTGACTGGCCTCAGAGTTTGTAGAGTTTCTCTTTGATTCTTCTATCTTCATCTCTACTCCAAAGTCTAGATATGCCTCACTCATGCTCTCTGAATAAATTATTAGATTCTTAGTCAGACACCAGTGGCTCACACCCATAATCCTAGCAACTCAGAAGCCTGACATCTGAGGATTACAGTTCAAAGCCAGCCCATCAATTCCAGCTTTTCCCAGGTAATTTGTTGGAAATAAGAGTCTCATGGACTTTCTTTCCCTGGCTAGCTTTGAACCACAATCCCTAGATCTTAGTCTCTTGTGTAGCTAAGATTACAGGCATGAGCCAGGAAATAGATTGAATAGGTATAAAATCTTTCAAAGAAAATACATGGATTCTTAGTTGCTCCAGAGCTTTTAGCATAACACCTGGTATTGTGTATATATGGTTATTTGTTTATTTGAAATATGGAAGGGAAGGGGGAAAAAGAAGTTGATGGGGAAGAGGGAAAGGGGGGAAAATGAGAAGGGATATCAATATTTGAGAAGTAATATACCCACTACAGTGTAATTTTAACCCTTTTGTACATTACCCTGAAAATAAAATACAATGAAAAAGAAAGAAAGAAAGAAAAAAGAGAGAAAGAAAGAAAGAAAGTCCACATCATACAATTGAGGTTTTAAAGAAGTGAGCATTGCTGGGCGTGGTGGCTCACACCTATAATCTTAGCTACTCAGGAGGCTGAGATCTGAGGATCTCAGTTCAAAGCCAGCCCAGGCACTAAATAATGTGATACTCTTATCTCCATTTAATCATTAGAAAATGAGAACTGGGACTGTGGCTCAGGGGTAGGGTGGTACCCTTGAGCTAAAGAGCTCAGGGACAGTGCCTAGGCCCAGAGTTCAAGCCCCATGACCTACCAAAAAAATAAAAAAAAAGAGGTGAACATTGTCTTATGGAATTATCCCCTTAAATCTCACCCTGTTTCTTCTCCTGTAGGATTTAAACATTGGTCTGTTTCCCTTTTCAAATCCATGATTTGGGCCTCTGGGCCAGCCCTCCAACAATATGCTGGCTTCCTTCTTTGAATCTGGCAGCTGTCTATAAAGCTGAGATTGGCTAAGGATGACAGCCTGTTTTTTGTGAGCTTGATTTGAAAAGAACATTTGTAAATGACTTTAAAGACTGCCATTTTCATGTTTGGGAAGCAATTCGTGATTTTTCACAAACTACTCTTAAGTTGAGATGTTTAAGATGTGGGTGGTTAATTCCTGCCAACATTCAAAATCAGGAGAAATGAACAAGAGAAATAAAATTGTACAAGAACTGAAAGTACAGTTAATAGCTTACTTATTCAATGTCAGCTGAGAATATTTTTCCCATAGCTTTTAAAAAATAGAATAATATACTCAATTTTAATCAGAAACCTTTTCAAAATAATAGCAGTTGACAATAGAAATTTCATTTAGCATGGTTCACAGGATTTTCTCACCCTCAACTATAGCCAGTGGGTCATTTGGTGTTCCCTTTTGCATTTAGGTTATTGTTGTGCCTATTCTTATTGTGTAGAACTGTAATATTGTGTAATTCATATTGTCTATTCCCAAGGCTCTAGCATCCAACAAAGGTAAGTGCCAAATACTGTGGGTATTGATTTTTTCTATCGTTTTATTGATGTTGGATTGCCTGTCATTTGTTCCCTCTCTTGTTATACTCAGTCAGCTATACACCGGAGCCAATGGCCTGTTAAGAAGCCGTCAGTCTCTGCCCATTTCACCCTGGACTTTGCCTCTCATTCTAATACCAAGAGTCTGTTTTTGGTTTTTGAGCTGCTATTTAACACATGACTCTACTGGCTTTGCGTCTTGGTGCGCAGGACTATTAACTTCTCGTTTTTGGCACTTACTTAGAATAACAATGATGATAATAAAAATCATTGCATTAATAACAGTAGTAAAAGAATGACAAATAGCACCTATCACTGATGCCAGTATTTTATACTGTCTGTATCAACTCCAGAAAAGAGTTCTTCTTGCTCTCCTTGGATATGTACAGAAAACAAGGCCTAGAGAATTGAAGCAATGTGCCATGACAACACAGCTATGATTTACACTCACATCATGCATATGCAACTCCATGCATATGTATATTGCTCTGAATCATGACCTAGGAGCCTTTACTCCAGCCCTCAGCAGCACAGACTAACTAGTTAGTAAATCTCAGTGGTCTGGCTTGAGAGCTGGGGCTTCCTCAACCCCCTTGAAATTTTCAGCATACCTGCCTTCCACAGGGAGAGTCTTTCAGCACTCACTGGCTGATCTGTTTCCATGGGAACAGGATGTCAGAATTATATTGCATCTGATCACACGTTATTCCAAGTTTTGTTCTGTACACTCTTCAGAAGCCTGTATCAGGTGATGATGTAAACAATGGGCTTCTGAGAACCTCTTCTTCAAGCCACTTCCAGACACTTCATAGAATGAGTCATGTTCTGATTCTTTGTGGCTCTGCAAAAGTTGTTTCTGGCCTTTTCCTGAACTTGGCTGTGATCAGAATTCTTGTGGTTGGTGAAATGGGAGAGCTTGGGATAAGTGAGGTATTGTTATATTATTTCAAATGGTTGTTCATGGAAAATGACTGCAAGGCAGTTATGAGACTTGTGTCATGTTGCCTTGAGAAACTAGCTTCAAAGCAGAGGAGAGGTATGCCAAACCCTCCTTCCTGCCTTCGGAACATGGTGTGTCTCTAAGCAAGGAACCAACCCGAAATGTCTGAAAGTTCTTAGACCTTCTCTTCTCCAGGCATGACTAAATATACAGAATATTTACCTTGCAACTGGTACTGGGTTTAGCAGATAATATGGATATTAAGCCCTTATAAATACACATTTGTTTCCTAGATGAAGACACTGAGTAATGTGTGTGTGTGTGTGTGTGTGTGTGTGTGTACTTGCGTGCTCGCGAGTGTGTGTGTGTGTGTGTGTGTGAATACTAGGGCTTGTACTCAGAGCCTGCATTATGTTCCAAGGTCTGGTCTTAGCACTTGAGCCTCAGTTTCACTTCCAACTTTTGGTGGTTAATTGGAGATAAGAATCTCATGGACTTTCCTGCAAGGGTGATTTTTTTTTTGCTCAAGGTCATAAAGGTAATTATTGGCAACTTGCTTCCTAATTTTTTTGCTAACCCATTAAGAATAAGAGTGATGTATTACACACTGAGAAGAGCTTATTCAAACATAGGCACCTGAGAAATATAAGATATGATATTAATGGAAAAATTGAATTATCCACACTCAGCAGGAAGCTCACTTAGAGAGCAATGAAGGATAGTTTTCTGATGTAACTAAATGTACTGACAAGAGTAATCTACATTTTAGCTGCACCAGTACCAAAGGGAAAAGAATGAAGAACAGCTTAGTGAGTGTACCTGTATTTTGAATATGAAAGATTAGTGTGCTTATTTCCAAGATTATTAATTGTACAACTCAATAAATGTCAGCATGTGGGAAAGAAACCTAGGAGAAAAGGCTCCTATAATTAAGTGAAAATGAAGACACAGACATGGAAGAAAAGAGAAAATTACAAATTATATCTATGGAAAAAGAGGTCATGGATTCTTATTGAAATGAGACTTACACCCCCAAGTTCTCTTGTACAAGTAGCTGAAGAAGCATAAAAGCAAGTTGACTAAGAATAACTAGGTTTAAAGAGGATCACTTCAATGACTTGTGTTGTCCTCATTTCCATGGGAAATCTATAGCAAATTCCCTCCTGGACATTTCATACACAGATTTTGTTGTTGTTTATTTTTTCGTATATTTTTACTGTATTTAATAGAAGGGTTACATTATATTCACCAGATAGAAGGTGCATTACTTCATAAACATTGATACCCTTTCTCTTGTTTTGGACCCCATTTGCCTCCCCCCACCCCCGCCCCTTATCTTGTTTTCCTCCCTTCCCTATCCGACTTCAAATAACCAAATACACATATATACAATGTATCAGATAGCCAGGTGAAATACTGTAACAATATGAGATAACCAAGGTCAGCAAAAGAGATGAGAGATAACATAGTACATTGAGGACAACAGTCACTCATTATATATGGCTTTTGTTTCTATATCCCAGAGATCCTTTCATTTAGCATTGTTTCATATGGCCTTATGTATCTAGGTTTTATTCTATTGTAAATCTCTGCTAGGATAGCCCAAGGATTCTACTGATTATAACAAATGAGGGAAACCACTGAGAGCTATGTTCCTTTGAGTCTGGCTTACTTAACTTAATATGATTTTTTCTAAGTCTTTCCATTTCCTTACAAATGGGGAGCTGTCATTCTTTCTGACAACAGTATAGAATAACATTGTGTATAAATACCACATCTTTTTGATCCACTCATCAACTGAGGGGCATCTGGGTTGGTTCCATATCTTTGCTATGGTAAATAGTGCTGCAATGAACATCATTGTGTTAGTGGATTTAGTATGTCCTTATTTCTGGACAATTGCCAAGTAGTGGAATTGCTGGGTCATAGGGGAGCTCTATGTTTAGTCTTTTGAGGAACTGCCATACTGCTTTCCATAGTGGTTGAACGAGTTTGCACTCCCACCAACAGTGAAGTAGTGATCCCTCCTGGCCACATCCCCTCCAGCATCTGTTGTTATTAGATTTCTTGATCCTGGCCATTCTAACTGGAGTGAGGTGGAATCTTAGAGTTGTTTTGATTGGCATTTCTTTTATGACCAGAGATGTCGAGCATTTCTTCATATGTTCATAGGCCATTTTTGTTTCTTCTTCAGAGAAGACTCTAAGTCTTTGACCCATCTTTTAATGGGATGGTTGTTACTTTGGAGATTAGTTTTGGAGTATTCAATTTTTTGAGCTGTTGATATATTTTAGATATGAGGCCTTTGTGTGTTGTATGATTAGTGAAGATCTCCCACTCTGTAGGCTTTCTAGTTAATTTTTCACACACAGTTTTTATCTCAAGACACCATCAGGAAATGGTCAGGGAAAATTGAAATGACTCTCACTAATCCCTGCCCTGGAAGCTAGCCAAATCCCCTGACCTGATTTTACTTGACTTGAAGCAAAATCCTCCTTTGATTCTAATCTATGGAGTCTAAAAGAGCCCTTTTGCACCTCTTTACCTTGAGCACAGTTGCTGGGCCTCTGGGCAACTGATAGAGCAGCAGCATGTGATTAAGTGGGCAATGATAATGATGAGATGATGATGACTATGATGTTATGATGGTGACTCCTTTTTCTCTCTCATTCACCTTTCTTTTTCTTTCCTTTCCCCCTTCCTTCTCTCCCCCCCTTCCTCTCTTTGTGTGTGTGTGTGTGTGTGTGTGTGTGTGTGTGTGTGTGTGTGTGTATGCTTGTAATACGGCTGGAAATCAGGATCTTGTATTCTTGCTCAGCTCTTTTGTGGTGCCTGACACTACCACTTGGGCTATGCTTCTAGCCCAGCATTTTGTTAGTTAATAGAAGATAATGTCTCATGAACTTTTCTGCCCAGACTGGCTTCAGATTTCAATCCTCCAAGTTTAACCTTTTTTAGCTAGGAATAAAGGTATGAAGCACCTTTATCTGTTACTGTCTTGAGCTCCATGTAAAGGTTCTGCTACCACTTAAATAAATAATAAGATAGGGTTTCTGACCTGTCTCTTTGTCTTCAGTTTTTTCTTTCAGTTTTTTTACATATAGGTGTTGATAACTAATTAGTATGGTTGAGACATTCTTGATAGAGTACTTGCAATTTTTTTTGGTGGGGGGACAGTCCTACGGCTTGAACTCAGGGCCTAGGGGCTGTACCTGAGCTTCTCTTGCTTAAGGCTAGCACAATACCACTTGAACCACAACTCCACTTCTACTTGGAGATAATTAGTCTCACAGACTTTCTGGCCCAGGCTGACTTCGACCTTGGGATCATCCTGAATAGCTAGGATTACAAATGTGAGCCACTAGCAGCTAGCTGATAGAGAGCATTTTGAACAGTAAACCACACATTTAAAAATTAAACTCTTATCCAGTTGATTGCATTTGAAGTGATTTAAGTCACTGTCCAAATGCAATTGAAATCGTTACTTCAATGCAATCTTGAAGACTGCTAGTTTTCCTCTGGAACTGTGAGCAAAGGGAATGTTGCAAGCTTCCCTGAGGGACAGATAAAATCTCAAAGGCTGATTTCCAAGATTACTGCCCTATACCTTGCTGTACATCAGAGATTTGTTTTCCTAGTACAGAATTTGTCTTTGAAAGAGAGATGTTTTGACACATACGTCATATTTAAATTAAAATTTATTATAATCACAGATTCTAGATCCAAAAGGGTAGAATTCCACCTTGGCCTCTGCCTCTTGCATTAGCAGTGTTTCTGAAGGCCATGAATTAATTTCCCTGTGCCTCACTTTTCACAACAGTAAAATGGGGGCAGTGAGATCACTATCTGACAGGAGAGAGCAAATCACTTTGTATAAATATTAAGGTTGTGTGGAGCATGGAGTGTGGATTCTATAAGTGCTTGCTATTTTTGTATTATCATCACTGTTATTGTTATGTGTTAGGAACCAGCTACAAGTTGGTCTCAGGGTATATAGTGGCAAGGGCAGCGTAATATAAGAGGTAAATCAATCAGAATGCTACAGCTTGTGGATTCAGAAAGAAGATGATGGAATGCAGAGGCTCAATCTGAGAGGCAGGGCTGACAGGAATCCTTCCTTGGGGTAGTATCACTTTTAACCTGAGTCCAGAGACTAAGATAGCCGAGTCTGAACATCTACTGCTCCATTAATAGAGAAAAATCATTCCATTTGTCTACTCAGGGATTAATATGGCCCATTCAGGTATGCTTTCCACCAATGTACTACAAGTGTAAAAGACTTGAACCCTTTGTGAGTGTGTGTGTGTGTGCATGTGTGTGCGTGTGTGTGCATGTGTGTGCATGTATGTGTGTGCGTGTGTGCATGTGTGTGCATGTGTGTGTGTGTTTGTGTGCATGTGTGTGTGTGCATGTGTGTGTGTGTGTGTGTGTGTGTGTGTGTGTGTGTGTGTGTGTGCATGCTGGTTCAGGAGCTTGTACTCAGGGTGTGGGCACTGTCCCTGAGCTTTTGCTCAAGGCTAGTGCTCTACCACTTGAGCCACACACAGCTCCATGTCTGGCTTTTTCTATGATTAATTGGAGGTAAGAATTTCACAGACCTTCCTGCCCAGGTTGACTTCAAATTGCAATCTTCAGACCTCAGCCTCCTGAGTAGTTACGGTGAGAGGCATGGGCTACAGGCACCTGGCTTGGACTCGTGCCCTTTTAACACTGCTTTCCACTGGGGCTCAAGAGAAGGGAAGCCACTGGTTCAAGAACATACACTAAAAACATGAAAGAGCCTTTATTGAGAAATGAATCCATCTGCACTCCAGAGCTCATGGTGAGTTTTATGGTGCAATCCTCTGGCTGCCTATCCTTCTAGACCACTACAGAGAGAAACTTGTCCTTGGCTTGGAGCCCAAGTTCCCAGTATATATTAATTATATGCTCTACCCATTTCCTTACATAAATTAGTCAAAATATAAGGAGGGATCTCCTCAGTCAGGGTCACTGCCTCTAGAAACACAGAGAATGAGCATCAAGGGTCTGTCCTTTATTTGAGCACACAGACAATGGATAGAAAAGCTCTTGAGTGACCAGGGAGAGGATTGCAGTCTTGATTTTAGGATGCATAAGCTGGTTTGGCCAGCAGACTGCACACATGCCTTACCACACTAGCCAAAGCCAAGAGAATGAAGTGGTACCTATGAGGTACAGGTACCTTTGTGCTAGATATTCTGGAAGCTGTCCTCTTGAGCAGGCAGAGCTTGGGTCCTCTGATGTCTCTGCAAAGATGGACAGGAGGGCCACCCTCTACTTGCTTTCTCATTTCCAGCTCCTACTTCCTCCAACTGGAAGCCCCTCCCTCTGCAGAGAGTAACAGGCTCCTTACATGCTGGCCTCCTCCAGCATGTAAGTGTATGTCCATTTCATGGCAATCTTTTGTGCCTGAGTATTGAAAAGTGCCATCACACTCACTGTCTTTCCTTCAGAATAATCCCTGAGTTCTCATCAGCTGGAGAAGGCCTCCTCCAGGATGCATTCCCTCAGTTTTGTCATCAGTATACACCTTTTCTCTGCTGAGCTGTGGTCCTGTAAACAATGATGCCATGTTCACCACCTTAAACAGAAGTCAAGTCGTCAGACTCAGTGGAGGGCAAGGCTTTGTACAACTGGCTAGGAGCAGGCAGGCTCTGAGGAAGTCAGGTTCTTAAGTGACTAGTACTGTGGTTCCTTTGGGAGCAGGGAGGAAAGAGGGTGATTCAACTCGGGGTGGGGCATGAGAACTCTACTGGTTTGTAACAGAGTTTATATATACCTGTTATAAGAAAATAGCACAACCTCAATGATTTAAAGAACAGAGATTAGTTTTCTCATTGTTCTAGAGGATAGAAGTTCAAGGTTTTGTTTTGTATACAGTTGCCTTATTGTTGTCTCCCATGGCCTCTGTCTCTTCAAGTGCCGAGAGACAGAGACAGATAGACAGTCACAGAGAGACAAAGACAGAAAAAAACAAAGTCTTTTTTTTCTTATATGGGCCTGAATCATAGCAGAATAGATCCCAGTATTCTAACCACATTTAACCCCAAATTACTACTTCGAAGACCATATTTCCATATTTCCAAATATGACCATGTGGGGGTCAGGGAGTAAGCCTGTAAATTTTGGCGCCATACTATTCTTCCTATAATAGTCTTCTCTCCAAACTTCATTTTTTTGCATAAATTTCTCCTGGAAAGTAAAGTCTAATCCTGAGACTACTAGTCTTGAATAGATACTAGTAACTCATAAAATATAAAACTAAAGAAAGCAATATGCTATCCCAAGGCACAAAGACATTGTTTCTCAATTAAGGTATTTTATGTAGGGTCACCTTTGTACCTAGAAGACAAGTTTTCATCATTAATGTTAGCTTTTGCTATCAAAATAGAAGAAATTGCCACTCCACAAACTGGTCAGCATTATGCATCACGAGATGTCAGAAGGACCACATTTTTGGGGAGAAGATCCCAGGCTTTATCTCATCCTATTCAACCACAGTTTAGCTCAAGACAGCCAACATAGATTTAGATATATTGCAAGAGAGATTAGATGTATGGACTTAAATATACAGCTAGCTCTTACATAATTTAACAAAGCTGGAAATGCCAAACACTCTCAATAGGCATTATATATTTAAATGAAACGTGTTTCCTTGCCTATTGTAAGAAATTTTTGGATACATTTTCCTAACATTAGAAGTATCTACATCTAGAATTAAGCAATCCTCAGGCCAGGAAATTTTAGGCAATATCTCTAACATAGTCTCTAACAATGACATTCATTTGTCAGGATTTGTTTAAACAAGATGGGCAACCCATAGCCAGTGAGTAGTCCTGAAACAGTAGAGTCTTCCTCTCTTCAGGGGTATTTTGGAGATATATTTATTTTAATTACTTTATCATTCCCATCTTCTCTTTGCCCTCCCTTTACTCTCAGAAATTGCTTACTTTTAATTTTCTCCCTGATGTGCGTAACTGATCATTAGCATCTCCTTATAATCATCATTTCATTTGCTCTAAATTCAAGGATATTCAAATATTTCATATTTATAACATGTCCTCCTGTACTTTGAAGCATGAAAAGTTTTCACTGCACATGAATTTGAAATTTTGTAAGTGCTGAATGAATTTATAATATATATCTACACATAAATGAAATGATATATAATACAATGTATATTTAATAATCCAGAAAAGTTTCTGAACTTTAGAAAAGTTAGAATTTTAAATTGATAGTGGCAATACTTCCTCATCTAAACACACAAGTTGAAAATCTTGCCTCTGACATTGATATTTAATTAATGGTTTTTCTGAATCATGAAATAAGAACTACCTATGTGGAGAAGGCAAGTAAAAGCAAAAGAGAACATCTAAAAGTTAGTTATTGGTAGAACTGTAAATTCGACATTTGGAAGCTGAATTTATTGAAGCATGAATGAAAACATCAGACCCTTGATGAGGAGATTATGCCTCATTTTAAAATGATTTCCTGTCCTTCAATGTTTATCATGGTCTCTGGGTAGATTTCTACATTCTTAGCCAGACCATCCCCAACTTAATTCACTACGTAAACCTTGGGACTCAGAACCTAACTCCCCTTGAACCTTAGCTGCATATTTAAACTGTTTCAAGGGAAGACTTTGAAGAACCCGTCTTACTCTCTCTTATCCTGCCTTTCCTCCTTTGTGATTTCTTGTAAGTAACTGTGGTGAGTGCAAGGTAAAAAGAGAGAGTAATCTACAGACACTCCCTTAAAATGCAAGAGAGAGAGAGAGAGAGAGAGAGAGAGAGAGAGAGAGAGAGAGAGAGAGAGAGAGAGAGAGAGAGAGAGGAGATACTGAGAATCCCTTGATACCCCTCAACGATAATGGTGAATTCCTGAGAGGCAAGGAAAGGATCGATGAAAACAGTTCTCTAATAGCTAGAAAGCATCTCATTTGCTTCCCTAAAGACCTTGACATCTGCCCAAACATCTGACTCCTAAAGCAATCCCAGAGGCTTAGCCTGATTTAGAGTGAGATTAAGAAGGGAGTTGGGATGCACGGTGAACCTCCCCTGCCAGGCCCTTCCTATGTTGCCAAGGTGGGGGCATCTTCCCTCTCTAGTTTCTGGCTGCAGCTTGTCTGAGCATTTCCTGTCACCCCTTGTTGAGAGCCAGCCCTGTGGTCACCAGTGGATGATCAGAGCCTACAGCAGCAACTGGGGTCTGGGAGTGGGTAGAGGGGTGTTCTGACAGCCGGGAGAACAACTGTATTTGAAAAGGCACGTGGACTGGTGCTCTGTACTTTGTTCCTAGAGCAAATGATTAGGTATCGCTATTCAATACGCACAAGCCAGACAGACTAAATTGTAGCTTCTCTTCAGTAAATGCGCCAGTTGTGTGGAGTGAAAATGGTTTAGATTAGCATCCGGGCACACGGACAGAGGTCAAGGGAAGTGAAGGACTTGCCAGCACCATTAGCATTTTTTTTTCTGTTTCCAGCAGCAGTAAAAAAAATATGTTTGCTCAAGTAGATTGAGAAGAAAAACGACTGGTAGAGGTACTGTGTGTGTGTGTGTGTGTGTGTGTGTGTGTGTGTGTGTGTGTGTGTATGTGTGTGTGTGCGCACATGGGCCAGTACTGAGACTTGAACTCAAAGCCTTGTGTTCTTGCTTGGTGTTCTCTCTCTCTCTCTCTCTCTCTCTCTCTCTCTCTCTCTCTCTCTCTCTCTCTCTCTCTCTCTCTCTCTTTCCCCCCCCTCTCTGTCTCTGTCTCTGTCTCTCTCTCTCTCTCTCTCTCTCTCTCTGTCTCTGTCTGTCTGTCTGTCTCTGTCTCTCTCTGTCTCTCTCTCGCTCTCTCTCTTTCTCTCTCAGCCTCCAACTTGAATCAAATCTCTACTTCTACTTCTGGCATTTTGGTGATTAAGTAGAGTCTCAAGATGAGACAACATTGTGACAAATTCTTGACCAGTCAGTGTCTAATTGAGCATTATACTAGATGTTTCCTTCAGGGGACTTTACTAGGGCCTGGAGAGAGTCCCACCTCCACCTTACAACAAAAGCAACCTTTCCCAAGCACCTTCCATATTAGATTGTTGGGTTCTTTCCCCCCTTCCTTCCACTCTCTGTTACACTGACAGATTTAGCTTGGCAGCAGGATCCCAACATTGAAAACCCTCCTGGGGATTATACTTCCCTCATTTGTAAGCACAGTCCATTTTCCACAAGATATTTTTAGTATAAGTATCCTCCACTGTCCTATCCTCTTTCAATATACCATTAGATCTTGAGGCCATTCCAGACAGGTCACATGATTGCTGAGCATCTTCTCCAGTTCCCTCTTAAGTGACCGGTCCTGTAGAAGTCAAGGAAGACCAGACTTTTAACTACTGAAGACCTCCAAGTCCTTTCCACTGCCTTGAATCCTGACAGAGAGCATGTTAAAATGGTTTACAGCTGCTGGCTCTAAGAGGTCAGCTAGGCGGAGTACACTGAGTGACCTCAGCAACAGAGATATTTTCAGCCCTGCCAGTTGCCTATGTAAATATAAAAATGTATTAGGCTGCAGAACTGCATGTGTGGGAACAGAACAACTAACTGTTAGTGAAAGGAAATGGCACGGGGTGGGGGTGGATACTGGGTCTCTCACATGGGCTTGGGTGAATGTGTGCATACTTTGGGAGAAATCATCTGAATTCGGCAAACTCTACATTTCTTCTGAGCCAATTTCATTTCTGGAACTTAAGAGGTATGAAAAGTAAAATCTCAGACAGTTTAGAAAGATATCCAGCAAATTTTCCTTCAGGAATTGTTTTCATTTAAAAAGAGAGGAGTGGGGGGGGAGGGGGCAAGGGAGACAGGGAGGGAGAGAGACAGGGAGGGAGGGGTGAAAGAGAAGGAAAGGGCGAAGAAACAGGGAGAAAGAAAGGAAGGAAGGAAGGAAGGAAGGAAGGAAGGAAGGAAGGAAGGAAGGAAGGAAAGAAAGAAAGGAAGAAAGAAGGGAAGGAAGGGAGAGAGAAAGAAGAGAAAAGCATGTTCACATAAAGTCAAGTTTTCAGTTGTTTAATTTGAAGAAGAGTTACTTATTATTTGTGTGTCACAGTGGCAAGAGAGTATTTATCTGAGTCTCTGAAGCAGGAATACAAGAAAAGTCATTGTAATGAACCCAAAACAACAACAACAACAACAAAAACTATGCTCTCAAAATGAAGGGGGCCAAATGCTGTGATATTGTTGACAGTGTTTAGTTTCCATGGATCAAATCTTTCCCATCTCTGCATCCAGGCTGTTTGGCTGTGATCAGATGATCAGAGCGCAAGAAAGTGATTGGAGGGTGAGCTGGCTGCAGCTGCAGTGTAGGCTGTTCTCAGAGACAAGGAACCACTGTTTTTCAAACATAGCATATAGAAGTGACTCTGTAGGCTCCAGGATGCAGCGATGGGCTGCAGTGCCAGCATTGTTCTGCTTCAAGCTCTTCACTCTGTGGTCCAGAGGAGCTGTCCGCACATTTGTAGACGACGCCAGCAGGAACCATCCCACGAAACTGTGCCTCTGGAGAGTGAGGATGAAATGAGTAGACCCAGAACACTGATCATAATGGTACAGTATCCCTGGGAAAGCAGCTTCCTCTGGTTGGACTGCTATTACAGAAATGTTGCAGTTTAGTGGGGAAGTTGGCACTCAGCTTTCAGTCAAGATAAGTCGGGCTGTAGATATGACTACTTTGCTGTACTGTTTGGGGGAAAAATTTTTTTTCTGAACCCTTGCTGATATTTGTTTTCTCTTAGATCTGTCATGGAACTGTGCAGTTAATGTGTCTAGGAAGAATCTTCTGCCTAGCTTCTTCTGTATTGTTACTTTTGCTGCAGGGAAGAAAACTAGAAAAAATTGGAGTTTCATGAAGTAGATTTTATTTCCAAATTTTAGTTTGAAAGAAGAGGCCTGAATGTTTGCTTTTAAGTTGCATGTATCCAATCAAGTTTTGTAGATGATGGCTGTTGGATCTTTAACTTCAAGATTTGTAAGGTTTTTCCTGACTCGTGCCTTTCCAAAGTGTTTAGCTTCTTCCCCATATCAGGCTACATAGTGAGAGTTGTGCGGGATGTACTGATGTTTTAATTGGAAAGCTGTTTCCTGCCACTTGTCAAATTAGATTGTGTGTAGGTGCGTGTGTGTGTGTGCATGTGCATGTGCATGTGTATGCTCATGCGTGTGCATGTTTGCTCTGATCATAACAGTGGTGCTTTCTATTTGTGAATCTGATTTGTCAGTAAGACAAAATAAAGCACAGAAACTGACCTCACTTTCAGGTTAAGGACAGAGCTGCTTAGACACTGAAATCCCTTGTTAGGATATATGCAGACTGTAAACCTTGCCAACATGAGAAGAGTTGAAGTCCAGGTGGTTTTGGCACAACTGACCTTTTTCACTCAGATTTCAATGTTCACATTAGAAGACTGTTATACATAACAAATAAAAAATACTTGTTATAGTAACTGTTCTTACATGAAAGTCATTTGGCTTGGTCTATGACTCGAGTGACAAGATATCAAATAATGTACCTTCTAAGCCAACTTGTTCAGCAAATCAATATTCCATTTTTTTTTTGCCGGTCCTGGGCTTGAGCTCAGGGCCTGAGCACTGTCCTTGGACTTTCTCAAGGCTAGAGCTCTACCACTTGAGCCTCAGTACCACTTCCGGCTTTTTTCTACATGTGGTACCAAGGAATCGAACCCGGGTCTTCATGCATGCTAGGCAAGCACTTTAACCACTAGGCCAAACTCCCGGTCTCAATATTCCATTTTTTTAAAAAGCAATATCACTCTTGAATTTGGGGCAATGATCATCTCTAAATGACACTACTAAGTAGAATGAATTCCACACTCATTACCACTGTAAGTTGATACAAAATAAATTTAAAAGGGTTTAAGATATGTTGAAGGTTAAAATTACCTGTTTTCAAACTCATTAACATCAATAGCACATTCACATGCACACATACACATCTATATACACATGAATAGATGTGTGTGTATTATTATCTGGTTTATGAATAATAGTGCTATTACTTAGGTTATAAAATTGTACAGCTAGAATTTTATGTAGGCAATTTAAAAATAATTAAAGAACTTAAAAACTTACTGGTTAATACTGCTATTTTCCATAGACTATTTTGCTTTATACGGTTCCTTTATTGATGGTGGGTAGGATAATGAAGAACTTACTCTAGATCGTGATGACATTCCATATATTTCAAAGAAGCTGAAATAATTTGGAATGTTTCACGTAAATGATAAATACTTACGGACAGAGCTACGGCACCCTGATTTGGATGTTATGCTATATATATGTTGGAAACATTATGTGGCACACCATAGATGAGTATATTTTTTCTTTTTTTATTGTTGGGATAATGTATAGAGGGGTTATGGTTACATTCGTCAGGTAGTGGTACATTACTTTTCACACATTGATACCTCCTCTCGTGTTTTTGTCCCCATTTCCCTCACCCACCATCTTCCAATCATCTTATTTTGCCCTCTTCCTTTTGAATATAGTTTTCAAATATTAATTCAAAAGTTTACAAATGCTAAAAACATGCGATTGTGACCAAAACAATTTCAGAATGGTGGAATAGTTCTTTGACGTCACATCACTGCTAAGTCCCAACATGAGTCACACTTAGCTTAACAGTCTCCAAAGCTAGAGGGCTTCTCACTCTCTTCACACTTCTAAGGAAGCAATCATGAAACTGATCAACTGAGATGTGATAAGGGAAATGTGCTCCCGCAGAGTCATTTTGCACCTTGGCATTTTCCTCTGGTAAACTCCACAACTCATACATTCAACTGTTATTTCTCCCTTGCTCAAAGCACTACCCTAGATACTCAGAAGGCACTAAAGAAGAAAATCCTCAGCCTGTCAAGACTGGCCAGGTGTTAAACGGTGTGAGCACACTTTCTTAGAGGTTATGGAAATGGGCAGTGATATAGTATAGAAACTTCAGTCAATGGAAGTTGGCTGATGTTTCTCATTTCCCAACATGGTGCTTAAAAAGTTTTAATGAGTCTCAAAATTACCTAGAAGTTCTTCTTTTGGAAGATCCTTGAAATTCAGGTCCAAAAGACTACTCCTAAGGGCCAGACTGACTCTTGAATGTGTTCAGCAAGCAGACCTGGCTGAGTTTGAGGGAAGGGAATCTTGGATGGCACCTGGAGAAACACAACATAGCTTTGCAAGATGATATTTCAAGCACTGTATCTCTTTTCTTCTTCAACCTGGTTTCTTTGTGTTTGCTAATCACATCCTTTGTCTGTGACTTTCTTGCTGTCATTTGTCACCAAATTTTATATATTCACTTGGCATAGGGAAGGATTAATATCACAGACTCAAACTAGAGCACCTAGGTTGTAATCCTGACTTCATTATTAATTTGCTGTGTAACCTCAAGCATGCTGCTTATTTTCTGTCTCCTTTCACCATCTGCAAAGTGAAGAGACAATTTGTGTGGAGGTGTTGAAATATGTGCCAAAGACTTGGATCCGCACCTGGATATATTAGAAGTACAATGTGACCAGGGCAGTCCAGGGCATCCTGACATTTGAAGAAAGCTGGAGGAGGTTAGGGAACGAGCCATGTCATTTGCAGGAAAGGAATGCATATCTGAAATAGAAGACAGAGCCAGGTGGAAGGCCTGGAGTTGAGCAGCAGTCTAGACTGTCTGAGGGACAGGCAGGAAGTCTGTGGACAAAGTAAGCAAGGAGATTTTAACAGGAGGAGAGATCAGGAGGCACTGGCACAGATCGCATCAGACCTCACCTACTGTCACAAAATCATGGTGCTTTCTGAGTGGGGAAGGAGCTGTTGACACAGGAGGAACAATGGCTGGTTAGAGCCAGGGAGGTAGAGATTTTAAGTCAGATTTCAGTCCTGTCCTTGCCACTCAAGAGCTGTAATCTTTTGACAAATGACTCTGCTTTTGTGTATTGGTTTCTTTACTCAAAGAACACAAAGAAAAAAGTACCTACCAGGGGTGTTACTATAGTAACTTTGGTAACTTCAGACTGGAAAGGGCTTAACACTAGCTCCTGGAGAAGAGTAGATGCTCTGATAAGTGGGCATACATGAATTTAGAGCGTGTCATTATCTGTGGCTACAGAAAGCCCAAGTATCATGAAAGCGACTCATGTTAGGATGCTGTTGTAATGACCCCAGCAAAAAACATTTCATTTTACTCCTTCATTGTAAGGAATGATTAGATTCTGAATATATTTCAAAAATAGGACCCATAGGCTGTGAGTTAAATATGAAATATAAAGGTGGGAGAGTAAGTTTGACTGTGCCCTCCAGAAATATCAAGTTGTCCTTGAGATGGGAAGAGCACAGAAGCAGAAGCTTTGTATCAATGCTTCATTTAATAGATCTGTTCAGGAAATAGGAGCCAAGAGTCTCAAGGAAATGTACAAAGAGCAAAGTCAGCACCAATGTAAAAAACCAACACATGATTGATAAGTGAATAAATGATCACTCCCTTTGAATTCCTAACGATATAGTGTGTACAGAGCCATTCAACAGTTACTCTTGTGTTGCCTTCTAATGTGTCTTCAGTTATTTCAATGAACTTCGTTTGCTTTTTCATCTAACTGTTCATTTAGTTTTCTTCTTTTTTTGATAGCTAAGAAAGACATGAGAACTATGTCTGTTTTTTTTGCTGTAGTGGTTCCCAGCACAAGGTCTTTTACATGAGAGTCTGTTGAGTATTTGAAAATTTTATATAGATAACATGAATATGAAAAAAAACAAAAACCATGGATTAAGATAATTTTTTGACCCTTTGGAGGCCCTGGGGATTGAGCTCAGAGCCTTTTGTTTTTTTAGGCAGGTGCTCTAACCACTTGAGTCTCACCTCTAGGTCTGTTTTTAGTTGGTTATTTTTGAGGTGGTCACTCAGATCATTCCCTGGCCTCTCTTGACTGCAGTTCTCTTATACATGCCTTCTAATGTCTCTAGGAATGACAGCACAGGCCCTTTGTCAAGCCATTGTGCTTCTCCTTTAGCTGGGATGGCAGGAGCACAGCATTTTTAACTCTTACATGAAATTAGGGAATATCAGGGAGGGAGAACACTTCTGACATAAGCAGAAGGTTTAAATGTTGATGCATTTGAAAGGTTTTGGCACTCAGGTTGCCATTGTAGAAATAGGTATCAGAAAGTCTCATTTCAGTAGTCCAGGATCTAAGTATTCTCTAGCTTATTAATAAGATTAGGGATGGCATGATTGTAATTTAGTTGTGTGGTCTAAATTTGAGAAACTTACTAATAAAAATGAATTATTTTATGCATTTGGCATATGTACATACATATATATATATATATATGGAACATGTGAATTGTGCCATCTGAAACTATTATGATGACACTCAAGATGATCTAAGAAAAAATGAATGCATTTCTTCAAAGTCCTATTTTCTCTCTCGTGCAGAATTTTCTCTAATTGGAGAATTATAACAGATATCTTTTATATGAATTCTTCTTCCTCCCTTCTTTGAATACTTTGTTCTAAGACATTGTCTAACATAATTCTTGTAGATCTATCTGCTTTCCAGTCAGGGTCTCATATTATCATATCACCTACTCCAGAAGTTAGCTTGGTGGTCAAGGCTTTTTCCTATCCCCCCAAACAAAAGGAGTAGTTCAATGATTACACTTTGGATTGTAATGGTGATAGTAAAGGAGTATGAAAATAAATTGCCAAATGGGCTGCTGTTCTTACAGGAGCCATACAACAAATTCACACAACAGACTCACAAATTTCAACTCAAATATGACAAAAAAAAAACCTTGAAAGTCGGGGTGAGGATTTGGCCTAGTGGTAATAGAGTGCTTGCCTAGCATGCAGGAAGACCTGGGTTCGATTTCTTGGTACCATATACATAGAAAAAAGCTGGAAGTGGTGCTGAGGATCAAGTGGTAGAGCTCTAGCCTTGAGAAAGTCCCAGGAGGTTGCTTAGGCCCTGAGCTCAAGCCTAGGACTGGCAAAAAAACAAAAAAACAACAAAACTTGAAACTCATGAGCAATTTAAGGTGATTAAAATAGTAGAGACTACAGTGCTACAGTGTCCATAACAATACAAATATGTCTTTCATTTTGGTGAAATACAGAGGGAAATCAAAACAGTCTATGCTGGCAGCCAGTGGCTCACACCTATAATCCTAGCTACTTTATGAGGCTGAGATCTGAGGATCGAGATTCAAAGGCAGCCTGGGCAGGCAAGTCCAAGAGTCTCTTATCTCCAGTTAACCACCAGAAGTGGCACTGTGGCTCAAGGGTTAGAGCACCAGCCTTAAAGTGAAAAGCTCAGGGACAGTGCCTAGGCCCAGGATTGAAGCCCATGACTGACCAAAAAAATATTGCCTAAAGTTGTGGTGAGCTTAAAAGGTGAAGTCCAAAGTGTGCCCTATGTGACAAACCTTCCAGAGCAAGAGAATTTCAATTGTTGCCTCACCACTTGCATTACAAGTCATTCTCTGGGACTTTAGAATTTTCTACACTTGGTGTTCCTAATAAATCACATGGTGTGCATGGGGTGAAATTGTATCTGCAGCCTGTGGCCTATGAAATACATGTGACTTTCATAATTTTCAAGTAACATAAAACAAGACACAACAACTCCTGTCTGGTAAATGATATCTCCTCAAAAAATAAAAGAATGTATGCTTTTAATTTGAATTTCTAGAATGTTACTTGTGTTAATAGAAATCAGAGGAACCTAGATTTTTTTTCTCCTAGGTGCCTATTATTACCTAAGGGCAACCCCCCTCCCGAAAAAAAATCATGATTGAGTAATATATTCTACATCTGGAGTCAGGAGACCTGAAGTCAGAGTCTCCTCAATCACTTAAAAGACAGGATGAATATGTAACTATGACATACAAACCCTCAGTTTAATTTTAATTATGTTCTAAAATCTAAGTGCCAGTGATTATATATAGAGATTCCCTTCTTCAATACTTGTTTGTTAAACATGTCATTTGAAATATGATGTAAAAATCAATGTTAATAAATTCTTTAATAAAAAAATATCAAAAGAGAAAATAAGACATATTAAAAAAAAGACAGGATGAAGCCGGCATGGTGGCTCATGCCTGTAATCCTAGCTACTCAGGAGGCTGAGATCTGAGGATCAAGGTTCAAAGCCAGCCTGGGCACAGAAGTACCTGAGACTCTTATCTCCAATTAATTTCTAGAAAACGGGAAGTGGGCTCAAGGGCAAGGCGGCAGCCTTGAGCTGAAGAGTTCAGAGATAACTCTCAGGCCTCTGGGTAGGGTGGTAGCCTTGAGCTGAAGAGCTCAGGAACAGCACCAAGGCTGCCCCTCCCCCTCCCACACGCAAACAAAAGACAAGATGATAGAAAATGCAGGGCCATTTCTGAGTTTCCTAAATGGTAATTCTTATCTGTCCCATCTGTTAGAAGCAACAAGATGTTTATTTTTGTCAAATCAAAATGTAAACGTTTTAGTGTTATAGAGTGATGGAGAGTTATAAATTAACAGGCATCATTCACACCTACAGTCCACTGGGCCTCAGGGAGTTCATTTTCCACTGAAGAACTCACTTAGCACAATGAGGAGGCCATTATCAGTAGGGTTTATTCTATTTGTTCTAAATTCATCAAGCACGGTATGGTGTGTTCAAAAAGCCAAAAGTCCTGAAAATTCTACCTGAGTTATTTTTAGACCTTCAACAAATTTCCAGGTAGGTCTTCTTCCTGAAGGTAAGTACAAAGATCCTTTTCCCACAAGTGTCTTAAGTATTTGGGAGGATAAAAGGAACTATTGGCCAGAGTCGTAGATCACCTGTAGAACACTCACCCAACAAGTTCAAATTGCAGTACCACTAAATTGATGAATTATTAAAAATGAAAAGCAGAAACAAGCCCAATGATCCTTTAAAAAGCAATAAGGAAGGAAATGATTGTTTACAAACATAATAATTCTGTAACTGTAGAGCAAATTTCTTTTGCATATATCTAGTGTATAAAATCAGGACCAGGGAGAGAGATCCACTATGGAAGCTACTTCAAAGGAAATAATCTCTCCTCTTATCTTTAGAATAAATATTCTAACTGTAACAAAACTTCCATTCAAGGGGCTTGTCATTTGTTTTAACTAGGATCATCTTTTTGGATAACTGCTAAACTCTGTCAATCTTGTTTTCGAATTTCACTCTAGAAGAGATGACTGTTTAGCTTACTGATATGCTTTGGTCCTATAACAGAGAAGGCTTTTGAGTGGTCTCATTGTAACATGGAGCTTAAAGACAAATATTTGAGGCTCAGACTTAGAAAACTTCAATAACATCTGGTGTCATTTAATCCAAGTAATCCTGCATATTTCCAATTTGAAAATCATGAAGAACAAAGAAAAATTGTTTTAATTTTTAAAATAATGCCCAAGAAAAAAGAAATCAAATATCTGTGTGGGAGGGGACATATGTAGAAATGTAAACCAAATGCAACAGACAAAACTAGATGTAGATATAAATGAATATATAAAATATGCAAAATATTATACCTTATTGAATACAAATATTTTACAAGAAGCCATGTCTAAAGATTATAAAGATTATATTACCATATAGAAGCACGTGGCCATAGGATTAGAACTCACTGGCAATAAAAAATCCCATAAAATTTTAATTGCATTGTGTTTAAAATATAATGAGGTCTGGCTGTTTTCATTTCTTTATAGTATGAGTGGCTTTTAGGCTTGATCTTCAAGTCCTTTTCTTTTGACTTTCATTCTTCTAAATATTGAATATTAAAATTGGAAATAAGATGAGTCTTTTATGTGAATGACATATTTCTGACTTGCTTCGATATGGGTTTTCTGGAAAGTCATTTTTATTCTATCCATAGTTCCGATTTGCTTAGGCAGGGGGCTAAAGATTAGACTTTTGGAAATTCATGCTTTGATCTAGCATGACTCCCCAAACCTCATATCCTAAAAGCCTGGACCCCTTCCAGTGACACTCATGGAAAGTGGCGGGACTATTAATAGGTAGAACCTAGGGAGAGTAAATTGAATTATTTATCTGTACCTACAAAGAATGTTGACACGCCATTTTCTTTCAGTCCCCCTATTTTGTTTCCCTGCTGCCACATGCTGAAATTCATGCTGTATTCTCACCATGATACGTTCTGTTGACAGGCCCCAAAGCCACATCCCAATCACCCCCTAAGTGTAACCTCCAAACTCTGAGTCAAAAAGAAACTTTATTCTGCTGAGCATATTTTATTTTTTTTTAATAAGATCACGTCTAATAAGCTCAAAATGTTTCTAGGCACAGGTGGATTGTTGAAACACAAACAATTCAATAGAGAACTCAGAGACAGCTGCACCTTGCATTTAGCAGCAAACGGGGCATTGTCTCTCTGGCTCTCATGAAGCTTTCAAATTGGTAACTGATAAGAACTGTCATACTGAAATGTACTTCGGCGAGAGCTGTATTCTACTGTAAGAGTGTGTTCTTTGAACTCTCACCTTCATCAAAGCAATCAGAGAAGGTACTTCCTAAGGAAGTTGAAATAAAACTGGGATCTGGAGAAGTAAAGGAGGCTAAAAAAAAAAAAAAGAAGAGTCCATTGTACTTAGAAACCACATGAGAAAATGACATACGTGAGTCCTAGTTTTCATTGCTTTGCTGTAGGTTAAGGGCTAAAGTTCATGGTCTTAACTCCCTCACCAAAGCATTGACTGTCTGTGTGATCTCTGGTCAGTGAATTAAATTCTCAGTTTATTGGAGTCCTTGAATGTAAACTGGAATAAGACAGATCCTAGCCTGTATTCATATCCTATTATTGATGGAACATATTTCCACAAGGTACTTTAAAACAACACATAGAATATAATACAGTTACATAATCTACATTTATTATCTCATATTTTTGAAGAAGTCTGAAACTGATTTCACTAGGCTGACATTGTCAGAACTGTTTCATTCTGAAGACTTCTGAGAAGAATCTGTACTAGCTTGTAGAGGCTGTCCCAGAACTTGGTGTGTAGTCCTTTTTCATGTTCACAGTCAATATCATGGCATCTTCAAATAAACATCACCCTCCTACCTCCCTTTACTGTTTATTGGACTTTTGTAACCCTGCCAGGCCTGTGTAGAGAATCTGAAACCTTGGCCTCCAGGTCAGTGGCTTTGATTCCAGCAGCCTTTTTTTTTTCCTTGCTGTCTACATGACATATTTACAACTCTGGGGAATTGAGAGATATTTCTTAGTAGGATACTTTTTCTGCCTAGCATAAGATCCCACTGGGCTATTTTGCAGATTCAATAAGTGAATATAAGTAAAGGATCTATAATATGTACAGAAAATGATAAGAACTCACCAAGTTTCACCTACTTATATGATTTTTACTTCTTTGTTGTAATTAAGTACATAAAGGTGATTTGCTTTAAAGAATGGTTTTAGAAGAAATATAAATTGAACTACTAAAAATGAACCTGAATTTGTGCTTCCTGGACTCTGAAGGACCAAGAGTTCAGGATTAGCTTACTTGAACACTGTAATAATCATTGAGTAGTTTATTCGCCTGCAGATATTATTTAGAGAGACTATTACAAGAGGTGGCTAGAGTTTCTCTTAAGTGTTATTCACCAATAACCCTGTCTTTCATCATTTATCAAATACATATTGCATTATTTTAGTATTCAAACTACACAAAATTTAGAAGTTGTGGGACATGGAGACTGTTTCCATAACTTGGTTCTTGTGAATAGTGCAGCAATGAACATGAATGTGCAAATGTCTTTTTGGTGTCATGGCTTGTGATGTTCTCAGTAGATACTCAGGAGTGGTTATGACTGGATTGTAGGGAAGATATGTACTTAGGATTTGAGGAACCACCAGATTGCTACCCAGAGTGGTGGTATTTATTTACATTCCCACCAACACTGAAATAGGGTTCCATTTTCTCATATCCCTGCCAATATTTTTGGCTATTCAAAGTCACAATGTTTGCCAATCTTACTAGGATGAGACAGAATTTCTAGGTTTTTGATTTTCATTTTCTTTATGGCTACGGATGATAAGCATTACTTCTTGTAATTCTTTGCCATTCTTACATCTTCTGAGAAATCTCTGTTTAGCTCCCTTTCCCCATTTAGTGATTGGATTTTTAGCTTTGGGAAGGGTTGGTTTCTTGAGCTCCTTGAATATTTTGGATATTAGGCCTTAGTCTGATGTGTTGCTGGTAAATATCTTCTCCCAGTTTGTTGGCTGTCTTTCTAGCTTAATAATTATGTCCTTAGCTGTGCAGAAACTCATTTTAATGTAGTCCCACTTGTCAAATCACTCTTATCTGCTGTACCCCTGGGACTCTGTTCAAGAAGTTGCTACCTATAGCCATAAGTTCTAATGTTTCTCCTAATCCCTCTTGCAGTAATATCAGAGTTTGGAGTCTGATATTGATGTCTTGGATCCAGTTTGAACTGACTGGTATTAGTGCATGGTGACAAGCAGGGACCCCCTTTAGTAGACTGCATATGGACGTCCAGTTTTCCCAATACCAAATAATGAAAAGACTATTTTCCTCCACTGAATGTTGTTGGATCCCTGTCCAATATCAGATAACTCTGTTCAATTGATCTTCGGGTCTATTTTTGCACCAATATCAAGCTGGTTTTTTTTTTTTAAATAATAGCTCTGTAGTAGAGATTGAGGTGTGGGGTTGTGATGCTGCCCACATTTCTTTGTTTGCCAAGAATTGCTTTGTCTATCACCTGCCAATTCTTGAATGTCTCTTTGTTATGCTCTCAGTGTTTTATTTTTCCATTCCTTTGATTTTTTTGGTTCTACTTCCTCTATTTTATCCACAACTCCTTCTGCTTCACTTATTCTATTGCCTTTGCTTTCAACTGTGCTTTGTAATAGGGAGATAGAAACCTTCATGTTTCCTTGCTTTGTTGTCACTTCTCAACAAGTGTCATATAGCATTTGACACACATAGCATTTATGTCTTCTCCTTGCCTTCTTAGACAGCCTGTATTTTCTTGGTCGTTTTCTCCTTGTATTCTGTTTACTTTTGGATCTGCCATTTTATCTCATCAGCCAGTTCTCTCATCATTGCTTTAATTATTCTTTTGGTCTCCATGTCCTCTTCGCTCATGCTACAGCGGTTCCCTGGATTGTTGTTGAATTTTTAGAGTTGGATCTTGTCGTAATTGTTTGTGAATTTTGTGATCTTTCACTGTGGTTTACATAATTAGGTCCAGGTCCTCTAGGGGCCATTCAATTTATGTATTAATTTCAGTGGTGGTAGGATGTGGTTCACTGGATGGATTCCTGTCAGACTTTGTGTTTAACAGCTTTCAGCACAGGGTGGTAAAAAATAGTGTAAAGGATCCTGGCCAGAGAGTAGGACTCTGTGGTGGATTCTCACGGGGTAGATTCCCATGTGGTGAAGCAGGGCAGTCTAGTGACCTGGCCTAGGCTTGAACCTGGTGGTGGGTTCCTCCCTCTGTGCTAGGCACAGTAGTCTAGCATCCTGGCTGAAATTCAGGCCTGGAGTTGGGTTCCCACAAGGTGGGCAGGGAGGTTTATCCCATCCAAGTTGTGGCCAGATGGCTGCTTTTTGTAAGGCAGAATACTGGGTTCTAGCATCCAGACCCAAATTTGGACCCAAAGGAGGCACATTCCCACAAGACAGGGTGGAGAGGTCACCGTGGCACTCATTCTGGCCCAATGGTTGGTCACACAAGCACACAAGCACACAAGCAGAACACAGTGTTCCAGCATAGGAGCCATATTTGTGAAAATGAATAAAAATATGTACAACGTTAAAATTAGTAATGTATTTTATTTAATCCAGTATATCAGAAATAATACCATTTGGATACCCAGTCAGTATTGCTTTATTTAGCTGTTTCTCATTCTTTCCTTTATACCATGTCTTTAAAATACAGTGTTCACTTCTGCTTGTAATATGTTTCTATTTGGATGCTGCATTTTTGTCACAAATTTTGCTTAATGTTTAGATTTCTTTAAATTTGCAGCTGAAAAGGTAGATGAAAATGCTGAAAGAGATTCAAGAGTAAAATATTTTCTATAAGTTATGTAGAATAGTAGTCGCCAATGTTGAAAAGGAAACTAAGATTTTAATTCCTGTATGGTACTAACCACTTCCCAAGCACTTATGTGTAGTTTATATTACTGTATTAGACCATGTAGATCTTGAAACCAGAGATTTAGAGCCTAGACCTAAACTCCAGGACTTTCACATGTCAGCTCAGGCAACTTTTGTTGCATATTCTAATAAAGAGCCATGATGAAGAGCATAGCAAAGATATTTATTACATGCAGTGGTAAGAGGAAAGGTAGCATTTTTAATCTACCTTCTGCTCAGTAATCCTTTTTCCTGGGTTAAGTAGAGAGGATTGGGGGTGGAGGATAAGAGGGGTGGTGAACTGTTTGCTGCACAGCTGTGTTCTGGTGATCATTATTTCAGTCACTGTGTTGGAAGACATCTTTAGAAAAGTTATTATCACTTTTACCATTTGAAGAGGACAGTCTAGTTAAGAGAAGCAAGGAAGTGACTCCCGGCAGGTGGTGAGATCCTTTCTGAATTGTAAGATGGCAATAGAGTGAGTGCAGGAGAGAGTGGTTCAGGATGAGATGTCAGAGGGAGAATGGAGCACAAGCTTTTAGGCATTTATAGTTAATTTGTGGGCCCAAGGAAACAGTCTTTGCCCCTCAAGTATTTTTAACAATTTGTTACAATACAACACTTACTGAAATTGTCTACAGTCACTCATCTAGGAATAACTTGAACCCAGAGCTGCTGCTTGTAAACCATCATATTATACTCCCTCCCTCCAAATGCTTCAGAGCTATGTGTAGTTCAGGGTTCCCACTGGACTTAAACAGTGGTGAGCTCTCTCATCTTTCCTTTAAGTGTTTGTATCTTTGGTTTAAAGAACACTAGACATAACAACACAAACTCAGTTAACTTGTTTAAATCATACAGAGAAGAAACAGGACATCCTTTAATATGGGAATTTTGAATTAAAAGTTTATCATTGTAATCTTGACCCTCACATATTCCTCTGAAGTAAAAAAAAAAGACTCGTCAAATTAACAAGTTAAACACCAAGTCAGTATCAAAATAAAACAAAATAAATATTGATATGGAGGAAAGAATAGGCCCATTAAAGGCCATAGCAAAGTGTATTTGTCATATACCACCTTCCCGTAAGCCTGTCCATTCCTATTCCTTAGTTTTCCACGCACCTTCTATCTGGCAAATATCATGTAACCCTTTTATTAGTTACAATAAAAAATATATTTAAAAAATATGAGGGAAAAAAAGAAAATTTGAATATTTTTATATTTATTTATTTGTATTAAGTAGATATACAAAGAATTTCAATTCCAGAATTTTAGTTATTAGTACAATGCATCTTGTAGAATATTAATTTGGAACTCCTGGAGTAAATAAGAGACAGAGGTAAGGACAAAGGGGAATATGGGTATTGAATAGTAATGCACACTGGGAAGGAAAGGGGTGTGAAAACTCAGTGCCCATGCTTGTTCAAGGGTACTTTTGTAAATCTTATAATGCAGTCAGGCTGTTCTTGTACCTTTCTAAAACAGTGTCACATTTCATCTTGGATTATTCCTCCACTCTGATGTTTATTTCAAGAGGTCCCTTATTTAATGATGGCTGCCACCTTTTGTTAGAGTTTCTCTTCCATTGTTGAAGAATGTTGATGAATTGAGTTTTAAAGATTTCATGCACCCATTTCATTCTTTTGGCTCTGAAAATCGAGTGTTCACATAGCTAGTAAATTAATTAGGAAGCCTATAGAATGGGAGAAGATCTTCACTAACTATACAATGGACAAAGGCCTCATATCTAAAATTTATCAACAGCTCAAAAAATTGAATCACTCCAAAACTAATCTCCAAAGTAACAACCATCCCATTAAAAGATGGGCCAAAGACTTAAAGAGAGTCTTCTCTGAAGAAGAAACAAAAATGGCCTATAGACACATGAAGAAATGCTCGACATCTCTGGCCATAAAAGAAATGCAAATCAAAACAACTCTAAGATTCCACCTCACTACAGTTAGAATGGCCAGGATCAGGAAAACTAATAACAACAGATGCTGGAGGGGATGTGGCCAGGAGGGATAACTACAACACTGTTGGTGGTAGTGCAAACTCCTTCAACCACTATGGAAAGCAGTGTGTCAGTTCCTCAAAAGACTAAACAGAGCTCCCCTATGACCCAGCAATTCCACTACTTGGCATTTACCCAAACATCCAGAAACAAGGGCATACTAAATCCACTAGCACAATGATGTTCATTGCAGCACTATTTACCATAGTAAAGATATGAAACTAACCCAGATGTCCCTCAGTTGATGAATGGATCAACAAGATGTGGTATTTATACACAATGGAATGCTATGCTGCTGTCAGAAAGAACGACATCACCCCATTTGTAAGGAAATGGAAAGACTTAGAAAAAATCATATTAAGTGAAGTAGGGCAGACTCAAAGGAACATAGGCTCAATGGTTTCCCTCATTTGTCATAATCAGTAGAAATCTTGGGCTCTCCTAGCAGAGATTTATAATAGAACAAAATCTAGAGACATTAGGCCAAACAGTATGACACTGAATGTAAGAACCTCCAAGATAAGGAAACAAAAGCCATATAATGAGTGACTGTTGTCCTAATGTACTTTGTTATCTCTCATCTCTTTTTCCATCCCTTGGTTATCTCATATTGTTACAATTTTTTACCTTGTTATCTGATATATTTTATATGTGCTTAATTGGTTATTTGAAATTGGATAGGAAAGGGAGGAATCAAGATATGCGGGGGGGGGGGGAGGGGGGGAGGGAAATAGGGACCATATCACGAGAAAGGGTATCAATGTTTGTGAAGTTATGCACCTTCTATCTGGTGAATATAATGTAACCCTTCTATTAATCACAATAAAAAATGATTAAAAAAAGAAATACTTTAAAAATATCTTAAAAATACAGTTGATTGGGGAAAATATACAAAAGCAATATATGTTCAAACATGTAATATATGTAAGGCATAGCATAACTTTTATATATTATAATGCATAATTATAATAATACTATTAATAAATGTAGTGGCAATATTGAAAAAAAGAAACAATGGAGATCTGATGGTATCACATCTTCAGAAGCTGATATGATAGACTTGTAGACTATTGTTCTGACCTATAGCCTTATGAAAAAAAAAATGCTGTCTAGAGTTGAGGCTAGTTAAGGCTTGCCCTCCTAAGCAAAATGCTTTCTGGAAGACAAGCTATCTTGGCTCCAGCACCTGCTCTGCCTCGGATCATTCTGCACTGTTTTATATTCCTTGTGGTTTTATACATCAAAATCTTGAACCTTATTTGTTTCCCAGAAGTTATTTTTTGATTCTTACTGAAAAATACCATGTGGGAATTACTTCAGTGAGTACAAATCCTAACCAGTTTTATTAGCTTTCTTCATGCTATTTTTCAAATATGCTCGATTTCATAGCAAATGCTGCCTTTTATGTGCATAATTTATGGTCCTAATGTAATATTGTGTTGTTTCCACAGAGCTTGTCTGATTTCCCATTCAAAAATCCAGCTTTGGATATTTCAATTCAAACTTCATCCAATGATTCCCAAAATACAAAATCAACCACTGTCAGAAAACAGTATCTGTGAAAGTACAGCAAATCAAGACAGAAAAAAACCTCTTCGTTTTCTTTTCTATGTTTTATAAAGTATAAAGGGAGAATATCTTGTGTAGCAACACAACTACTAATAAGGTAAAAAGTGAAAATAATTGTGTCATTTTTTTCTAACTCCTTCCTCATGGTATCATACTCCTCTCCAATCCCTACAATGATTATTATATACACCTGCCTTGATGTCGTTTCTTTTTTCACAAAATGAATTTGAATGAGAGCATATGACTCAGATATGATCATTAAAAAGTATATTGGAAGCTGAGCCATTTCTTATGTTCCATTTCCTACTGTAATTTGGTAAGGAGGCATGTTGCAGTCACCTATGTAGTTTCTGGCATTGTCACTAAGTAGAGTAGCAACTTCTGATTTCTGACTATAAAATAAAGTTTGGGAACATGCTCTACACAATCAAGCTACAGAGAAAACATGGAAATATTTAATTTGGAGCTTATGTATCTATATGAACACATACTTCTCAACCCTGCATAAGACTGGGAGAAAGATAGAATGGTGTTTATTTACTCCCAGTGTTCTATGCCTG
This sequence comes from Megascapheus bottae, assembly GCF_031878675.1. Lineage (NCBI taxonomy): Eukaryota > Metazoa > Chordata > Mammalia > Rodentia > Geomyidae > Megascapheus > Megascapheus bottae. The sequence continues at coordinate 29,617,228 of NC_143529.1, read as the reverse complement.
ATGGACAGGTCATCCCATGAGCTCCTTATTAGTTACAACAAGATTTAGACCTAAGTGCTTTTCCAAAGATGTGGGAAACGTCTGCCTCTTTCATCATTTATATGGTTAAATAGGAGCTCCTCCTACTCCTCCTCCTCTTCTCCTCCTCTCCTTCGTAAAGATGAGTAGCTCCTTATGAATGTAAAAAGTTAAGTGGCACTGATGGGTATATACATGCTTATTCACAGCCTCAATAAAATATAATTTGCCATAAACCCAGAAAGTATTAAGGTTTGGTTCCAAGGAAACTATTATATAGCCCACACTTTGTCACACTTAGCATTCTCCTTCATCCTTAAAATGAGAACTATTGTTTCTGTCTCAGAGATACTGTGTGATAAATGTATAAATGTCATAAATAACTGCATCATCAGTTTTAAAAAATCGCTATCAAAAGCAGTAGTGTTACTGACTTTCAGAAGGTAGGATAAAACAAAATTTCTAGATAATAGAAAATTTTAAAGTCCCTCCTCCTCTTTTTTTTTCCTTCTGGGAATTGCATTCAAGCATTTATAGTTCAAGTAGACCAATTCAGGGATATGTAAATGTTAATAGTCCAAGAAGAGTTGGTGATTATTTTTTCTATGTTCAAAGCAGCATGTGCTATCAAGTGTGGCTTCCTCTTTATAATTGAGTAGAGCAAAGATGGCCTGAGGGAAATAATCAGCTACCCACACTTATAAATTACCTGTGTAGCTATTAGGTATCAGGAAAATGTAGGCCCTACCGAAATGGCTTTCAAAACATTTGGAGAGAAAGACAGAGCTGAGAATGGATGATGTATTGGCTGAACACTTGGAATTGTTTGCCAAATACCCCAAGGCGTCAGAGAGACTATTGTGCCCAGTTGTGTTTTATGGGATAATATTAATCAATTAGTTCATTTCTGCCATATCTAGATAGTAATTACATTCACTGGAAACCGCAAGAGTATATTAATAATGCATTCCAAATTTCACTTGGCACTTAAATATGGCTTTTTGAAAAGTTCTTTTTTTATATATGACTCGTGGTTGAAGTAAAATTTATTTCCCTAGAAATAATCCTGTAGAAAAAAAGACAAGACAGTTATGAAATACCTCTGACCCTTTGTGCGTAAATTAATACAGCTCACATTTCTTCTTGAAGTATTTTCAAATAAATTGTCAAGAAATCGTTTTAGCTTTCAAATGTAAATATACTATCAAGAAAGTTTTTGAGAAGCCAGTTAAATTCTTAACAATTACAACGCATCTGCTATATTGAGCTTCTGAAAATAAGTCTCTAAAGGATACCGAGATAATTACAGAACTAGATGTGTATCTAAGAAAAAAATCAAGAGCAATAGAATACATCTCTGGCATTGAGTGAATCTAAAGAAGAGGTGATTTCCACATAGAAGCACAAAACAAGGGCCAGGAGATTTCCTCAGAGGAAAGGAAGAGCTGAATCCATCTGGATTATGGAATTATATACAGAATCCTACTGAAATGAGAGTAGGAGAGTTAACTTCCCCATACATGGATGTCTAAGATGCCTTGTTATGGAGCATTCAATCAACAAACATTAACATAATGTTTCCTACATGCTGGGCGATGTGCTGTGGGCACATTACAGAACCTCCTTGAACTTTGCACACACTGTAATGTTAACATACTATTGCATTCTCTTAAAATGTTGAAGGAATATATTAAGGCTGAATATTATTGTTTTGTGAAACAAACTCTACTTATCATTCTGCAAGCAATCAACAAGTTGAGCTAGAAGAGTTCATTCCTTTTATGAGAACAGTTAATCTTTTATCTCGTCTTTTTTTTTCCATTCCTGGGCTTTAGCTCAGGGCCTAAGCACTGTCCTTAGATTTTCTCAAGGCTAAAACTCTACCACTTTAGCCTCAGCACCACTCCCGGCTTTTTTCTATTGTATGTGGTACCTAAGAATTGAACCTGGGTCTTTGTGCATGCTAAGCAAGCACTCTACCCCTAGGCCAAATTCCTGGCCTAATCTTTTATCTTATGTGGTGAAGCATTTTTGCTGTGAATATCTACACTAGAAGCAGATGGACACCTCGTTGTGTGTACTGTGAGTTCCCTATACCTCTCCCCTTAGCCATTCCAAATTCTTCCTTCTCCTAATCTTACATTCCTGAAGTAGGAATTCATTCAAATGTGCTTTGTGAAGCACACTGGCTAATGAGAGTAGAAAAAGGAAAGATGGTCTGTGTTAGTGAGGGCATGTGGCCAAATGGAACATTTTTAACTTTCTTTTGTTGATAATTCAAGACTATTAATAACTTTTTCTTAGCAGATTTTAAAGGGTGCAACTTTAGCCTATGGGAAATAATGATCTTATTGTTGGCTTCATGGTTTCTAGTCTTCCTTAGCCTTACTAAAAACTCTTGTCTATCAAGTGATAGCTGCTTTTTGAAGGTCAGAGCACTTTTAAAAAATATGAATTTTCAACTAGATGCCTGTGACTCACATCTGGAACCCTAGCTGCTCATAGACTGAGATCAAGATTCAGAGCTAAGCCATGCAGGAAAGTCTATGCAATTCTTGCCTCCAATTAACCACCAAAAAGCCAATAGCTAAATTGGTAATAGCTAAGTAGCTTAAATTGGTAGAGCACTAGTCTTGAATAAAAATGTCAAGTGAGATGGTAAGGTTCTGAGTTCAAGCCCTAATACTAGCAAAAAACAATGTTTCTTCTTTCAAAAATAAATTTCAGATAAAATTTTTAAAGTTTGATGAATTAAGCATAAATGGTGTTTGTATCATTAAGACTCATCTGGTTGGATGCCACCACAGCGCCTTCCTCCCTCTCTCCCTCTCTCTCCCTCTCTCTCTCTCTCTCTCTCTCTCTCTCTCTCTCTCTCTCTCTCTCTCTCTCTCTCTCTCTCTCTCTCTCTCTCCCTCCCCCTCCCGCACCCCTTCCCCCCCTCTCTCTCTCTCACACACACACACACACACACACGCACTCACACACACATACACATTTCTCTGATCAATTTTACTTTGCTTATCATGAAGTAATTATTACATTATGAGCCAACAATTATTCATATACTCTTCCTTGCATCCCAGGCATTTTGAATAAGTAGCATTTAGAAAAAGAAGAAATTCATGGGGCCCAAAGAGCTGAGCTTAATATTTCTTTCCTGAGCTAAATTCTGTAAGGGTGCCTTGTACTTCCTACATGTAAAGCTAAACTTATAAGGTTTTATACAAAGTGGGATAAAACCATTACTGAACTATAATTATTTATTCTTAGTGTCATACAAAAACAATGGAGAACCATGGACTTGAACCTGTCTTTGACTTTTTGTTACTGTGACAAATTTATAAAGGAAGGAAGATGTAATTCTGGCAGATGGTCTCAGAGGTCACTGCATTGGTTAGCTTGGTCTGTTGCTTTCAGGCCTGTGATGAACCAGACCATCATAAAGGAAGAACATGATGAAGATCTGCTTATCTCATGGTGACTAGAAAGCATAGAGCAAAAAGAAGGCACTTTGGTCCCCAGTGATCTCATTCTTCCAGCTAGTTAGTCCCTGCTTCTTAAAGTTTTCACCATCTCCCAAGAGAGTTCCACCAGTTGGGAAGACAACTCATCAGCATATATAGCTCTGGAGTACATTTCATAGTTTAACCATAACAAACCTACCATGGAGAATGTCAGTATGTCATAAATTCATTATATATAACTCTCTGGCTCTTCCCCCTTCCCATCTCTCTTAAAGCACTGTTGCTCCTGCAATATCTGGCATTGTTATTAAAATTAAAATGTACAATCTTGTAGTGGTAGTAACTCAGTGTTGTGCATCTACATGTCTCTCACAGTTTAAGAAAGCTTAGGCACAATTCTCATCCCAAGGACATTCTTCATGTGTTTCATGATTATGTAATTTTCATGCATTTTTTTCCTTACAAAGTATGAAATTTTCTATTCGGCCCAGCTGACTATTGAAACAGCAATGCTAAATTGCAAGCATTTGTTATTCAGTCCCAAATCCTTGGCATTATATGGGGATTTTAGTCCTAACTTAAAGTTGTGTGGCTTGGTGGTGAGAAGGAGGCTGGAAAGATACTTGCCTAGAATATTAGTTTGGCCTTTCGGTGGGTGATTCAGTGTCTAGCCTCTGCCATCCCAGCTTGAAAACCTTCATGTGGGCCAGGGAACAGCAATGACAGTGGCATTGGTGATTCAGTGAGAATTCCTCACATAATCCATTACTAATTATCTCTTTTGAGCCTATGGGACAATGCCTACATAATTTTGTAATTGTTAGACACTACAGCATTTAGCTATTGTTTTCAAGGTGTACAAGCAGAAAATGAAAAAGGCAACCATACTATATCTGAAATAGTCCTCTTCATTTTTTAATGTTCTTTTTGTTTTTTGCCAGCTGTGGGGCTTGAACTCAGGGCCTGAGCATTGTCCTTGGACTTTTCTCAAGGCTAGAGCTCTGTCACTTGAGCCTCAGCACCACTTCCAGCTTTTTGCTATGTATGTGGTATCAAGGTATCAAACCTGGGTCTTCATACATGCTAAGCAAGCATTCTACCACTAGACAAAACTGCAGGTCCAGTTCTCTTCATTTTTGTGGTCTTCCATAATGATTAGCATTTTATGTCCCAGACAAAGGTTCTGGATAAAGAAAGAATTCTCTCCCTCAGGTTTCTAAGATGAGAAGAAAACCATTCAATTGTATTTCATAGCCATGACTTTATAAGCTAATAGGATTGCAGAACCAAATATCATCCAGTTTACATATAAATCTTACTTTACCAAGTCAGGAAAATGAGCAACTCGAGTGCTAAGTTGTTTATCCTAATATGTGTATGCCATTTCCAAAGATATATGTGAGAATAATTTTGTTGTTATGGGCGAATTGCTTCATTATATCTTGAGTAGTGTAAAACTCTTTCACCAACATAAAATTACTACTTGAAAAAATGCTGCCTTCTGCTTTAGCAAGTATCTTTTTACTATTATTTAATGATAATGAAGAAATTAGTATCATGTTATGCTATCTATGGCTTCATCAATACATGATATATCCCCTGGCTCATACATTTAAGGATGGAATATTATGACTAGACCACTAGAGAAATAAACATAATTGTATTAATGCATTCAAAATATTGATACATTATTTTCATGTGGAGAACCCTTATAAAAATTACTATTGATTTGTCGTGGAGCTATACTACTGCAGACATATGAGTAGTAGAAATCTTAGATCTGTTGTTTGATGCAAGATTCAAGCCAGTTTTAGACTAGATTCCTAATTACAATTGTAATTCCAAAAGGAATAATTTTAAATATGATTTTAAGGCCTATCCAAACGATTAATGTTCGCTAGTCAGTTGGGCATTAGAGTGCATATCTCAAAGTGGGATCAATATTTTCAAATCATTAATATTTTAAGAGAATCTTATAACAAGGCCCTCGAGTTACAAAAAAATCTGAAATTTTAAATGCTGGCAATGAATTGATAAACTTAAAAATAATTTAAGAATAAAAAGTACAAGTGTGAGATCAAGGTGAGCCCTGAGGCGCTCGATTATTATTTTTAATGAATTGTTATTAGAGTTTTCTTTTAATTCAGTATTCCAATTTCAAGGGACCATTAAGACCTATACTGCTTACAACACATTCCAATTCCTTTAGCTGATGTGAGTGGGAAACAATTTTGATGTTGAGGTGCTGGACTAAGTATTATATGTTAACTTCTGGTCATGTCTACTCTGCTTCCTAATTCAGGTATAATGAAATAAAAACAAAAACAAGTCAGTATATGCTTTCTTGACTATCAAATAATGATAAAGGGAATGTGGACACAAATATCTAGCAATTTAATCGTCAGCCATGTAATGCTGACATGGCTGAAGTTAAGGGAGGAAATGTGGCTAATGCATCAAAAGCAATGAATTTTTGCAGAAATCTGTTTACAAATGTGATCACTGATAGCCAAAGAGTGTGGTGGAGAGTGGACTTAGCTGTTCGCTATTTTCACCTTAACTGGGCCATTAACCATTTTCTATGCTCACTTTCCTGCTCTATCTGACATCAAACTCTGGTTCTCAGATCTCAATCCTGAGTACCTAGGATTACAGGTATGAGTCACCAGCACCTGACTCAAAATTATTCTTAATGCTCTGTTTGCAAAACTTGTTCAGGGAAATATTGTATAATAACAAAGTTCAGCTATTTATTTTTTAAATGTAACCTACCACAGGAATGGGATAAGAAGCACTTAGCATTTTGGGGGGAACAACACCTCAAATAAGTGTGGAAAATAGGGCAGTTCTCTTCTTGGAAAATATCTTTCTTTTTCAATTGGCACTTGAGATTAAGAACTGGAAGCAAAAAAATTACTGTGTTTGTCCAGCCATTAATTTATTTTCTGAAAATAGATGATACAAGTTGTTTTATTTAAAAGCACTGAAACACAGAATATGAAAGATATAAAGGCTTTAGGACACTTGATCTCCAAATAGGTCGCTATTTTGCCTAAGGCTTTTCAGTCCATCAGTGAATGGAAGGACTCCACTACATTGACTTTCAGTGCTCCACCCACTGGTACACTCTGCCTAAAAGTCAATACCAGACTCTACTTGGTCGCCCTGGACACTGAAACATAAGAGCACAAATTCAGGGCTAGTTTCTGAAAATGCATCCCATAATGCCAACCACAGCAAGAAGGATGCCAATTTTAAATACTGCCAATGACTTTTTGATGAGACCTCAGTAGCAGATCTCCTTGTCGATCTGTGACATCCTTGTGAAAGAGAGGAAAGTCAGATTAAATGTCCCTTTGTCAGTATTTTAATACCTTTCAATAGCTTTGAAAATTTATGGAAAGGATCAAGGGGAAGACAGAGGAAAAAAAATGCATTGCCCTTTTCTCCTGCTCACAACATCAAAATGGTAATTACAATGTTGGTATTTGCCACATGCCAGTAGAAAACCCAGTACAGTGGAGACATAAAGACTGCACTGTTTATTGCTCTGGGAATTCACAGTCCTATTTAGGCAGAAAAGTAACCATGAAAAGATAAAACAGCATATGATATTGGTTAAAACATGGCTTCCTTAACTTCCTTGGCACTGGAGTCTTTGGGGTGGGGGTGAAGATTGTAAAACAAAAGGACCAGTGTTGTGAGATGCTTGAGCACAAAGAGACCAGCTGTACAGGGGGGTGAGCATGCAGGGAGGGGGTCTTTACCTCACTGCTCCACATCCTGACCAAATGGGTCTTCCGGCCACTCCCTTCATTTCTGGCAGGGCCTATCTCTTTCACTGCTACTTTCAACACGATTTGTGTGCCCTTGCTCCTCTTCCTTCTAATTCTCAGAGTATACACATCTAGGAGCATTCTATAAGTCCAAGCACACTTGTGTAGGCTCCTAGCTAAAGATTGACTTCTCAAAAGAATTTGCCTCAGAAGCTCAGAGCTAACCATATTGAATTTTTTCATTAGACTCTACACTCTGTAATAAGTGCTCTACAAATATTCATTTATCAAATTTCACAACATCTGACAGACTTACAGAATTACTTGTCTAGAGATACCATCCTCCCTGCTCCCCTAGCAAGTAAGTGAGAAGGCCAAGGATGAAATGCAATCTATCTCCAGGGGTGATTTTATAGCTGCCAAAACCACACTCCCAGTTATATGCTGCAAATATGAATCTTCTGCATTCCCAGGACTTTTACGTAGGTGTCCAGCTTGCCTCTTACAAAATATTCTAAGGTTACTGGAGATATATCGTGGCTTTATAGATTCCAGGTGAGTGATAGATGCACTGTCATAGATAAGCAGGAGCTTAGACTCAGGCTAATGCAGAGATGAAGGATCTTGAGCTACATGGAGAAGGCAACATTAACTACAAGGTCAAAAGTCAAGAGATTTTTCTCAAGAAAGTCATCTCAGTTTTCAAAAGGTGTTAAAGGAGGTCCAAAGAAACATCTGATATATGCCATATCCCTGGCCCAAAAACCATCATCAAAGAAACATTGTATTTAGTTGCCAAGGAAGGGAAGGGAGATCTGGGCCACTTCCTTCTTGGGTACCTTATGGGTGCAATGTGTAAAGAGGTTGTTGACTGTTACTGATGAGCTAGAACAGAGCTATTGCTATAGAGAAGGAGTTGGGGTTGCTACTGGCGTTTGTTGTAATATCCAGCCAGGGATGTCACTAAGCATTCAGCTTAGTAGAATTCTCCATCTGAAATGTCAGTGAAACAATTTCAGAAAATTTGATTCCATGGCAGAGTGAGAAACTCGGCGGGAGTGACTGGATTGATAAAGATCCAAGAAAAGAAATGGCCCAGGAAAAAATAAGTGAAGTGAAATCAGAAGTGGGTGGTATGGATTGAAGGGAAAGCTGTGAGAAGGCCTGACACTTCGACTTTCATCCATGGCTTTTACTCAAGAGATTCCCCCTAGGTCTCCAACATGTGCAGAGGACTCTGGCTTGATTGGGTGATTCCACCTGTTTGAATGTATATTAGGAAAATTGTTTGCTTTACATAAGTGCTTAGCCTGGCATAAATAAATAATTTTTATTGGGAGGTAATATCCCTACATATATATTATTTCATGGTTTCCCTTCCTAAGTAAACTATTAGGTTGTCAGCTTTTTAGTGTCACTCCTCAAGGTGTGGCCTGTGTCCCATATTTAATGACAATCACAAAGACCTTTACTATAAACCCAGATAATGTAGCCAAACAATCCATATTTTGATTTTAGTAATTTTCTATGCCATTTTTTTTGCCAGTCCTGGGCTTCAGCTCAGGGCCTGAGCACTCTCCTTGGACTTTCTCAAGGCTAGAGTTCTACCATTTGAGCCTCAGCACCACTTCTGGCATTTTTCTGTGTATATGGTACTGAGAAATTGAACCCAGGTCTTCGTGCATGCTAGGCAAGCATTCTACCACTAGGCCAAACTCCCAGCCCCTTCCATGCCATTTTTACATACACTGAAAAAGTTGTGCTTTGGACTCATCTTACAGTAATGACTTTAAAGTGTTTCCATGGTCCAGGCTCTAAGCTGTGTTGCAATGCCTGTAGAAAATAGTGCTTCACCTTGATTGACATAATGCTTTTTTCTGTTTTTGAATTCTGTGGCTTGTATTCTTCATTTGTGACTTACTTTCTGCATTTGTGCATTCTTGTGGGTGGCTTTATATGTTCCATTATCACCCTACATGGACAGTGAGCGGTGCTTCTTTACCCCTGACACAGGACAGGCCTACGAAACATTGGACAGAGCCCAGGACTCTGTGTTTGCTCTCTTCTCATAACCCAGACTAAACAGGTATGACACCCTTGATAGAACTACCCTTGTTTCTCTGTTATTTCCATATTTCTTATTACATGATAAGGGGCAGGACAGATTGCAAGAGGTTAATGTCTCCTTTTATTAGATACTTGAAACTACTACACATCAAAGAGTCAAGAATTCACCACAGCTAAATAAGGAAATTCCAACAATTATAGTGTTCTATAAAACACAAAGAAACTCTTGATTGAAAGCTAAGACCTAAGGTTATTCACTAATTTCTACAATGTGAGGCATTCATGCTTATATCAAATTATTGTGTTAGCTTTGCTGCTTTTTGGCACAGGCCTCAAAATACATTAGAATCATTGAAGAGATCATTTTGGGATACCACTAGGTTTCAGAGATTGTGCCTAAACTAATAGTCTAACTAACATGTAATTGTTGGTCTGAAAACATGGTAGCATGCATGCTGAGAATGTGGCACTCGATAACTTTCTTCTTCATTAAAATTGTGTTGGTAATATTGTTTTATTACTGTGTGTATAAAATTAACTGCTACTATAAAAGACCCCCACTGAATAACATAATGTTCATATTTTATCTATTGATATTCTATAAATGAATCAGTTTTTCTTTAGAATTTCCAGGCGTTCTGTCTCATAAAATATGTGTACAAAGTAATTTTTCCAGTGTAATTATTAAACAATAGATGATGTGCGTATTGAAAGCATGGTAATTAGCAGTAGGAAATGATGACAGGGGGCCAATTTTAGGGTTTTTTTCTACTTTAAAAGACATAAGTCTGTTGTTGTTTTTCATTGGCCAGCAATGAGAAAGTAGAGTGGAATTGAAGCCCCCAAGCTGAGAAGATACTGCCATCTCAATGGGAAAACACCATTAGACTATAATTTCTAAATTATAAAAGCTTACAGAGTCAATTCAGATATGGTCAGCCTCACAGAGCTAAAGCTGTATTTTGTGTCTTGATCCAATCATCAGTAGAAGAAATTATCTACTTCAAATCAACAAGAAGACTTTCTGTCTTCTTGAAAAGATGGAGGAATATTATGATTAAAAACATGCTGTTTGTGAATATTTTAAAAGGGAAAAAATTTCATTCTAGGTGAAGAATTAGTGGCATGCTTTTTGAATAGCTCTGGCAATCCAGATGTACATATTAGTATGATACGTAAACCTAGAAATATTGTTATAGCCATAGCACTTTTGTGTTTACAACTGTCATTGTCATGCCCTGGCCTCTGAGGATGTAAGCAAGGGACTGTGTCTTCAAGTATGGTCTTCATAAGAAGGAACAGGGGTCACTAAAAAAGTCTCATTCTCAATAACACCCAAGGCTGAAGCTGGAAATATTGAAGTATGCGTGATTTGTTGATGACATGTGATATCTATAGAACATCAGGGTAGAGATTCAGCTGTGCTCTGAGGCTGCCTTACCCTGTGTGACTACATTGTGTAAAAGCAAGTCTTGCTCAATTTTGGGCACAAATGTTGTGATAGAGTCTACATGTGCCTCATACAAGTAAACAGTCACCAGCTTTCCAGAACAATCCATGGAGGCAGACTGCTAATTCATTTCTGCAAATGAAATGGTATCACCTATGGACTCATCAAACGAATTCAGAAACATTGACACATGGGTATATTAAACCACTGTCAAGTTAAACAGGCCCATGAACTTACTGAACACACCAGACCACAGAATGATGCAAAGCCCCTCACCTGGATTATCTGAAAGGAGTGACTTCTAACACTGGGGAGGGAAAGCACAGTCTACCCCATCCCTAGACCATCTGGTGCATGGATCAGGCATCCTAGATGAAGAATTCCTAACTGTCCCAGGCATTCAGCTCAGCTGTACCCCCTGATTGGTGTGATCCATTCAGATTCACTACTCCTTTCCATAAGCTTCAAGTAGTCTGCACCTGGAACCAGTTATTGGGCCTTTCAGTAGTTTTGCTTTATCTTACCATCTATCCCATCAGTACTCTGACCAAGTTCCTCACTGGATACCTAAACACCTGCATCTATATCGCTTCTCTGCTATTGTCTTCATCCAGATTTCTTTAACCTTGTAGTACTTTAACCTTTCCTATAATCTATTAGCTTAAGATGGGATGTAAGATCTGAGGATTGGAAATAAACCTGTTGTTCCTTATCAGAGTATCAGAATGTACTGAATAATAATAAATTCACAAGCTGTCAATTTCACTGGCATTCATTTGTACTGATATCACTTGATAGTCATGAACCAGTGAAATTCTACTAATACACTTTATTATGTACAAATTATCTTTACAGCTTCTGACATATCTGGCAATCTGTGGATGAAATTTTTATTATAATGTTCACATTTATTGCAATGAAGAAATATATGCACGTGTATAGATCACAATAAACACATATCACACATTTCATACACGCACATTTAACTCACTACCTCTTTATGTCCCAAATAAACATATCACACACACACACACACACACACACACACACACACACAAATGAATTTTATCTCAGTTGTTGGTGTTTCCATCCTTCCTCAATGTGATCCACATTGCCCCCCTGCATATATATATATAATTATGTTTCTAAACATTTTATATTAAAATCAATACCAATTAAAATTTTGCTGACAGAAAAAAATGCATTCTATAAGACACTGCCCACTAAAAGCCCTGTGTTTAGAAGTATGAGGTTTTGTTGAGTCTGTTTGAATTCCTTCAGCAGTCTCTCCTCCTGTCAGAGGTCTGGAGCTGTGCTGCTGTGTTGACCTTTCTCACAGGAAGTAGTGAACCTGAGTGCTACTAACCTTACAAGTATTTCTGCCTGGGGCCCAGGCTCAGGAGAGACCACAAAGGAGGAGGAAGTGGCTACTGGCTTCCCCACAGCATGGTGGTGAGCGGAGCTGATCTGTCCTTTTCCCATGGAAGAGAGGCTGTACAGGAAATGCCCTGGCTGGCAAAGGGGAAAATTTAATTGAAATTGGAAGAGACAAAAAACAAAGATAAGGCATGGAATTTGGCTTAGTGGTGGAGTGCTTGCCTAGCATGCATGAAGACCTGGGTTCGATTCCTCGGTACCACATACATAGAAAAAAGTCGGGAGTGGTGCTGAGGCTCAAGTGGTAGAGCTCTAGCCTTGAGAAAGTCCAAGGACAGTGCTCAGGCCCTGAGCTCAAGCACAGGACTGGCAAAAAAAAAAACCAAAAAACAAAACAAAGATAAGTTTCTTAAACATTCAGGAAGTAACCACAACAGATGTTGAAAACATGAAAACAAATTGTCTTCCATAGCTTTCAGGTTACAGTAGATACTTGAGTGATGCTACAATGTACCAGGCCAGGCAATTAATTAGTATTTCTAAGTGTCACCTTGGTTATCCTCACACCAACTCTATCACATAGTGAGTATAGGATTCCTATTTGATAAGTAAGCCTTGAACAATTCACAAAAGGAAAAATAAGTCCCCATGCTTTTAACCATTCTTTCTTAATGTCTCATCCATGCTACATTTTCTCCCCTAGAAGATTTCTTCTTTGGGACTCACCTATTTGACATCTACCTTCCTTAGAACTACCCTTTCTATATAGAGCTCCCTCAGGATCATTTAATCTCTAGTAATCTCCTGTTCAAGTCACATCTGCTTAAAACTAGGACAGATATTATGTATTTCTCACAACAATGGAATAAGTCAATTCTCATCATTAATTTGTATAAACTTTCTTTTCTTCTGAACTTGTCAGTGATTCCTTGTGATTGAGGACTACTTTTATCTGATATATCTTTCTTACTCATTTCCCTAGTTACAATTCTGAACATACACATAAAAGAAAATTAGTTAGAATATCATGCTGAAGACACATATTTGGCTTAGAAACAGAATCTCAGTAGAGCTCTGACTACAAGAATGCTATCTCATGAAACACTCTGCTCGGCTACTTGGCTGTGTCCTTCTATGCAGGTGCCTCAAGTTTTGGACATATGTTGTCTGGTGTTGCTAGTTGGTAAGGGAGCTGTGATCAGTGACCAAGGGAATGTAGAAAGGAATCAACCTTCCCTCCCCCGCACTGCTATGGATTGACTTCTTAGCCCTGAGTATTCAAAACATACCACTGAGCTACATCATCAGCAAAATGAGTCAGTGTCATTTTGCAGAAGTTGAGGAATTGGAGGGGCTCCAGTATAAAGAATTATGGCACCTAAAGAGGAATAGGGGACAAAGTAAAGTCAAGAATTAGAAAAAGAGGAAATGTCCTAGGAGTTTCTCAAGATCATTGAGGGCTTGTTCTAAGGCACTGTGCGTGTCTTCTGAATCCAGAAGTCAGGGATTTCAGAGTCCATGTCCATGAAGTCCTCAAGTGGACCTTAGAGCTTTATGATCCCTGGCCACACATGTAATCTCTGAGTACTTACATTTTCCTGGTGAGTGGGTTGATAGTTTTTTGCAGAATTCTCAAATGAATCACTGATCTAGACACTGAAATTAAAAAAAAAATCTGACATCGGGAGATCAGGGGTCCCAGAGGCAGACATTCATGATTTCATACAAAGAAACAACAAACCAGATCTCAAAATTCTGTATGTCTTACCACAGCCATGCTCAAAGAACAGACACCACAGGGTTCAACCAAAGACACCAAGTAGAAATAAATGTCCAGTAATATAGATCAAAAGAACTTTTGCTCTGGGGAGTCCTCAGTTTCCAGATTATTAAACTGATGATGTACTTTACCCCCACTGCTGTCCTTTTACACACTGCAATGTTTCTGATTGTTTTTGAAACAAGCCACTTCCCGTTCCACATCCATGTTCAGCAAAGGCACAAGCAAAATGTCTGGCAACAAGAACTGCATGAAAAGATAGAGACCTACAAGTGGTTCTAGTCTATGTGTCAGTCAAATCCAGTGACTCTGGAGGAAAAGAGAATGTCCTAGTTTTTGGTCTCCAGGTATTTCTTACCTCACTCACCTATTGACAAACAAAACTCAACTCAATCCCCCTATGCTATATGTATTTATAAATCATATAGTATAGATATTAATTTCTGAAGCCAGTGAATAAGGCAGACAGATTACCATTCTTATATAGCGTGGAGACTGGTTTTTAAAAAATGGAAATAAAAGAAACGTGCAGATGAAAGGGTAGTATAGCATGCTTCTAACTGCTATACAAAAATAATACATAAAAGAGCATTCTGGTTCCAGTTTGGTTAGCTTGTTATGCAATATAAGTGAAATATCAGGTTTTTACCTCCTGTGCCCTTTTTATCATTAAAATTAACACAAAATGTGAAAAAAAAGAGCATTCAGGTGGTCTTGAGAGGAGAGTTGCACTTTTCAATAGCTCAGAGAAAGTGAGTGAAGACCTAAAAATAAAGTAATTAATTATTTCACTTCTTGTAGCCATTTGATATCAAGACTTACAGTCTATGGGCATAATATTATATATTATATGTAATTTCTTTTAGGTAGTCCATGTAAATATCACTGTAGTATCTTTTCTCTGGGGCCTAAGCAGTCATCTTTGGAGACTACTAAGGTAGTCTACTTGCATAAGCCAATGTTGCAAATAAGATACTTTCTTTTCAGTTCTATCATTACAGCTTACCTTGTGATTCAGGACTTAATTACAAAGTTTGGATGGTTCTTTCAGTGGCAGATATGAAGCCCTGTAGTAAATTACCTCT
Organism: Megascapheus bottae; assembly: GCF_031878675.1. Lineage (NCBI taxonomy): Eukaryota > Metazoa > Chordata > Mammalia > Rodentia > Geomyidae > Megascapheus > Megascapheus bottae. Next base: position 29,602,211 of record NC_143529.1, on the reverse strand, counting down.
TTTGATTCAAGCCTGATTTTGTTCATGGGTAAGATTTTTCCACCATATGTTTTATGAAGCTATTTCATTTGGTGTGTGTTTTTTTCTTGTCTTGCTTTAAAACAGGTGTATGCAGTAGCAAAGGAACTGGTAATCAGCTCCTTACCGGAAGCTGTAACTTGATGGGTTTCCTTTCCTTTCAGTTGAGTTATATTAACGTAGCATGAGCATTTCCCTTTTTGATCAGAGAAGAGAAATTTGTTCAACGTGGTGGAGCTTCAGAAAACAAAGAAAGATCTCATGACAGTATTTTAAAAATTCTGTGTGACTCAAATGACAGCAGTACAATGAGCTTCCGAGGAAAGGAATTTTGGAAAAAAAGGCGGACAGTGAGGAGAGTGAATCCAGAAGAAATCCACAGGTTCAGTTCTGTAGGTATCTGAATACTGATGTTTTGCTTTCCATCCTTTCTTTGGGACTTTCTTTTTAAAAAAGGTTGGCTCTAAAGTGCTTTTCCTACTTAGGCAACTAGAGAAAGGAGACACAATACTGTACTTGGCTCAAAAATAACTTCTTTTACTTGAATCCTTATTTGGGGGATCAAGTTGCTTTCAAAACATGTGTAAGCTTGTGAAAAATATTGCTAGAAGAGTGAAGGTGTTAGAGCATTACTATATTTAGGATTTATCTAAAATTTTCTTCATCTTATAATACATCTTGTGATTTCTACAAGTTAATCTTTATTAAGTAAAAGAACACAGTTAATTTAAGAGCCAAGTTGATGACTTCTGTATGGGTATGTTGCTGCTCTATTTTTATCAACTACCATTAATTCACTTCAAAATTCTGAGAAAAAATAATCCAAACTAGAAAGGAAAAGCAAAATAATTGATCAAAAGAAGCAAGATTATACAAGTTGATATGGCCTAAAAAATGTAAAAGGACTCTTACTGTTAAAAAATGTTTCTGTGTTATTACTTAAGTGAAATGAGAGCTCTGGAAACATAGACTTGCTACAGAATTCTAGTTTTCTGTCTGTAGGATTTACTCACAGTTGAATAGCGGAGCCCATTGCTAAAGCTATTCAGTGACCAGCATATAATGGAAAAACCCACCTTATATGATAAATACCTGTAGAAATATTATTGGGTAGCTCATTTTAGAAGATTGTTTTAGAGTAGTCTGAGCTTTGTTTTATTTCTTCCTGGTACGCTTTCTCAACATCTACATAAATTCTTTCTGCATCATTGTAGCATACTCAGCAACATCCTTGGCCTCTGTTCACTAAATGCTGATTCCTCCCCTTCCTCAATGGTGACCTCCAAATATCTCCAATATTACCATAATGTTCTGAGCAGAGACAGTGGTTACCTGATTGAGAACCATTTCCCATGGGGTTAAAAAAGTAGTTGTTGATACACTGATAATCTAGAAACAGAAGTTGCTTTTTAAGAAGTGTGTGTGGGGGGTGTATGTGGGTGTGCATATACGTGTATTTAAGGACTATTTATGAACCATCATCTGTGACCATGAATAATCAAATAAATGAATACCCACTGAACTCCCTTAATGGGCCAACACCATGAAAAGTACACACTGTCTCCCAGTTCGTAGGCAGTCCCTTTGTTCTTATAACAATTTGATTTTGTAATTGAGTCAGACAGAATTTATTTGAGGTTTGGCTTGTTATGTTGGTACTCCGTTGTTGTTTGTTATGAGCCTCTAGTTCAGTAGTGGGTATTTTCTGTGTGAACACATAACTAAATGCTTAAATTTGTTCCTAAGAGATACAGCCTTGGTTGTCGGGTTTTTTTCTTAATGCTGAGGTTTTCTTTTATTTCCTAAAATGTATTGATATCAAGCAATAAACATTTAACATTCTGGAAAGCATCTCTATTAATGTCCTATATAATTTCCCACATGTTCATAATCTTATTTATTAAGTTACTATTTTCACAAATAAGGAAACAAACTTAACAGATTAAGAATCTTGAAAAAAATACACAAGTCATGAAGACTAGAATTGAGTTTGAAACGCTAGGCTTACTGAGCTCTCCAGCATCCTATTTTATGGTACCAGCTGCCCTGCAGTCCAGATCTTAAACATATACCGAAACAGAAATTCCTATCTAAAATATGTTATAAATAGAGCAATGGAAGTCATAATTCTTTAAGCAAATAAGAAAGGTATAAATGGATTGATTGCTTTTTTAGAAGTTGGCACCTGAGAGGAATTATTTCCTAAGTGAAATTTGGGGTAGCAACCTGTGTTAATGTAGTTCACCTGGAATTTTATTTGTTTGTATGTTTGTTCGCTTTTGCCACTCTAGGGGCTTGAACTCAGAGCCTAGCTGCTGTCTCTGAGCTTCTTTGTGCTCTCAAGGCCAACACTTTTCTGAATAGTTTATTGGAGATAAGGATCTCATGGACTTTCCTGCCTGGGCAGTCTTCAGACTGTAATCCTCATATCTCAGCCTCCTGAGTAGCAAGGATTTAAAGGCATGAGGCACTGGTGCCCCACTACTAGCCTGGGTTCTTATAATCATTTCATAAACAGGATATGCAGAGCCCTAGACCTAATTTTGCTCCCCAGTGGCTAGAAACATGAGCCTGGTTCAGTCTTTCTGACTGCTTCCTTAAAAGCTTTCGTCTGTCACTTACCTTCAGTCTGCTAAAGCGTGTAATTGTTTTACAAATCTATTTGACTTGAGATTATGTCAGCCTTTTACACATATCCAAAAATGCTTATTTCCCTGCTGTATCTCTCTCAATGGAAGATAGGAGAACTATGGTGTTCCATTATGACTTTTTGTGTCCGTGGAAAGAGGCAGCTCACAGGAGAAGGACACATCCATCTTTTGTACACCACACTACAGGGTATAATGGCTCACCAGATAATGAAACTAATTACTCTATGAAGGATCGTAATTGAATTTGAATATATTGTTGCTAAGAACTGTGGAAAAGGAGCCAGTGAGGAGCAAGTGTTTCCCAAAGCATTCCCTAGCAATGCATTCAAACTTAATTAAGTTCATTCATACAGTGATTAGCTTTCTTCCTTGGAAGGCACTGGGGATATTTCTGTTAGAGTTGCTTGCTTTTGGTCTGCCTGAGATAGGCATATCTCCTTAAACAGAGTGTCTCTTCACTGGACTGACGGTTCAATCCACCCTTAACTGTTTTCCCAATATGTGGTTTCCATTTTGGGAAACAGAATCCAAGAAAGGAATTGTGATCCCTGTTGGAAGCAGAATATTACATTTGAGCCTGTTGTCTCTGTGTCATTATACCTAACTTTGACCTACTGTCTATACACCAGGATGAAGGTTAATTAAATCTTATCACCTTCAAAGTTCTTCCTGGGTAAAAATGTTCAAAACCCCTATGCTGTTTTAAGATTACTGGTTTGAATTAGACTTAATACAATGTACTTTGGGCATGTTTTGAACAGTAGGAAAAGATTTTTTAAACATTTTATTTTTAGAAGCATTATGCAAACAAGTAAAGCAGTTCCATTTCCAAGGGCATAGGGTACAGGGACTACAATAATTAATGTACTTATTAATACTTAACACTCTAAACCTGAAGGTGATACTTTTATTGTGGCAGCTATTTTGGTAACAAAGTTCACTAGATGGATACACTTTCAGGTTGTATTAAGCATTGAACTCTAGGGTCTCAGATCCTGTATGGATTGTTGGTGTTTTTCTTCCTGCTGTAAAAATAGTTTAACTGAAACCCACCGAAAGCTAAATGGAACTTCTCATAGATCTCCACTTGCAGCTTCTAAACCCTAAACCAACATCCTGAGATGTTGATACATTAGAAACAACCCAAATAATAGATGACCATGACACCCAAAGTTATGGTAGAAGATAAAATATTTTTATTAAGGTTTAGATACATTCATATTTCATTGTGAAAAAAGAAATCCTAATGGGTTGGATATAATTATCATAGATGATCTATTTTTGTAGTGATTCCTCAGATTTTCTCAATTCAACCATTGTCATTTGATCTCATGCCAGCAAATTTAGAAAATATGTAATTTTATGGCAATCTAGAATGTTTATATGAGAACCCTGAAAATTCTTAAGGGTATGCAACCTAAATTTTATATTATTTTGACCCAGGTTGACAATTGTGTGTGTTCTGTATTCTTCAAATGCTCTTTGAAGCTGTGCAATTTACTCTGCCGACAATTTTAATTGTTTTGGAAGTTTCCCTATTGATCCAATTTTTTGAGTGTATTGACTGATATCTTCATTCTTTTTTTTTTTGCCAGTCCTTGGCTTGAGCTCAGGGCCTGAGCACTGTCCTTGGACTTTCTCAAGGCTAGAGCTCTACCACTTGAGCCTCAGCACCACTTCTGGCTTTTATCTATGTATGTGGTACTGAGGAATCGAACCCGGGTCTTCATGCATGCTAGGCAAGCACTTTAACCACTAGGCCAAACTCCTGGCCCTGATATCTTCATTCTTGTAACCAGTTTTTAGACAACATACAGTTTACAGAGTGCAGCAATGTCAGGAGAAAAGTTTGAGAAAGATGAAACTTGTTAAAGCTCACTAAGTAGAACCACTTCCTCTAAACTTTGAAAGAAGTTCCACAATAGATGGTTTACTCTGTAACTGACATTCTATGTTTATTTTTATTTATTTAGCCAGAATTTTCTAATATTAGCTCTGGTACATAGGAAGTCAGTTAAAAAAAGACAATTTCCTGCCTACATTTCATAACCTACTTTAGGATTAAGTACATGGTTAGCTTGAGTTATTTTATCAGTCATCCACACTTGAACAAAAGTGCAAAACTTTGGAAACTATTTGTGATTTGTTGTTTTAAAGTTATAACCAGCTTGTGGATCATTACTCTGCAGGATGTCCAAGTATTTGAAAAACTTTTGATATGCATAAAAGCTCACCCTCCTTAATAAGAGCCTACTTAAATAGGAAAATGAAAAGGATATCCAGAGAATCTGATGTGAGTGGCTTCAACATGTCTCCTGCGTACACCATTGTGTATTACAGTGTGCTGGGTTTTCTTCAAGTCAGGTTTTTCTTCATTACATTTCCCTCGTAATATAAACAATCTGCCTCCCTGCTTCTTTGGTGCTGCTCCTTGCTGTCCACCAACACTGAGACGAGTTGACTGTTGGAACGGTTGTGTCATGCACTAGCGAGCTGAAAGGAAGCACAGAATGGGCGCCCAGCCCTGGGGTGATGACTCCAAGAAGATGAAATGAAGCTGAATCAGAAGTGAAACACAACTGGATAAACAGGGATGAAAATTAGGAACTGAAATGGAAAGAAATAGAAATATCCAGAGGCTCTGAATTCAGTGCAGACCACAGAAAGGGAGAAGTATGTATTGAAACTTTATCCAGCCTAAAAAACAAGGGGAAGAGAGATCAGAGGACTCTGAGTTTGAGCTGGTAGTGTGAAGGAACAGCAAGGTCAGATGCCAGAAAGCCGCTCCCCAAATTGACTTGGATGGGGTGCCTGCCCAGTAACCAAGAATGACATCACTTTTCTCAGGGAGGGGAAAGAGCCAAGCCGGGAGACAGCCGGCTAGCTGAGCAAGGGTGGGTCATGTGTTAGAAAAAGAGTCACAGTGGACAGGAACTAAAACCATAGTCCTCACAACTTTGCTTCCTGCTGTCCAACAGTGGTCATTTCCAATATGAATGCTGACACAATCATTAATAATTTCCATTCTATGGTTACTAAATATACTTTTCATTTCCTTTCTTTCCACTTCTGTACCCTCTCATAAATATAGTCTCCTGTCCCTACCATTTTTTTCTTAGGGTGCTCAGAGACTTATTCCAGCACCTAACCGCCTATTGCTCTTCTCTGTGAAATTCACAGACTGTCAAAACTATAGCTATATTCTGGAATGCTCCCAAATTTAAAAAAATGTTTTATATTCTTGCAAAACCTATGTTTTGCCAGTAATTTAATGGAATGAATATTACAGTTCAAGCTGAGCTGGGTTGTTATATCAGTCCCTTCATCAATTTGCTTGCCATTTTGCATAAATCCTCAGAAGCTAAATGCCCTCATGTATTAATACAAAGCATCAGTGATCACCGCTCCTAGGATTATTATAAATATTCAATGAGAGGAGGCATTAAACAAGCATCTTGCCCTTGTTGTTATACAGCAGTAACGGTGGAAAAAATAGTTGTTCACAATTATGGATAAATTATTTTAAATAGTGAAGCCTGTGATTACTATTAGTACTGATTTATGTGACAATCTCATCTCTATGAGAAAACCTGCATGAAATTGTTTTAATATAGCAAATGTACCAAATGTAACTCGCACAATGAAAAACAACAGATGAAGAGAAAGGAACCTGGGATTTGGAATGGCTTACAGGTGTCTAGGCTGTTAGGTGCTGAAGGAATCTGCCATACAATGAGGAAGATCCTACAGAGGCCAAATTATAGCATGTGACATAGCCCTAAAGGCAGAGGTGATAATCAACTTGCTTTTTTAAAACTTTTGGATATTCTGGTATTGCAGGAAATTAAAGAATTGAATGAGTTCAGTGTGCCTCAAAGTTAGAAATCAGATCTTCAGTTTGTATAACAGCTCAGAAAGCTAAAAATGTATTTAAGTGACTGGTGTGATGTCTGCAAAATTAGATGGCCTTCAGATGTTTTAAGATTTAGTAAGGCACACATTTTACTTACTTACTTACTTACTTACTTACTTACTTACTTACTTATTTTTACTAGTAGGTGGAAACACTTTCAGGTTGTATTAAGCATTCAGTTTTTGTTTTTGTGGGTTTTGCCAGTCCTGGGGCTTGAACTCATGCCCTGAGCACTGTCCTTGGATTTTTTCAAGGCTAGCACTCTACCACTTGAGCCACAGCACCACTTCCAGTTTTTTCTATATATGTGGTATTGAGGATAGAACCTGGGTCTTCGTGCATCCTAGGCAAGCAGTCTACCACTAGGCCAAACTCCAGGCCCAAGGCACATACTTTAAATAGCTGCATTTCAAAGATGGTGTCATTAGGTACAAAGGTCCTATAAAACAACTCAATTGAACTGAGCTCTGGTGGCTCATATCTGTAATCCTAGCTAATCAAGAGGCTGAGATCTGAGGATCACAGATTAGAGCCTGCCTAGGATAATCTTATCGTTAATAAACTACTCATAAAAAGCCAGAAGTGGTGGTGCAGTTCAAGTGATAGTGTGCTAGCTTTGAACACAAAGAGGCTCAGAGTCTGCTCCCAGGCCCTGAGTTCAAACCTTAAGACCAGCAAAACCCCCACCCCCAACTCCAAGTAAATACAAATTGATAAATATTTGACTCTTATTGCAAGCGCTACTCACTATGTTATGGATTAGAATTCTCTAATCATAGACATTAGAAACCTATTAAGGTTAAGGAAAAAGGAAACAGAATGCAGGATGAAGAGACAAGTGAATTTACAGCCACTTGGCCATGGGAAATAAAGGTCACTGTGGTAGCTGGAAGCATGACATGGTGTTATGAGAGCACAGCTCCAGAAATGAACAGCTTCCAATCTTTTTCTCAATTTTGGCCTAGCTCCTCTCAAGAACTGGAGGAGAGGGTTGAATTATAACTTCATGGGGCAACATGCCTTTGACCACAGAAAAATCAGGCCCATATTTTGGTTTGGTTTTTGTTGGTGGGCCTGGTTATTGAGCCATGCCTCTACCCATTATTTTGTACTGATTATTTTGAGACAGAGCTTTGGGTAGGGTTTCCCCCCACACCCACAGCCCTGGTCTCGATCTTGGTGTTTTACACTTCTTGCCATACCTGGGATAACAGTTAAGATAGTCTTGCAAACTTTTGCCCAAGTTAGCTTAGAACCATGAACTTACTACCTATCTTAGTCTACCATGTAACTAGGATGACAGGTACATAACCAAGCTTGATTGAGAGGGTAAAACTTTCTACGTGGCTAGCTTGTTCTACCTCCTATCTCTGCCTTCAGTGGTTAAAATTATAGACATGAGCCACCACGCCTATAGAACCTTTTTGAACAATGGGATCTACTAAGACTGGGAAGCTCCCCACAGTGGAATTAAATGTGCTTACTAAAAGGAGATAGATCCAATGAGTATCACAGAGACTAAAAAGAAAAAGCATATAAAAATATCCATTATACATACTCAATTTCAAATAGCCACAAATAAGAAGGGGCATGGAAGATTTCTTAACAATTAGATATATTAATGTTGACACAAGTGTTTACATTTGTGTGCACATATGTGTACACACATACAAACACACAAACCATTTGACCTGAGAGTGAAAGTTTATGTAACAGTCAAATTACTGAATCTGTGCCCGAGGGCAAGCTGGTAGCTGCTCATATCATAGGCTCCATACCAATTAATCTAAAGTTCCCTGTAGTTTTGTTCTAAGGCATTAATTTCCCTGATGTCAGGAAACCTTGTAATTGGGTTGTGATGTATTTTTAATGATATTTATTATCTTTCAAGTGTTTCTAGAAAACTAAATGAGAATGTAATTTAATTTGCTTTAGACCTTCTTGGATATTTTTACTTTTTTCTATGTAGAATAAGAAAAGCAACTACTGTTTTATTGTTTTATTTTAATTTGTTATACAAAACTGTGGGCATTTGGATGGTTTCTAAGAGATATATAGAGTCAGATATACTTAAAAAGTAAACAAGAATTGGATTTGAAAGTACAGCTTACCTAGTAAATCCTGTAAGACTTGTGTTAATGTGCTAATGAAATTTTGTTTCAACTGTAATGTTTGGGTAAACATGAATAATTTTTCATTCATAATATATTCCAAGAGCATTGTCCTTACCGCATTTAACTTTTAAAACATGTTTTAGTGAAATAACTAATATGCAAAGAGTTACTGATTAGTTGCTTCAGCAATCCATATCCACCTTTGTTGACCAAACTCAGCATAATCTGAATTTTCCCAGCTGTATTAACTTTAATTAGCTAGTGTTTTCAAATACTTAGGAAACTCTGTGGCTCAAGACAGAGAGAAGGTTGAAGGGTCAGTGTAAAATGACTTAATCATTTCCTATCTTGTTAAGAAAAGCTAGTTTTGTTTTGTTTTGTTTTTTTGTTGTTTTCCGAAGCTCAGACTTTTTGAGCAGTAGTTCAGTGGAACTCCCCAATGAGAGAATGAATTAAATCTGTCATGCGACCAAAGCACAGAGCTATGTCTATGGATACAGCTGTGTGGACTCTCTGATCTTCTCATTTATTTTAAACACAAAGGAATTTATTCCTAATACATTAAGGCCAAAGGATCCTGGATTACTTAGGGTTTAAATAATGCTTGGATCATTGATATCTGGACAAAGAGAGGGGTGAGGGAAGAAAAATGTGCCCCCAGTAGCATTGCATGCATCCCAGGATGCATTGCATGTCGTTGGAAGAACACAGGCTTCCTTAAGAGAAGGAGAAACAGTCCTCATGGTGTTTCTGGAAAAGACCAGATTCTTTGAAAAGGAAAACCAACAATAATTAGTTCAGGTGGCCAGAATTAGAGTGCCCCTCATAAGGAGTCACAGAAGGCTCAGCTCCTTAATTACATAGACTATAGAGCTCAAACATGTATTCCCCAAATAGGAGGAATGTGGTATGGGGAATGTTTTCTCTTCCTAATTCCATCGACCTCTTTCCTCAAAAGGGCAAGAACATTGGTAATTGTGTAAGTCAGAGTTACAGAAAAGGATTCTCAATTTGGACAACATTGATTTTTCTCTATTCTTATTTGCAAAGCTGCATGAGTTTAATGCCAAACCAATCCTAAAGCTAGTTCTTTTCTTTGGATCTGCATGCAAATATTTTCCAGATAGTTTTTCAAGGTAAACCCAAGGGAAGATTTTCAAAACACTTTTCATTGCTGGTGTAGAGGATTTGTAGGTTGTCTTCCTTTTTCCTATGGGGATGAGGGTAGCTTGGCTTGAATTAGGAAATGCACAGAGGTAAAGTTACCTCTTATTTATTCCAGTACTTTTCCTTGTATAATCACCATCTTTAACTTTACCAAAATTATTTTATAACAATTTTAGTAAAATATATGCAAGTGTATACAAGCATATTAACTGAAATATGGTAGATTAAATGGAGATTTCAAATAGTGTAATTCCTTAGAAATCCAAATTCGAAGTTCAGCAAAATAAAAAAAAAAACCTAGGAAATAAATACTCGAAAGGGATAAGATGGGGTGCAGGGGGGAGACAGCAACTGAAGAGGAGAAAAGGGGATAATGCAGTAAAGAATACAATATGTAGCCTAGAAAATTAAGAAGAGGGGCTGGGAGTTTGGCCTAGTGGTAAAGTGCTTGCCGAGCATGTACAAAAATCCAGCACCGATTCCTTGGTACCACATACATGGAAAAATTCAAAGTGGTGCCATGGCTCAAGTGGTAGAGCACTAGCCTTGAGAAAGCCCAAGGACAGTGCTCAGGCCCTGAGCTGAAGTCCCAGTCTGTCAAAAAGAAAGAAAGAAAGAAAGAAAGAGAGAAAGAAAGAAAGAAAGAAAGAAAGAAAGAAAGAAAGAAAGAAAGAAAGAAAGAAAGAAGGAAGGAAGGAAAATTAGGAAGATTGAGGGAAGGAGTGGGTTGGGGAGGGATGAGTGAGAATTTCGAAAGGGGCGATATTGATCAAGATATATTGTATAAAAAAAGCACCAAATAAAAAGATGGATTTGTGCCCATTCAGACTTGATATGTTATGCCAGGATAAAAATTTTAATTAAAAATAGTGTTACCTGTTAAAAAAACAATATGTTGTATTCATAAACTGCTTTGTTAAATGGCAACTCCTTTCTACAACTACATAAAGATGATTATTGAAAGAAAACAAAGAAAAAAATTACCTAGATTTTAGGTGCTAAATATAAAAGCATGAAAGAACAATACTTCGTGGTACATGAAGAATTTAGTTTGTGGGATTATTTGCTAAATTGGACTTGCTTTTTAGTGCACATTTTTAAGTAGAACATTTTCAATTTTTTAAGCTATCTAAAAGGTATCTAATAATTTGTGGTTTACTTTCACTTTCAAGTACTTCATTGCCTTGATGTTTAAAACAACATGCCCCTAATCCACCAAGATTAACATAACTCAAATGATGCCAGGTCACATGACTCATGGTTAATTATGCTATACCTTCTATTAGAACAGAAAACTAATCTTAATGGTCAATGCAGGCAGATGTTTAAATAACACGCCAGATGTGTGTGACTCCTCACAAGGCAAAAAATAGTTATTTAATGGCTAATTGCAATTTGTTTTGCTGACACTAGATTATAGAACCACATTCCTAATCGGTAATTATTTTTCTTCATCCACTGTCTCCGGTGGTTTGTGTATTATTTTATTAATTGCTTGAATCTGTTAGTGGTTGAATTTCTGTGTGACGTCCCACTGTGATGTTTCTAGGTTCCCTCTCTGGTGGGTTTTCAAAGGGTAAACAATTTTCAAATCAAGTAATTCCCTAGTGCTGCCATAAAGGCATTCTAGTTTTAAGAAATAAGTTCATTTTCACACCAGGATGAAAGCAGTATTTTCCATGGGAAAAAACTTTGAAGATTGTAGAAGAATCAAAATGGAAAAAAATTAAAACTTAAAGATTGTAGAACTACCCAAGTACAATGATTCTCAATACTTGAATCTTCGTTTCTTTTTCTTTTTGCCAGTCCTGGGGCTTGAACTCAGGATCTGAGCACTGTCCTTGGGCTTTCTCAAGGCTAGAGCTCTACCATTTGAGCCATAGCACCACTTCCTGCTTTTTCTATGTATGTAGTACCAAGGAATTGAACCTAGGTCTTCGTACATGCTAGGCAAGCACTCTACCATTAGGCCAAACTCCCAGCCCTTGGATATTTGTCTCTAAATTACATTCTTGTCCAATATTCTGCTATATAATATTCATTTTAAATTTTTACTAAGCAATAGTTTATAAGCAATATAAGCACGCTTCCTTTTATAAATTTTGAAAAGCCCAGATTTCTATTGTTTGATTGTTTGTTTGTTTTGAGACCTGGTCAAGGGATATAGCTCAGGCTAGTCTAAAACTTGTGAGCCTCCTGCTTCAGACTCCAGAGTGAGTACTGAGATTATAGGCATGCAACACCATGCCTATCTTAAATAAACAAAAACAAAAACAAAACCCCACTTTAATGGATTTTCATTGCTTCATAGACTTGATGTACCATAATTTCTTAATGATCCTTTATCCTTATCATTACCTCATACTTTTTCAATCTGTCTATACCTTCAGGCACACCAGCCTTTTGCAGTCTAAGCATTCTGTATCTTAACTGTAATGTCATAATGAGTGTGAATCTGGAACCATGATCAAGATGACCTTGAGCTTCTTGCCCTTTAAGTTAGCGCCTTTCCTTTGTCTTTCTCTTTGTAACAGGGCTTGCTATTTTGAATGCTCACAGACCTCTCACCTTCCTTAGATTTTTACACGAAAACCCAATTGAATGCAAACATTTCAAGTTAACTACATTTCAAGTTAAACATTTCAAGTTGACCACAGTGAAGAGTTCAGTGGATACTGCACAATTACTCACGGATTCACTCCAGCTCATCTCCTAGTCTTAATGCCCTTAGCAAGGCTCCTCTCAGCATTAAGATTTCTCCACTCTATCACTTTCCTTCTTTTAGGGAAGCAAAATGTTTGTTAGCTCAATCAGTAGTCTCTTAACATTTTGCTTTTTTTGTAAAGAGACTATTATCATCTATAAACTATAGGAAGGGGTTTCATTCTGAAATTGCCATATATGCATGTAATGCACTCAGATCAGATTCGCCCTCTGTATTACCCTTCCTTGGCCCTCCTTCCTAGCTTCCTGTCCTTTATTTAGTCTGTTATACTATTTTCATTCATACATACATACATGATTACTAGTCTGATATTTTCACTAGTTGGGTATTGACTTGCCTCTCTCAGATCAAGGTGAAAATGTTTGTTTTTTATTTTGTTGTTGTTTGTATGCATCTCGCATTGGCTGTGTGTTTGTTGCAAGGAAGAATCCTGATCTGCAAAAAAGATATAAAGTTAATGATGCCAAATGTCTTCGAGTGCCTGTTTGCTCTTCGTACATATTGAAAGTGCATCGGAGGTGTTTTCAGTCTATGTCTAGAGAAAGTTCCACTGCCTTTGTACATGGAGCACTTAGACAATGACTTCTTTAGATTTGGTATTTGGTTGTGAATTACTACCTGATTTAATCCAAGAGGATGCATCTAATAAGCCATTTTATCCATATGGAAACTGAGGCTCAGCAATGTTGCTTAGCATGCCCCAGGTTATGCAGCCCATCGTGACCATGCCAGACCTGGGGGCCAGGCATTCTGGATCTTTCTAAAGGTTATATTTCCTGTTACATCTCAACATAGAAAACATATAGCCACATTCTTTCATCCCTGTGGGTTTCCTAAAGCATAGCTGGATAATTTAAATTATTTTGTTAGCTTATCTGTGCTTTTATTCTGTTTAAATTATCAGTCTAGACTGATAATTCAATCATTTGATTTTCTTTTTCTTGTCAGTCATGGCAGGAACTCAGGGCCTGGGTACTGTCTTTAGGTTTTTGGTCTCAAGGGCCAGTGCTCTACCACTTGGATCCTCAGTACTACTTCTGATTTTCTGGTGGTTAGTTGGAGATTAGAATCTCCCAGACTTTCCTTCCTGGGCTGGCTTTAAGCCACAATCCTCAGATCTCAGCCTCCTGAGTAGCTACCTGACACACAGTTAAATCATGTAAATTTTAAAGATTATATCCTGCAAGGTATATTCTCTTACATTATTTTTTCACCCATTTGATTTTGAGATACAATGATAAAAATAATTAAGATCTCAGTGATGACACATCACTGAGTTCTTAGAGTTAGAACCCTCAGCTAAGGAAGGACCATCTGCTTGCTTCAAACCAATGTAACAGCCCTGGTACCCTGGACTATTACCAAGAGGGCAACTTTAACACTCCAAGGCTTAGACATCATGTTGGCATAACACAAGAAATTGTGAAATAATTACAGGGGAAGTAAATAATTGTTTCTGTGACAGGAGTCCATTCTTTAGCAGTGAAGTTGATTTGGAAGCACATCAGGGATAGAGGGAACGAGATCAAACAAGTCTCTTAATACTATCTGAGAAGAATGGGGCCCATTAGCACTGTGGTGTAACATCACCCCGCTCCATAGTAACAGGTACTGCTGGTGCCTTCTCCCATTCAGAGCCACTCCAGAATGGCTAATGAAACTCATTACTCACTGGAGAGACAGGAAGACTAAAGAGCACTATAAAAATCCAATTCAATTCAGGGTAATCTTGGCACATACCTTATCCCAGTTGGTGCCTTTCCAAAAGAAACAGGCACATTAAATTCAGAAGGGACAACCCAACCCTTGTTAAGGCTGTACATCAATGCTGCTCAGTTCCCAGTCTCTCAGTGTCTCTGTAAGGAGAAGGACTGAGAAACAAACTGCTCCCACCATGCAGTCTTACGCAGGTCTGTCTCTTTGCCCAAAATTCTGAGCCCATATCTCCCATACTGCAGAGAGAACTACTGTTTGATATACCAGATCCTGACCCTGCAAGATATATCAAGCTTTTGTGGCCAAGCTTTGTCAAATCTTAAGTCCCAGGTGCCAATAAACATATTAATGCTATTCTCTTGCTAATCTCTGTCCTATCAACCAATTAACAAATGCCACTTTTAGCCTTTCCTGTTTCATGTATGACCCTGTTATTTTGACATGGATATCCCAAATAGCATATCTGTTGTAAGTGTTTTGTATCTGAGAGGATAAGTTAGCCAAATGCTGTCTTCCAAACCATATTTGTTAATCAATGTCTTACCAATAACCTTTGACTTGGGATCCTTGATTGCTTTATTGGAGTAAATTGAATGATTGATTTTAGAGAACATTCAGGTCCCAGAAAAAAGTTCTTCTTTTGAAAGATCTTCTTGCCTCAAAGCTCTTCCTGAATACCTGAGTTTGGGCCTAATGCGAGATAAAAATGAGATTTTGATTGTAGAAGTCTATTAAAAATACCCCTGTTATTTCCATTTAAATCTATTAGTTGTAACACACACTAGAGTCATTCTATCCTTCTCTAATTGGTATAAAGAAATGGGTGGAGGTGGGGAGACTTCATGGGCTGTTATAATGAAGACCCATAGCTATCAGAAACTTTACACAGGCAAAGGGACATGAGTGAATAAAAATTGTTCTCCAGCTGACAAAGACTGGTTAGGCATTTCGTTTTATTTGCTACAGTTCGTGTGTACACAATAGTGTTAGAACAAAGCAACAGTTTCAGAATAAATGAAGTACTTGGACTTAAAGTACCATAAGGGCAGTTTGATAATATAAATGTGGGGCATTGAAGGACAAAAGTGATCAATAAGACCGTGGAGGTCTATGGGTGAACTAGAGGGAAATACCACCACTTAAAGAACTTCATAGCCAACATAAAACAAAACAAAACAATTCTTGGCAACACATCAGACATCAGCTCCATCTGTGTGGAGCTTTGGAATTATTAGTTTGTGATCTTTTAAATGATCTTTTGCCTTGGGGAAGTCAGGAACTGGAATTTAAAATAAGTCTACAGTCAAACTGTAAGAACTCTAGAAAAAGATTGAGTCAAGTGTTGGTGTCTAGGGTCTATAAATCTATCTAATCAGGAAGCTGAAATCTGAGGATTGCCATTTGAAGCCAGACTGAGCAGGAAACAATCTGTGAAACTTACATTTCCAATTGACCAGCAAAAAGCCAGAAGTGGAACTATAGGTCCAGGGATAGAATGCCAGCTTTAAGTGAGTGAAAAAGTTCAGGAACAACTGCAGGCCTTAAGTACTAGCACACACACAAACATACACACACACACACACACACACACACACACACACACACTTTGCTTTTTAGTTACAAGAGCAATTCTATATTTTCTACCTTAAAATACTCAGTGTTTCACAGCACATGCACTAAACAGATTGTGCTGGGCATTTAAGTCTTTTCTTCAAGTATTCTGTGGGGCACTGCATTTTTATGTGTTAAATATAGCCACTTTACTTGAAGGACTTTTCCAGGAGAACATTCACCTTATGCTGCCCTCCATTTACTTAAGCATTTAAGATTTATTTTTAATGCAGAAAGTGCAAGGAGATCTTCATTACTAGCTCACTAGGTCACATTTTGCTTTGTTTTGCTTTATATTTGGAAAATTAGTAAATATTGACTGCTACTTGATTCCATTAGCAATTTTTAAAATGTCAAAGAAAGTTGAGGGGTGGGCTTTACCAGTAGAAATATTCCAAAGAAGACGATAAAATCAAAGCTAAAATTTCTGTACTTTGCAAAGTGGGTAGATAGCTTCTAGGTTGGGACCTGAGGTTGGATGGAGAATTCATTGATAAAAAAATGTCAAGCCCAATTGGCTCAGGCCTGTATTCCTTGATACTCTGGAGACTGAGATATGAGGATCATAGCTTGAAACCAACAGAGGAAGGAATGTCCAGGGGAGTCTTATCTCTAATTAATAACTAGAAGTGGAACTGTGGCTCAATTTGTGAAGTTCTAGTCTTGACCCCCAAAACAAAATCATATTAATTGAAGTAAGCCAGACTCAAAGGAACATAGGCTCAATGGTTTCCCTCATTTGTCACAATCAGTAGAAACCTTGGCTCTCCTAGCAGAGATTCACAATAGAACAAAACCTAGATGCATAAGACCATATAGGATGACTCTAAAAAAGACATATAATGAGTGATTGTTGTCCTTAATGTACTATGTTATCTCTCATCTCTTTTGCTGACCTTGGTTATCTCACATTGTTACAGTATTTTACCTTGTTATCTGATATATATGCATATTTGGTTATTTGAAATAGGAAAGGGAAGGGGGAGGGAAACAAGATGAGTGGGGGGAAATGGGGACCAAGACCTGAGAAAGGGTATCAATGTTTGTGAATAATGCACCTTCTATCTGGTGAACATAATGTAACTCTTCTATTAATTATAATTTAAAAATATATGGGGGGGAAAAAAGGGCCTAGAACCTGGCCTAGTGGTAGAATGCTTGCCTGGTATGCACAAAGCCCTGGGTTCAATTCCTTGGTATCACATACACAGAAATAGCCGGAAGTGGTGCGGTAGCTTAAGTGGTAGAGCACTAGCCTTGAGCACAGAGAGGCTCAGAGACAGTGCCCAGGTCTGGAGTTCCAGCTCAAGGACTGGCACAAAGAAATAAACCTCATGGATAGAACCCAGATCCTGAGTTCTAACCAGGCTTTGAGTTCAAGAAATAAAAAGGAAGAAACGAATAATATTTTCACTTACAAGATTTGTTTAACATCCAAATTATATGGTGCCACGTCATGCTTGTTTCTAAAAGTCTTCTTCCACAAAAGAGCCCTCAAAAGTTCATTCTTTGCATTTGGTTTAGATATACCCATCATCAAAGGACTCAGGTTATATCCTGGGTTTTCTGTTGTGTAATATTCTGTTTCTAGGGCTCACTCTGTGAAGGATAGACAATCTGGAAGAAACATAGCAACCCTGTAGAAGTCTAGTCCCTTTTATCTCTGGTTTTGATTTGGCACTACAGCAACCTTCTCTGAAGGGAGTTGGGTCTTTAAGGTTTCCAGATTCATCTGTTTTCCCCATAGTGTATCCCTCATCACTGTGTTCAACTCTATCCGAGATTGGCTCTGCTTCTCTCTGTAGAGACAAAGAAGCTCAGAGGCAGGCAATTAATCCTGACACAGGATCCATGCTTCAGTGACACCCAAGACTACCTGGGATACTTTGGTTGCTAGTAGGGTGTTGTGAGGTTGAGAGGGACACCAGCAGCTTGGAAGCTGCAGAACAAACTGTGAATGGCTGGAGAGTGATATCTGGTCTTTCTGGATCTCGTCTCATTACTTCAGCTCTGGGGAAATTCATCGTGTAGACTTGGTCTCAAATGCTCAGCCTGTCTGTAATTGCTTCAGAAGGAGTGTGTTATCAAGCCCTAGAGACCACTGGCAATTGACCTTGAGGTAATATAGAGAAGTGAGGTGTTATGGGCAAGTGACTAACATCACACTTCTTCTTTTTCCATAGCAGGAAAAGCCTAGACTCCTTGAGCCTTTGGATTATGAAGCTGTCATTGAAGAACTTGAAAAGACCTATGGGAATGATCCCCTTCAGGATCTCCTGTTCTTCCCCAAGGATGATTTCTCAGTAAGTGTCCTTTACTCATTTGTAGGAGAGACCTGCAAATCGGGGCACCATCTTTCTTCACGACTTCTTTGCGCTCAATCCCTCTGTGGCTAGCCTACATTCCCCTTCTGCCCTTCTGCAGCAGCCATCGGTTTCAGGTTGTGTTTTATTCCAAGCCTCCCCAAGTTGGGAGAGGCAAGGATTAAGGAGATCGCAGCCACAGGGTCATGTTCCTGCCTGAGTCCTTGTTGCTAAGCTCTCTCTTCCCTGGATGCACAAAGCACTTCCTTCCAAAGCCCATTTCTTAACCTAAACTATCTTTGTTTTGTCAGTCCCGAGGCTTGAACTCAGGGCCTGAGCATTATATGTGGGCTTTCCTAGGGCTAGCACTCTACCACTTAAGCCACAGCCCCACTTCCAGATTTTTTTCTACATATGTGGTACCGAGGAATCAATCCCAGTCTTTGTGCATGAGAGGCAAGTACTCTACTACTAGGCCAAACTCCCAGCCTTAACCTTAACTTCTAAGCAACTCAAACCAACCAGTGGCAAAGACAGCAACCTATTATTAGCACAAATGAGATTTTAAAAATCACTCTGAATCGCAGTTGGCTTTTAGTAACAAAATGCTTACTTGAGAGCAAAGGAATGTAGACAGATTATCTCTATGGGATGATTTATGGTCTGATATATATCTAGTTGAAGACAATACACACTACTACCTAGAAAGATCCTGAAGGTAATAGGATGAATAGAAAGGAAATGCATTTTGGAAAAAAACCAATAGCATTATAGATGATGAAAACTGACGTGTCCCAACCATCCCATACTATAATCTGTAGTGATCTGAAACATTTTAAAAGGATTAGAAAATAACTATGCAGACATCACCATAAGCAGTTGACAATCTTTCTTGTTTTCTCCTAAACAGAAGGTAGTCTCGGCCATCCATCCTTTCTTCTTAATGTAGTTCCAACAGCAACTGAAGGCTGACCCATCAAATCAGTAGTTTGACAGGGAACTGGCACTTAGAACTGACATTTTACTCAAACAAACTCAAACTTCCAGTGGCTTTTTTGTAAAGGTCTTCTACCTTATGTTGGCATATATTGAAAACAATGTATCTCATACAAAAATTTCATTTCTGTGGGTGGATTAGGTCACTGGGGTTGAGTTGCAGGTACAAAGTCAAACCAGATTTTTGAAAAATCCACATCCTTATTTTCATTCTTCAGACAGAAGCTAAGCCTACCAAATGGACTTTCTGTAAAATGGCAGCAAAATGGGTGAACTTGGGAGAACTTTTTCTCATACCTCTGTCATTCAGAAATATGACAAATGAGGGCCGGGAGTTTGGCCTAGTGGTAAAGTGCTTTGCCTAGCATGCACGAAGGCTCAGGTGCAATTCCTTGGTACCACATACATAGAAAAAAGCCAGGCGTGGTGGTGTGGCTCAAGTGATAGAACTCTAGCCTTAAGAAAGCTCAAGGACAGTGCTCAGGCCCTGAGTTCAAGCTCCAGGACTGGAAATAAAAGAAATATGACAAATGATACTAACAAACCCCCCTTTCTAGCTCAGAAAGGAAATGGAGAATTGCTATATAAATATCGATACAAAAATTGAATTCAGATTTTGGTATCTACCAGGCTCATTGAACTTAAGTATCATCTTTGATTTTTGGCCTTCACTATTTTTATTGTTTTAATCATAAAAAACATTCTTTCTCTTTTTTTTTCAACTTGATCATTCTAATAAGCACAAAACACATTGAACCCTTTTATCTTGTGCCTACTTAAAACCCTTCTGTGGCTTCTACTAGCTTGAAAATGAAGTGAAAATGCCTTAGCATAACCTAAGACCTTCCCCAAGTCCTACTCCTTGCTCATTGCTTAAGGCTGTAGTTCTCTTCACCTGAAAGTTCCCAGCTCATTTTCCACAGGCCCCTTTACCCTCCTATGGAACAAAATGCTAGCTTGACACACCAATCTGTAATACACTCACCCCAATTTCCTTACTTTATTCATTCAGTCAGAATGTAATATACAACACTGAATGTTAGCAGTGTTCTAAGCTTGGAGATCTAATAGTGATTAGCTAATAAATTGCTTTGTTTGAAGCGCTCTGCCACTTAAATCTCAGCACTACTTCTGTCTTTTACTCTTTATGAGGCTCTGAGGAATCAAATCCAGGGCTTCATTCATGCTAGGCTAGCGCTCTACTACTCCCCCAAGTTTACCTTTTCATTGGAAGATTAAACAAATGAGTTGATATATTAATTCAAAAGGCCAGCTCTATGGAGAAAAATACCAATGTGATGAAAAATAAATATGCCTAAATGGTCACAGACACATCTCACCGGGTAACCATCACATTTGAAATTATCAACAAAGAGCAGCTTTGCTAAAGACTGGTAAAAAATAAAATTAAAAAAAACCGGGTGAGAATGAGGAACTTCATTCACATACTAAGTACAGCATAGGGACTGAGTCCCCGTCTTGGGCTTTCTCTTCTATTCCATGGCTCATCTTGGTTGAGTCATTTGAACTGAAGCAACTATCGGCATGTTTCTGAGAAGAACACCTCCCCCAGTGGAGGGAAAAGAAGCAGTTTTGAATACTTATCCTAAGGAGCTGGAAGCCTGAAAAGTCATAATCATTACTACAAAATCCTCTACTGGATTTTGATTATTGGAATCTTCAGGTTTAGGAAATGGCCTCCTTCTTCCTCTTTCCCTCTCTTTCTCCACACTTAAAATAGCTGGCATCAGAGGGAATGCTAAAAATAGCTTGAAAAATCACCATCAAAGCTCTTCATCTGGAAACTAAAACTGTAGCTCAAAAACACTTTTATTAGTAACCACAATAAAGAAGGAAAGAAGGAAAGGAAGGAAGGATGGAAGGAAGGAAGAAAGGAAGGAAGGAAGGAAGGAAGGAAGGAAGGAAGGAAGGAAGGAAGGAAGGAAGGAGAGGAAAGGAGGGAGGGAGGGAGGGAGGGGGGGAGAGAGAGAGACAGAACTGGTAAAGATCTCCTCCGAGCTGTTGGTAAACTGTCCCAGAACACTTTTAAACTGACAAATTAAAGAGAGTATTGACTTATATAAAATGTCGATTTGTTGGTTATATCTACCCCCCTTGTTCTTTCTTTTTCCTGCCTGTCCTACACTCTTTGGTCTGGCAAAGTAGGACCTAAGGTTAGCATGCTGCTGTTTTTGTGTGTCCCATGAGATACAGATTCTTTAAACGTGTTTAAGTAGTTGAAGAAAAAAATTCATAATAAGGGGGACTGATCTAGAATTCCAAGTTTAGCATCCAGAAGCAAAGTTATATCTATTTATTTTCCTGTTTCCTATGATGAAGAAACAGACCTGTAACAAGTCCTAGCATTTAAGAGGGAGATACCAGGTTTTTTTTTTGCCAGTCCTGGGCTTGAGCTCAAGGCCTGAGCACTGTCCTTGGACTTTCTCAAGGCTAGAGCTCTACCACTTGAGCCTCAGCACCACTTCTGGCTTTTTTCTATATATGTGGTACCGAGGAATCGAACCCGGGTCTTCGTGCATGCTAGGCAAGAACTCAACCACTAGGCCAAACTCCCAGCCCCGAGATACCAGTTTTTAAATACTTATTCTCTGATTCTGTTCAGGAAAAGCTGGCTAATCGCACAGTAGAGCTGTATTTATAGAGGGAAGGTGTGGGATTTGTTTCACCATCTTTGTGAATTATAAGATACTGCTCTAACTTTTCTAACATTAAATGCTGTCAGAGCTTAGAGGTAGCTTACCCAAAGCAACCTGCCTGCTATGCACTCAGCACATATATACTTTCCTTGGTTCCTGCATCACTCAGGCAGGGGAAGTGACATCAGAATGACCAGGACTATCCTAAGAACCTTCAGGAGTTAAAAGAACTTCCCTACACTTGCCACCAGTGGGAATCCAGCTTCTGCTCTCCAGATTGGAGGATCCAGCCCACTGCCATGTTTCCATAATTCCAAGCACCCACATGTACTGCAGAAATGATTCATTACTTCGTTTGTTTAATCAATATTTATTCAGCACCCACAAGGTTCTGAATATAGAACAGCACTTCTTAGACAAGTAAAAGAATGAGGCTGAGGAGGAAATGGAGAGAGCCTTGCACTTCAGAGGCTTGTGCCCTAATATGGATGAGGAGTACAGTTGAGGAAGTTGCTGTGGTTAAGAGACACCAAGGAACAAGAGCTGTATCTGCCAATCAGTGCACCCAAAAGGAGATGCCTATTTGCCAAGGTAGTATTCTCCTACTACATATATTAGAAATTCACTCTACCCACTTGGCTAGTCCATTCTCCCATGACCATTTCTTGCCTAGACTTCCCCAGCTTTCTCTCTGGTCTTCCAGCTTTCTCCTTTGTTCTGCTTTGATTCAGTCCACCAAAGAAGCTTTTAGAAACACAGATCAAATAATGTAATGCTTCTGGTTAAAACCTTTAGGGGTCAAATCCAGGCTCTTCACTATTGTCCTGCTGTATCACATAGCATACCTGCAGTGTTCTGTTCCTGCACTTGCCAAACTTGTCGCCTTTGTAGGGCCTATTCTCACATGTCCAGTTCCTGGGCTCCATACATGACTCAGTTCAGATGTCATCTCTTCAAAGAAGCAGTCCTGTCTTCTAAACTGCTCATTTCCACCCTGAGTTATTACTGCCTCACTCCGAATGCATTTTATTTTTTGCCAGTCCTGAGGCTTGAACTCAAGGCTGTGGCACTGACCTTGAGTTTTCTCAAGGCTAGTATTCTGCCACTTGAGACACAGTACCACCTCCAGCTTTTTCTGTGTGTGTGGCTTTGTGCTTATTAGGCAGCCACTCTACCTCTAGGCCATGCTCCAAGCCTCCTGAGTGATCTCTTGATACCACTGGTTACTTGTGGAAAGACCTGTTTGTTTTTTCACTCAGGTATCACTGTGGGACATTTTTGTTCTTTGGATTTTTTTTTTAATTTTTAACACTAGATTATCTCCTCCATCAAGATTGAGATGTCATCAGGTTGATCATTGTTAGATGGCAGTATCTAATGTATTACTTGGCACAAAGCAGATACAAAATTAGTATTTACTTGGTGAATTTTCTTTTTGAAACCCAAAGGTTATAATTTTCAGACATGACTTTGTGCACCTTGATGAAGCAAAGATCATTCTGAAATGTAATTCATGAGGAAAAAAACAAGAATGAAATAATTGGCTTTGCTTGGAGCTAAGAAACTCATTATCTGTGATTGTGCTGGTACAATTCATCTTATAAGGTAAAAATAAAACAGCATTAAGAACCCCATCCCTTCTTCCAAATGCTCATTTTATCTAGTAGAGTACCTAGCACATTGCTGATATCAATCAGGGTTACCTTCCCTCCACTGACATTAATGTATAGCTTTCATTTATTTGCTTTCTGTTACTTGTTTTCTTTCGTTACTTTTCAGTAATTAGGCAAAGGAGAGTACAATCCATATGTGAATATCATGAGCATTCAATGGAGATTGGCAAACATTGAATATAGAATATCTTCTTAGTTAAAGACCTGATAGAGTGTTTTCCTTTTTCTTGATATTCCAGGTGGAGACTCTTGCATTGTACTGATTTTAACAAATGTGCATGTATTAACTTGTGCAATCCAGAAACGATCATATTTGCTACTCTTGTTCTCATCTTTTCTATTTGGAAGCTGGTAGTGAGGGAAATGGACCAGAAAATAAAGCAATGAGTCATCACCATGTGACTCAGTCAGTGAGGAAGGTTAGGAAGAATAAGAGCTGAGGGAACAGTTTCAAGGACACAATGAATCACATTCTTAAATAATTCACCTTAAGAACAAGCTAGTAAAAAAAGATAGCAGAACACAATGTGAGAAAGGCAGAACTGCATTTCTTGATAAGCCAGAGATTCAAAGAGTCTGAGTTAGAATCATTTCTGAAAGTTACAAAACCTTCAATAGGAAAGTTCACAGGTCTGAATGCCGAGAATACCAAGAGTACTGTTTTGCAGTACCACCCACACTACATTGAATTTTTAAAAATTTATAATTTTTAATTGTGATTAATAGAAGGGTTACATTATATTCACCAGATAGAAGGTGCATTACTTCACAAGCATTGATACCCTTTCTCATGACATGGTCCCCATTTCCCTCCCACCCTCCCCCGGCTCATCTTGATTTCCCCCTTTCCTATCCAATTTCAAATAATCAATTAAGCACACATAAAATATATCAGATAATAAGGTGAAATATTGTAATAATATGACATAACCAAGGGATGGCAAAAGAGATGAGCGATAACATCATACATTAAGGACAACAGTCACTCATTATATGGCTTTTGTTTCCTTATCCTGGAGGTCCTTACATTTAGTGTCATACTATTTGGCCTAATGTATCTAGGTTTTGTTCTATTGTAAAGCTCTGCTAGGAGAGCCCAAGGTTTCTACTGATTATGACAAATGAGGGAAACCATTGAGCCTATGTTCCTTTGAGTCTGGCTTACTTCGCTTAATATGACTTTTTCTAAGTCTTTCCATTTCCTTACAAATGGGGTGATGTCATTCTTTCTGACAGCAGCATAGAATTCCATTGTGTATAAATACCACATCTTGTTGATCCACTCAACTGAGGGAAAAAAATAATTCTTTTATTTGAGTATAGCCTCATGAATCATCTTTGGTGAGCTACACATCTTTATCAAGATACCTATATATAATATACACCAGTAAAAACATAATGCTTATAGCTCAACAGCTGAACTATCAACACTGAGCAAGACATTTTAAAGTCAGACCTCTGAAAGAGCCTGTCAAGGGAGCTACATTCTCCTTAAGAGCAATCTTCCTAGCAAACCAGCACAAAGGACTCTCACATTCATCCTCCCATTGTCACTGGCTGACTCATTCAATCTGAGTGAATGGCAGATTTCATAGGAAACCAAGGGCTTGCTCTTTTCCTAGTAGATTTTCAGCTATTAAAAGTAACAGGCGTTAGGGGACTTCCAGATTCAACCGCATGGCTCACTGGAGGAGAGGAAGCAGAATGGTTAGCATGTTTGAAGTGTTAAAGCCATGAGTTTTTGATGTTTGTTTGAGCCATAGCTTCACATTGTATTGGAATTTCCATTCTTTTACATCTGTGGATTTGAGTCTGGAAAGCAAACTTTCAACAGCTCATAATGTTTATGCAAGATCACTGTAATTGCAATTCAAAAGCTAAGTAATAGTCATTAAAAATTAAATTCCAAGTCATAATAATTCTCTCATTTGCAAACAAATAAAGCAAAGATGTAGACAGGTTCTTGGCCAAGGAACACCTGTGAGGATGAAAAGCAAACACAAATACCTTGAATCTGACTCCTCATTTCTTTCTCAACAGCAGGGTGTGGACTAGAGGCTTCATAGAAAAATAAGGGCACTACTTAGAGGTAGTGTCAACTCCTCTGGGTCCCACAGTAAGTGATGGTTTTGGGTAGTGCAGCAAAGCAGTTCTAGTTGCTTGTTTCACTTCAGTGCAAAGATGTGGAGGTTATTTAGAGCTTGATACACTAAAGTGTGTGCCCAGACAAAGACTTGGGCATGGAATTCACCCAAGCATAGGTCTAAAAGGTCCATCACCTGATAAATAGATAACCAAAATATGGTGCATACATGTATGGCACAGATATTGTTATTCCATCATAAAAAGGAATGAATTATTCCATATAGGCTTCAACTTGGCTAAACCTTAAATATATTATGCTAGGTGAAAGAAGCCAGTTAAATATAGTTTGATTCTACTTGTAGGAAATGTCCAGAATAGGAAATCTATAGAGACAGAAAGCAGTGTTTGCTTGGGGCAGAGGAGAAAGGGGGGAAATGCTTTAGTGAACACAAGTGGACATGGAGTTTCTTTGATGGCTGATAGGAAAGTATTACAAATTAAATAGTGATGAGGATTCCACAACTGTGACTATGCTGGAAACACATTGAAATGTGTACTTTAAACTAGTGTCTTTTATTCTGGTTCTATTTCAAAATTCTATGTTTTTAAGTTTTCATTTTAAATAAGGTGGTTTATCAAGAGCTATGTCAGTACTCAAGGACTTCTTTACAAAAATTAAAACATACCAAAGGAACCATAAGGAATATGGCAAAACTTGCTTTATGAATTTTATATTTTATTTCCAAAACAGATTTCTTGTAGTTTGCTCATACAGAACAAAAACCTCATAGAAAAGTAGTCAGCAGCATAGCTTTGGAATCTAAAATGTTCTATGGCTAAACTCTTATATTCATATATATGACAGGGAGTAAATGTAGAAAAAAAGAAATGCAAATGGCATAAACCAAAGCTTTTGAAAAGGAACAGACGCTAAGGTGCTGGTAGCTCACAAGTCTAGTCCTAGCTACACTGAAGGCTCAGATCGGAGGCAGGAAAGTCTATGAGAATATTATCTCCAGTTAATCATAGAAAAAGCCAGAAGTGAATCTTAGGGAAAGCACATAGGCCCAGAGTTCGAGCCCAGGACCAGCAAAAAAGAAAAAAGAAAAGAAAAGATAAAAATAAGTCAAAAGAGCAAATACCTAAGTGAAACCTGAGCTGTGAAGAAAAGGAAGGGATTGTCCGAAAGGTGTGGGAGAAAGAGCCTTGGCAGGCCTAGGCTTAAGGTAAAAAGGGGAATGTGGCCAGGCATATTGAAAGAGCCAAAGGGTCCTGTATGATGGACAAGGCCATTGTCTTAGCTCCATCTCCACAGGTGTCACTCTCCAGATAGGCCCCTTCCGTTGACCTTTCCAGTGCTCAAACCACAGCTCTGAGTTCTTACCAAGGACCCATACTAGTATATCTTTGTTTCTGTGCATGCTCACCGTTTTATGTATGTAGACAGTACAGTGGTCACATGTTAATCAAAAAATTAATGTTTAAAGAAATAGAAATGCTAAAACCCTGATGTCTATGTACTTCATCCTTATATCACATTATCCTACTATACCTTATAAATTTTTATAGTTAAAACAACTACTAATTTTTTGTGACAAGAGAATATCTCCTTTAGAGATGTTGATATATATCTTGGAGCCTAGAAAGTGAGTCAAAAAATTAGAGGTAGTTCACTGGTCTAAGCATTAAAAAAAAAAAACCTTTGAACTTCTTCCTTAAGTATGTAAATACTTGTTCTATACTGAAATATTATCACAGCTAAGTCTCTTGCTTGACTTGGCTCAGTTATGGACAACAGCTGGTTCTATATTTTCCTTTCTTTTCAGTAAAATAAGAAGGGACATTATAGGAGAATGAAGATGTTCAAGATATTCTCACCTAGTCAAAACACCGCGGTATTCCTCTTCTGAATGTGACCATAGGAATGCTTTTCTGAGCAACTGACATAATGGGTCCTTTCTAAACAAATAAGCATCAGGGTCAATGAACATCACGCTTTAGATAAATGTGTAGGCCAGAATTTATCACGGAGTATGTAGTAAGCTCCCCATGTGAGGATGTTGACTTTTCAGACCTCATTGATAACCCAGAAAGTCATGATTTCTGACTTGGGTTTTGAACAGCTAGACCCATAATACTGCCAGAGGAAGCTTTCTCAGCCTCTATGAAAGGGAAAAAAAAACATCTCAGACTTTGACAGTGGCCTTTGACCAATTGAGAGATGGCCTTAGAAGTGCTTAGATGGAAGCCTTCTGTTGTCGTTGGATCCAGCAGAATGGTTGCTACGGCAAACCCGACTACCCAGTGAGACATAGAGGGAACCAGAAAGTGACAGGACTGCAGCTGAAGGTGTCTGAATATCTATCAAACAGCAGCCTGCAGGCATCAATTCGTGAAGGTTTTTGTTTGCAAACACCCAAATCTTTGCACAATAAGCTCCTTATAAAACTTTCCACCAAAAGAGAAGTTTGATCAACTGCCAGTAGAGTCTCAGATCCGTTTCATGCTAGTGAACTGTACTCATGGTTGAGCTGAGGTTTATAAAAGAGAACAGGAAGTCTGTTGTGGCCAAGACAATTTGTAGTGGGCTGAAAGCATCTATTTCTCAGAAAAGAAATTCTTCGTAACCATATTAATAACCTTTACGAATGTGATTCTTTATGCTAATTATTTGATCAGTTTATTTTTGCTTCCCCACAGAGAGATGCCAAAGAAAACAGAAATAAGCAGAAAAGTACCACAGGTTTTAAAGCTGTAACTTTATAAAAATCTTTTGTTTTTTTAAAAAAAACAAATGTTCCATTAACATAAAAAAATCATGACTGAAATAAGTAACATATGATAGGCATGCATACCATAAAAGAAGCAACTTGAAGGAAGAAATTCAGAAAAACTTGGAAAGACTCAACAAAATTTAACTGAGCTCCATCATGCTAATGTTCAGGATAAAGCCACATTTCAGTCCATCTAAGTGTCACACACTTGTTCCCTATGTCTGTCCTTAGTTTGGAATCTTTCAAACCCTCCTCTTCCACTGCCATGAAATACTGGGGAGTGCTCAGCAACACAGAGAGCTTGGCACAGCTGGTTTAAGGCTGAGCACTCATCTTTCTACTCGTTGCATCCATAGCCCAGTTTTCTCATTGTTTTTTAGTCTCTAACCGTGTTAGTCACAGGACAGTCTTCCTCTTTCATAAAGTGAACCCAGCACTTCCCAAAATGTCTATGCATGCATATACACACGTGATGCACATTCATGTATCACATGCTTTCAGACATATCTACATGTTAATACACATGTCACATGCCTGGATGATTTAGACTGCACACATAGACACATAGACATGCATACACACACTTATGTAGGATCACACACTCAACCCAAACACACACCTAAAACACATGGGCATTTATAACATTACGCTTTCTCACACATGCGCACTCAGTCATACTGGCCCTCTTACATACCACGAACAAACATGTTCACATAGTTGCACAGTCTCACACTAACCACATATATGTATACTCATACATACCAAAAAAACACTTCAAAAGAAAATCAGTTAAGCACCCAACATGGCACTGAGCTTCTAACAAGGACAACTGACCAAGATGTGTGCTGTCATAGAGTTTGTATGAGGAGGAAAGGACAGAAAAATACAAGTTTGGGGTTGGAAGTGATGGAATGCCAATTGCCACGTGACTCGTGGTAGAGCTGTAGGCAACAGGTGTGAAATCAGAAGCCGAAAATCCCTTCACCTATACCATACCCATTTCCAAAGTGCACAATGGGCCTTGAGATTCTCTTCTGTTCCACCCATTAATCTTTATTAACTGTAACTGGACTCATTTAAAAGAACCTTGTCTTGAGCTTTCTGAAGGTTTTGTGATGTGGGCTTATGATGGGTATTCTGAATGTTATGCAGATTTTGGGATGCTGATGGCTGGTGATGCAAACTCACTGCTTTAGGCAAAAGCAAACTTCATTCTAGCTTGATGGAACTGAAGACACATAAAGAGGAAAGAAACACAGTCAAGGATATAGGAGAATGATGAACCCTTATATCTACTCTTGTGGAAGTATATCTCAGTGGAACCATTATCTTAGCCTGCAGCTCAGATATCTACACAGCTGTGTTTATTATGGCATAATTCAAAATAAACATCTTACAGGATTACCTTAAGAGCCACCAACTAATAGATGGATTTAAGCACAATATGAGGTATTAGTCAGCCCTAAAAGAGAATTAAACTACATCATTTGCAGAGAAATGGGTAGAACTGGAAATCTTCATGTTAAATAAAAGACAAATAATGTTGTCTCATATTCAGTATCTTTAAAAACAAAATGTAATTATGAAAGGGTGACTACTCAGGAAGTTATAAGCAAGCAAGGAAACGGTAATGGGAGCCTGTGAATATGAGTGATGTGTATTGTATGACATCTATGATGTATGAAAACCTCACACAAAAACCCATTATGTTTATTTTTTGCTTAGATCAACCTATAACATGATTACATTGGACCTGTATTCTACCACTAGAGCCACATTGTCAGTCTTTTATTTTGTATCTTGTTAACTTTGTCAGCCAGGCCAGCTTCTGACATTCCTTCTGTGTCCACCTCTCAAGTAGCTGAGATTCCAGTTATATGCTACCACAATAGTTTCATTTTGTACAATTAAAGAAAAAAAAAGATTGGAGATGTAGCTTTAGTGATAGAGTACTTGCCTAGCAAATGTGAGGCCTTACACTTAAACCCCAAATAACCATGTGAAGTATTAATAAATCACTAATTAATTTTTAAAAGAAAGAACCAACAAAATTGTATTCTACAGATCTCAAGAGGTACTTTATACATCCCTTTATGTTCATCTAGGAGAATGTTATTGGGAAAACAGTTTGCTTATTTCAGGAAAACTAGCATTAAAAATGAGTTATGAGTTATGCTGTTAGGGTCCCAATTTATTGAACATTTTTTTATCCCCAACTGTGACCACACACACACACACACACACACACACACACACACACACACACACACACCTTGATAAGGAGATACTGACAATCAGATCAACTAACATTACTTTTGTTATGTTGGCCCTCATTTCACATTTAGCTTAGCAAGAATAGCAGCATTGATTTTAATAAAGGATTCCAGGTCCTAATCATATGAAAATACTCATATGAGAAAATGGAACCAGATAATTTGAGGGGATGGATAGGATCGGGAGAGATCGGGAAAGATGCTTAAAAAGGGGTGAGAATGATCAAGTTACACTGTACTCACAAATCGACATTACCAGCAGCCCTGATAAGACAGTTGTAACTACAAATAAAGCTAGTAGTGTGCATGGAAAGGTATCCTCCAATCTTGTTTGTAAAGATTAAATCAGTAAGAATAAAAATTTCCCTATCTTGTATGTGTATAGGCCAATTCATGGCCTTGCACTGTTATGTGGCGTTTTTGCTCAAGAATGGTGCTCTACTACTTGAGCCACAGCTCCACTTCCAACTGAAGGTAAATATCTCACAAACTTCTGCCTGGGCTGGTTTCAAAACTGAGATCCTCAGACTTCAGCCTTCTGAGTAGCTAGGATGACAGACATGAGCCACAAGATTGAAGACAGCTACCTCTTGCTTTTTTAGTATACTAGTGTGCTCTGTACTTTTCAGTCATCTTAATGCTTCCCATTTTTCCTCTCAGACAGCCACAGTTTCTTGGGATATCCGAACATTGTACTCCACAGTCCCTGAAGACGCAGAGCAGAGAGCAGAAAACTTGCTGGTGAAAGAGGTTAGTGAAATGTTAGCTTGTAAAATATTTGCTTTTCCCCAGGCCTCCAAGTAGAATTTGCTGCTATTATTGTCCCCCATCTCATGATGAAATTCTAGGGCTCTGAGGCATTATTGTCCCTCAGCCTTCATCACTGTAGGTGACTTTCCAACAGCCTGTCAGTCACTCTTCACTATAACGTCACTCTTCTATAACTGGTCATGTTTGAGATTTTGCAGAGTTTTTTACTTGGGCTGCCATTCAGTCCTCCAAGTTTCTTTTCTTTCTTTATTTCCATTATATATATGTATATATTTTTTTATAAAGGTGATGTCACATAAGTCAGATAATGAGTATATTTCTTTTTGGACACTTCATCTCTGTCCTCATTTTCTCCCAGTTTTTCCCCCATGATTCTCCTCCTCTACAAGTTTTCAACATAGTGTCTAGTGAATAAAAATGTAGATTTTTAAAACAAGTTATATAAATTGAACGGAAACTTTTTAAACCAATTTTATTGAGATGTTGTGCAAAGGAACTACCATCTCATGAGATAGGTAATGAGTATGTTTCATTTTTTGGACAATGCCACACTTTCCTTTGCTTATCCCCATGTTTCCCCTCCCCTCCATGTCCACAAGGTAGATCATTATTCCACACAGTGAATGCCATGCCTGCATTTGTTCATCCTTCTTCCCTCCCTTTCTGCATCATTTTAACTCCATAAATGAAAAGAAAAAAAAACAGGAAAAATGAACACTACCATCATCACAAATAGCAGTAACAACAATGATAACAACAAAAGACATAGTTCAATTTCCTGGGGTTCATTTCAATAAACAGCATTTTAAATGTTCAGAGAAGTTACACCTTTTTGTCTCTCCCCATAGGGTAACCTCCTTTAATCTGACTCTGTGTGTGTGTGTGTGTGTGTGTGTGTGTGTGTGTGTGTGTGTGTGTGTATGCCTTCGAGTCCTGTAGAGGTTATCTCTTCCAGTTGTATAGTTGTATTTAGTCCCAGCATCCACACATCGGAGAAAATATGGTCTGTTTGTCTCTCTGAGCTTGGCTGACCTTAGCATGATTTGTTCTAGGTCCATCCTTTTGAAGGGAAACATTTTTAAGGGCAATGTTGGTGGGATAGGGAATGGGGCAGATTTAACCAAGTAAAACTTTTAATTGGATAGGCATCTCAAAACAAGGAAATGGAACTAGAAAAGAGTCAAACACTAGTAGGCATGGAAATAAAATGTAAACAGAAGTAATTCTCTTTAAGCCTGGTGCCAGTTGCTCCTATCTGTAGTCCTAGCTATTCTAGAAGCTTGGATCAAAGGATGGTAGTTTAAACCCAGTACTAGCAGAAAAGTCTGCCAGACTCCATCTCCAGTTAGCCATTGAAAAGCTGGACTGGAGGCATGGTTTTACACATGTAAACTAATTTCCAACACGAGTAACATCTCTGTAAGGAATACTTCTCTCAATATTTTCCCTAACCACTATAATGCTATTTCGGCCCACATGATTCTAATACAGTCAGGTGATTGATTTTTGAAACCAGACTAATTCAGCACTGAAATGAATTCCTAGATCTTTATAAGGTTTTTGTGGAAATACAGTCGCTTCACCATAGCTGCAGTGATAAACAACGCTTCTGGTTCACCCTGTGCTAAATTGTCCAGTGGCTTCATGCAGGACAAATATCTTGGCTGGTAGGCAACACATTGGAAAGAACCTAGTTTAAACATGCCCAATGTGCTAAGAATTTTGAGCTTGTTGTGACATCACTCAACACTGAGGTCTACTCAACATTGAAGTCCCCTTTTGCCTTGAATGGCAGTAGACATACTCTTCTTTGGAAATTTGCACTTGAAGACTTCTTATGTTTTAATGAGCATTATTAAAGACTAGGAGAAATGCTAGGGCTCCTTGGCTCATCAAAACTTTCTTAATAAAGAATCAGAATCACAACAAATTTTTTAAAAACTTGACAAATGGGATTGCATTAAACAGCAGATTTTCTGCATGGCAAAGAACATAGCTAGCAAGATAAATAGGAAGCCCACCGATTGGGAGAAGATTTTCACTAACTATACAATGGACAAGCACCCCACACCTAAAATGTTCTTGGAATCTCCCAAATCCTCAAAAAAGCAACCACCCAATTCCTAAGTGAACTAAAAACTTAAAGAGACTTCTCTGAAGAGAAAATGAGAAAGGCCAATAGACATGAGGAAATGTTCAACGTATCTGGCCATATAAGAAATGCAAATAAAAACAACTTTGAGATTCCACCTCACCCAGTTAGAATGGCCATGATCAAGAAATCTAATAACAGCAGATGCTGGCAGGGATGTGGCCAGGAGGGATCACTACCACACTGTTGGTAAGAATGAAAAGTGGTCAACCACTCTAGAAAGCAGTATGGAGATTCCTCAAAAGACTAAACATAGAGCTCCCCTATGACCCAGAAATCCCACTTCTGAACTTTGTAACATTTACCCAAATGATCACAAACAAGACCATACTAATGCTACCAGCATAACTATCTTCATTGCAGCATTATTTACCATAAGGTATAGAACCAATGCAGATTCCCCTCAGTAGATGAATGGATCAAGATGTGATATTGATATATAGATATATAGATATATGTATATATAGTGGTATTCTATGCTTCCATCAGGAATAATGGCTTTGCTCCATCCATAAAGAAATTGAAAGGCTTGGAAAAAATCATATTAAGTGAGTAAGCCATACCCAAAGACACATAGGCTCCATAGTTTCCCTCATTTCTAATAATTAGTGCATGTCTAACATAGTCCTAGATGATTACAATAGCTCAATAGCTGTGTACACAGGACCATAGAAGATGATGCTGATCGAAATGAACTCCAAGATATGGATACAAGAGATTTTTCTTTGTTATTTTTAATGTACTGTGTGAAGTTACTTCTTGCTTTCAATTTTTTCTCCCTTGATTTATCTCCTGCTTTCACTGTACTTAATTGTGATACCCTGTGTCTTGTCTATACATTTATCTGATTTGGGGAAGGGAAGGGGAACAACAAAATGTTGAGACAAAGGGCAGAGCGTGAACCAATGCAACAGCCATACTCACAGGACATTATGTTGAAAATTAACTATATAACTTGTGGGGGGGCTTAGAAGGCAGGGACAGTGGGAGATAAACAAGGGAGGGGATAACAATGTTCAAGGACAAATGTACTCATTACCTTATGTGTGTAACTTTAATCCCTCTGTATATCAGCATGACAATAAAATTACATTAAAAAATAAAGCTTCCGTTTTGTAATCTACCTTTTGTTCACTCTCACCCCGGTTTGCAGCATGGATGGTTAAGTACTGTCTGTCCTTATTCTAAATCTATCAGACCACCTCATGGTTATGTCAGTATCAGGCTTTGGCTAAACAATATTGTACATATGAGAATATTTTTGAGCAGCCTGTAATATGGGTTCTCCTACCCCATTCTACAGCCTAGAAAACAGTCCTTGAATAATTGACAGACTTCCTCAATTTCCCAGAGAGTCAAAATCAAACTTCTGATCTCCATGACCTAACCTCTATGTCTGTACCTACTCAATTATCTCTGTTCATTTCAGAGATTCCTTTAAAGTGCATTTAGTGGCCAGATTTGAGAGTATTTCCAATTCTCATAAAGGAAAGAAGAAATATCTTTAATTTTAAGAAACTATTAGCTTTCCTGCCTCAGTTTCTCCAGCTTTGTATAGGACTATTGATGCAGATTCTGAAAATAAAATCATCAATAGTATGAAAAGACTTGGAAAATGAGAACCTGAGAGCATTGCCTTAGCATTGCCTTTATCCGGTCCTCATCAGTGGCTTACCATCTATAATCATTTAAAACATGAAATGAGGCAATTCTGGGATAAAACAAGTATTTCTCCCCACAGGGGAGAGAGCCATTCAAGGATCTATAAATAGGATGCCAGCATTCTGAGCAAAACCTCTATAGCAAAATTTCCTTTTTAATATACACAAAGGGACAACATGAAGCTGGAAGCTCAACCCACTAATTAAAACTAAGCCCTTGGTTTAGTCTCTCTTACCAAAGGAAAATGAGGAAGCAGAGAAGTGAGACATTGCAGGAGCTCAAGAGGCAACAGAGACCAAGGGACCACTTCAGCTGAATGGCTGATGAAATACCATCTCCATGCTAAGGTAGCAAGTTGCTCTGACAACAAAGTCCTTCTAGTTAATGGAAAACAGGCCCACTACAAGAGTAGCAATGTGAAGTGGGGAAAAAATAATGAATTCAGGGATTCAAACCTTGCTTTTATCCATGGCACAAAACACTTGTGAACTAAAGAGGTTTGAAAGCATTTTAAAGCTGAGGCAACTATCCGTCCATATCTACATATGAGCATACGCACATAGACACAACAGAGAGTATGTACTAGCTCTACACATACCATGGCAGATTAATGGATCAAGAAAAGTTCAGATTTTAATAAGAAATACTGGGATGGTATGGTTGGAATGTCAGGTTGAAACAAGACTTAAGACTGAATAGAAAACTTAAAAAACCCAGGTCTGTGGGTTATGTTTCACATAGGCAATTTATATTCACTGAGACAACTTTAAACTTTAAAAATGAATATGATACAAAATATTTCAAATATTTATTTAGTCATGGGTAAATAGTATCTATGTTTTCAAGTATGTGGAGAAAGCGTATTGAGAAGCCCTGTGGAGAAATGCTGGTGAGAGTCTGAACCAAGGAATTCACTGAGAGCTTAGGGCATGATATAGTTTAAGTAAAATAGAATGGTCAGTTAGGTGAATCTTAACATTTGTTTATTTCTGGCATATGCTATTAAAGAAAAAGAGAACATTGAAACCTTACCCCCCCCCAAAAAAAACCCCAAAGATCCAATTCAGAAGAAAGAAAGAAGGAAGGAAGGAAAGAAGGAAGGAAGGAAGGAAGGAAAGAATCACTAAAGAATGAAATCATTGTAATAATGAAAGCTATTCTGGAAGTAAGAGTCACAGAATTCAGGAACTGAAAACAAAGTAAGGCAGCAGTATGGTTGTAGATGACTCTTTTGCTATGCTTAGACTACTGTACCATCAACTTAAGGGACCAGAAGAAAATAAAGTGAGAAGGGCCGGTAGGTGCACTCTCTGGATTTCAATTACTTTGAGCTTAGAAGAGCTTTTCCAAAATATCATGAATGTTAGGTTGTAGGTATGGTGACAGATTTCTGAGCTACACTCCTATTTAAGGGCTGGTTAGGAGAACCATGCAGAGAGAGCAGGAACAGAAAGAGAATGGTGTAGGAAGAGAGCAAGGAGAAATCAGAATCATAAGATTAACCATAAGAGTACACCAGTGGTATATGTGACAAAGAAGGATCAAGACAGGTTCACTGGGTCAGGTCATTCAGGGGTTTGTTATTCAGTTTTATTTATTGTGATAGTACTAGAACTTGAACTAAGAGATTCTCAATCTCACTTGGCTTTTTTATACACACATATAAAATATATAATATGTATGTTTTATCTAATATATAATAGTAGGTATTACATGTATGTGTGTATATATGGATATATATATACATATATATATTCCTAGTTATATGTATGAGCCACCAATGCCCAACTCATGGGGGAGATATATATGTCTTTAATAGTAACAATTAAGAAGTTGTGATCACAAACTAATAATAGTGGGTTGAAGTCTGAAGAGATGTGGGATGTGTTATCTTATCAAGAAAGCCATTACTATACTCTTGTCCCATTATCTACAAGGTATTTCAAAAGTAAACACAATGACAATATTAGATTTCAGCCCGGTACCCCAGTAATCCTAGCTACAAAGGAGGCTGAGATCTGAGGATCTCGGTTCAAAGCCAGCCATGGCACAAAAGACTGTGAGACTCCTTTCTCTATTTAAATACTAGAAAACCAGAAGTGGCGTTGTGGTTCAAGGGGTAGAGCAGTATTCTTGAGCTGAAGAGCTCAGGGACAGCGCCCAGACGGAGTTCAAGCCCATAAAAAAAAAGATATTAGAATTCTTCAGTCATAATATCATAATATCACATGCCAGTAAAGTTAAAAATTGTTGAGAGGCTCATATTGATCTTTAAATGATGCACAAAAGCATTGTTTAATTCATTAAAAAAGCAAAATTTTGTGATCTGGAAAATGATATAATGAAATTGGTATTTTTTTCTCATGCCACCATGCAGATATTTTGGATGCAGTTAAAAGCTATTCAGCAACCAAATGTGATACCTTATACCTGTAATCTCAGTACTAGCAAGACTGAGGCAGAAAGACTTATTTTAATTCTAGTCTTATCTACAGAGTGATTTCAAGGCCATATAATGATTTCCCACTTGAGACAGTGAGGGAAAGAAAGAGAGAAAGGGAGAGGGGTAGAGAGAGGTAACAGGGAAGGGGTGAGAGAGAGCAAGAAGTAAGGGAAGGAGGGAGAAATGGAGGGAAAATAAAGGGAAGGATGATTAATTCAGAAGAAAGGTGTGAGTAAGAGAAAGAGAGAGGGAGAGAGGAAAGGAGAGGAATGGGAGAGCAAGGATAGGTAGGAGAAGGAAAAATATCCAACTTACCAGATGAAAAGCATGAATATCTAAGGCGAAGCACCATTACACATCATGGGACTTCATGGAAATAAAGAAACTAGGAAGCATTGTGAGTCCTGAAAATAGTGAAGAACATTGTAGAGGAGTTGTCCATAATTTAAAGTAAATTTCATGCTGCCTATTTTAGCTGATGAGAGGAAATAGATCTACACAGAAAGAACTTTACCTTGTCATGAAGAAACACAGAATTTCTTTTCTTATTTTTACAGTTAAAACCTTTTAATTGCTTTCGGTTTAATTCAGAACTCTGTGTCATATACATTGATAAAGCAGTCATTCTTTAGCCAAATCCTTTTGTTTAGTGTACTTCATATATTTTTTAAAGATGTATGTGAAATCATATGAGGTGTGTGCATAAGAATGTCTTTCAATAGGCAATTTGAGGGTGTAGGCTATGTTTATTAAAAAAATTAAGTAAAAATGAATGCTGTTTCCTGGTTGTAAAACACTGGGTAGCCAATGAATGATACTGATGCATTCATGAACATTAGACCAGAGTATAAGGCGCATGCTGTTTCTTACTGTAGCACTAAGTTCTATGATCTATGATAAGAGCCGTAGGAACAACTGAAATTCCTGGAGAATGCCGACAAAAGCACAACTACTGGGGCCAGGAATTTGGCCTAGTGGTAGAGTGCTTGCTTAGCATGCACAAAGACCCAGGTTCAATTCCACATATATAGAAAAAAAGCTGCAAGTGGTACTGTGGCTCAAGTAGTATTGCTCTAGCATTGAGAGAGCCCAAGGATGGCTCTCAGGCTCTAAATTCAAGCTCTAGGACTGGCAAAAAAAAAATGCAACTACAAAACTGCTGTAGGCTGGGTGCGGTAGCTAATTTCTGTAATCTCAGATACTCTGGAGACATAGAAGAATCACAGTTTGAGGCTGGTCAGTGGAAAAGCTTCAACCCTATCTGAAAAATAACCAATGCAAAAAGTGCCTGGAAACATGGCTCAGTGGTTGAGCTTCTGCCTAAAACTCTAATTCCCAAGATCAAACCATAGCACTACCAAAGATGAAAAGAAGAATAAAAGACCCTCAAATTAAACAAAAGTAGAAATCATATTACTTATTAATAAATTTAGTATAGACTAAAAGATGTGTGTGTGTGTGTGTGTGTGTGTGTGTGTGTGTAGCTTCTTTTGCAGGGAGAAAGGCTTTTCTTATAACAAAAAGCAATGAGGCTCTCATTTCATCAAATATAGCTTTTATTGGAAGCAAAGTGATGTTTCATTTTGTGTATAATTTTTGACAGTGAACTTATTAATAAAGTTATATTTATTTTGTGACCTTGAAATCTCACATGAAAAAATGTGATATCAAAATCGGATGGTTTTCCATATATTGTTTCATCTTATTGATATATGATAGAAATATTTCTATCATCGCCAGAACCAAATATTTTAATTCCCCCATGTTTTCTGCAATAGCTGTTTAACACTAATTGTCATAAACCCATAAATATTATCATAATATGTTCAAGTACAGTTAGTGCTTATTGGCATTAGGATAAAATATACCTGGAAAAAAACTGTTGAAAACATAATGGTTCTGTATTTTCCACTAACAATCCAGAGGCAATTTCTGCTCTATTCACTAAAAGCTCCTGGAATAACAGTTGTGTTTCCAAATAGGAACAGCAGCTCCAGTTCTAAATTGGCTTATTCTCAGGAACAAAAAAATCATCCTAAAATGTTCAACAATGCATGCAAACACAGATGTACAATTTAAAGACCTTGGATTCTAAGAACAACAACAAATAAAAGGAATCCGTATTTTTTAAGATTAAATTGAAAATGTTTAGTTGCATTAAATTGCAACCTGATTTTAGGTTTCTCTCAGGAGCACTGATTAGATTCTATTCCCAAAGGATGCTGGGAGTAGGATATTCCCGCCATTACGCACATCTTAACAGATGACTTAGCAAATAACTGGTAAGAACTCACTACGAAATTAGAGTGTATGTTCCTAGGTTTGTCACTGTTGTCATTTATGAGTATTTTCTTCATTCCCTCAACAGCATTGGGAAACAAGAAACCAAACATTTTGGCTTATTTTCAATTTGTAATCTGCCAAGATCCTGAATGACACTAATTCTACTTCAAAGTTCCAAGTAGCAGACATTTTTTT
This sequence comes from Megascapheus bottae, assembly GCF_031878675.1. Classification (NCBI taxonomy): domain Eukaryota; kingdom Metazoa; phylum Chordata; class Mammalia; order Rodentia; family Geomyidae; genus Megascapheus; species Megascapheus bottae. The sequence continues at coordinate 29,562,029 of NC_143529.1, read as the reverse complement.
TTGCCAGTCCTGGGGCTGAACTCAGGGCCTGAGCATTGTCCTTGGGCTTTCTCAAGGTTAGAACTCCACCACTTGAGCTACAGCACCACTTCCAGCTTTTTTCTATGTATGTGGTACTGAGGAATTGAACCCAGGTCTTCGTACCTGCTAGGCAAACACTCTACCACTAGACCAAACTCCTGACCATTAGGAAGAATTTTTTAATTATTTTCATTTATGAGGAGATCATGATATCCCATTCTATTTTACATATAATGCTACTTAATATATGATATAAAAATAGAAAATAAAAATAAAAATATTTAATGGTAAATACTATTTTGCTATGGTATCTGAAACTGAGATATGCCTATACTTACAAAGTATACAGTTTCCAAATTCATCTTTCTTACTTCTTTACCAAAGGTCTAGTAATGAACTCATTAACTACTGGTTGCTGGTAGCTTTTACCTATAAGTTTAGCTACTCAGGAGGCTGATCATGGTTCAAAGCCAACCCTGGCAGGAAAATTGAGGAGACTCTAATCTCCAATTGACTACCAAAACTAGAAGTCAAGCTGGGGTTCAAGTGGTAGACTATTAGACTTGAGCAAATAATCACATGCATAACCTAGCCTTGAGTTCAAGCCCTAGTTCAACCCACCTCATTAATTGGTAAACTTGCTTTTATGCTCCACATGATTACTGCAATTTATAGGAACATGTAACATGTTCCAAATGAAATGAAAAAAATTTCCTAGAGCATTTTCCCTTTTTTTCTACAATATTCATTGTCCTGGTTCTCTGGCTGGGTCTGAAGTTTTCACATAGCCTTAGCTACTGGTGTCTACTTTCCCTGTGAAAAGTTACTATGTATAAAAAATTATTCAACCTTACCCATATTGTATAATTTACTTAAATTTATTCAATTTCAGAATGCTTCATTTTTAATATTTATACAATAGCTATAATCATTCCCAAGCTTCATAAAGAATGGCATGCATATGAAAATTATGACCATTATTTTACATATGCAGAATTATTCCCAGTGGAGGCTAAAGGTCCAAATAAGCACCCTTTGTAGTTGCATTAATCTTCTTGCAAGAAACTAGTTGTGTAATTTAATAAACTTCCATAGCCAGAAAGAAGAAATATTTCTGCATCTAAAAAGCCATCTGTTACCTGCTTATTATACTGTAGCCAGAATCTAATAAGCAGCCTGTTAAAGTAGTGGATAAATTATATTGCCAAACTCAATTGTTGTTTGAGATATGTAACAGGGTTTGAATCGATTCAGCAAATAAGGAGAAAAGAAAATATGTTACAGTACTTTATGATTTCTTTTATTAGTTACTTGTTCTTTTCTAAATTATTTAGATTTCTAGGACTGTCAAAGGGTCATCATTAGTTTTATTTTAAAAAATTTAATTCTCCTAGATGATTTTACTCAGCATGTCAGTTTATGAATGCACTGTGTCTTGGTCATTGTCACTGCTTCAATTAGTCTGCTCCCCCATGCTTAGTTATTTTTAAAGGAAAAAGCAGATAGGAGGTTATCACTGCAGCAAATATATGCTGGAAATGAAAGCTCATTCTGGACTACATGTTTCCTTCACAAGGAGGTGTCTGAGCCATAAATCTCTACCTTGGAAGCCAAGGCCCAAAAGCTCTTGCTTCATAGAGTGGCAAGGATCAAGCCACATGTTCACTCAGGCAGAATGAGGGGTTCCGCTGGTGACAGGGTTGCTCTTTGTTGCCTCCCTCAGAATCATTTGTGGGGCTTCTTACCATGGAGATGACTGACCTCCATACCCTATGAAGGTCTGACTCAGTGGATTGCATGTAGGACTTAGGGATCTAATTTTAATGACCAACACTAGGAAATTCATGCACACTGGGTCATTTTCATATCCTAATAAGACAAAAGCCTTTGGTCTTGTTGATTCTAACTAGATTGGATCTAAACATAGGCAGGAAGAGATGACAAGCCTGTAAGCTCATCAAACAAACACAATGAAATGGCATTATGTTTAATAAAACTAACTAGTATGGCAAACCCTTGTGAATGTTCAGAATCTTCATCTCTGAAGTTGGCTGTTGCAGACTCCCTTTGACAAGAGATGAGGAGCTGGTATTTTGAAATAGGAGGGATGGACTGGGGAGGTCCTTTAGGGAAAACCAAAGTCGCTGCTTTATTGTAACAAGTGGAGCTGAAGTCTGTGAATCTGAATTCACGACAGATCATTTTTACTTTGTGGACAAAGAGGAGCTGTAGTCATAATTATAATAGCTTTTAATGATCTTCTTAGAGTGACTGTGTGGGCTTCAACAAAGAATAGAGAACAATTTTCTATGCATAACATTTCCAAAATGCCATAACTCTGTAGAAGAAATAGTTATGTGTTTGGAGTATGAACTAGTGTTTCCAGCACCCCTAGAAAATACAGATTTAGAAGGATTCTTAAAAGCCATTTAGTCCAGCCTTGCTTTTTTATCTACCTACCACCACACACAAAACTTAGCAAGTAAACCAGATATGATTTGGTTAAAATAGCACTCTTGATAACTAGACATTTATATTTCTCCACAACTCTACTTTTATAAATTAAGGCAAGCTACCCTGTCACCAGTGGAACCCCTCATTCTGCCGGAGTAAACATCTGGCTTGATCCTTGCCACTCTATGAAGCAAGAGCTTTTGGGCCTTGGCTTCCAAGCTGGAGACTTATGGCTCAGACACCTCCTTGTAAAGGAAAGTGTGATTGAATCACACTTTCAGAGTAAAACAGATTGTTAAGCAAATATTTTTTTAAATTTTTATTTATTTTTTATATATTTTATTGTAACTAATAGAAGGGTTACATTATATTCACCAGATAGAAGGTGCGTTACTTCACAAACATTGATACCCTTTCTCATGTCTTGGTCCCCATTTCCCTCCCCCCAACCCCACCCCTCATCTTGTTTTCCTCCCTTCCCTATCAGACTTCAAATAACCAAATAAGCATATATACAATATATCAGATAACTTAAGCAAATATTTTTGAGTGTGTGTTCAACATAGGTGCTTTGTTGAAATTATCTGATTTAATTTTAGTGAAATCAGAATTATTTAGACGAAGAAATTTAGAGAGTGTCGGGTTGATAACACTTGGGAAGTAGAAATAAGAAGGATCGTGGTTTGGAGCCAGTTGGAGCACAAAAGTTAGCTAAACACGTGTAGTAGCAATGTCTGTGATACCATCCATGAGGGAGACCGAGACCACAAGATCAGAGTCTAGTCAAAACTATGAGACCACCTTGGAAAAACAGGCTAGGGGCATGGCTTGATAGGAGAGTGCTGGCTAGGCAAGTCTTAGTTCTGAGGAAGGCTGGAAGGAGGCAGAAAGGCAGGATGGCAAGAAGGTAGGAAGGAGACTGAGAGAGAAAAGGGGAGAGAGAGGGAGAGAGAGAAAGGAAGAGGGAGATGGAGGGGGAGAGAGAAAGGGAGGGAGGGAGGGGTGGAAAAGGAAAGAGAGAGAAAAGGAAAAAAGAAGTTACTCAGTTGAAATATAATGGCAAATAAACGACATAACCAAAATTTAAAACCAAGGCTGTCAGACTCTAGGACTGGTGAAAAACAAAAATTAAAGCCACCATCAAACATCCAGAATGATGATCCAAATGTGTTAAAGTAAAAAAAATCTGTAATAATCAAACAATTCATAAATTAGTTGAATAGGACATTTAGTATTAGACAAATACAATACAATTCAAAGCCTTTTTTTCTACATTTGTCATCAAAGTAAACCATGGAACCACTCCTCATACCTCTGTCAGATGGGACTAATGAAATGTCATCAAGTGCTTCACAAAGTTGATATGTAAAGTGCCTAACAAACACTTGCTACTGGGGGAGGATGGAAAGGAAAAGAGAGGGAAGAGGGGAGAGGGGACTGAGTGAATTTGAAGACAGATCTTGGATTCATTTCAGTTTGTGGTGTATTCTGAATGGTGTCAAGAATGTACATGAACGTGCATATCTATCATATTTAAAAGGAAAAGCTACCCACAACAAGAAAAGACATTGGCCCATCAATCAATGAATCTGTGTCCCACTAAAACCTCAAGTCAGACAGAAGTTTCTGAGCCAGTCCTGTGTTCTGAGTGCTTCATAGCTAAGTCTGAGATCCACATAAATAACATGATTTGCCCAAGATCATATGAGGAATTAGGATTAGAGTTGGGATAAAAACAGCACCTTCTGACTTGAGTTCAGGATTCATGTGCATTTTGCTTTATAAAGGATATGCACTAGTTTGGCAATTTATTCATGAAAGTTATTTAAAGCATACTACCTGAAGGAAATTATATAAAATAGGTGAAATCTTGGAGAGGATTAAGATATAATCTGGGCATTTTTTTTCTGCAACGGCACAAATTATTTTGTCGTCTTAAATTCTTGATCTCCTTTTCTCTAAGACCTCTTATTTCTCACAAAATTCTTTCTTACATGCTAAGAATCTTATTTACAGTGATTCCCTTTCCACAAATAGTCCTCTACCTCTGCTTTATTTTTTATGATACCATTATCACATATTCCTTACTTTTGTGCTTGTTGACCAGCCCTTCACAATAATAGAGATGGACAAGGATGGGGATTTTTGCCTCTTGCTCATTGCTGAATTCCCATCATTTAGAATATTTTTGAGTATAGTTAAGGTTCAGTCTTGTTTATTAAGTGAATTCATAGAGACTAGGCTAATGAAGTATGATATAATAGGTAATCCTAGTCATTGAAAATAAAATAAAACTTAGAAAATGAATGTTATGATCTTTTGCTAAGTTTAAGCACTTGCTAAAATGAATTTTGTTTGTCTCTTTTTTTTTTGCCAGTCCTGGGCTGGAACTCAGGGCCTGAGCACTGTCCTTGGACTTTCTCAAGGCTAGAGCTCTACCACTTGAGCCTCAGCACCACTTCCGGCTTTTTTCTATGTATGTGGTACTGAGGAATCGAACCTGGGTCTTCGTGCATGCTAGGCAAGTGCTCTACCACTAGGCCAACTCCCGGGCCCTATTTGTCTCTTTTAATTCATGTTCCTGGCCAGGCCCTGGTAGCTCACAACTATAATCTCAGCTACTCAAGAGGGTGAGAGCTGAGGCTCGTGGTTCGAAGCCAGCCTTTGTACCATGCACTTCCTTCCCTCCCCATTACTCCCAGACTCTGAGATGCTCCCTTCTACTCCCAGCTTCCGGTCAACTTTGTTTTACCCTCCATTTGCCCTGGTACCCAGACTACCCTCTTCTTACCCCTACCTCTGTCCCACTCTTAACTTACTTGGTCCTCAGTCCCCATTGTGTATTGTGGGCATTTTCCTGGACAAATAAAGCTATGGTGCAGAGAGAATTCAAGACTAGCAAACCACAGAGCCAGCATCCTCACTCCGTGTCTGTCTTGTGCGTCTGTAATCACATGCCCAGGATGTGTGTTCTCAGTCCAGCCATCTGTGATGCCCAAGAGACCACCCCTTCCTCTTGATTTAGCAAAAGCAATGTCCTTGATCTTCCAGCTGTACAGATCTACCCCTTATCTATCTCTCCTTGGTTACAAAGACAGCCACAACATTGTATTCTTGACACAAGCTCATTGCTCTTTATTTTCTCCACTACTGAACGAGGACAAGGTCTTCTTATAATCCTAGCGGACAGCTGTATAATCTCAAGAATCATGTGATGTTAGTGTGGAGATGACTCTGAAAAGCCATCTAGAGAAATCATTATTACAAGCTTATGGTCTAAATGCATGGTATTTGAAAATATTTTCTGTTAATAAACACCATAAATCCTGCCATCATGTACCATGATATGAATGATTTGAGGGTGGTAGCTTTGGTTTTAAAACTGTTTTCAGCTTTACATCTGTTTATCTAACCTGTTTTCATCAAGGAGAAGCTTTAGAAGGCCTAAAATGAAAGTGAAAAGTCGGTGTGCTAAAGCAAAGAAAATGACATAAAAACAAAATAGATGAGTTAAGCACCTGTGACTAGTGTCTATCTATAATATTAGTTACTTGGGTATCTTTGGTTTAGAGGATAACAATTCAAGGCCAATAAGGAGAGAAAACTCAGAAATAATTCATCTCCAAAAATACCTTAGCAAAAATCATGGCTGGAGGCATGTCTCAAATGGTAAAACTCCAATGTAGCAAGCAAGCTGAGCAAGCCTGAGGTCCTGAGTTCAAATCTCAAGTCTAGCAAAAAATAGAGGAGAAAAAGAAAAATCAAAGCCAGAACAAGAACAAATGTGATATAATAATTACAAGAGTGTAACAGTTCCTTAAGAACTGTCAGATGTTGGAAGAGGTTGCCAGGAAAAACTGAAGAATAATGGTTTCTGTGGTTAGCAATAGATCGGGTATGATTCAGTGATTGCTGATTACATTAGGATTTCCTTGATGGAGTAAAGAAGAACAAACATGTTAAATGGTTCCTCTTCCGTGAGTCTGGAAAAGGGTTGTATTTCTATGTCACTAAAAAAAATGTGAAAACTGTTTAAAAAGCAATACCTGGGGCTGGGAGTTTGGCTTAGTGGTAGAGTGCTTGCCTAGCATGCCCAAAGACCGGGGTTCGATTCCTCAGTACTACATACATAGAAAAAACCAGAAGTGGTGTTGTGGCTCAAGTGGACAAGCTCTAGCCCAAGGACAGGGCTCAGGCCCCGAGTTCGAGGCCCAATACTGGCAAAAAAAAAGAAAAAAAAGCAACACCCTTTTCTACCTCAAAACGGCTGGTGGAGCCATCTTAACAACTAGTAGAAGGTGATGAGAACCGTTATTCAAAGTCCAAAAATTCAATGACACAGCTGGGGTATTTTTTGTTGGTTGTAAGACTTGAATTCAGGATCTGGGTGTTGTCCCTGAGCCTCTTTGTTCTCAAGGCTAGCTCTCTACCATTTGTGCCACAGAGCCACTTCCAGTTTTGAGTAGTTAATTGGACATAAGAGTCTCATAAGGACTTTTCTGCCTGGGTTGATTTCAACTTGTGAACCACAGATCTCAGCCTCCTACGTAGTAAGGACAACAGGCGTGAGCTGTCGACATCCACCTTAATTTTTTAAATGAAAATTTTTTCTTCTAATCATTGTCTGTGTTTTCTTTCAGGCTTGTAAATTTTATAGTTCCCAGTGGTATGTGGTAAACTACAAATATGAGCGATATTCGGGAGACATTCGACACCTACCCCGGTAAGAAACTGTGATTGGTATTGTTTGGGATTTTGTAGAATGTGTACTCTGCTCTATCTCTGACATCATTTATGAGACTGGGTACAGAATTCTCATGTCAAGGTATGTTTTTCAAAATTCGTTACTGAGTCAAGATAGAGGGCATTTTGTACAGCAATGTATGCTTTTTACATTTGGAGTTTCGTGCAGGTTACTAATAGTCCCTGATTTTTTTCATATATTTTTTATTGTAATTAATAGAATGGTTACATGATATTTGCCAGATAGAAGGTGCATTAATTCACATACATTGATACCCTTTCACATGTCTTGGTACCCATTTCCCTCCCCCCCCTCCCACTCCCACTCCTCCTCTTGTTTTCCCCGCTTCCCTATCCAATTTACAAAGGTAAGTTTGGGGTGGGATTTTTGGTTGTTTTCTTTTGGTTTTGTTTTTACTTTAGGTTTTGTGTTTATGTCCAGGTCCTGAAAACTGTCCCATTGCTTTTTGTTCAAGTCTGGTGCTCTTCCACTTGAACCTAAAGCTTCATTTCCAGCTTTTCAATGTCTAATCTGAGATAAGAGTTTCAAGGACTCTCCTACCTGGGCTGGCTTCAAACTGCACCCCTCAGATCTTGGCCTCCCGAGTAGCTAGAATAACAAGCCTAAGCCATTGGTGTCCAGCTTTGAATCAAGTTTGCAAGTTAGTCCATCATTAGCTCATTCTGTGGGGAGCTGCCTTTTTATTTTTTTCATATATTTTTATTGTAATTAATAGAAGGGTTACATGATACTTGCCAGATAGAAGGTGCATTAATTCACATACATTGATACCCTTCCACCTGTCTTGGTCCCCATTTCCCTCCCCCCAACCCCACCCCTTATCTTGTTTTCCCCCTTTCCCTATCCAATTTCAAATAACCAAATACAAATATATCCGATATATCAGGTAACAAAGTGAGATACTGTAACAATATGAGATAACCAAGGGACAGCAAAAGAGATGAGAGATAACATAGTACCTAAGGACAACAATCATTCATTATATGGTTTATGTTTCTATATCCTAGAGACCCTTTCATTTATCGTCCTACTATATGGCCTTTTGTATCAAGGTTTTGCTCTATTGCAAATCTCTGCTAGTAGAGCCCAAGGTTTCTACTGATTATGACAAATGAGGGAAACCATTGAGCCCAAGTTCCTTTGAGTCTGGCTTACTTCACTTAATATGATTTTTTCTAAGTCTTTCCATTTCCTAACAAATGGGGCGATGTCGTTCTTTCTGAGAGCAGCATAGAATTCCATTGTGTACAAATATCACATCTTGTTGATCCATTCATCAACTGAGGGACATCTAGGTTGATTCCATATCTTTGATATGGTAAATAGTGCTGCAATGAACATTGTTGTGCTGGTGGACTTAGTATGTCCTTGTTTCTGGATGATTGGGTAAATGCCAAGTAGTGGAATTTCTGGGTCATAGGGGAGCTCTATGTTTAGTCTTTTGAGGAACTGCCATACTGCTTTCCATAGTGGTTAAAAGAGTTTGCACTCCCACCAACAGTGTAGTAGTGATCCCTCCTGGCCACATCCCCTCCAGCATCTTCTTTGTCACCATGCACTAGAATTAACTCCAAATGGATCAAAGACCTAGAGATAAAAGACACACTGAAAACTTTACAAGAAGGAATAGGAGATACACTAGGCCTCCTTGGCACAGGTCGAAACTTTCTCAATAAGGACCAAGAATCACAACAAATCAGAGAAAGGCTCGATAAGTGGGACTGCATTAAACTGCACAGCTTTTGTATGGCAAAGGACATAGCTAGTAAATTAATTAGGAAGCCTACAGAGTGGGAGAAGATCTTCACCAACCATACAATGGACAAAGGCCTCATAGCTAAAATATATGAACAGCTCAAAAAATTGAATCACTCCAAAACTAATCTCCAAAGTAACAACCATCCCATTAAAAGATGGGCCAAAGACTTAAAGACAGTCTTCTCTGAAGAAGAAACAAAAATGGCCTATAGACACATGAAGAAATGCTCAACATCTCTGGTCATAAAAGAAATGCAAATCAAAACAACTCTAAGATTCCACCTCACTCCAGTTAGAATGGCCAGGATCAAGAAAACTAATAACAACAGATGCTGGAGGGGAGCTGCCTTTTTAATCCAGTGCAGATGGATTAGGGAAGGCCTCAGGCCCTGAGCATTTTCTGTACATTCTATATTTCCTCTGGTGTTAAATATTTTCTCCCCGCAATGCCAAAGGTCATGAAGTGAAATATAAAAGTTAGCAAAAGGAAAACAAACACTTCACTTTTCCCTTGATCCCTGGGAACCTAAATCCTTGAGGAAAGTGACTTGGTTCTCCTTCTCTTCAAGCATAACCTTCATAGAGTGGGGTCATATTACTCTCAGTCTCCCCTACCACAGTGAAAATCCCCAAAGAACTGGGGCTATGCCGAAGAATCCTCTGGGGCTCCAGGGGAGTTCCTGATGAAGAGGAGATATGCATTAATGATTTGATGATGCATTGACTGAATGTAGTATATAAATAGCAATTTTCTTTCTTTTGGGTGGTACTAGAGTTTGAATTCAGGGCCTGGATTATGATTCGCCTATTTTGGAATCGCTAGGATGGCAGGCATATACCACCCACACATCCAGCTTTTCTTTTGAGATGAAGACTCATGGGTTTTTCTTCTCTGGGCTATCCTGGATCTGTTACCGTTCCTATTTCAACCTCCCACATAATTTAGGATGGCGGGCATGGGCCACTATACCCAGCTATGGGTTGAAAAGAGTTCTTCCCAGACTGGTCTTGAGCTATGTTCCGCTTTTCTTATCCTCCTAGCCTTTCCCAGGCCCAAGGCACTGGAATCTGACTGCACAGTAAGTCATGGAGCACAGGATTCCTGTTCCTAAATGAGAATTTGAACGGGTACCAACCCATCTATTGACTCATCAAATTGAGGTGATAGAAGTAATTCAGAAGAACACAGAAAATGACTCAAAGTCAAGCGTTTACATCGAGATGGCGCATACCAATTTGGATTTGTGCAGGATACAAAATTTGGCTCCACATGCATGCTGTCCTGTGTTCCCAGCAACCTCTTCTGGAGACTGAGCACTGCTGTAACTTTTTGAACGTAGAACTGGAAGGAGGGATGCTGGCATGGCTCTGAGTTGTCGTTAGAGCTGGGTCCAAATGGACAGTAGCTGCTAATGCTACCATAGGTTCATGGCAGATGCAGCAAGAGCAAAGAACCTGTAGTGAGACAATCAAGTGGTCATTGGAACTGAATGACAAGAAGGACAGAGCTAAGGCCCAGAGAAAGGCTTAGCAAGACGAATCAAAGACCTAAGACCTAGTGGACCCCTCTCCACCCCCAGAACAAGCTTATTAGCTTTTTGCTTTACAGCAACAGAAGTTTGGGGAAATTGCAACAGGGATGGGACATACGATTTACCTCATCAAAGAATTGATTGGGCCCAGACAGCAGCTCCCACCTATAGTTCAAAGAAAAGGTCAGCAAGAGTGTATCTCAATCAAGATGCTAGGTGTGGTGAGCTGCACCTGTGCTCTCAGCCACACAGGATGCTGCAGGCAGGATTACAGTGTCAAGTCCTCCTTGGGGAAGAAAGTAAGGCTCTACCTGAACAAGAACTGGAAAGCAAACCTGTCTAGCAAGTGAGAGTGTGAGTTCAAACCCTAGTACTCTCCTCTGCCAAAGATCAAGGAATACTTTAGAAAGGTTGGATTGAAGGGATGAACACAGGAGAGAGAGGAGGGGGGAGGGCGGGAGAGAGAGAGAGATAGAGAGAGAGAGAGAGAGAGAGAGAGAGAGAGAGAGAGAGAGAAGCCATAGGTTTTGAAGTTGCCTTGCTGACAAATTATGTAAACCAATGTTTTTCCAAATATTCAGTCTTGTTGTAAAAGCCCTATTTATTCACTTCCACAAAATTTCAGAACAATGTTTTCAGCATGCTTCATCATGACATCCAATACGTCTAGGAACTGATGGCATATTTTTGTAGATGCAGCTGAAAAGCAAAGCTTTTTTGTTTTTCTTTTCATTTATAGTCTGAATGTTTCTTCTTTTTCTTTCTTTTATTTTACCAGTCCTGGGCTTAAGGTCAGGGCCTGAGCACTGTCCTTAGATTTTTCTCAAGGCTAGAGCTCTACCACTTGAGCCTCAGCACCACTTCTGGTTTTTTTCTATGTATGTGGTACCAAGGAATTGAACCTGGGTCTTTATGCATGCTAGGCAAGCACTCTACCACTAGGCCAAACTCCTGGGCCTGGTTTCCTCTTTTTGAGAAGGGTTTCGGGATGTCACTGTCACTTGAAGGCCCTGTCCAGCCCTTGGTAGACTGGGTACTGAGTGAGAAAAAGGGCAGAGAGGAAGGCATTTGGTTCTGATTGAAGTAAACAGTTCCCACTGTCTTACATCTGTGGAGCTCTTATGTTCCAGTACTCTTGAGATCTTCTCCACCATTTGTGACACCAAATGAAAAGCATATATAACGACCTTCCTTCATAATATTATTCTTTTATTGGGATGATAGAAAAAGCACACACACTAGCAGCAGGCCTTAAACATCATGGCTTAGGTTCTCAGCGTGTGCATAGGTTCAAGAGCAGGAATGAGAAAGTAACTGGAATATCCTCGAGAAGCTCCCATACTTTAAAGGAAGTGAAAGTTGACACTACAGAGAGGAAAATTAAGATCACCCCAGAGTATAATGAACTACATACATTCAACGTGAAAAGAAGAAGTTCTAGAATAGAACTAGCTAGCTTTTACCCCAGAATAAAGAAGACCAACATTGAAGAATTGGATTTTGTTTCTTCTTGCAAAGCTAAGCACTCCCCCTAAAGACCATACTTATCTAGGTCAGTAGTAGAAACAGACTAATCTACTTGGGCCTTCTGAGACCATTAGAAGTAAATCATTTTCATGCCTTCTAGATTAGAAGAATTCTCGTATGTCTGTGAACAATTTAAATTGATCATTTCTTTTTATAGGGGGCTGAGCTTGCAAATTTTTTCCTTTAAAATTGCAGTTATGAAAAAGTGAAAAAAGAGGTTAAATACATTCTTTAAATTGAAGAATGTGTTATTTTTGACTTATAAGAACCCTGCTTTCTTTTAAAATTATGTGGTCATGGGACAGGAGTATAACCTAGTGGTAGAGTGCTTACCTAGCATGCATGAAGCCCTAGATTCGATTCCTTGGAATCGAAAAGGAAAAGCCAGAACTGGTGCTGTGGCTCAAGTTGTAGAGCAACTAGCCTTGAGCACAGAAAGGCTCAGGGACTGTGCCCAGGCCCTGAGTTCAAGCCCAAGGACTGGCAAAAAAAAAACAAAACCCGTGCGCGCGCATGTGTGTGTGTGTGTGTGTGTGTGTGTGTGTGTGTGTGTGTGTGTGTGTGTATTCATAAGAAGATAAGGGAGGGACACTTTATTCCCACTAGAAAAATGAAGTGTAAGCCTTCACACCTCGGGAATAAAAGTCAACACTGAACTTTGAAGAGCTTAGGAGGACAGCATACCTTAAACATGCGTAATGCCACTGATCTCATCAAACCGCTGAGTAAAATACAGAGATATGAGATAGATTACATGTTTTTAACTATAGTTGATTTGATAGAAGGTATAAAAAAGAAAAACTTCAAAGATTGTATGTATTTTGGCTGAAGATCAAATAGATCATGCCCAAGATTATTTGAACTAAAGGTTTATCCTTCCCTCCCCTTCTATTTCCATATTATGTGTGTATACATATATATAATATTACAAATATATATATAGCTAAATTAAGATCATATCCTTTTTTCTTTCATGTCTGGAGTGATTCAGGATATGCCAGAATATCCCAAGCTGCACACACATCTCTCATTTAATACCTATAACTCCATGGACTTCTGAAAATTTTGTCTTATTTTATTTAGAAAGTGTGTGCACTAAGAAGTACTTTGTCGCAAATCTCACTGCTAATAACAGAAGCTTCACACTCCAGTATGCCTCTCTCCCCTTCTGTGGGTGGGGAGGGAATTGGAGTATAGCTATGAAAAGAGTTATCCTGTGATTTAAACCCACCTTGCCTTCTACCTGGAACATGAGGTGATCCCTGGTTCTGTTTTTTATTTTGGGATTTCCAGTGGTATGTAGAGAACTCTCAAAGCTGGTGGAATGTTCAGTTCAACAGCCAGAGGTAACTCCTTCACATCATTTTTATTCTTTATTTTTGCACGATCGAGACTGGAACTCCATACCTGATGCTTTGCTCATTGGATAGCAATGTACAAACTGAATCATTATTCCAGCCTTTTCTTTTTGTGTGTGTGCCCATTGTGGGTCTTTAACTCTGGACCTCGGCACTGTCCTTGGGCCTTCTCAAGGTTAGCACTCTACCACTTGAACCATAACAACATATCCAGCCTTTTCTATATACTTGTTACTGAGGAATCAAACCCAAGGGCTTCCTGCATACTAGGCAAGCATTCTACCACTAGGCCATGCTCCCAGCGCACTTCCAATCTTTTTATTGTCATTAAAAGAAACAAAAGCCATTGTATAATATCCTCCAGCTATTATTAAAGGCCTGAAAGTTGAGTCCTAGGGATTAGGAACCAAACTGAAAAGAGTCCTCACCCTGGAGCCTCCATGATGGTCTGGCCTTGTCTGCAATCCCTACTAAAGACTACTTAGGAGCCTGTGTCTCTGGGGTCACCTCTTAACCTCCATGTCCAGGTCTCTTCCCCCTCCCTTCTTCCCTCCTTTCCCACTCTCTTTCCTTCCCCCTTCCCTTCCCTCCTCCCCTCATAACCTTTTTTTTTGCTCTGATAGGTCTCACTTCCAGAATGCTGTTTCCTCATATTATCACCACTGCTTTGCTCCCTGAAGAAAGACCCTCCACAGCCATCCAGTCAAAACCTAGCCTCTGCCATCCACATCCAGATCCCTTTCTCCTCTTTGATTGTTTATTTGGTTTCTGGTTTGGTTTGTTTTCTTATAAGTGGCAGGTGACATTCTATGTTTTCCTTTTTGGCAGCATGAAAAGATTGTGAAAAGCTCAGACCTAGGTAATTAATGTATGCTCCGCCTCACACCACCTCCATATCTGTAGAGAGAGCGCATGCTTGCCGTGTCTCCCTTTACAAATGCCGAGACTATAACATGTGCTCAATAACTGTAGTCGTCTGGAAGTCAAACAGATCTCTTGAAACTGTTTTTCCTAGCAACCATTTTCAACCAGAGAAATTATGCTCAGTTTGTTTGTTTGTTTAATAGATCCTCCCTCCTGCAGAATGTAAGCTGCCTTGATTCACAGCTTGTTTTCTGATATGTGGTTGGTATTGCAGTTCATCTATCTACCAGGTGCTACTTGGAAACTCGATCACTGAGTAGCAAAAAGAAGGGTCTTGAGCCCAGTACTGGTGCTTCACACCTTTTAGACTAGCTACACACAGAAGGCTAAGATCTAAGGAATCTGGTTTGAAGCCACTTGGGCAGAAAAAAAACATCTTAATTAACTGAAGCAGAAGTAAAGCAGTGGCTGTAGTGGTAGTGCACCATCGTTGAACCCAAAAAACCAAGCGAGAACTAGAGGTCCTTGCTCAATCACAGTGCACAGTACACACACACACACACACACACACACACACACACACACACACACACACACACACCAGAAGGAAGAGAAGGAAGCAAGCAAGGAAGGAAGAAAGGGAGGGAGGGAGGGAGGAAGGAAGGAAGGAAGGAAGGGAGGGAGAGAAGGCAAGCTTCCAAAAAATATGACCTCTCTCAATTCACTTTACCTTTCATTACACAAACAGAATTAGGAAAAGACAACAATGAAATGAAAGGACATGTGCACACTCAGTCCTGTCCAGCTCCACACATGCTTTTATCCGCAGATATTCTTAACTCAAAATGAGGTCAGCAGGAATGCAGTCAGGGACTTCCAGAATTGGTTGAGTTTTCATATCTACTTCATTGGTATATCTTCTTATACCTTCTTAGTTATTTTTGAATCATAAGGTTTAATGAGAATTTAAAAAGCAAGTTGAAAGAGAAATTTTCTTTCATGAAAGATTATGGAGATGTAAGTTGTTATACAGCCTAATGTCATAACTTTCCAAATTATTAAAAATAATGTTTAGGAAATTCTTAAGAACTTCCTGGCATTTGTATGAATTTATGATTATTCTTTGAAAAAAAAATGAGTTCTGATTTTTTGATTTTTGGTTACTCTTCAGAAAAGGTTATGCAAATTTTCTGACAGAAAAAAAGCCTTTAATGAACTGAATACTTCCTCTATTCAGATCTCCGGGGAACAGGGGGAATATATATGTTTTTTCCCTGATCCTAGGCCTTGAACTCAGGGTCAAGACACTGACCATGGACTTCTTTGGCTCAAGGCTGGCTAGTATTCTACTACTTGAGCTACAGTAACTCCTCCAGCATTTTCCATGATTGGTTGGAAAAAAGAGACCCCCCCATAGACTATCATTGAACTGAGATCCTCAGATGTCTGCCTCCTGAGTAGCTAGGATTACAGATATCAGCCATTGGAAAATATTTTTTCTACGATTGTTTTTATTACCACATTAACTGCCTGACTAAAATATGGCATCTCTCAGTGCCATATTTTTTTCTTCCTGGCAGAGTAAGTTTAAAATGTCAAACACAGTCTCTTAAACACCTTAAAATGCTTCCCATTATATAAAGATTCATTTGTTTATAATCTAGTGTAGGGTATATAAAGTGAATTTTATATTACAAATCATATGTGAACCACTTAATGACACTTGTACATGACTTTACCTGAACAGCTTCCATCTGCATTGAGAACTTTATGAACGCAGAGTTTACTGCACCTTCTCCTGCTCCAGTCCTTATCTACAACCTCCACCAAAGTTAGCCTTTACTTAGGTTTCCATATGATAAGAATCACACCCTGTATATTCTTGCGCTGCCAGTGTCTTATCCTCAGCATCAGGCTTTCCAAGATGCCCATGTTGTATATGGTGTATTTCTGTAATGAGATTCTGTAATGAGTAACTCTTCTTTGTGTGGAAATCAACTGTAGTTTATTTAGTCATTCTCTGTTTCTGGACATTCCCTTCACCTTTGAATTGGGTTGTTCATTAATTCATTTAAATGCATAAGCTGGTGAAATTTGGCTCTGATTTATAGGCTATCTCAGTCATCATTTCCACCTTTCAGATGAGAGGTCTGGGAGAAAAAAATAACAATGAGACTTTAGTCTGACCCACTGAAATTCATATAAACCTTCCTTTGGCCCTTTTGTGTATTTCTCCATTACTAGTTAAGAAAGGTGTTTCCTCTCTCCTTGTAAATATGCTGTGGGAGTCAGTGTTAATGGGGAAGTTGGGCTGTGAAATTAGCCAATACTGCAATCCACAAATAGTAATTAAAAAATGCCAGGTGCCAAGGGCTCACACCTAAGTATCTCGATCATCGAAAGGCTGAGATATGAGGATCATGGGGGGTTTGAAGCCAAGCCAAGAAGAAAATAAATCATCATGGAAACTCTTATCTCCATTTAATTACCAGAAATAAATAGAATTGTGGCTTAAGTGGTAAAGCACAAGCCTTGAGGGAAAGAACAAAAACAACAACAACAAAAAAAAAAACTCCAGGGACAGTTTCTAGGCTCTTACTTCAAGTCCTAGGATGCACATGAAAGAAAAGGGAGGGAGGTAGGGAAGGAAGGAGGGAGGGAGAGAGAGAAATATTGGAGGAAGGAAGGAAGGAAGGAAGGAAGGAAGGAAGGAAGGAAGGAAGGAGATGGAAATGTGGAATCTGATGACAAGCTCTGACAAGTGCATACAGTGATTTTTTTTAGGAAGAGGAAGTAGTACACTATGCCAGGAAAGAGGGAAGAATAAGTAGTTCCAAAGTGAATAGTGTACTCAGAGTAAAAGGAGACTATGGACAGTGACTAGTAGAGAGCCAAATATGGATGTCTGCCATTCAAGCTTGTCTTTGCTTTTCTTCCTGAGTTTTCTCTACTCTTTCCCCTTCCTTTCACAGGTATTTTTCCCTCAATCTCTATATTACTGTGTCCCTATTTTTAAAAATTCAAGAACACTCCTGTCCCATTCTCTTCAGAGAACATACTTGAAGGAATCGATCTAAAATTGAGCATTAGAACTCACCCACACTGAATCACAGGGAACTTATTTCCTCTCCCTGGATGGTGAAAGAGGATAGAGTATGTTCAAATGCTTTTAATTTGTCATACAAACAAAATGGTAAAAGAAGGTGCTTTTTGTTCAAATGTCAGATGACATTAAGAAGAAAAAAGAATGTTTTGATGGAGTGAGGATAATTTACCAGTCATCTTAAAATAAAATTGGTCTCCACATGTTCAACCCTCATGACCCTGACCAAAAGAACAGGGCAAGTTAACATCCGTGACAATTGAAGCAGATAAACTAAACAATCGCTCATGGTTTATATACAGAATACTCTGTTGAGGTTGATCCTCGGCTAGTGGCACTAGCTTGGGAGAGTCCAAAATATTTAGGAAGTGGGCTTTGTTGGAGGAATGAAGCCACTGGGGACATACCAATGTAGATCATATCCTAGTCTCTCTCTACATCTGCTTCCTGTCCACCATGAGGAGAATAGCTCTCCTCTGGTACATGTTCTGCAGCCATGATGTTCTGCTGAGGTACATGGGACCAAGAAACATGGCCCCCCGGAGTCAAAATAAATCCTTCTTCATTAAAACTTTATGTCGAGTTTTTAGGTGATTGCAATGCAAAAGTAAACTAATACAATCTTTAAGGCTCTGCAGGAAAGAAAAATAGCTACAGCTACACCAGAATCCTTTGGATGAGATAAAATGTCTGCACTCTTACCTAGCATGCTTATTCAAGGTAGCTCAAGATCATCTTTTTGAGTATAACAGTAGTTCAGAGAGATGTTTAGTCTCATCCACTGTGTGTTTCTATGTGTCAATAAGAAAACTCATTTTAATTTTTGCAAAATGATAAGATTAGACAGTAATATAAAGCTTCAGTATTCCATACAAGTGTTTGATTGTACACACCCATAATTACATAAAAATCAGTGTGCTCCTTAATATACATTTAAACTTTTAACTTCTTTGGATTTCCAAATAAGTAACAGATGATAATATGTGTTAATATTTTGGAAATGTGAACTACTACATATCTATACATGTAAGCTGTACATCTATCAAGATATGTTTATTGAGTGCCAGGCTTGCAGTAGAAATAGCCTTGGAAAACGTATTTCCTACTCCTCTTCTTTTAGGCCTCTGCTGTTAAATGTTAAATTTGTAAATGCTGTCTTTCTGTTCAAGATTTTAGAAAGACCACAGCCAAAACAAGAAAGAAAGAAGAAAATGGTAGTAGAGAGGATTCATGATTTCACAATCATCCTTAACACTCAATCCCAAGAACTTCATTGTTCAGAATACCTCTACTGTTGTCAGTTTCTAACTTGAAGCATGTACATCTCATTTATTCAAATATGTAAGATAAAAATCATGGCAGCAAAATACTTTTTAAAAAAAGTAACTCACTTTTGATCACCAAAAATTACATAGCTAAAAAGATCATTAATAAGATATCTGCCAAAAATCCGTTTGAAATTCTGTCCTTTCACATCAGTGATATTCCTTCTTGTTTTTCCTTTTCAGTAATTCACACAGTAAATAGAGATTGAAAATCCACAGTAACAAAAGGGAAAGGGCTGATTAAGTTACAAACGGAAATTCCTACAAGTCCTTGCTGCTAAGAGCTGCTAAGAAATGTAGACTATATCCAGTTATGGTGGTATACACTTACAACTCCATCTCTTTAGTATGACGAAGAGAATGAAGCCAGTGTAGGCAAAGTTATCAAGCCTAATCTCAAAAGCACATCCCATAATCAAAAGATTCAGAAGCATGGCTCAAATGGTAGAGTGCTTCCCTACCCAGCACTAAGCCCTGAGTTCACTCACTCCCCAAATATACAAAACAGAAGAAAAGGAGAAAAGGGATGAAGGAAGGGAGGAGAGGAGAGCAGACGAGAGGAGAGGAGAGAAAAGGAGAAGAGGGGAGAGGCGAGGCGAAAGGGGGAAGAGGGAAAAGGGAAAGAGGGAGGAACAATGAAGGACTAAAACTGCACATAGAGACAGAAAACAACACAGCTCACAAAGTCTCCAAGATGAAACTAAATCTCTTTAATTTTGTGCAAAAATAGTTCATGGAAATAATTTTAGGTCACATGCTTAGGGATCATCTTAACACATGCTACCCCATGATGAACCTTAAAGGCATTAAACTAAACAGAATAAACCAGATTTATAAAAATGTATATGACTCCACTAAGCCTAACAAAATCCATAGAGACCAAAAGTAGAGCAGTGGTGACAAGTGGGTACAGAGAAAGAGGGAAATGGAGAATTACTTTAGTTTTGTTTAGTTTTGATTTGTTTGCCAGTCTTGGAATTTGACCTCAGGGCTTGGACACTATTATTCACCACTTTTTCTCAAGGTTAGCACTCTGCCACTTGAGTCACAGTGCTGCTTCTGGCTTTTTCTGTGTATGTGGTACCAAGAAATGGAACCCAAGGCTTCGTATGCTCTACGACTAGACCATACTCCCAACCCCAGAGAATTATTTTCTAATGGCCATGATTTCAGGATGAGATGGTAGAAAAGTTTAAACATAGGTGATGTGATGACACAATAATCTAAATACAGTTAGTTCCTTTGAATGCTACAATTCTAAATGCTATAAGTGTCTTAATACAATTTAGGGGAGGAATGTCTGAATAGAAATGGAAAATGATTGATTGATTTCTTTTTTTTTTTTTGCCAGTCCTGGGCCTTGAGCTCTGTCCGTGGGCTTTCTCAAGGCTAGAACTCTATCACTTGAGCCACAGTACTACTTCTGGCTTTCTTTCTATGTATGTGGTACCAAGGAATCAAACTCAGCTCTTCATGCATGCTAGGCAAGCACTCTACCACTAAGCCAAACTCCCGGCGAAAATGAGTGATTTCTATGTGTATGTGCTCTAACTTTTTCTGTCATAAACTGGGAATGGTTACATCTCTCGCAGGGAGGTTAAAAACACATAAACCCCACTTCGCCCCTTGTGCAAATGTACACTGGGAAGAACTGATGTCTTTGGTCACTTCTCTTCCTCTTCAGAATGCTATCAACACGGGAATCAATTTATAAGGGGAAGACTAAATTTACCTCAGATCTTTTTTCACCCTGAGAGGTTGTTTCTACACAAAACAAATCATTTTGAAGAAAATACAATTCTATGCAACTTCTATCTGTGGGATTTTATTCACAGGAACAAGTCTGAATCTCAGATATATAATCTAGAGTCCACTGAGCATTCACTATGATGTAGAATCAAGCAAGGAAAGCTAAAATTTGACTTTTTATGGTATATAAAAACTTCTGCCTCCTCCAGGGTGGTCAAAGAGGCCATGTCTGAAGCAGGTGCTTCTATTCTGCCAAAGGAAAGGGTGGAGTCAACAGAACTGGCACTAGATCCTGTCAAGTGGCCTTTTGAGGAGCCACAGTTAGGGGATTGTCATTGGCTGGTGTCCATAGCACAGGCTCGCTCTCAGAAACCATATTTTTTAGAGCTGACGCTCTTCAGATAGGTATCCTGTAGCCTCGAGCATGTCAAGTACAGATTACTCAGGAAAGGTAATACATCCGCTACTTAACATTCTAGTTGAGACTGAAGACAGAAGTACCCAATCTTTAAATACATCAAGCTTACATTCACCTAGCCCAAAAGGATGCATATCAGTTGATGCAAATGATAACTTCATAGTTTAAAATGTTTGCTTACTTATGGGAGATAAGATATAAGTTTGGGGTATCAAGGAGTGATAAGTAATGCACCTACTACCTGACAAATGTAACCGTAAAACCTCTCTATACATCATTCCAACAAGAAAAATTTTTTAAATGTAAGTTTGGGGAGAAGTTAATACTTCCAGAGGAAATAATAGAACCTTCACAGTTTTGCTGTTATTATTTTTTTAGAGGGGGGCGATGAGATGCATGAACTCAAGGTCAGGCACTGTCCCTTAGCTTTATCCCTCAAGGCTGGCACACTACCTCTTGAGCCACACGTCCTTTAACTCTTGGTAGTTAATTGGGCCTAAGAGCCATATAGATTTACCTACTCAGGCTGGATTTGAACTGAGATCCTCAGATTCCAGCTTCCTGCACATGTAGGAGCCACTGACATGCAGTATATCACAGTTTTTAAGATGATAAAGCTTAAACAACTTACAAGAGCTAAATTAGCATAACGGTTGTCACCCTGGGAACAATTGAAATGCAGCCGTGATTACAATGACAAACCAGAATGTTTCATTTTTTTTTTCTTCTTTTTAAATACCAGAGCAGAATACAAAGCAGAGAAACTTCCTTCCCATTCCTTTGAGGTTGACCATGAAGATGCTGATAAGGATGAAGTAAGTGGGTTGTTGAGTGCAAAATGTTTAAACATGAGGCTCCTCGGCTCCTGTCTTGAGCTCTTTCCACTCTTCCCAGTTCCTCCTCAGCAGCAAGGCCCTATTCAGTTGGGGCTTTTAAGCAAAGTTAATCCTGTTTGTTGTGACATTGAACATGATTATTGCAGATGAGTCAGAGGCAAGGAAGGATTTTAAGCGTAGAGTGTAGACTCTGCGATGTGTGGTATTGACGGTTCTACTGATGATGCCTTTTGCACAGGATACCACTTCCCACTCATCCTCTAAGGGAGGTGGCGGAGCTGGAGGAACGGGCGTGTTCAAGTCTGGCTGGCTCTACAAGGGGAATTTTAACAGCACAGTGAACAATACCGTCACTGTCCGGGTAAGGACACCTCAAGACTAATCATCTTCCCCGAGTCTTTCTTCCTGTCACAGCACAAAGAAGAGTCATTTGTATTGAGCATATGTCGTAGTTTATTTGTGAAGAACTATGAATGTTCTTTCCCCTGAACAATGCCTTGCTAAAGGAATTAGCAGAATATTAATATTCCTGAGTAACCAGCATACTGCAATTTGAACATCTCCCTTCTATTGTCTTTTCCTTTATTGTAGTCATTCAAAAAGCGCTATTTCCAGCTGACTCAGTTACCAGACAACTCCTACATTATGAACTTTTACAAAGATGAAAAAATATCCAAAGAACCAAAAGGCTGCATCTTTTTGGATTCCTGCACAGGTGTGGTGCAGGTGAGTGCAAATCCTTTTTCCCCTGGACTTTTTCCATTTCAAAGTGCATTCAGCAAATATTTATGAGCAATCTTCATAATTCAAGGAGTATTATAGATTGTGGGAACTCAGCAAAGAACATGCACCCCTGATATATTTATTGAAGAAAGAAAACGACCACTGTGTGTTTACTATGTACAAATCCACTAAGCTATGGAAATTCAGAAAGGTTTTGTGCACTTCACATAGTTCAAGGTTTGCACTTTATAAATGTGGTCTTCATAACTAGGTAATAAGAAGGTGTAATGTCACAGTGGACATACCTATCACCTTTCTTCTAAGAGAGGGTCTTTTGCAAAGAGGAGTTTTATCTTGATTCCTGAAAGTTTCATATCACAAATGGACATAGTACTTTTAATAGCCAATGCTGTTCTGGAAGTTCTTCATAGTTTAACAGTTATCCTAACTGCTGAGGCAAAGGGAAGCAGAAACATTCCACATTCCTCATCCTCTGCATAGTCATTGGACACATGTGCTTCCATTCAAAATAGTTATTCTTTTGATACTGATGGCACTCCTTTGTTGTTTCTTATTGTGTACATACTGAAGCAAGGAGCAATCTCATCATATTTCACAAAACTCTGGCTCCTTGAAGGTAAGTAACTTGTTTCAGCCACAAGAGTTGTCTGTATTTGCTATGATCAACAAGCCTTGGGGGCTCAACAGTTTGTTATGTCCTATCTGGGTTGACATCTTGAACTTATTATTGGGGGCCCTTCGATACATGCATGAAAAACTGAGTTCTCTCCATTCTCCTAGTCCTATTTCTGGGCAGTTCATCTGTTAAAATCTGAGATGCCTCCAGAAAGTAATAAGGCTGAACTTTAAAAGGAAAGGATTAATTATGTGTTGTTGAGTAGTCTGCTAGAAGCAAAAGCTAATTGCTTTTTAATGCAGACTCTAGCTCTGCATATGGAAAAGGGCAATAAAGATCTTAGTGGAGAGTTAAGATAGTTGCCTGTTGCTGATCACAAGGAGAAGTAAGTCAGTGTTTGGCAGTAGTTTTGAGAACAATAACTGCATGTTGTAGACATTAGGCTGAAATTTTAAAATATTTTCTTTCCCAGGTGTACTTGAAAAGTGTGCTCTGGAAAGCAAGTGGACATTTTAAAAATAAAAGTGTCATTGCATTTTTTTGTGTTGTATTAAGTTTACAGACATATAGTCTATTATATGTAATATCATTCCTCCTCTAAAGGTCATAGAACTCAGTGTTGTACCCACAACTTAGGTCTTTCATCTGCCTTTCCACTGCAGGCATCTCTTCTCCATCACATCGTATCTAGACTGTGTTATTTTCCCTGTGTTAAAAAGCGTCCTGTTAGGGGAAGCACAAGCTTACAAGGTAGCCATGTAGGTCAGTGTGAAAGCCATAGTTTGACCAGTAGCTACGTGAAGGCACTGATCTCAGATCTCATCCATAAAGTCAAAATAAATGTGAACACATTTCCAAAATATCTGGGGGATACAATGCTTTCCACCTTTCTTTTCTAGTGGTTACATTATTCACAAAGTCTACAACTTTGGAGGAAACACATTCCAATGAGTGAAAGCCTCTTAGTAAACATTGATTTATCTTGCTGAAATTTCTACCTAACGATGTTGACTAGTCAATTTCTTTATTTGTTCATCAATTAAGGCATCTATTCAACAGATTTATTTAGTGTCTGTGATATGCTAGGAGTACTGCTTATGCACAGGGCATTCAATTCCCCGTTAAGTCACACTCAGGGAGGATCATGATAACCACAAGCTCACTTTTGCTCAGTATCATAAGAGCAATAATGGATATACGAATGGAAGAATCCATGGGATGTTCTAGAAGTATAAGACAGTGAACTCTTCTAGGTCAGGCTGCAAGTCTTCACAGCAAAGCTGGGTCTATAGGATTAACCAAGACGGATTTTTGCCCAGATGTCTTTAAAAGAAGGTTCCAATAAATAGCTCTACATTTATGTTCCTAGTTATGTTCATTTATCACCTTATGTGTGGGTTCCAGTTTTTATAGTATAACAGCTTTTTGGGCTTATAAATGTTTATAGCTGGCAAGATTTCAAGTGAGAGATAGTGGAAGGCTTAATCATGGCATTAGGACATTCTCAGCACACACTGTGCCCAGGGATGAGTCATAGACACACAAAAGCACAGAACAAATGAATAACCAGAATGAATCAGATCTCTTTAGTCAGGAATCATTGCAAGTCTCCCTTGAATTAAACAAGAAGAAGGAGGAGGAGGAGGAGGAGGAGGAGGAGGAGGAGGAGGAGGAGAAGGAGGAGGAAGGGGGAACAAGAGGGGGAGGGGGAGGAGAGGGGGAGGGGGAAGAGAAGGGGAGGGGGAGGAGAGGGGGGGAGAGGGGGAGGGGAAGGGGAGGAAATCTTTCTTTGGATAGTCTTAGGGAGTTCAAGGGAGTTCAAGTTCATAGCAATCGTAAATAAATATACCATTTTAGTTTGCTTTCTTCAGACTCATTGTATTTTCCCAATAACAATTTGAATTATTTTTTTTTGCCAGTCCTGGGGCTTGTACTCAGGGCCTCAGTACTGTCCTGGGGCTTTTTCTTCAAGGGTAGCACTCTGCCACTTGAGCCACAGCACCATTTCTGGCTTTTTCTATGTATGTGGTACTGAGGAACTGAACCTAGGTCTTCATGCATGCTAGGCAAGCACTCTACCACTAGGCCAAACTCCTGGCCCAATTCTTTAACTATATGTTACAAGGGGGACCTGAAGCAGAGAGAAACCCCAGCTTCACTTTCTCAAAGATGTTGTGATTTCTGATTAGCTTGGATTGTTAATAATAATAATAATATACAAAAACCCTAATTCCGGCTTTCTACTTCTTTTTGGAATATTATCAAACAGAATTAGACCTAGCTTGCAGCCTGGCAGGCTCCATCTAGAGCAGATTCCTCTTAATTTCACCACTTCAGTTTTTGCCCTGAGACTAAGGAATATTTACCTCTGTGTGACCTCTTGTTCCTTCAGAGTTTTAATTTATTCGTTCATTTATTTGTCCATTCCTTTACTCATCCATCCATGCTTGCATATCAAATCCTTGTCCTGAAGAACAGAACAAATGGCCCCCAGATCTCATCCATACACAGTCTCTGCCTCTATAATAATAATGGTTTATTTTTAGGTGTTGAATCTGCCACCTTGTAGCTATTGGGTCCATTAAAAGGACCTCATGAGTCTAATCAGAAGCTAAAAATTGGAGGTCCAGTGTGAACTGGGCCCAGATGTGAGATACAGGCTGACCTTGCATTGCTCCTTCCTAAAGAGAGTCACCCAAGGGAAGGAGCAGTGAAACATTGAAAGAAAATGAATCTAAAAACCATGGCTGAAGTTTTCTGGCTCCATAACAACTAGAATAATACTTGAAACTTTCTTTGTCTAATGAATCATCTGACAACAGTTGATATATGTATTACTATTCTCCATGTTTATTAAAATAAAATGCAGACAGATAACATGGTTTTAGTAATTCACAAAGATAATAAACAAAAAAATTAGATTTGAGATAGAGAAATGTCTGGAAGTACAAAAAGATACCTGCAGAGATGTGCCCTTTATCGCAGACAAGGTGACCCTGGCCGTATAAATTTACATTTATCCTACATAAGTTATGTGAACATAAACACTACCATGTGTATGGCAATGAGCATTAGAAACAGCATTCATGTGAGCAAGTATACATTGGGAAAGCTAGTACATGCACAACACTGTGGAAAAGCCAAATATGAAGATAGGTTAACTCCTGTCTTAAAAGAGTTCCCATTCTATGGAAAGGATACCCAGGCTAAAATAACAACCAAAAAAGCTGTGTGTGCAAATGAGAGATGAGTGGCATATTTCAAAGAGTAAGTCCTGATAAACCATGCAAGAATAAGATTATGTTTACCATTGCCTGATGCCATATTTATTACAGTACATTATTTATTTTATATTAGTTACATTATTGTATTCTACACATACCATTTACATAGGTTATGACCCTTTATGGAATTAAAATGTAAATTGAACCATGGAAAGCTTTTCTTTTATTCCTGCAAAAAAATTAAATGATGCTAGCAGAATCATAGACATAATAGAATATTTTGTCTGGGTGACTTTGGTGTTCAGTCTCCTGGATTATTAGTTTTCTTGGAGTGTGTATAATTTGAGATGTTTCCAGATGAGCAGAACATTGTAGAAGCATATCTGTTTGCTACAGTACATTAAATTCTTTATAGAACAGGAGAACATTTTCAGTTTTCGCTTATTTATGGAATCACACAGATGGCCTTGGTAATCACAGAAATAACCTTGGTGAGCTTCATTGACCAGAGTAGTAACATGGTCTTCAAAGAACTCACATTTAAGGAAAAATATGAAGGAAAATGTGAAGAAAATGTAATCATTCATGATTAGTCCTTGTTTACCATTCCAGCAACATCCCCTTGCTTTTCTACTGCCACTTTTTCTTTCTTTTTTTGTTGTTCCCTATGCTATGATCATTGGGATTACAAAGACTGAGACAGAAAAGCTCTCATGCATCCTAATCACTACCAGCATAAGCTTTTCAACACTGAAAGTGATTCATTTTCTCTAGAAGAAATGGAAAATACTTCAGCTTGGAGAATTGCAAGTCAGATATCTATTTCATCTCTAAATGTCCTGTTTTGAGAAACAAGAGCTTCTTATACACTGCTCAAGGTTTTAGAAGTATTTTAATAATGCCCTCAAAGTTGGAAATCATGTTTAAATCATCTGAAGTACACAATACAATTCAGAAAATCAATTTTTATTTACATACCAGAGTGGTTCATTTCTACTTGGCATCTGTCTTTGAGACCAAGTTGCATCTTGACCTATTTTTAATGTCAGCCCATTGGAAACAAATTGCAGAACTTTCCATCTGCTTCTCCACATTATTTACAACCTCAGATTAGTTGAATATAGTCCTTCATATTTATTCTGAAGACAACACTAACGGTTCGCTTTCATTATGCTGCACTAAGATGCTTGGCAATATCCTAGTAGGTCCATTTCTGGTTGTCTTTTGAGTATCTACTTCTATTCCTATTGTTTTGTGAAGAACTAGCACCTTAATATAAATCCCTTAGACTCAGTCTATCAGTGAGTGTCATGGGCAATTTTATAGACTACCATCATCAGTATCTTCCAAAATGAAATATGAGAGTATATACAGAGGGAATCTGCCCCACTCTTCCTGAGAGGTGGGTACCTAGTTATTTTCCTTTTAAAACTAGCTGCCTACATACTCTCTTTGCACAGTAAGTAACAGGCTACCCTTTTTGTTTCCCCTCACCTCTATTTTCACTGAAGCCAAAATGATCTGTTCAAAGTGCAAATCTGACTTTCCCCTTAGCTTTATCCCAGTCATTCTTTCTTATGCTCTCAGAGGCCAATGTTCTCATTTAAATATGCATATACAGTGTAAGTACATTTATTTTCCAATTTTTATTTGTGGGATTCTTTGGATAATGCCTGTCTCCCTTATTCTGTGAGGGTAGAAATTGAATGTATTTCTGCCCACTACAAAGCACTAACTTGGCAGGCCCCTCTTTAATGGGTGACAGACCCCTCTTTTATGGGTGAGTACAATCACCAGAGTAAGCATTGGGGATAAATGTTATCTTCTGCCAATATCATACTTGTGAACTCTATGAATGAGTCATTATAAAGCAAAGAAACAGCAGCTAATACTAGAAAATTCTTGGAAGTCTCTACACTGTGATGTTTGGCCTATGATGTTTCACAGCAAAAATTATAATCAACTTTTCCACTGACTAATTTTTCATTCTGCTTCACTTTCTGATATTTTTCCTTTTTTTCCTTTTTGCCATGCATACATACAACCTCTTTCCCTTCCCCCATCCCCTGCCACCCTTGCCCTTTTAAATCTTTAAATGGTCTACTCCTTTCTACAGATTTCAACTTAAACCTTCACCTGTGGGAAAGGCCTACCTGACCACTAAAGTATCCGCTTATGCCATCAATCCTTTTAATCCAACACAGGGCCAAGAATTTCTATTTTTCAATTATGTGTTTGACCATGCTTTTGACCATATATTTATCCACTTTTCCCTATTAGAAAAACATACTCTCTTACACTCAAAAGTATGACTATTTTCAATCTTGTTGATTAGATCTTCTGTATATTAGTTCTATTATGAGATCCAATAGTGAACAAAACTGGCCCAAGCCTCAGGGACAGATGTGAAGGAGACATGTATTTATCAAAGCAAACAAAGAAAAGTGAATAGTGTATAATTCCATATCATATTACATGTTCTGAGGATAAGAACCTATGTCCTCATGTTCTAGGCTAGGGATTAACAAAGATTTTTTTCAGCTGTGGTTTGAAGAATAAATACAAGTGTATAAGGTCTGTAACCTCTATGCTTGGGAGAATATGCAGAGAATGAAGGGCACCCATTTTAGGGTTGTGGCAGCAAGAAAGATGACAGGGAACTAGAGCAAGAGCTCTTGGGTTGGTTACCAAATGCGAGGAAGAAAAGTCACATGAGAAGAATCTAAAGGTTGTTAGAGAAGCCAGAGCTACAGCTGATATTGGGATAGTATTGCATCTGAATGCCCTTTCAAGCCACAGAACAAAATGAGAAAGAAAGGAGTCTAAGATAGAGACAGAATTATTGTCAGAAGGCCTCAAGTGAAGGAAGGAAAAGCCACTAGTGGAGACAGAAAAGTGGTAAAATCAATTGATGGGGGGAAAAAACCACTAGAATAGACGATGGTAATTCAGGCTAGGGAGATAAAAGCTTCAAGAAGCTTGCCCCCCATATTCATTCTGAGGAAACAGAGAAGGAAATATCCTTTGGATACTAAAACAGCAGAGAGCCTAGTAGTGCTATGGACAGGTACTGCCTCTGGAGCAACAGGTCTCAGAAGCCTGACTGTAGAGAACCACGGGCTGAACGATAGGTGAGAAGAGGAAGGCACAGTCTCTAACCAATTATTTGAAAAACACTGGAATATACTCACATTTCTGCCTGAAGATGAACTTTGTAAGCCAGTACACCCATCTAATCAACAAAATGCCGACATAAAGTATTTCTTAGGGCAAACTGTTGAAAGAAACCAAACACCATGATTTCTTCTTGTGTAAAATTTTGTCCTCTTCTGGAAAGTTTCCTTTATTCTTTATGTTGCCTGTTTATTTGACTTCCTACAATCCCAATCCCACATAAAATGTCTCTTATTCGCTGAGATTTACCGTTGGTTTTCCTTCCTTTCTTTTTGTTTTTGCTATGCCACAGAATAACAGATTAAGAAAGTACGCCTTTGAATTGAAAATGAATGACCTGACTTACTTTGTGCTGGCAGCTGAGACAGAGTCAGACATGGACGAGTGGATCCACACCCTGAATCGTATCCTGCAGATCAGTCCTGAAGGGCCTCTCCAGGGGAGAAGAAGCACAGAGCTGGCGGATCTGGGGCTGGGTGAGAGTTCAGGGAGCCACTGGGGCTTTTCCATGTGTGACCTATGCTTTTGGTTCATTGAAGCTGCAGGAATTGTACTCACTGATGTGCACAGCTCACACATCCTTGACCAGTGCTTTCAGTGAAGAATAGTGGATTAGTGTGACTTTGGTATGATTGTGAGTTAACAGAGTATGATACAAGATTGCGATTCTGAAAATGATGTTGGACATCTCCAACATGTAGCCACCTTTAATGGGAAGTAAGTTACCTTACAGTGATAGTGTGTGGACTTTTGCCTTTAATTACATTTCTTTTATCTTTGTCTTGATTTGACCTATTTCATTTTATTTTTTAAACAGAGTGGTACTGTCTTAATTCTTCTACTTTTAAAAATTATCTACAGGTACTTGCACAAAGGGCTTTAATTTGCTCTGTCAGTTTATGAATATAATGCATCTCAATCAGTATCATCCCTTTCATCATTCTCACCTCTCTCAATCCCACCATTCCCTCAGTTTTCATAGTTTGAGTGTCATATACATATATCGACTATTTTGACTGCATTCTCCCACCCTTCTCTTCATTCATCTATCTCCCTCCCCTGGGACTCACTCCTCCCCCTGAGTCATTACATTTAATGAATGGATCATAGACTATAAAGGAGAATTCACATTGCTTCCTCTTAGTTACAAAGGTGCCTTACACTTGTTCTTTTGGGTCATCTTGAGACCTGCTTCTTTGTGAAGGTTTCTGGAGTATATATGATATATGTAGAGATTTTCTTTTTTTTTTGCCAGTCCTGGGCTTGAGCTCAGGGCCTGAGCACTGTCCTTGGACTTTCTCAAGGCTAGGGCTCTACCACTTGAGCCTCAGCACCACTTCTGGCTTTTATCTATGTATGTGGTACCGAGGAATCGAACCCGGGTCTTCATGCATGATAGGCAAGCACTTTAACCACTAGGCCAAACTCCCGGCCCCTGTAGAGATTTTCTTAAGATTATTTTATAAAGATTGTTTTTCAGCCTGACACCAGTGGCTCATGCCTGTAATCCTAGCTACTCAGGAGGCCGAGATCTGAGGATCATGGTTCAAAGCCAGCCCAGGCACAAAAGTCCATGAGAGTCTAATCTCCACTTAACCACTAGAAAACAGGAAGTGGCACTATGGCTCAAGTGGTACAGTTCTAGCCTTGAGCTGAAGAGCTCAGGGACAGCACCCAGTCCCAGAGTTCAAGCCCAATAACTGGGGGGGAAAAAAAAGGTTGTTTTTCTATTCAGTTGCCTCCTGAGATTCTAGTTCATTCCAGCAAAGAAAATGGGGCAAGAAAAAGGGAAGGAAGGGCGATAGGCTTCCATCCCATTCACTGCTCTGTGAAGGCCAAGTTCTCTGGCCACAGAATCCAGCACCACTGCCAAGGGAAAAGCTACTTCAGACATTTTTCACATGGCACTCCATGGCAGGGTGCAGCATTAGGAACCCCAGTATACTGACGTTGTAGTGTTCTAAGGACTGTGTGCTGCAAAGTAGGATAACAAGGAAGAAAACTGTTGTGGATTCTGATATGACTATTTGCCATGGCCAGCATTTCTCATTCATCTATTATTTACTAAGCAATAATCACCTAGCACATGAATCTTTTCACGGTCCTACAAAGTTTTAGTCAATGAAGCTAGATAATAGGTTTGGAACAGACATTGTGACAGTTATCACACATATTTATATATTTTTGAGAGCTCTACTATGTGTGATTGAACAGAGTCAAGACAACTCTTAAGTGTATGTGTAGTGTGGTAAGGAGGCAATGCTCTTGTCACCGTGAGATGATATCATGGTAAAGATCAAATGCTTTCCAAGAGGTGTTATTTCCCTAGGAGAGAGAACAAGAAGGTTTAGTATCAATGTTCTGAGCTCTTGAGTCTACCCTATTTGATATTCTCAGAGGCTAGAAAAGTCTCTGAACAAATCTGGGCAGAGTGAAGCATGCTTGTGATTCTACCTACTTGGGAGGCAAAGGTCGGGAGTATCACAGTTTGAAGCCGGCCTGGGCAAAAACATGAGGGAGTTCCTCATCTCAACCAATAAGCCAGAATCTGTAATCTCAGCTGGGCAGGAGGCAGAGGCGGGAGAGCAATCTGAGGCTACCCCAGGCAAAAATTAGACTTTGAAACAACTTGGCTTAATTAGAAGAATACTTGTCTAGCAAGCTTGAGTCACTGTGTTCAAATCCCAGTACTACAAAACACAGCAGAACTTAATTACCTGTCTTGATCTATATTTTCAAGATCCACTGGATAATTCTGTGACTTGTGAATGCACGCTGGAAGAGACCGATTCTTCAGAGAACAGCCTTCACCCAGACTTTGCCAAAGTAATGAAGTTGAGATTCTATTGCAAAGAAATTGGAGCTATTTATTACTTACTACTGTCAGGGAGAAGATGGAATGCTTTCATTTCAGAAATAGATTAATGTAATTCAGAATTTTTCATTAACCAATGCACAAAGCATTGGAAAGTTACAGCATGTATTTCCAAGATTTTCCAGATGTTAATTGATGAGATTTAATTGGTAGAGAGCCTGCTTCTTGGTGATGTGGAAAGGGCTGGGTACAGACTTAGACTAATCTGGCTTTGTCTGTAGTACCTCACAGAAACAGAAGATAGTGTTAAGACAACGCGAAACATGGAGAGGCTGAATCTTTTCCTGCTGGATCCAGACATAGATGTAAGTCAGAATTCTTTCTGAGTAGATGTACACTTGGCCCCTTACAACCAAGGTTTCCCATATAAAATTCCTTTTCCATCATGAGTATTTTGATGACTAAAACTTTGAAACATTTGTTTTTTTAAGACCTTGAAACTTCAGAAAAAGGATGTTTTAGAACCTGAGTTCATAATCAGACCCTTTGAAGAGAAAGCAGCCAAGCGAATTATGATCATTTGTAGAGCTCTCAACTTTAATCTTCAGGGATGTGTTACGGAGAATGAAAGTGATCCAATAACAAATGTAAGTTTCTCTTTTGATCACACCTACACAGACAGCTCCTTATCTCACCATCCTCTTCAAAACCTTTTCTATGCAAGCTGGCACAGGTGCTTCATGCCTGACTGTAATCCTAGCTACTCGGGAGCTGAGATCTGGGGATCATGGCTTAAAGCTAGCCCAAGCAGAAAAGTTTGTGAGACTCTTCTCTCCAAATAAACACAAAAGTTCAGAAGTAGAACTGGATCAAGTGGTAGAGTGCCAGTCTTGAACACAAAAGCTCAGGGTACAGTGTGCAGGTCTTGAATTCAAGCTCCAAGAAAAGAAAACCACAAAATAATCTTTTCTGTTACTTCTCTTTCCAAATGTACCAGGAAATGTACTTAGCTGCATTTTTTCCCACATTGCTGAAGCCCACAATTTCTTAACTAGATCTGTCTACATATAACCAGAAAAGTCTCAGTAAAAGAGTGTTGTGATCCTTGTGCTGGGGCACACACCTGCAATCCTTGCTACTCACGAGGCTGAGATCTGAGGATTGCTGTTCAATGCCAGCTCAGGCACAAAAGTCTGTGAGACTTATCTCCAATTAACCACCAGAAAACGAGAAGTGTCACTGTGGCATAAGTGGTAGTGTGCTAGCCTTGAGCTGAAGAGCTCATGGACAGTTCCCAGGCTCAGAGTTCAAGTCTTACAAACAAACAAAAAAGAGGACGGTTGTTTGAATTCTCTTCATGCCATTAGGACAGTTAACTCAGTATTCAAAGTGGCATTTTTTCATGCCAGCCATGGGACCTGAATTCAGGGCCTGGCACTTTCCCTGAGGTTTTAATTTTTCCTCAAGTTAATTCTCTACCACTTGAACTTCAGCTTCATTCTTAGCTTCTGTTTTTGAGTGATTAATTGGAGATAAGATTTCATCTACTTTTCTGCCCAGGCTGACTTTGAACTGCCATTCTCAGATCTCAGTCTCCTGAGTAGCTAGGACTACAGGCATGAGCCACCTGTGCCTGGCTCAAAATGCCTTTTAAACTGACTTGGTTTTGCACTACTAAGGATCCATCTCAGGGACTTTGATGTTCTAGGCTTCCAAACTATATCTCCAGCATGTGACATTTTTATTTAAAGGTTAATTAAATTTTGTTTTGTGCATGGTAAGGATAAATCGAAATGAACAAATTAACCCAATGAGTCCATAGAATAATGACTGAAGACAAAGCTGAGTAGTGAATAAATATTAGCTAAATATTAAATAAATCGTAGTGCAGATGGCATTTTCTAGTGACAGTTGTTACTAAGTGAGTTCAGAACATTTGGAAACACCTCACTAAATCCACACATGTTTCCTGTTCCCACAAAGTGAATTCTCCTGTGAATTTTTTCTTGGTACTCTAGTGGACAATTCTTGACTAATTGTAAATATCTGTATGGAAAGGGAACATATTTTTGTTGAATTATTAGTGAGAAAGATAAAATCATGTATAATCCTTCCATCAGTATGTCACAGTTAACATTTTGGTGTTTCCTTTCATTCTTTTTCCTTAAATTTAATTTTGCTGTCAAGATAATGTACATAGGGATTACAGCTACATACATAAGATAGTGGGGGCACCGAGAGTGTGGCCCAGTGGTAGAGTGCTTGCCTGGCATGCAGGAAGCCCTGCATTCAATCCTGCAGTACCACATTCACAGAAAAAAGCCAGAAATGGTGCTGTGGCTACAGTGGTAGAGTGCTAGCCTTGAGAAAGTCCAAGGACAATGCCCAGGCCCTGAGTTTATAGCCCCACGACTGGCACAAAAAAAAGGGAGTACATTTCTTCCAAAACATTGTTTTCCCCTCACACATATCTTATCAGTCATTGTTCAGTTATCATGCTACATTACAAAGAAGAAAAGTTATTTTCAGATCCTTAAGCACAAGCCACAGTGGCTTAACTCAGTTGTACATGCAATCCCATGCCTGCTTTCCTGTTAATGGTGGGTGAATCTAGCTTAATTCATTGAGACACGACAGTGATCAGCAAAAGGAAGTAAAAATAAAAGTTGGAAGTAGTGCTGAGGCTCAAGTGATAGAGCTCTAGCCTTGTGAAAGTCCAAGGACAGTGCTCAGGCCTTGAGCTCAAGCTCAGAACTGGCAAAAAAAAAGTGATCAAAGAAAACTAACAATGATATAGATAAACCAAGGGAAAAAAATGGATCATGAAACCAAGAGAAAACAGTTTCAAATGGTTTAAGGGCTGTGTAACATGAAATCAAAGAGTCAATAGAGAATTATAGCTCCAAGAGTCATTTCCATTCAGTGAAACTCATTAGAATCATCTGATTATCCTTTCGTGCAAGAATTTAAAACAAAAAGAGAACATTAATTCTTGAAACTATCTCAAAATTTCAAGAACATATAGACCAACTAGTCATATCCTTTACTGACCATGTTATATTTCCAAAAAAAAAGAAAGAAACAGAAAAGATTGCTTTGATTTAGCACATCTTTTAAGTGTAATTAAAAATTCCAAGACCAAAGATCACATCTGTAACGCTAACTTCTCAGGAGGCTGAGATCTGTGGAAAGCCATGCAAAGCCAGCCCAGGCAAGAAAGTCCATTAAACTCTTTATTTTCAATAAATTACTCAGAAAAGGTTCAGTGATAGGACACTACCCTTGGCACAAAGAGGCTCAGGGACAAAGCCCAGTCTCTGAGTTCAACCGCCAGGCGGGCCTAAGAAAAGGAAGGGAAAAAAGGTGAGAGAGAAAGAGAGAAGGGGGAAGGGAGAAATGAATGAGATTTTCTTTTCAGCACCAATGAGACATGATTCCTGACCCATGGACCATTTTCTTTTTGTTAAGTCTGTTTAGTACTATTTAACAAAGTGAATATCCAGAAACTCAGAAACAAAAGTGTTGCCCAGGAGGAAGGGAGAGGCCACAGACAAAGGGAGAGAGAGAGACAAGTCATAATACTCAATGTACAGATGTGAACATGGAACAAGGTAAAATGAGAGGATAGTGGGGGGTGGGAAAGATGGGGAGAGCAATGAAATGCAGGGTGACATTGATTAAGATGTTTTGTACTCACAAACTGACATGCTGAACTAAAACCCTTCTTTCAACCACATAAAGATAAGTTAAAACTAAGTTTCTTAAAATATATAGTCTGTGCAGACGCTGAGTTTTTGTATTTGAGTAGTTCTCACATTTTAAGGAATAGGCTCAGAAAACACAGAAAAACATTTTTCATTTATTTGACAGTACATTAAAAATAATTTCATTGCACTTACAAAAATATTACAAAAGTTCATGAATTTCACCTTAACAACCAGTCATCATTTAATAATACACTTTTTAAACCTTTGCACATTTGTTCAGTGACATTCTTTGGATAATATAATTTTTAGCTCCATGCTCATAATTTAATGAGCATAATTGAACTTTTTCCAAGTTACTGAAGACCAAACTACTATGTTTAATAAATGAGCATAGGAGCGTGGCCTAGTGGTAGCATGCTCGCCTACCATTCACAAAACCCTGGGTTCGATACCCCAGAACCACATATGTAGAAAAAAAACAGAGGTGGCATTGTAGCTCAAGTGGCAGAGTCGTAGCCCTTGAGCAAAAAGTGTCCAAAGGCAGTGCTCAGGCCCTGAGTTCAAGCCCCAGGACTGGCAAAAATAAATAAACATCTAAAGACATCCCGGAAAAAACATTCCAGGATGAAAAATAGCCATTGACAGCATGTAATTTTTTTAGTCTGCACATTGAAGACCAAATTCAAGTTGATGTGCTTCCAGTATAAAATACTTCTTTGAAAATAAGAATTGATTTAAATAATCTGTACTAATAAAAGTGCCTCTTGGTAAAACTACATTTCGATTTTTATGTTCTTAAATTTTTAAAAAATACAGAATTCTAAACCTAAGAAGTGAAGGTTTTATTTGTAAGCTTTTGAAAGAGTTTTGTTAAGTATTGAAAAGGTAGCAATTCAAGAAGTAACAGTTGACATTTAAATTGAAAAGATGTATTTGGGGAAAATAAGTGAATCACCACATGAGCTTTAATTTCTGATGGATTATCAAATCAGTAATTTATTTCCATCCACTAAACTGAAAGGAAAAAAATACAACAATTCAGGAAAACAAAGCTAAAAATTTCATTATTAGACCTTCAAAGTGTTTTGAGTTCCTGAGTTACTTTCTTTTTTACTTTTTTTTCACTTTTCAACTTTTAGCTGATCACAGCTACCACAAACCAGAGATTTTCTTAAAGGAAACTGATAAAATATAAAACTTTTGCTTTATAATTACCATATTAAAATAATTTATTACATGAACACATGCCCATGATTAACAGTACATGTCTGTAATCCTAGCTACTGGCAGGCCAGAGCAGGAAGCTCAAGGTTCCAGGTTAGACTGGACTGAAGACTTCAGGAAACCATTTCCCAACCTATAGTTGTATGTGATGGTATCCACCTGTCATCCAGACTTGAAGGAGAACTGAGAATGGCAGGATCGTGGATCCAGGACAGTCTGGGCAGGAAAGCCAAACCTATATCAATAGAAGTTATTAGGCATAGCAGCACATGTCTGTCATTCTAGCTACTACAGGAAACCTAAACTAAGTGGATTGCTTTCCATGCACAGACCTGGGCAGGAAGTGAGACTCTATCTCAAAAACAACTAGAAAAGTAAGGAGCTGAAGAGTGACTGGTAGAGCACTTGCTCAGCAAGCACAGAGTTCTGAGTCCAAACACCATTACTACCAAATAATTTTTTGAGTTTTATTTTACATGTGGAATTTTAAGAATGAGAGAATGGGTATTTCTATTATTAAGGAATAGAACTTGTACCTGTTGCCAGCGAGTCACATTTCTACATTCCAAAGGTTAGAAATCATTCCTTTAGCATTTAATAAAAGTCTCAACATGAGTTATAACAATGTGTAGCAATAAACCACATTACAGTCTAGGTTTTGTGTAAAACCTACTTTCTGACAGAACACTGGCATCCATTCAGATTTAAATGACATAAAATAGCACAGTTAGTTAATTACATAGCTATGTAATTACATATAGGTTTATATATAGGCTTATATGTTTATATATATTTCATAATTAATATGTATAATTTATTTCCATTTTCATCTAATTTAATCCCCAGTGTATTTAGCAGGTTTTTTTCTTTTTGATATTTTTTATTATCTTTAAGTAGTTGTAGAAAGGAATCACCATCCAACAAAGCGATTTTATGAATATAATTTGTCTTGATCAATTTCACCCCTTTCAACGTTCTCACCCATCCATCCCATCCCATTCCTTCCTTCATTTTTCTAAATTCTTTTAGGATATACAGTGAATATTTTATTGCATTCCCCAGTTTTTGGTCTGCACTGGTCTCTCTCTCTCCTTGACCATGCCCCACCCCTTTCAGGTTCCCATTTCCTGGTGCATATTTTGTTGAACTATAATTTAACCTTTCTAAGGAATTACATTGTTTGGGTTCTTCCCTAAATCCAGTGTATGTCATTTAATACATGGGTGTATACTTGCATACCACCACGTGTTTACTCATATATTTTTGTAAACTAATTCTGGATTCCACATATGAAAGAAAACATGCAACCTTTGTCTCTCCGAGCCCTAACATAATTTTTCCCATGTCTTTCCATTTCTTTACAAATAATGCAATATCATTCTTTCCAATGGCTGCATAAAACTCCACTGTGTATATTGAACCTTCTTGCCTGTGACAACTCTGGAAACATTTAATTCTTTTTATTGATTTACAATGCTGCAAGAAATCTAAATATTATTAAAGTCACTAATAATAAGTATCTCTCCACTTCTTAATCTCCTTTTTCTTATTGTATTTTAAAATGTTTTTATGTTTGTCATCAATAATAAGTATCTCTCCACTTCTTAATTACCTTTTTTCTGATTTTATTTTAAAATGTTTTTATGTTTCTTAATGCCTCTTCTACTTTTTTGCCCGTCTTGGGGCTTGAATTCAGAGCCTGGGCACTGTTCTTGGACACTCTTTGCTCAAAAGTAGTGTTCTTTCACTTGAGCCACAGTTCCACTTCCAGCTTTTTCTGTGTATGTGGCACCCAGGCATCAAACTCAGGGTCTTAGACATGTTCAGCAAACATTCTACCACTAGGCTATGTTCCTGGCCACTTACTTTTTTTTATTGTAAAGGTGATATAAAGAGGTGTTACAGTTCCATAGATCAAGTAATGAGTGCATTTTTTGTTGAACAGCATCACCTCTGCCTTTGTTTCATCCCAGTTTTTCTCTTCTGACCTCCC
The DNA here is from genome assembly GCF_031878675.1 of Megascapheus bottae. Taxonomy (NCBI): domain Eukaryota; kingdom Metazoa; phylum Chordata; class Mammalia; order Rodentia; family Geomyidae; genus Megascapheus; species Megascapheus bottae. The sequence goes on along the minus strand of NC_143529.1, from coordinate 29,522,822 downwards.
TCCACCACTATCTATATAGGTCATTTTCTACATAGTGTCTTGTGAGTATCACTGCTGCATTAGTTCTCCTAATCTCTTTAGTAAGTGCTTTTCCCTGGTGCACTATATGTGTGTTAATGCTACCTAAGACTTCTTAGTCTGATGATCTTTGTGTCATGACTTTAACAAAATTCCCAGGTCTAGGTCTATAGCCTAAATTCCTTGACAAGACTCAAAACTCATGTGTCTGCTACTACTAGGATTTTTACAGATGACTTGAAGGTCCCATTCCAAATTGTTCTTTGAATCTTTATTTCCTATATCCATAGATGATATCATTCTCAGTTTAGGTCCATATAGTCACAACATTCCCCTTTTTTTGCAGTGACTCTACACATGCACACGCACACACACACACACACACACACACACACACACACACACACACACACACACACACACACAGTGGATTTCAACCCCCATGGTTGTACTTTCTTAATATTTCTCAACAGACTAACCACAATTTTCTATACTGTAATCTCACTCTAGTATTCTTTTCCATATTAGTTCCTTTCCATAGGTCTCTCATCCTAGAAAGTTCTTTTTTTTAACTCTACTCAATTCCTACTTCTTTAAAACTCAATCAAGAATTTTCAGTCAGAATAGCCACATCAAGCATTTGTAAGGACTAAGTAAATGGAAACATTTTAAATAGAAGGTGTAATTTTGTAGAAAGGCTGAGTGTTATTACCCTTAGTTTGTATGAGTTCCAAACCAGAGGATTTTTAAATAGATTACAGAAGAGCCTCTTCTCTTCCACCTCTAATACATACTTTGTTGATGATTGTGTGTTTTCAAGATAAATAAGAGAGAGAAACAAAGAAAAAAAAGAATTTCCTGTTTCTTTTCCTCATTACTTTCACCAATTTTCTTTATTTTCTATCTTCTACTTTGTCCTGGAATCTAGGCAAGAGTTTAAATGACTTTTTGTCCTGGACTTTGGCAAAAATTCAAGAACTCTAGATGGTAAGGAGAAAGACTTTGCACACAGGCAGAGATGGCCTGGGCCTAGACCTGTGCAGATAGGTATACAGGGTGGGACAGAGAAGGTAGTTGACAAAAGAATGGCTACTTTGAACCAGTGGGTGAATTAATTAAACAAATAAGTTAATACATTAATGATAATGAAATCCAGATTCCTCACTGTCAAAGTACATCCTTTCCAATGGGAAAAACGGAAAGATGAGAAGAAATATTTCAGTATCTAGCTTAGAAACGAAGAATTAGCATGAACTCACTAATTTTTTAGTAAACATTCAAATATAGAGATCAAGAGATAATTGTAGGTGTATTTTAGTATTGTGTGTGTTTGTGTGAAAGAGAAAGAGATGAGAAACCACAAACGGTAACAGCGATCACAGAATCAAGATTTTATTTCCTAAATGTCATCTTCAGCAAAATGAATCAGCGCTTCTTCAAGAGCTACCTGGTGAATGGGAACTATAAAGTGAACTTCAAATGTATTGTTAGATAAAGAAAATGAGAGGATCTCCCCAAACCACTTATAAGCTACTTTGAAAGAGTGTCTCAGATCTAGGACAATTTGATCATCACCACAAATAAGAAATTGGTATTTCTCCATATATAATCTAAAGTGGATGACATGTATTTAACAGTGAGGGCCTTCTATGTATAAACAGATAAATACAAAATGAATAAATGGAGCAGTGGAATGCTCATCTTTACACTGAAATATTAATTAATCTATGTAGTGATGGAGAAAAGGAATATTAGTTACCAATGTAATGGTTGTTGGTTCTAGTGGATGTTTTGCACTGTGTTGGATGAGTAGCAAGACATGGAACGTCATTTCAGAATATATTTTCATAAATTCTGATTAATTATCAAAGTGAAAAATGATAGGCTTGCCATCAAGAAAACTGTAGACACCAATATGACCATATGAAGGTTACCATCAGAAGGGTTCAGAGTTGAGAATTTGTGCTCTTGACTCAGTGTACTTCAAAATCATTTGAAAGTAAAGAAAAAAATGTATATGTGTTTAGAAAGTCAATAAAGCATCAACTCTTCTTAAGAAACTTCCTACCCACTTTGACTTTCTACAACACTTGATGCCCACTAATACATTCATATGTACCTTGTTTACATAAGTGTATTAAAAATGTAATATAGGCACAAAGTAAATGCTCAATAAATGTTGGCTATTATTAGCCCATTAAGTTATGATAATTTTCAAATGCAGAAATTATTGAGCAAGTAAAGTATTTCTCAGTGCAGTCTAGAAATTTCTAGAATTGCATTCTCAACTTCCCAGAGTCTAGGGGAGAATGAGGTAGCAGGCATTTTCTCAGAGCATCAAGGAAATAACTAATACATTGTTAAAACAAACTATGGATGAGAATACTTTGATATAAAAGTAATGATGAAGTAAATGAAATACTGCCATCAGGTATGAGATGTTTGCTGAAGGAAAAAGATTTTGGTTCTGTTCACTGAGTCCAGGGGAGCTTGCTTTCAGTGTATATTTCTTCCAGTGCTTTGAGAAATGATATACAGAAAAAAAGCTGTAGATGGGATAATGACTTTCTGTGAAAACCATCTGTCTATTGGTTTTGTTTTTCACCTAGATTGAGCCATTTTTTGTGAGTGTGGCACTTTATGACCTGAGAGATGGTAGGAAGATTTCTGCTGATTTTCATGTGGATCTAAACCACACAGCAGTCCGGCAGATGCTGTTGGGGCCTTCTGTGGCTTTGGAAAATGGAACCATTGACACCGTCACCCCAAGGCAGTCAGAAGAACCGCACATCAAGGGACTTCCAGAGGAATGGCTCAAGTTTCCAAAGCAGGTGGCACTTTTGTTTACTTGTGATGGGACAGAAAATTCTTGTTGCACTGATTGTTCCCAACATTAATTCACACACAATGGGCAATTTCCAAGCAAAAATGTTTATAGGTATCTTTTTTTATAACAAGAGAAATGGAACATTTGTAAATGTCTTTAGTGTGGTTTCTTGTATGCGTAATACCTGTTTTCTTTGTGCATAGGCTATATTTTCTGTAAGTGATCCACATTCTGAAATTGTTTTGGTGGCCAAAATTGAAAAGGTCTTGATGGGAAACATTGCAAGCGGTGCTGAACCTTATATCAAAAACCCAGACTCCAACAAGGTAGTGTGTGTATTTTCTTATAAATAATTTGGCTCACTTTCAAGAAATTAAGTACAAGGCTGATCTGTTAAGTTTGATAAATTTATCATTTTAAACATTTACTTATTAGTGAAATAAACATATACCAAGAAAATTAATATATATGTATATGATACATACATACACATATATATTGGTTTATGGGGTTTTTTTTTAGCTTAGCAGTTTCTGACCTCTGAGAATCTATTCAAGGAAAAAAATTTTAATACTGATAAAGTTTTAATCCCAAGAGTTAATGTGTAGTGAAAAGTTAGATATTATCTGAGTAATAGATCAGCAATGAAAATGATAAACTAAATCAAAAAGTAAGATAGATAATTATGTCCCTAGTGCCAACGAAAAAGGGAATACTGGAAGGGCCTTGAATGATAGAAACAGAGGTAATGTCATCTGCTTTTACTGTACTTTTAAATGATGAAATTATACATTGTCATTGTTTCTGAATAAATATAAAATATATTTATTTTCCATGGCAAAATAATACATTAAGAAAGTAGCTCATAAAAATTAAATTTGGATATGTGTATAAATCTAGAGTAACAGTGTTCCTAAAGAATATTTTTTTTTAATTTTTTCCTTTAGTTTGCACAAAAGATACTGAAATCCAACAGACAATTCTGTAGCAAGTTAGGGAAATACCGCATGCCATTTGCTTGGGCAGTGAGGTAAGTTTACTCCCACAACCAACAGAATAGATGCACAGTATTTATAGAGTACGTTGAAAGCTTGAATTTTTTATGTACCAGTACTGAGGCTTAAACTTGGGGCCTGAGAGTGTTTCTTAGAATTTTCCATTTTGAACCCCTTTGTCTTACATATGTTTGTGTTTATGTTTGTGTATATGTGTGTGTGTGTGTGCATGAGTCTGTGTGTGTGTGCTTTGAACTGCTTTGTTCAAGGGTGGTGCTCTACCACTTGTGCCACAGGCCCACTTCTGGTGTTTTGCAGTTAACCAAACATAAGAGTCTGCATGCTTTCCTGCCTGTGTTGGATTCAAACCATGATCCTCAGATCTCAACTTCCTGAATAGCTAGGATTCCAGGTGTGAGCCACTAGCACCCAGAATTACTTATTATTTTTAATGGACCATATCTGGAGACATGCATCTATTTCATTAGATAACTTAGCAAGAGACGTTATGCTTGAAGGTCCTGGTTACATAGTGTGGTTATGACCATGTATGCTGTGGGTTCCTTGTATAGACCAAATCAAAATCATAACTTGTTTACTATGCATGTTTGATTTAACAAACCATTGACATTATGCTAATACTGAAAATCTGATTTGCGAAAAAAAATTCTGATGAATGCACTCTGATGTCCTATATAGGTGTATGCTCTCACCTTTGCATAGAGGTTGGGTCTGTAGGTGGATGTCTAACTGAAGTCATCAGATTGATTGTTAAAATTTCAAATTAACATAACCGAATTTTCCCATATCAGTGACTATGACATAAGTGCTGAGTTCTCTGGGCACTTAAAATGGGTCAATCACTTGGACATACAAGAACAGAATTTGCTCTTTGTGTCTGCTTAATCATCAACTACATTTGTCTTTCTCAGTCTTTTTCATTGGTGTGAGAAGAGGTACAGGACTTTCTTGAAGGAAGAAGAGATCACACAGTTGTTCATGATGGGGACATTCAGACCAAACTTGACAATGTTAGTTACAGTTTTGAAGTCATATTTAAGGCTGAGGACAAGCAGATACAGGAAAAAGAAATGTGGAAATTTGGGCATCTGAAAACCCAAGACCTACTCCTGTGTCTCCAGCAACTAGTTCACCCTCAGGGAGCCCTGTATAGCAAAGGATAAAGAAGCCACGTCCAGAACCCAACCAGTAGTCTAGAGGAGAACTACTTGAGCTGGATTCTTTCTCCAAGTCTCAGGGTTTCTATCTATACCTTGGAAAAGATAACATCTGCCTCCCAGATAGTATGTAATGTCAGGTGCAGAACTCATTTGGCATAAAGCACTTCACGACTACCCACATACCTCCACAATGGCTTATGTCTCCAGCCCTAGCTCTCCAGAAGCTGAGCTCTGAGAATAACAATAGGAAGCCATCCCAAGCAAGGCAGTGTATAAAATTACAATTTCCAGTTAACCAGTCTGGAAATACACATATAGCAGAAATGGCAAAGTGGAAATAGCCTTAAATGAAACAGCCAAAAGACAGTACCCAGACCTTGAGTGTAAGCCCTAGTATGAGCACAAGAAAGAAAAAGGACATAATGAATATTATTGTATTTTTATTCTCTGTCTTTCCTACACAACAATAGCCAATGCTACAACATTTCACATTTAACAAAATGCTGTTTATACATATTTAATCATTTACATTTGACTGCTTGTATTTCTGATAAATGTCAATAGGAAGGATAACTAGCTGTAACTTAACAAATCAAGCATTTTCATATTACTTACTAAATATTCTCAGATCTCACTAGAAAAGTTGATGGGGCAAGTAGAGGCAAGCTGTTCCTTGTAAAAGTAAAATAATCCAGTATTGCAATAGTATAGTACAGCTATAAAACACATTTTCACTGTAAGGATCCAGCATTGTTCTGAAATTTTAAAAGTAGGTATTTCAAAGTGAGAGGCAGATCTGAGTCAAAATTCTAAGGCTTCTTCTGTACAAATCAAGAAAAAATCAGGCAAGTCACTAGTCTTCATTTACTTCCATTTTTTTAATCTACAAAAGAGAATACTCATCCACTCCAATTGATTGGATAGAGATATGTTCCCAATTAAAGAGGATAAGTCTTACTTTAGTATTATAATTAAAAGTCACTGTGGAGACCACATTTAGCTCTGTAAGTAAGTTACATTTCTGGCAAATTTGGTTCATTGAAGAATAACATGGAAAATGAAAGCTTAAAGAATGACCTATTCTTCGAAGAACCTGAGATATAATAAGAACAACATCTTTTGAACATACAACAGACTTTGAAATTGTGTCATAAAATAAGCTGTAAAGAAGACAGATGAATTTTCTAGAAAGCTGACATTATTATTATTATCATCATCATCATCATCATCATCATCATCATCATCATCATCATCATTATTTTCTGGAACATGGGGCTTGAGCTCAGCCTGGGCACTGTCCCTACCCTTGAGCCAAGCCTCACTTCCCATTTTCTAGAGGTTAATTAGAGATAAGATTCTCAGGACCTTTGGTGCCCTGGCTGGCTTTGAACCTTGATCCTCAGATCTCAGCCTCCTGAGTAGCTAGGATTACAGGCGTGACCCACAGTGCCCTGGAAGGAGCTGACATTATTAACAGCTCTTAAGGTAATTATTTCTAAGAAAGGAAATCCAACAGAACCACAAACTCGTGCTATAATCATGCCAGATTAGTGGTTTGGTTTTTGGTTAGGAAACGATAGAGCTCCTCAATTTGTGTATAAAAATGCAGTTTGCACTTACATAACTTGTCTGACAAATGAAAAAGAAAATGACAAGAAGCACAGTCCCTCAGAGAGCTAACCTCGAAAAAGTGGACAATCCCATCAAAGATTTTCATTTCACCTTCACAACATAAAGACTGCGTCAAGAAAATACTAGCAGGATAAGCAGAAGGTGTTCACTTTTTGATCATTTTGACAAGAAATAGCTTCCAGATTTACTTTAATGCCTTGTTGATTCTGCCAACCAACTCTCTGGTTGCCTTTCTTCCTATTGTACCTTTGAGCTGCCTTTGTGTTTCACAGAATAATTCGGAGTGTACCTTAAACATTCTGGTCCTTATGAACCAACTGTCATTAAAATCGCAATATCAATAATAATGCTTATGACCATGTTTATGCCAGATGTAACCATCCCACGTACTGTAGCACACAGATGCTTGGCATTGTGGGTAGAATTTTGTTTGCTGTTAATCTGAGAGTTATTGTTCTATTTGGAGAGAGATAGAGACAGCCAGAGACAGAAGCAGAGATAAAAGAAAAAAAAAAGAAAGGGAAATAAACAGAAACTACAAATGTGATTTTTTTTCTCTCTATCCCCTTTATTTGTGCTGCTTCTGAGTGCACCCATCAAGACTAAGCCCACTCTCTCTCCAATCCTACCTCAAATGCCAGGGTTCTGGGATCTTCATAATAAACTAATCATTGCTCAATTGTGTCAGTTGGAACAGTGCGCCATGTCCCAGCCATCCTGAAACTGTCAGTACAATGAGTCAGCTCTTTGGTCCCTTGCCAACTAATATATTTGCTGATTATCAGGACAGGTGGTTTGGCCCTGTGTGAAAACTTTTCCCAGGGAGCTGTGTACTACATCCCTGTTATGATAACTGTCTAATCTAAAGCTGTGAATATGAGAGAAACAGGCAACACAACTCACACATATTAATGTATTTGAAGTCACCAGCTCATTTAAACTTTACTATTCAAGCTCAGATGAACTTCCTCTCAAGTTGAGAAATCGATTCATTTCAACATGGCACATGCTTGAACAAAAGACCTGTAAAAGACGTTAGTCACAGCCATTTCAAGCCCAGTGTTTCATTCTGTCTTTCCAATGTTACTTGATAGAAGGACTTTGTATTTTCCTTCAGTCAGTACTTAACAAGGAAAATGAGGAGATAGCTTAAAGTCTACAAACTCTGGGCCTATTTTCTGTGTTATAGTATAGTAAAGCCCTAAGATATTATATCCTTTTCTATGACCATTTCAGTCTAATTACTGCAATATTTTCTTTATTTAAATAATGATAAAAATTATTCAGAAGAAATTTAAACATTCAGCATTTCTTCAACATTGAAGAAAAAGAAATATATATGATCTAGTTTTTCTTTGGCAGATATGTATAATAAATTTTGGGAGTTGGATTACCTAAATTCTAAGTGTAAGTAGGTAGGTGGGGGGGCGGAGAGAGGTGGATAGACATGTACATAACTACATGTAAATAGCAGGCACTACTATATTATTTGGACAAAGACAATTTATGTATTTTAACTATGTCATAAAGTACACTGAAATGGATCAAAGAAAAAATGGCTCAGCTCATAATATTATCCCTATTTCATGAAAATATATAAAACTCATTTGTCATTATCTCTTTACTGAAAGCCATAACATGGACTTACAGCCACAAAAATGTCTCATGATTGTCACCGTGACTCTCTGCTCACATAAACATCCTTACCTCTCTCTACTCTTTGTAAGTCTTAATGGTGTCACCCACAGTGAATGAATGGTCCTGTCTTTCCCAGTTAGGCTATATTAAGGCTCTTGCCTATAATCCTAGATTCCCAGGAGGCTGAGATCTGAGATTCAGTTCTAAGCCAGACTGGGTAGGAAAGACTTCAAGACTCTTATCTCCAATTAACCAGCAAAAAGCTGTGGCTAAACTTGTAGACACTGATCCTGATCAAAAGAAGCTTAGATACAGTATCTAGACCTTGAATTTAAGCCCCAGAACTAGCACGCGCGTGCGCGTGCGCACACACACATATACACACACACACACACAAATTTCTGTTTTTCTCCATTTCCCTTTAACCAAAGTTTTGATATGTTACTATAGGTAAATGGTCATGAAACAAAACCAAAGTTGTAATATGAACTGCTGCCACTTTAGATATATAAAGTTGCAAATAAATAAAATTTTTTGTTCAAAAACTTTTCTTGATGTTTATTTTTCATAAACTTTCTAGAGTTCCTTCCACTATAAAGAGGAAATTTCACTAGTTCAGTCACATTAAAAACCCAACTTCATAAATAGTATTCAAATACTAGCTTGAAGAAATGTTATTTTCTTTCAGATCAGTATTTAAGGACAACCAGGGAAATGTGGACAGAGACTCAAGATTTTCACCATTGTATAGACAAGAAAGCAGCAAGATTTCAACTGAGGACCTCCTTAAACTAGTGTCAGATTACAGGAGGTATGTTTGGGTGAAGGGAAGGGATGCTCCTTAAATTCATGTAGGTCAATAGTGATGTCAGTGTTGATTTATTCACTCCGTATAACAATAGCTCATGACTTTAGTTTCAGATGTCCAGACTTCTCCTGGAACTGATGTTTCTCTGGTGATTGCACACACAACTCCAAATAGTGCTTTATGAGCTGAGTAGAGTGGTACTCACCTGTAATCCCAATTACTCAGTATGCAGACACAGAAAGATTTCAAGTTCAAAGCCATTGTGTAGGCCAAGTTCTTAATGATACCTTGTCTCAAATATACAAAATAAAAAGAGCGGGTGGGGGGATGACTCAAGTGGTAGATTGCCTGGGTTTAATTCCCTGTACTGAAAAATCAAGGTGACTTTACTAAAAGTATATGGAACACTATCATATCACATTGGACTGCATCAGTTACCATAGATGTGTAGCGAACCACCAAAAAAGTTAGCAGTTTGGAGCGGCATCCCTTATTCCACAGTCGCAGCTTGACTCTCCACTCAGGGCAGGCTGGGGAGATCATCTCAGGCCAGAAGACCCACTCACAAGAGAGCTCACTTAGAGAATGTCAGCTGGTGATGACCAGTGATTGCTGGGACCATAGATTGTCCTGGGTACTGTGGCTCTTACCACTTCTCCATCATATTATATTGTTGTGAATTTAGTCGATCATCATAGTTACATCTTACAACTACTTTCAGAAAAGAACAGGGATTATAGCTAAGTGAAAGAAATATACAACTGCCACTCTTTTAAACGAATCACAATCCAACCTTGATAATGATAAAAAAAAAAAAAAGAAATCACTGGTTAAACTCCACTCTGACAGATCTGATATCCTTGTACCCTAAGTAGAACATTTCTACCTTTCCACCTATGAATCAGCCATCTCCTTTTCAAGACAAAAGCAATACAGTGTTTATAAACCAAGTATGATTAATATTTCTGCAGCACCAGTATTCTGTAGGCTTCTATTTAACTGGAAGCAAGGTTTCCGCACTGTTCTTTTTATTCTGGAGGATTTTAAAAAGGCAAAGTTAAAATTCTGAATCAATCTGACTTCTCTGTGGTCCAGTATAAATCCTTTTACCACAAAGAGACCTTCCTTGCCTTTCTTCATCACTGATTATGGCCTAAATCCGCCCAAAGGATCTTTGCAAGGCTACCCAATACACCATGAGGAAATAAGGGCTTTTTTTGCCAATGTAATGAAGTATGAGCAGTTGGAATACTGAGCAGATGGGAGTAGGCAACAAATTTGGAGTGAACTGATATAAAGAGAAGAAACAAAACCCTTAGTACCAATGAATAGCAAAGGAACTGATCACAGTAACAGTTGAGCAGCGTCTAGAATACACAGTGCGTTGCAGACACTAACTTCTCTTGTGGAATGTTCACACTGCTAAGTGTCTAACAATTCTCTGGGTGGAAAAAAATTAGATTATATTAATGACCAATTTCTGTCTTGTAAATCCTCCTATGTTGCTGATTTCATGCTACTAGTAGGTTTTACCTGAACCACAGGGCTAGGAAAGGATATGGTCAGCAATTCAATTGTATTTCCATCACAGTTCTGGCATAGATAATCTTATCGTGTTATAAAAGAATTAGGAAGTGATGAACATTGAGTACTTATTAGCTTTATCATTTGCTTCATGTTAAGTTGGTATAATTTAATTTCTCATACTAGCTGTGTTCAACACTGGCAGCCAAATGCCTGAAAATTTTAGCATTAAGCTTTCCAAGACTGAGAGGAGCTGACTCGGAAGGCCTTCTGTACATTTTCCATCAAAGTGAATTTCCTAAGGGATGTGATAGCTCAGCAGCTTCCATGCTGTTATAGAAGAAGACGGGTAAGGGGCATAGGGAAGGAGGAAGAGAGTATGAGGACTCAGACTTAGGGAGAAAATGTGGGGAAAGAGAAGTGATAGACACAATCTGCCCACCTGCACACATGCACTGGAGGGCTGAGAGGAACACTTCTGCCCTTGCTTTTTGATGAAGAGGACAAATACAGACTCTTAGTATCTATACCAAAGAATCCTTGCTTACAAAGCTTGATGCTCACTGTGAACTCAAATTGCCTCAATTGAGCACCTTTTAACAAAACTAAATACTTGGCTCTTACACTCGGTTGCCATTCGTGTAAGTGAAGTAAGAAATAATAAAATTAAAGTATTCTTTGGAATGTCTCTAAGTTGGTTCCTCCTTGTTTTTTTAATCATACTCACAGTGGCACCTCAAATTTAGTTCACAAAAATTAAGCTAGCAAAGACAACGAATGCATCACAGATTATTTGAGGTCTAATATGAGGTCTAATATGTGCCCTTCTCAAAGCAGAGAATTACAGTAGATTGATTTTTGTTGAAAATAATTGTGTGTGTGTGTGTGTGCGCGTGTGTGTGCGCGCGCGCGTGAGCACAAGTGTTCATGTGTGCTTGTGTACTTTCACAGGGCTGACCGGATAAGCAAAATGCAGACAATACCTGGAAGCCTGGATATTGCTGTGGACAACATTCCTTTGGAACACCCAAGTATGATGATGCCATCACAGTTTACTTCTAGCATTTTGAATATATACTGGGTTATTTTTATTTGTTTTTGTTTTCTTTTAGGGTTAAATAACGGTTGGTTATAAGACAAGGAAGAGGTTGTTTGTATTCAAAATGGATATGGAATTCATTATACTTCAGAAATTTCAGAATTCTTGTTTCTTCTTTAAGACAAAGAATGAGTATTGTCATCTAAGAGAGAATTCTGGGTAGCATAACAATGAGTTGGTGTGCAAATCTGGATTTAATTTAAATTTAAAAATCCTTAAAACCCTGAGGAAACATGGTCTGATGATAGAGGCCTGTAATCCTAGTTATTTTTTGGGGTGAAGAAAGGAAGATCATGAAATAAAAGCTATCCTGGGCAAAATTAGAAAGAACCTACCTCTCAAAAACAAAATGGAAAACAAAAAGAAGCAGAGATAAATCAAGTGGTAGAGTGCTCAAGGCCCTACATTCGATCTCCAGTACCCCAACAACAAACAAAACCAAGAATAGCAACCAAACTCCATGGAGGAAATAGAATAAGATCAGGATAAAAATAAGAGGAGTCAGGCTTATATAGATGGATAGCTCATAATGGAAGAATGTATATTCTATTCAATTCCTGTGACTCAAAACAGAGAATGTTTCTATCCCACTGTGCTGTGTAGGGCGGCACGAAACATGTAATCACTCCAGGACCATGCAAGTGCTTGCAACTGAAATAGTCTCAGGCTCACCAATTTTGTTAAAGAGACCTAGTTTTGTAGAATGGAGTAGAAAAACTGCCTAGGTTGGTGAAAATCAAAATTTCAGAGGCTGTGATTAACCTACAAATGAGGGTTTCACAATTTAGAATGAATTAAAGCTTCCTATGTAGCATGACAATCATAGAAAGGGCTATTAGCACAGGATATTTGGATAACCATTAGCACTATTAAGTTTTTCCATTCTTGTCATTTCCCACAAATCATTTTAATAAGAAATATAATGTGTACTTTAACTTAAGCCCTGATGCCAAATCATTTTTATATTGATTGGTGTGAGAAAAAAAACACTAAGGATATTATTTGCTATTTCCTCTACCTGATTTGGGAGAATAGGGCTTTTATTAATTATGGAAAAGAAACACAAGGAAAGAGTTAGCTAAATGTTCACTCTGAAATCATTGTAACACATTAGAGAAATTTGAGCAGATAATGAAAATATTATAACTGATATTTGAAAAAGTAGATATCTGATGCACAGATACACTTAGGTAATCATCTTGTTTTATCTGAGTGCAGGAAGCTTCTGGATGAGGTGAGGGCAGGTTGGAGGCCTTGATCACTTTTTAGCCTTCCAACTGTTTAGTTATGTTGATTTTGATTTACAGCTTCCTGATGGTTTTTCCTCCCTTCCTTTCTTTCCTCCTTTTTCTCTTTTTCTTTCATTCTTCCTTTCTTTCCTTTTTAACAATGTTTAGCCAAAGGACTGTTCCTATGAAGTTAGGTTTTAAAAGTTTGAAAAATTCAACAGAAAATAAAATATACCAAATCATAGAAAAAGACATTGAGGCCCTCACTTGGAAATCATTCCATAGAGAAAATTAGCTATGAATCTATCTGATATGACCAGTATAGGCCCATTGGACACTTTCTAACATCTATAATCTTTTTGTACTATCATTATTACTATTGTTATTATTATTATATTGGTACTGGAGCTTGAGCTTAGAGTCTTGAACTTTTGCTTGCATACAGCAAACATTGTATCACTTATGCCATACTGACAGACCAACATTTTTCTGATTAATCGAAGATGAAGTCTCACAGATTTTTTTTTTGCCCAGGCTGGCTTCAAACCACTGTCTTTCAGGTCTCAGTCTCCTGAGTAGCAAGGATTTCAGATGTGATCCATCCATCTTTCTACAGTTGTGTAGCAAAAGTCAGTGGTTTATTCCTTTTCTCATAAAATCTAGTCTGTGTATTCAGATGGTTATTACTTTGTAACTGAGCACAGATAATCAAGAAGCTGAAGTATCCAAGTCATGAGCTTGAGACCAGCCTAAGATATATAGTTTAAGATAAGCTTGATCTATACAAATGAGACCTTGTTAACAAGCAACAACCACAACAAAAGGAAATTTGAAATTTTTACTTTTAGAGAATGGGAAAGAGTAACTTTAGACATAGAAAAGGGCTCTAAGTCTATCTAAAAGATTTACCAAATGTTAGTCATGAATCTTTATATGAAGTAGATAACTCAACTATCTATAATGCCAACATCCTACAAAGTTTTCCTACTAGCATCCCATAGCATTAGTTGTTATTCAAGGATGGAGTTTTGATTTTGAGTGGTGGATTCATCTTAAAATATGTTAAGTATTGTTCATTTTAAAAGAATCCTATTAAATGACAAACTCTTATTTTCTGATTTTTTAAGACTGTGTAACATCGTCCTTTATCCCTGTCAAGCCTTTCGACCTGATGGCTCAATCTGAACCAACGGTGGAAGTAGAAGAATTCATCTATGACTCAACAAAGCACTGTCGTCCTTATAGAGTATATAAAAATCAAATTTACATTTACCCCAGACACCTCAAGTATGACAGCCAGAAATGTTTCAATAAGGTAGGCCATGAGTTTCCGAGACTTTATCTTTACCCCAATTAGATCACACAAGGAGAATTGGTGAATAGGCACTGCAAATAACAGTAACTGGGAACTACACTTGCAATAGAAAATCATGCAGAAAAAATGCTTATCAAGAGGTGGGTTCATCTTAGACTTCATTTTAACATTTCAGATGCAGCAGGGTACTGGTAGATCATGCCTACAATCCTTCTTACTCAAGAGGCTGAGATCTGGGGATCTAGGTTTGAAGCCAGCTCCCAGGCAAAGACACCCATGAAATTCTTTTTTTGCATATATTTTTATTGTAATTAATAGAAGGGTTACATTATAGAAGATAGAAGGTGCATTACTTCACATACATTAATACCCTTTCTCATGTCTTGTTCCCATTTCCCTCCCCACACCCCAGCCCCTCATCTTGTTTTCCCCCCTTCCCTATCTGATTTCAATTAACCAAAAACACATATATACAATATATCAGATAAGAAGGTGAAATACTGTAACAATATGAGATAACCAAGGGGGGACACCAAAAGAGATAAGAGATAACATAGTACATTAAGGACAACAATCACTCATTATATGGCTTTTGTTTCTATATCCTGGAGGTCCTTTCATTTAGCTCTTATGTCCAGCCTACCAGCTGAAAGTAGGAGTATGATTCAAAAGTGGTAGAGTGCCAGCCATGAGCAAAACAGCTGAAGAAGAGCAAAGGCACCCCCAGTTCAAGAAGAATTTATAAAAGATTAACAGTTTAGTATTTAGCATGATCTTACACAGCTGCCGATGATTTGTCTTAGAATTGTTCATCTTCAACTTTTTCAACACATTTATAATTCTTTCTGAAATAAACCCTAAATAAATGATCCAGACCATTTTTTTCATTGCCTTTAATACTCTCAAAATAGCATGCCTTCCCCTTTCAATGTAATTTCTTTCTTTTAAATCTCTCCAAATCCTTTTACTATTTCTGAAAACTGTAGATAATGTCCCAAGAAAATGCTGGTTATTCTGTGTTTTTCAGACTTAATTAGAGGTGACTTATTTTAGGCGCATAGATTATGTTGCAGCATCTTTTAAAAGGAAATTATAACTTGCACGTTCCCTCACTATAATTTCAGGCACGAAACATTACCGTGTGCATTGAATTCAAAAACTCTGATGAAGAAGGAGCCAAGCCCGTGAAGGTGAGCAAGTCAGCAAGGGGCAGGAAATAAAGATGGGGAGGCAGTTGCCCTGTCCTCATCCACGCTCGGGGGAGAGGTGTTATCCATTGATTTGTGGGAGAAAAGGAAGGCACCTAATACATTCCTTTTAGAATCTGGTGCCTGTGGCTTATATGTGTAATCCTAGCTACTCAAAAGGCTGAGCTCTGATGACTGAGATTCCAGTCAGCCCTGGCAGAAAAGTCTATGAGAGTCTTATTTCTAGTTCACCAGCCTGAAGTGGAATTGTGGTTCAATTAGTAGAGCACCAGCCTTGAGCGAAAGGCTAAGGAAGCCCTGAAGTACACACACACACACACACACACACACACACACACACACACACACACACACACACACACACACACAGGTTGTTTGAGATTTCCCACAATTTGCCTGATTTAACAAAGACCGTTCGAATTAAGTCTACAGCTTTCCTGTAAACTGTTCGTGATTTGGTAGAGTTAGGGAGAAGCCATTCTAATGTAAAATAAGTACAAAGTTTGCATCTGGAGAATTCTGAGCTTTCCACTTCCCACCTCAACACACTCATTTAGAGCTGCACATCCCAGTTAGCCATGAGGTTAACAGCAGAAGACTGCTATAATGTCCTGGTATCTAACACACAGAGCCCAAGAATGCCTAGCACACACTGGTGCAGGGTGCTGTGGTCACATGCCCAAGGTTTGGAAAATAGCTAAGAGAAATAAGTACCTGGTTGCAGATTCCAGGAATTAATAAAACTGTGATGTTTGAATCTGTGTTCCTTTAACTTCTAAAAGTACAACTGTTTAGACTTGTTTTCATTTTAGAGTATTCAAACAATGAAGTAACCTATGAAAATAGAAGGGAAAGTTATTTTTAGTGGGCCAACACCCAGCTCTTAGCTATCTGTTTCACAGATAGCTAGATTGTAAAGGACAAAGCCAATTTCTGTCAAACTACACCATCCAACCACTTGGTCAGGCATAAGTCCAATGCTCTGATTTGTACTACCAAGAAAATCTGTAGCCTTATTCAGTTTGAGAATGATAATGCATCTTGCAGTTTTTCAGAATAACCATGAGCCACCATCTGTATTCATAGGCATCAAGCTCCACAAAAGTGCTAGTGCAGGAGGGAAAACATTGCATGAAATACGGTTAGTTGTTAAGCAACACAGTGACCAGACAGCAAACATGCCAAGTCTGTTAGAGCAATATTCTGTGGGAAAAAGTGACAGAAGAGAAGAATCATCACAGGTGTGTGATTCCTGTAGTTCATTATATCTTACATGCCACCCAAAGATACAGTCCCATTGTGAGGCTCTGGAGGTGCCTCTACGCTGAGAAGCCTGTAAAGTGAATGACTTGAAGAAGCCATATCTCATCCTGTGGCCTGAGTGGGGATGAGGGAAGATAGCATTCAATATGAGGACCCTACGATACTAGCTCAGCTTTTGTGGTTGGATGCTGACACGCCTGGGGTTGAGATCCAGCTGAACCCAAGACCTGATTTTAGACCTGAGCTGGTTTCATGGTCCCTTCAAGAAATCATGCTGCAGACATCCACCTTGAACAAACTAGTGCATATCTCGTGGTAATAAAAATTCAGATTGCAAAGGTATCCAAGTATTTTCCTCTGCTGTTAAAACGCATCAGATGAATGCTAAAAGCTTTTTGATCTTTTCATTATCCCAATAGACAATAAATACAGAACACCAACAAGGTTGAATGCTGACTACACTTCTCGGCCTAACTGATTATCACTCAGTGTGTCATGGTCCTGGGATTCGTAACTGACCTTTTTCCACTTGGGGATGTTTCCAGATCCTCATAATTGTTGGACTTTAATTTTTAACAGTGTATTTATGGAAAACCAGGGGAACCTCTCTTCATATCAGCTGCCTACACAGCCGTTCTACATCATTCCCAGAATCCAGATTTCTCTGACGAGGTAAGGACCAGGCCTCTGATGCTCAGAGACTACTAAAAAGGATGATGATCAGGTCAGACACTCTCCCAGGCATATTTCAGACTAAGGACACCTACCAGTATTTATCAACTAGATCAACTGGTGTAAGATGTTGCAAATTCAAATGTATCTTGTTGTGCCAAACACAAGCCTCCTTTATGCCAGGCAGCAGGCTCTATTTCAAAGCATGTATCATTTTATTTCATTTCTATAGCTATTATTACCTTCCTACTTTATGGATGAGGAAACTGAGCCTCAGATAGGTAAAGTAACTTTGAGTAAAGTAACTTTGCCAAGATGTCCAAATTAGTAAGTGACAAATTCAAACCAGATTGCATGAATCTAGAGGTAGACGTTTCACTACTCTGTTACAGTATATATTTTTTTAAAAATCATTGGTTGATGTAGTAGCACAACATGTAATTCCATCACTTGAAGGATGAGACTGGGGAATGTAGAGTTCAAGGCCACCCTGAATTACATAACAAGTTACAAGCTGGCCTAGACTAGCTAACAAGACCCATACTTAAAGAAAAAAATATCCAATGATAACCACAACAAGAATCACTAAGACAATAGTTAATTATTATGTGCATAATAGTTTGTGTGATAACAACAGCGATTAAATTTAATTTCTAATAGTAAAGGTCAGAACGAATTCAACAAGGCTACCTGGCTTTAGAAGGGTCTACATAGGGGACTCTGTTTCCTTACCAGTTCTAGAGATAGCATTCTTGGTTTGCAATTTCTTTCCCACATTCTCAGCACTTTGACCTACTTTTGTTTTCAAATCTCCTCTGACTCCTGACTCTCCTGCCTTCCTTTTTATAAGGACCTTTATGATTATAATGTGTTCCCTTGGCAAACCTGGAATAAATTCCCCATTGCGTGGTCATTAATTCAACCACACCTACAAAGTCCCTTTTGCCATGTGAGATATTCACAGGTTCTGAGAATTTGAACAGAAAGGTCAACTTTGGTAGTGGAGGAGGTGGGAGTTGAGGCATTTTTCTGTTCACTCCACTTTGCTGCATATAAATTATTTAAAAATTAATTAATGAACCAGCCTGGTAACATCATCTTCCAGCTCAATATCCATTTAAGGCACCTAATTTTTCTCCACAAACTCAACATCCAAGATGAAAGAAAATGAAGGGAAAGAATTGTTGTCACATTGTAGAATATTCACTGTATTGCAGGTGAAGATTGAGCTACCAACACAGCTCCATGAGAAACACCATATTTTATTTTCTTTCTATCATGTCACATGTGACATCAATGCCAAAGCCAATGCCAAAAAGAAGGAGGCACTGGAAACTTCAGGTACTGACGTGGGAAGCTATCTGAAGTACTGTTGCTTCTGTGTATCTGTTTGACTTGAGTTGGAGAACATTTGAAGAAGTTCTGATTTATTGCTTATAGTGCATGTGGTGTTTATACGTGACGGATATGTGTGTTTCCTCTCTTACCATAGATGGTTGTGCTCAAAAGTTTCCTCTTTGTTGTTCTTTGCACAGTGGGGTATGCTTGGCTTCCTCTGATGAAACATGATCAGATAGCTTCTCAAGAGCACTGTGTCCCAGTAGCAACGACTCTGCCACCTCATTACTTAAGCATCCAAGATCCTGCAAATGGAAAGGTATTCATTAAAGGGAAAATAAAAACACATCAGCTAAATGGCGCAGCATTTTTTTTTACTCTGCTAAGTATATATCAAGACCAGTGTGTGTGTGTGTGTGTGTGTGTGTGTGTGTGTGTTGCAACTATAACCATCCAAACTCTTTTTTTTTCAGCAGGTTAACATTTTTTTTTAATTTTTTATTGTAATTAGTAAAAGGGTTACATGATATTTGCCAGATAGAAGGTGCATTAATTCACATACATTGATACCCTTTCACGTGTCTTGGTACCCATTACCCTACCCCCCGCCCCTCCACCCATCTTGGTTTTCCCCCCTTCCCTATCAAATTTCAAATAACCAAGTACAACTAAATTCAATATATCAGATAACAAAGTGAGATACTGTAACAATATGAGATGATCAAGTGACAGCAAAGGAGATGAGAGACAACATAGTACATTAAGGACAACAATCATTCATTATATGGCTTTTGTTTCACTATCCTGGAAGTCCTTTCAATTAGCTTCACATTATATGGCCTTATGTATCAGGATTTTGCTCTATTGCAGATCTCTGCTAGTAGAGCCCAGGGTTTCTACTGATTATGACAAATGAGGGAAACCATTGAGCCTAAATTCCTTTGAGTCTGGCTTACTTCACTAAATATGATTTTTTCTAAGTCTTTCCATTTCCTAACAAATGGGGCAATGTCATTCTTTCTGATAGCAGCATAGAATTCCATTGTGTACAAATACCACAACTTGTTGATCCACTCTTCAATAGAGGGACATCTAGGTTGGTTCCATATCTTTGCTATGGTGAATAGTGCTGCGATGAACATTGTTGTGCTAGTGGATTTAGTATGCCCTTGTTTCTGGATGGTTGGGTAAATGCCAAGTAGTGGAATTGCTGGGTCATATGGGAGTTGTATGTTTAGCCTTTTAAGGCACTGCCACACTGCTTTCCATAGTGGTTGAACGAGTTTGCACTCCCACCAACAGTGTAGTAGTGATCCCTCCTGGCCACATTCCCTCCAGCATCTGTTATTATTCGTTTTCCTGATCCTGGCCATTCTAACTGGAGTGAGGTGGAATCTTGGAGTTGTTTTGATTTGCATTTCTTTTATGACCAGAGATGTTGAGCATTTCTTCATGTGTCTATAGGCCATTTTTGTTTCTTCTTCAGAGAAGACTCTCTTTAAGTCTTTGGCCCATTTTTTAATGGGATGGTTGTTTACTTTGGAGATTAGTTTTGGAGTGATTCAATTTTTTGAGTTGTTGATATATTTTAGATATGAACCATCCAAACTCTTTGTTTAGCTTATGGTTACTAGGAATGACTAATATATATATAATTCATATATAAATATATATATATATCCCTTGCTGTCATATTGATCTTATTTCCCATACTTCCCAAAGCACTGAAGTCTTTTCTTTTCCATCTCCATGGTAATGTTCATCGTATAGGATAGCAAATAATCACAAACTCACCTGTTTCATTTTCTTCCCCTCAACGTCTCGCACTGCTAATGCCAAACTCTTTTTCGCAGCATGGCGGGAATGATGTTAAGTGGGTTGATGGTGGCAAACCCCTCTTCAAAGTGTCAACCTTTGTGGTGTCGACCGTAAATACTCAGGTGAGCCAATGTCATGAGAATGTCCTCTGCCACACAAGTCCTAAGGTCACTCCATAAACCCACACGCCATAAAGCTTCAGACCAAAATACTACAGGTATATTTCACAGAAAAAAATACATACTTTACAGCATGGTCCCTTCTACTTTTAAATGTTAGAAAAAAAACATTCTGGACATTTACCCAAAACTAGCCCTTAATTTTTCATGTCATCTCAGGGCCATGAAGTTGGCAGAAACTCATTGGAGAATCATAGTAGCAAGTGTTGCTTAGTCAATAGGTCATTGTACCACCAGCCCCCTACTCTACAGCTCACAGTACTTACATTCCCTTCAGAAAAATTGTTTCAATAAAATAGCTCTACTTAAAGTTTTGATAAGGATCAAAATGAAAAAATGTATATACAAAATATTTCTTGAGCTTAAAATGATTTCTGTACATAATTAGTTATGATTAAATTACCCCAGGTCCCACTTTTTGCAGCAAGGAATCCTGATTTTCCATTTTTGCTTTATGTTGCTATATTTCTGGTTCATGTTTGTCTCCTGGGAACAGTGAAATAATCCTGTTACCATTAATATATTATATATACTAAATGTATAATGGGTATGTATCTGTTGCATATATATACATATATACATACACATGTGATCAAGCAATTAAATTTTATCCCCATAATTCCAGTGCTCCAAGACAGATTTGATCCTCACCCCTAGTCCCGAAATCACAGTTGTTTTTAAACCCATCTTACATCAGTTTCTAAGTACCTAAGGCTCTGTCATCACCTATTCTTTCAAACCACACCACATCACTTCCCTCAAGATAGCTTTGACATTGGTTCCCCATCAACCAAGAAGGCATCTCTCCCTCTCTCTTTTCCCTCTTGTCTCTTCTCACTGTCTGGTTGAGTCACACCCATCTTTCAGGTCTTTAGTCAGCTGTCACTTCCTCCCTCGCTGTTCTCTGATGGGACAGCCTAAAGTATGTTGTCTTGTCACCTGCCCAAATGGCGTCACTCTTTCTGATGGAAATTTTCAAACTTACCAATAAGTAGGTGCATGTGTGGAAGTTGTGACATGATGCTGGCCTCCCCACCATGACAGAAGGTTCATTCGTAGAAGAAGGAATCCTGACCACCTTGCTGTATAGTCTGCCTTGAGTTCTTGTCAGAGGCCTGGCACACAGTCAGCTTTTCATACATAAGGACTAGCAAGGCAAATCAATGAAGGGACATTTCAGAAGAAAAAGACATCTGTCTTTGGTTTGAAAAAGCACATCAAGGAAGCACCATCATATTTCCAACTTCAGGGAAATCCATGGCCTGATATCCCTCTAAAATCACTGAATACTGGAGAAACAAGAAAAGTTCACCCAAATTCTCTCTCATTTCCTGAGTCCACAACTCAGTATAGAATAGAATTTAGTCAAAGTCTAAATAGCTTTTAAGGGTAATAGTTAGTTTTATCTAATTATCTCGTAATTTTATCTTATTATCTTCCTAATATCAGACTGACAGGGCATTCTAAACCTAAAACTATCTCTGTGTGTATTTAAAAGTATGATCTTTCCTATGTATTAAGGAATCTATAAAATATGTTGGCAGAAATTGATAAATTAAGAATAGTACAGCCAAACAAAACAACACAACTTTTAAGATTTAAGTAAGAAGAAGTGGGCTTTGCAGTTTTGATGGAGCCTTTGTTGGGCTAAATTTCCAGTGGAAATGGAAGTTCTGTCAGCCTTAGGCTACATAAACTCGTGTCTGTGGACACACCCACCCAGAAGTAGTACCCATCTCCCAGCACAACACTGCTTGTCATACTGCTGAGCCTTTATCATTAAGAAATACTTCTTTTGCTATTGCAGGATCCACATGTGAATGCATTTTTCCAGCAGTGTCAAAAGAGAGAAAAGGACATGTCTCAGTCACCTACCTCAAGCTTCGTGCGCTCTTGTAAGGTAACATAACATGAAAGTAACCTCAGTGGTTTCCCAGGTAAACATCATTTACTTTCCACTGAAGAGCAACTGAAGATTTCAGAACAACTTACCCAGAGTAAAGGATTTCATTTCACAATTTCTACAGAGTTCTGTCTGTTGACTTAAAAAAAGGCAAAATTTAGGAGATTTATATTAAAAATGAATTGAATTGAAAATAAGAACCTATTTATTATAACTCATTAAGTGGAGCATCCTATTAACACCTTCCTAAAAATAATAAAGAGGGAAGCAAGATAACAGGGCACTGTGGAACTACAGTTTCATACCCATGTTCTGATAATCACCTATGCACTATTGTTATTTCCTTATTTATTGAGTTGACAAATAAAATTTATGTAAGTATGATCATGCGCAAAACATGATGATTTGAAATATGAATATACTGTACAATCTCTAGATCAAAGTAATTCATATGTATATTACCTCACATATTACCAGTTTTGTGGCCAGAATATTTAAAATCTGCCATCAAAGATTTGTTTAAAAATGCAATCGTTAAAAACCATTGTTGCCATGTTGTTTAGTACGTCCTTCAACTTATTCATCCCGACTGAAATTTTGTACCCATGGGCCGACATCCTCCCAACATTCTTCTCCCCAGCTTCTTACAACTACCATTATACTTCTATGAATTCAGCTCATTTAGATTCCACATATGAATAAGATCAGGTGGTGTGTGTCATTCTGTGTCTGGTCTACTTAATTTAGTATTATGTTTTCCAAGTTCAAAGATACCAAAATGAGTTTCTTTTTCCTTAAGGCAGAAAGCTATTGTATTGTGTAGGTGCACCATAGTTTCTTGATCCATTCATCTGTTGTTAGAAACTTGGGTTTACTCCTTATATTTTATGGAATGCATTCTATATTTTATTTTATGGAATATCTATATCTATTATGACTAACATATAAGAAAGAGCAAATCAGATCCTGTTGATGAATACTGAGTAGAAAGATTGCTGAAGAATGAAGCAGTTCTTTTAAAAAATTTTACAGGACTATTTCTTTTTTATTATGGTCGTCTAATTTACATTCCTATCAACAGTGTGCGTGGCTCCCTTCTCTCTACATCATGAATAGCATTTGGTATCTTTTGTCTGTTTGATTACAGCCATTCTGACAAGGTTAGCTGACACCTTATGTGATTAAATTTGCATTTTTCTCTGAGTATTAGTGATTTTGAGTGTTTTTCTATGTACCTGTCAATAGTTTAGAGATCTTTAGAAAAATTTCTTTACAGATCTTTGGCTACATTTTAAATTGTTATTTATTTACTTACGATTGAGGGTTAGCCTTTTTTCTCCAAATTCCTAATACAGTTTAGATATTTACCTGTCATCAGATACATGGTTCTAAATAATTTCTACCCAGTCCATAGATTGCCTTATCACTCTGTCAGTTGTTTCTTAGGCTTTGAGAAAAGATTTCTGGTTTGATAAAATCCTATTTGTCTGTTTACCTGTATTTCTGAAGACATTTTGAAATATATATAACATAATA
Source organism: Megascapheus bottae (assembly GCF_031878675.1). Taxonomy (NCBI): domain Eukaryota; kingdom Metazoa; phylum Chordata; class Mammalia; order Rodentia; family Geomyidae; genus Megascapheus; species Megascapheus bottae. The sequence continues at coordinate 29,498,639 of NC_143529.1, read as the reverse complement.
TATCATATATAAGTAGATATGATTATACTATATATGCTATATAGTATATAATATAAAAATGCATATATGCATTACATGTGTTACATATTTACATACATGTTATATAAAATTGCGCACATATAGTATGTAATTATACATATATAATTATATGTACACTGTATAATTATGAATTATATATTATATAGATTGCATGCTATCTGATATATAATATAGTAAATATAATATATTGATATATATTATGTTACATATAATATATAACATATACAATATAATAACTATAATATATTATATCTATGCAATTATATGTGTTATGTATTATATTTTACATATAATATATTATATATTATATCTATGTTCCAGGTACCAGTAGCTCATGCCTGTAACCCTACCTTCTTTGGGTGCTGACTATGGGAAGCTCACAATTCAAGGATAGCTTAGGAAGAACCATACACAAGACCCCTTCTCAGCCCCTAGCTTGGCTCAGTGGTGCATACCTACCATCCTAAGCTGTGTGACAGGAACTTGTTTGGGACAATCATAAGCCAGGCCAGCCTGGGAGGGAAAAAAAAGTCCCATGATTCTTTTGCAAGCCTCCATGGAAGAAAAGCTGCATGCAGTGCATGCACCTGTGATCCTGTCCAGGGTAGATTCCTAGAGTCTGCAGATCATGATTCGGAAGCATGCATGGGTAGAAAGAAAGATCATATCACAAAAATGTCAGTAATACTTCTTCCGACCATAATGCATTTGGGCTATTCCCATAATTTGTCTATGGCAAACTGTCCAGCAGTTAACATGGGTACGTGCAGGTGGCTTTATGGTATCCTGACTTGCAGTCTTTTGGAGAAATACCCAAGAGTGCTATTGCTGTATCATAGGATAGTTCCAGTTTTAGTTTTTGAGGAAGCTCCCATCCTTCCTTCTATAAAGGTTGCATTAATTTGCATTTCCACCAACACTATAATGAGACTCCTTTTTTCACACACATCCTCAATGCATTTGTTGTTCATATTCTTAATGATGGCCATTCTGACTGGAGTGAGATGAATTTGGAAAATTACATTGAGTGAAATTAGTATAAAGTCAACAAAGGGCACATGTTTTTTCACACATGTGGAAGGTATGTGTAAATGTATATGAACACACAAGATCACTTCCAAGACCAAACCGACTAAGAGTGTGTTACAGGAAGGAGTGCCCACTCATAGTGTAACTCCCCTGGACAACTAATAGTTCTGAATGGATACCAGGAAGCTGCAACATACCTTGCCTGAAAAGGGTGAGGCTTAGGGGAAGGAAATGCATAAGTGATAAATAGAAGGACCAATGGTGGATGAATACAATCATGCTACTACTAAATTACACTTGTGAAGATGGAACTGAGAAACCTGACGGGATAGGAGGTGGGCTGAGAGTGGTCAAAAGGCACATTGTACCCGTAAAGTGGCCTGTTGAATTGTAACATACTACTACTTAAAGATAATAAAATGAGATAGAAATAAATAAATATGCATGTGGTAAAATAAAATGACCAGTGAAAAACAGGCTAAAGACATGGCTCAGTAGCATTATTTCAGCAAAGCAAGCCTGAGGCCTTCGTTTCAAACCCCTAGTTCTTCCTCAATCAATATCAAAGCTCTAAGTTTTCAAGACAAGTTTGAGAGTTCAGAAGTATCTGAACATTGAAGTCTTTCATCTGAAACATTCTTTTCATTTAATTGGTATCTTTTTTCTGCCAATTTATGACAGAATCTGTTAAATGTGGAAAAGATTCATGCAATCATGAGTTTCCTGCCTATCATCTTGAATCAGCTCTTCAAGGTTCTGTTACAGAATGAGGAGGATGAAATAAGCAGCACAGTCACCAGGTAACAGCACCACGCCTGGGGAGAAGAGGCTGCCATCTTGGGTCTCACAAAACCTTGATTATTTGCTTTTAACTGTGATGCTAACAATTTCATTTGAACATGTCTCAGATTTAAGTATTTCTTGCTCTTGAATCTTTTTCTTCTGATACCCTATCATTATCATTTAGTCATGAAGCAATCATAATTTCTCATTTATAACTGTTAGTGTTTTAAATTAAAGATTTAATCACATATTCATTACTCGTTTTTTAAAATTAGTTTTAGTGTTCTGAATTAAAAACTAATTAAAATGTTTACAGGATCTGCCAAGCCACTGGCGGCTCATGTATTCTATAATCCTAGCCACCTAGGAAGCTGAAATCTGAGGAAGGAGGGTCGAAGCAGAAAATTCCACTTGACATTTTTGTTCAGTTAACCACCAAAACACCAGAAGTGGATGTATGGCTCCAGTAGTAGATCTTCAGCCTTGAGTGAAACAGATAAGGATCAGTGCCTAAGTCTTAAGTTTAAGTCTTAGTTCTAGCCCCCCAAAATAAAAAAATACATATTTACACTGTCTTTCTTACTTGCAAGCATATTAGTTATCTTTTCAGAATAAAGTATTTTAGCTAGTAAAGCTCTGAAGATCTAGTAAATGGAACTATTTGTAATGGTTCCACCGCTAGCCTGTTTTGAACCCAGATTTGAAGTTACTAACTACGCCTAAAACTAATGTTGTTTTCAGCTGAGCAGATTTGTCTATGTGAATATTTTTATTAAATAATTTTTATTGTGATTAATAGAAGGGTTACATTATATTCACCAGATAGAAGATGCATAACTTCACAAACATTGATACCCTTTCTCATGACATGGTCTTTTTTAAATATGAAAGCTAACAGGTTTTTGAAATCCTGGTATATTCCTAAGCACGCAAGTCACAGAGTAAGCAGTAGTTACTAACATGAAATCATCAACGTATACTGTCATTGCTACCTGAAATCTTAGCTCAGCTAAGGGAAAATAAATCAAAGCCGAAAACTTACTGCTAGATCTCAACATAATCGTTTTTGACAGGGTATATATTCTACCTGTCTGTTATACGGCAATCCCTTTGCAAATAGACTATGTTAATTAGTCCAAGATTAAAAGTCTTCCCTTTCAATTCCATCCTTAAAAAATGATGTCTTATCCAAGAATACAGTGTCAGCAAATGTGTTTGTCATAGATAGTGCACTAAAGTGGGGTAGAAATTTCCAATATGTTCTTACAACCATGAGACACTATCTATGCCTTTTTGTTCAGACACAGCAATATTGAAAATATCTCACTGAGGATAATTAATGCCCAGTATTAGGGAATAAGAAAGGCAGGAAAAGAGTGTGGCCTTGGTTCACTCATTCATTCTTCAATACGAATTTACCTCGTGTGCTAATGACAAAGTGATACTTCGAGGAGGGCTGCTGAACAGCTTTGCTCTTCCAGGGTTCTCACCGATATTGTGGCCAAGTGCCATGAGGAGCAGCTCGACCATTCCGTCCAGTCATACATTAAGGTAGGAAATTGCCACGTGTTCACTCCTCATCTTCCTCTGCTGTGCGGCTTGCCTCATTTCCTGTCACAAGAAAAGGAAAGTTCTTACCCTTTAGCTACAGGTGTACACAGTGGCACCATTAAGAATTCCATTTCTCCCCAGTGATGGGCTAGATGTATTGTTTAAATGTATAAATGTCTGAAAAGTGTGTACATGTACAATTGAATCTGTATGTAAAGGAGAGAGGAAAAAAGAGAAAAATTGAAGTGTTGTTCTTTGGAAGTTGGCAGGACAAATAGGTGAACTTCCTATGCTAATAGAAGGAAGACGTTTTTGTATGGATTTGTGGCTCTGTGCTTTTTCTGTAATGTTTTCTTAGCTCTTTTTATTGTTTTCTCAGGCATTATTTCATTTTCCCAGTTACTGTATATTTGTACCTGCTTCTGGTATGTTAAGTCCTTTATCTTCTGGCATGAACCACTTGCCCATCTCATTTGTACGCACAGCTTTCTCAGTGTTGTCAAGTATTCACCCAGAGACATTTTTATGCTCATTTCCAGTTGGCCTGTCAATCAATGCCAGTGAACTTGTGATGATGTTTGCACCCTCATAGCTACAACCTAAATGTCCTTTTCTTGAATAAAAAAGAAAGAACCCACCCAGAGGCAAAAATACAAATAACTTACTTTTTAAGATGTAGAGGACCCACTTTTTTGCTTTTCTATGCCTCAGTTAAACCTTTCTTGCGACATTGATGTTTTTAAACTAAGACAATATATACTCTTATATGTGGACATGTAACTAGTCAAGAATTTAAGTGTACTGTGCTGGAAATAATGTTTTTATAATAGTAATAATAATAACAGCGCTGATTATTGTAGTGTCCCCATGAAAGGGAGTAACCATAAACTACATTCTGGAATAAACCTTTCCGAGATACCTTATGTAAGGGTTTTTTGAAATTGCAGCTATATATCTACAATATCCACATTATATATAATTTCCATTCGTGAGAAACTGTTGACAGCTCCCCAGAATACAAAAGCATGAATTATGCCCTTCCTTAAAGTGGGCTGTGTCAAAAAAAGTGTCTATTGCTTCACAGAAACTCCCTTGAAATATAATTTCATCTGATAAGACCCACATTTCAATTGGATAAGGCCAGTTACACCTACAAACTTCTTTGATCTCTGTTTAAGAGAAGGCTTGAGCTTATTTTTTAATAGGATATTTATGAGTTTCTCTGGAGAACTCTTTTCCTATCAATATTTACTCCAACTTACCATTTCAACCTCCAAAGGTACTGAGAAGAAAATATAATTATTGGACTCATGATATACATGGAAAGTGCTGTTTTCTGGGTTTTAATTGAATTAATCAAAGTTACACCATAAACAACATGATCACCAGGTGACTTCTTAATAGTACTTCAACTGTCAGGCTCTCGTGCTTTGGAGAGATGCATCACAGATAAAATTGTGATGGTCTTAATTTTCAATTAGAACACACAAAATATTCTGAAAAGCCATTTCACTTTGAATGCAGGAAATGAACTGCTTATTTACTTGGTTTTGAAGTGTTTCACATCTAGAAATTAGTATGTGAGGAATTTCACTGTGATGATACGATTCTAAAAAGATAATTTGGAATGTGTTTTCAAATATTGAAAAACAAGTACTTCCCATAAATATAATCATCTTACATTTTCCTCTGGAGAGGTCACTGAATAGCAAGCAAAGAACTACAGTTGAATGGTTGACTTTGAGTATTCAAAGTCAGGCTACCAAACTGCTTTTCCCCTGTGATGAAAAATGAGATGGAATAAATGACCATTCAGCAGGGGTTCTATTTGTCACATGGCAGAGATGACAGTCCCAACTGTATTTTCCACAGTGGGAAAATTTATTTTTTAACATGCATTACATGTTAAGCTTCTGATAACAGAACCAGTGAAAATGGGTGGGCTGTCTCCATGCATCCTTGGATGTCTTTTAAAAATATCATATTTGTTTATTTAGAAGAAAGAAAACACCATTTCAAGTTCAGTGGCGCTTAATGCTTCTAATTCACTCCATCCTACAATATCCAGACTGCACACAAACACCATACCACTGTCTTCTTCAAAGATGTGTGTCCGAAGTCCATCTAGTTCCATGCCATGGTTTACAGTGATTTGTAGCAATGGCAGGACCTAATGACAAGAGTATTAATAGCATGACTATTTCCATGTTAAATTTTTATTTACTTGGACCCTTCAGCCTAGACAGCTTCATGGGATTGGACAGTTGATGATGATATCACGCTCACATGACATGTAACTGTCAAAGGAAATGTAGTGCTCTTGATAATAGCTAGTTTGAGACATCCACTAGCTTTGTCTTCTCCTTTGTAATGAGCTTGCAAAACTCAGACCCTGCCATGGTGCTAATTGGTGACATAGGTCAAGGAAATGGTTCTAGATTCAAAAGTGAATATGCCAGTCTCCTGCTTCCCTTTCTTTTCAATTGTGAACAACTATGAAGAAATGCTATTCCTTAAGCCACTCCCAGCTCATCAGTAACATACTATAATTGGGTAATAAGCATTTGATATTTGAAATAGGGGTCTTGCATAAAATTGGTAGGGATATTCTTAAAAATCTATGGAAAGCATTGAAAACTAGCCACAGACAAGTCTTCTGTGAAGAAAAGTAAAATAAGCAGCATTTGCTATCTTACGAATGGCTAACATTTATGAACCTCTGGATAAATGCTGCTAAGCATGGGGTGGTAGACCCTGGCCTTGTGGGGAACCCACCTACTGGCCTCTGGCAGTCACCCACTTCCCCACTGGGCTATTTGAGTGGGTGCTCTACCCTTTCAGGATGAAGAATTTCTACCATGCCACCTGTTACCTGTGGAAGGAAGAAGGGGAATGTGCACTCAGTAGGTGGGTCAAAGCCCTCCATGTTTCCTTGAACCTGCTAAATAGCCCTCTGACTCTTTCTCTTGATATCCACAAAAAGTTGCAGAGAGCTTAGGTGAGCAAGGTTCTACTTGAGCAGAGACCTACGTAAGACCCTCATGAGGTGTGTATTGCTATCATTGGGCCTCCATTAATGTCATGACAAAAATCGAGCATGAGCAGATAATTCTGAGAAAAGAGTCATTTCCCGTGGCATCATTTTGATGCATTTCCCTAAAACAAAATCATTAACTCTGGCCACATTTTTTTTTCTTCAGTTTGTGTTCAAGACCAGGGCCTACAAAGAGAGAACAATACATGAAGAACTGGCTAAAAATGTGATTGGTCTGTTGAAGTCAAATGACTCAACCACAGTGAAACATGTCCTAAAGGTAAATGATTTTAAGACAGTTAATTGCTGACTGCTGGTAGAGATAGCTTGTTCTTTCTCCTCAAAGAAACAGGGACTTAATGAATTTCACAGGTCATTTCTCTTCTCATTTCTACCATAAGCTGCATATTGAAATTGAAATACGTAAAATACTAAGCAGGAAAGAACTATGCCAATAAAATATGAAAAAGTAGATTCGATTTGGATTAATTGCTTTAACCTGAAGCCAGAGTCTACATACAGAGGAAAGGAAAAATGCCAAGGAAAAAACTAAGGATGTTGTGTTCATAAGTATGACAAGAAAAAGGAAATGGAACAGGTCGCTCTTTTGTCTCAAAAGCTGAAACATGTTACTGGGAGTTTGGCCTAGAGGTAGAGTGCTTAACTAGCCTGTGGGAAGGTCCAGGTTTAAGTTTTCGGTACCACATACATAGAAAGAGCTGTAAGTGGTTCTGTGGCTCAAGGGTAGAGCTCTAGCCTTGAGAAAGCCCAAGGACAGTGCTCAGGCACTCATTTCAAGCCCCAGGACTGGCAAAAAAAAATTGAAACACATATCGGAACACAAAGAACTGATGGTAAAAGCTTATGCAATAACTCCTATGGAATCCTGAATGAATAGACAAGCTCAATTTAATTATTTATCATGATTGGGCAGATAAATGATTAAGTAATAGCTGGAAAGAAGGCTGGGAATCAATAAGAATCAACTTGAGTTCATTAAACTCTAATTATCCTAAGTCAAGTAATTCATTTGTTTGAGTCATCCTCATCAGTATATTTAACAAATTCCACCCAAGGACCTCCTCCAAACCAACCATGCCACAGACTCAGCCAGAAGCAAGGGAGCATCTAGAGCCTTATTCTATCCATGTTTTCTCGCATTCTGAGGCAGTAGGCCCCAGGACTTTGAAGTTACATCACTGTACGTAACACTGCCCAGCTTAACCTTCTAGATATTTAAATAAATTATCTTTTTCTTTTACTCTTATGCATAGGCCTGGAAGCATTAGAGATGCTTTGAAGACTCTGCTAGCTTTGTTAAGGAGTAAAACAAAAAGAATATCGCACAGACTGTTTTATTGAGCAATCATGTTGTTTTAGCTTAAGAAATTTGGGTGACTTTTGAGAAGCTGTAATATATGTCATATATTAACTTTACCATTATGACTTCAATAAAAATCATCCAAACATAATGAGAATATATTTATGATCTGCTTCATTTAGTGCCAAAGAACTCACTATAAGATTCAAACACTGTAATATATTCTGTGTTGCAAGAAACCAAATTATCATCATTTAGCTTAGGGTAACAAATTCTTAATTATCTTTTCATTTTGCTCCAACAGCATTCCTGGTTCTTCTTTGCAATTATCCTAAAGTCAATGGCACAGCACTTAATTGACACAAACAAAATTCAGGTAAGATCACATGTAATACAGTAATGTAATATCTAGCAATTACACTGATGAGTGTATGCTTGTTATTTCCATTTATATTTGCTTTATAAGCCTTAACAATTGATGGCAATTACTTTTTAAGTAGAAGAAATAGTTGTGTGTGTCAGTGTAGGTCCACTGAGCAGGCTTCTGAATAGCTAGAATTACGGGTATAAGCAATTACCTCCTAGATTTTAACCATGAATCAATCTTATCTGTATTATATAAAACTGTTTGGTTAAATTCAAGAGGTTGAGAGAACTTAGTCATCTCAAACTGCCTCCTTATATGTAAAAATCCTAACAGGGTTAATAAAGTTTTATTAAATATATGCTGTATAATCAGGACATACTCTTCAGCCTATGAGGTCACAGTCTCTTGTGGCATGTTCTAGGATCCCAGAGTTGAGACTGACTGGAATTCAACACTTACTAATGAATATTTCAAGCCAATATCTGTTCTCATCCAATTGTTTATTCACCAGTTTCTTCTAGCTATGTATTAAGGGGTTTAGTTTCCATTTTAAATTTGTTTTTAAATTCAATTAGTTGGAATTCTATTTCCAAAACTCTTTAAAACTAATTGTCTTTAATAGTTTGTGGTTTAAACTCAGGCTTTCACACTTTTTAGGCTGGCATTCTGTCACTTGAATATTGAGAAAATACTCCTGTAGATTTGTTGGTTTAAATGTTCTGTATTTGTTGGAAATTTTAGTGTTTTTCTTGGCATTCATTTATGCAAAGGTTGCTGATAACAGTGCATAAATTATGTCTCACATGGGGGCGTTATTTTTTGCTGGTTGTTTTGAGATAGTCTCACGAACTTCTCAACCCAAACTAGATCTGAACTACAGTCCTTCCACTCTCACTTAGTTCTTGAGCAACTAGCATTACAGATACTACCCCAGGTCATTAAATTGTAATAATACTTATTTTCTGGAAGGCAAAAGAAGAAAATTAAGAAGTGAAAGGTCATAAAGAGATTTGTTCATATTTTATTTCATACATTGCTATATTGTGTAAATAGTTTGCAATATAAGTAAGCTGTTTAATGAAAATGTATTGGCCAAACCACAAAGGATGTGATAGGATCCATGGCCTAAGAAATCTTAGCAGCTTCTATTTTGTTGCTGCTTTCGAAAATAACTTTTTATTTAATAATCTCTAAAGTGTTTCAGTCCTTTCCATTCTGGCTTAGTTCACATGCCACATTATAAATAATACATTCTTTCCTCAGCTTTCCCGGGCTCAAAGGTTTCCTGAATCTTACCAAAATGAACTGGACAGTCTTGTGATGCTTGTCTGTGACCATGTGATTTGGAAATACAGAGATGCACTTGAAGAAACAAAGAGAGCAAATCAAAGTGTTGCCCGATTTCTTAAGGTAAGATTCCATGCTTTCACCTCCCAACCTCGCCCTTGCAATGGTGGCTTCAAGGTAATCTAAATGCTAGTTAACTGATTTCTCTTTTGACAATGCAATGTCTAAACTAACACAGTAAGGTAAGTATTTCCATTTCACCTCTCTCCTGATTGAAATACTTAAGGGTATTTTTCCTACTTGTACCTCACTGAAGAAGCAAGGCTATATAAAAGCATCCATTTGAGTGTTGTCAAATCATATTACTTCTAGCATTTTAGGAGAAAAATACAGTGACTACAGGAGAAACTATACTGCAGTAATAGTATTTCTCTACATTATTCCAGTTGTAGACAAGTATAACCTTGATGCTCACTTTACCTGTTTCTTTACTTAAGAAACAAACACACACTGAGTGGGTGTGAGAATTTATAAATACACACCAATCATATAAAATTGAGTATACTGAAGTACATAAATAGATTTTAAAAATTAACCTAAGTTGTTTTGGGGGAGTTTTAATACAAATTTCTTCATTTGCTTTATTTTTATTTTTGGTACCAATATATACTTGACAGAATAGAAAGTTCAGAGAAAACTTATGTACAGTCCAGTTTGTAATGAAAGCATGTTTGCTGAAGCATCTGAAATATTCTTCCCTAAACTGAAAAAAAAACCTGAATAAGAAAATCTCTGAAAAGGAGAAAATACTCTTTTCTACTTTGGGTGTGGCGGGGGGTTAAACTCAGAGCCTGGGCACTGTCCCTTAGCATTTTTACAGGTGTGAGCCACCTGGCCCAGCTCTTCTTGGCTTGAATGCTCTACATTTATTGGGAGGAAATGGAATGTTTTTCTTAGAGCTCATTTATGCAAAGGTCACTCCTGGCAGTGCATAAATTAATGTTTCCCATGGGAGGAAATTAAAAGCATTCAAGATGGAAGAGAAATACAAGTGTTTTGTGGAATCTGTAAGTTAAAAGCACAGAATGACAACTCACAAACATAGTCCATAAAATGTACAACACGTGGACGCTGAATGAAAATTAATGCATATATGAGAAATTTCTGAATAGAAAGATGAGTTCAATATATTCTTTATCACAAGAGTCGATTTTCCAGTTGGTAGTTCATAGTTTTAATGGACTTTATTTACATTGAATAGTTTAAAACCTTTCCTGAAAAGTTTACTAGAGGAGCCGGGCGCGGTGGCTCATACTTATAATCCTAGCTAATCAGGAGGCTGAGATCTGAGGAACATGGGTCAAAGCCAGCCTGACACTAAAGACCCTGAGACTCCTAACTTCAATTAACAACTAGAAAACTGGAAATGGCACTGTGGCTTTAGGGGTAGGGCGGTAGCCTTGAGCTAACGAGCTCAGAGACAGCGCCCAGGCCCAGAGTCCAAGCCCCAAAATAAACAAACAAAAAAAAAGGAGACATTTGAACGAGGAGCATGAGAAGGATAGATTCAGAAAGTGACTTTTGACAAGGTAAAATTATGTCATCATTTGTTACAATTCCAAAAAAGGTAAAATCTGAACTTTCGGCTTTCAACTGCTTAACATGGCCTACACTCTATGTTGACAGTATAAATCTCTGATATCCCAGCAATCTGGTAAGAGTTATTTGTTCAAGTGGGTTTCAAGTGACTTTTACCTCTTTTGTGTTTGATGAATTCTTCATTAGAGTATTCAAATATGTGGCTTAGTCATTAGAATCTAACAATCAAAATTTTGTTGTAAGTTCATAGTTGTACCAAGATTGTTTGCCAAGAAACCATGAAAGCAGAGTCTATAGACTCTAGTAGGTAAGCACAAATACCTAGAGTAAAAAGGTATCCTGCCTCCTAGGACATGATCAGAAAGTAGTGTTTTCACAGAAATTATGTCATCATCCTTGTACTTTATTTTTTTACTGTTTTCTCCTCAAAGTGCATAGGACTTAAGTGGATCTGTGCCAACTTCATAGCTGTTGTTAATTTTCCTCATTATTACCAAACCGAGTCATGAGGTCATGAGGCAGCTTGCCTAAGCACACTTATTTAAGTAGGTCATGGAGTTTCAACGGGTCTGGGTGTTGTCTCTGAGCTCTTCAGCTCAAGACTGCTGCCCTGCCCTTGACCAAGCACCACTTCTGCTAGAGGTTAACTGGAGATAAGAGTCTCAGGTTCTTTTGTGCCCAGGCTGGCTTTGAACCTTGATCCTCACATCTCAGTCTCCTGAGTAGCTAGGATTATAGTCCTGAGCCGCCATACCCAGCTTAAATCACGATACCAGGGTGGATGAAAAGGCTGGTTCATTCTGATTTTTATTTTCCTGTGCCATATCTTGTGTGCCCACTCACCTAAATAACCCTTGCTTTTATTTCACCTTTGTCTTGGGCACCATTTGAAAACCATCTACAATAAGAGACAAGTACATTTAAAGCAGTGCCAGTGCTATTTTTTGCTAAATAACCAAAAGTGGAGTGGGGGGAAAAAATGAATCTCCACAAGGAGAAAGTTTTCCCAACTCTTCTGCTTTGAAAATAGTCTATAAATTGAGAATAAATGGAAGTTCTCCCCAGAGATGTCACTGCCATTGTTGCTGCCAGTGGCTGTAGGCTGACACTCAACAAGAGAGCAAAGAAGGACAAAGAAAATGGTATAGGCATCTATATAATATGCAAGCAAAGGACAAGGATGTTCACAGTTTCTTTTTGTATTTCAGAGTCCTATAATTCATCTAGGAACCAATGAGAGAATAAATATTTCCTGGGTCTCACACCTGGTGAAAAAAAAAAAAACGTAGCTCATTCCCACACTATTTTTTTTTTTGACTAGCTCTTAAAATTGAGAAAATATCGATAGGGTGTCAGTTACCATCTAAAGCAGGACTCCGCAAACATTTTCTCTAAAAAGCCAAAAAGCTAAATATTTTCAGCCTTATCTATATAACTCAACTCTGCTCTAAATAGCACAGAAATAGGCACAGACAATCCACCATCAATATGTGGAATTGATTGAGCGTGCCCGGGTACCAATAAAATACTGCTTAAAAAACAAGTCATAAGCCAGATTTCCTCCCATGGGCCATAGCTTACCAAAGCCTGCTATATTTTTCTATTGATCTAAAGATTAATGTAGACTACCCTAAAAATAAAAGCTAAAAGGCCCCTGCAGGCCTAGTGATAGGCAGGGGAGCTACGACACCCGTGGTCGAGAATATGCCAGAACAGAGCAGATGCTGGGACTCATGGCAGGAAAGAGACACTTGAAGGTTAGCCTACGGAAAGACTTTCTCAGGAAGACAGTTGATTCCTGCCACCTAGGAATGAAGCCCTATGTCTCTCCTTGCCCATTGGAAAGAGGAGGGCCACTTTAACATAGAGAAGGGTTTGTTTCAAAATCATGAAACTCTTAGCGTTTCTGGCTTCCCAGTTCAGCCTTCTCCCCATCATCCCTAATGATGGGTGCTGGAATCAGATCCCCTTCAAATGCTCACAGGCTTTCTCCTGCAGAGTACTTGCTGGATCGCCTGCGAACTGACACTGGACAAGTTCAGGAATCACAGCTCTAACATCTTCGCCAGTGATATTGCCAAGGCCTTCAGCCACCTATTCTTCTGTAGGCAGTTTCTGGAGCTCACAGATGTCCTGAGAGCTCTCTGTGTAAGGTGACATCAGGACTCCTTCCTGCCAAAGGGAAATAGCACAGCTTTGGGAAAGAAAGTTCCATGTTGAACGTAATCCAGGAGTGGCCAGGTTGACCCCCCTTCTGCAGATGGGGATCCGGGGATGACTGGACATGCCTGCTGGAAGTCAGCCCAGTGCAAAAGGCACAGGGGCCCCTTTTCTTCTCATGCCTCTCCTTGGCGTTCTAGGTCTATTTCTGAGCAGGTACTTGTTCTATAGCATTTCCTTCATCCACTATTCTATTGGGAAATACCCTAAAGAGGACCTGTTTGCTTTTTACTGGAATGCAGAGTTATTAAAGGAGCTAAAGTTAATATTAAAAATGAAAATATATAATGAAGAAATATGTTAATTCAGCCGTGAATAGGTGCATTATGAAACTCTGAAGAAAACTTGAAAGGCAAAATAAATATACAGAGGACTTCACAAATTGAAGGACTTAATTAGAGCTAATTAGGGAACTAGAGAAAATCACTCTTGCTCATACATGCATACATACATACACTTTCCTAAGAGCTGAGTACTGTATTTGAACTCAATGCCTCATACTTGCAAGGCAGGTGATCTACCATCGATCCATGCCCCCAGCCTATAATAGGAACCTTATACTTTTGTATGACCTACAGAAAGATTGTACGTCCAAATCTTTCTAGGAACAAAAGATGAGCCATGAGCCAGGCACTGGGAGCTCACACCTGTAATCCTAATAACTCAGGAGACTGAGATGATGGTCCAAAGCTATACATGGGAGTAAAGTTCACATGACTCATATCCCCAATTAACATACAAAAGAAGCCAGAAGTGGAGTTGTGGCCCAGATTGTAGAGTACTAGCTTTGAATGAAAAAGCACATGGACATCACCTAGGCCCTGAGTTCAAGCCCCAGGACCAGCACACACAAAAACTGTAAAAAATAAAATAAAATATTTATGAGTAAAATTGGAGAACCAAGAAATATAAGCCACTGTAATGGGCCAGTTTGGATTATATGGACAAGAAACACTGTAGATGACGTATTTTAGCAGCTGCAAAAATTTTCCAGATAATGTGTATGTGTTCACGTGTGGGGCAGAGATAGAATAAAACATGTACCACGAGAAAGACACCAAATGGCATTCAATTATGGTATCTCCCCACAGTAATCTTTGGATACTGTATTTTGGATACCAGTAACATGCCATTAGTATTTTAGAAAGTCAACAACTGTTCCTCAAGATATACCTACTCTCTCAAACTCCCTTTTCTCAAAAGAAATTGACCAGAGAGACACAGGGAAACCCAATAAGAGAAATCTCAACCTATCTTCCCTTATTCTTACAATTTAAGTTTCTTTAACTAAAAGAAGAAAACTATAAGTTGATGGAGGCCAATGAGATTCAACTTTCCCAACCATCTTTACCACTACCTATTCTTACTTAATATCGTACAACAAACAATCTCTAGTTAACCAAGTGTGGATTCCAATTACAAATAATAATATTAATAAAAAGCCAAGAGACTAAAAGGCAGACTATGAAAAATCAAATCTTACTGTATGAAAAAGAAAAAAACTATCCTATTTTATCCAATTCCAAAAGTTGTTTTATACAATTGATAAACATAGGTTTATAATTCAATTTATGTCCTAAGTGAAGATTTTATGTAGTTGCTATCGCTAGATTAGAACTTAAACATATTTTGAAGAAAATACTTTGGGCTGGGGATGTGGCCTAGTGATAGAGTGCTCACCGAGCATGCACAAAGCCCTGAGTTGAATTCCTCAGTACCACATAGTACCACATGCACAGAAAAAGGAGGAAGTGGTGCTGTGGCTTAAGTGATAGAATGCTAACTTTGAGTAAAAGAAGCTCAGGGACAGTGCCCAGGCTCTGACTGACAAAAAAAAAAAAGAAAATACTTAGATAATAATATCTTGTCAATATTATTTATATCTGCATATGTAATCCATTTTTCTAAAATCTCTGATGTTCCCTCAAATGAAAATTTTGACTTTAGAATTTATTTTCCCTTGTAGCGCTGCTTCACATTTATGGACCGAGGGTTTGTGTTCAGGATGGTTAACAATTACGTTAGCATGTTCTCTTCTGGAGATCTCAAGGTAAGAGCATAGGCTGGAGAATGGGTTTGAAAAACTCTTGCATCATCAATAAGTAAACTGATCTCCAAGTATAAAATTTGGACCAAAGACATTATTCCTTTTCTGTATCAAAAAATAATAACTATACTCAGAAGATGTAGCCACAGCCTTTCAAATGCTCCATTTACTGAGTCAGTCTCTCAAGTACTTCCCTAATGGTGAATAAAGAAGGAAGTGCTTACATTTCACGTCTAGCCCCTGCAGTGAAAGGGAATGCTCTGTCATCTATGGTTCCTGCAGTTCTTGCAATTCTGGAGGCCCACGCAGATTCGGTTTCTGTACCCGGTGTCTACTTCCCTGGAAACCACTTAAGTCCTGAGCAAAATGGATGGCCCTTCTGGGTTGACTATCCTACCCACTCTGAATTATTATACAGAAGGAACTTTAGAGTTTTCTATGTGTAGTTCTAAGACCACTAGGCAGCTTGAGAAGTGCTCCTATATGCATTTTACTGAGACTTTCAGATGATTCTTTATGCAGTTCATGAGTTTGAGAAGCACAGAGCCACAGCACAATACAAGCTGGCAAAAGAAAGATCAGAAGTGGGCCAGATCAGCACAGTCGTATCCATGAAGGCTTCTTGGGTTGCAAGCAACAGAAATGGAGTCTAACTGGAATGGTTCTAGGAGATGATTTCAATGACAAAACATCTAGAAAAGCGGATTTTGAAAGGGGCCACACCCTTTGAGCAAGCAGAGACATGGGGTGTGCCATTTGGCCAGATTCCTGCTAGTACTGCTAACTAGTTAATCAACTGGAGCCATTTGTCTTTTCGCAACATTTGATTTCAGATTTACCTTGCATACAGGAAGTATGTGCTCAACCACAGGAAGTATGTGGATCCTACGCCCACTTCTTAAAGAAAGAAGACAGAGCACCTGAATTCATAATTGTTCATTAACCTTTCCTCATTGGAAAGGAGGGAATTCCCAAGGGAAATTATTTCACTATTGGGAAAGAACAGCTATTTTTTAAAAAGGTCAACAGTAGAAACAAATGACATTTTCAAGTCTTTTTTGTCATTTGTAGGTCTTTCAGCATTATTTTAAATAATATGTACTTTTGACAACTAGAGTTATATGATTACATGTCATTGAAAGTCTAATTCTCTATTTCTAGAAAGGATATATTTCTATGTGCTCCTATGATACAAAATACCATTTCAATATAGCAGCAGATTGAAACTATATGTCTTTCTAAAGATCAAATCAACTGCTATCCATGAAGAAATTACCACACACAGTTTGCTTCCGCTCCTGTTCACTTTGATGTACAAAAGGTTAGGACACACCCTGTCTTTGTTTGAAATGGTAGCATTTTACATTATCAAGTACATTCAACGTAATTCCAAAGTATCTGAGGAAACAGAGGTATCACTTTTTCCCAGGGACACACACAACTCACACACTTGTGTTAAATCATCTCAGATCAGATATGGACTCCATTTTTCACTGTCTAACTCCAGACATTATTGAAGCAACAGACCATGGTACATGGGTCAGGACAAGAGTGGAATTCAATAAAATTGTTGAAGATCAAGTGGCTTGATTAGTTTCACTCAGCTTTACATCATCTACAGCATTCTTTCTCTTAACTCCACACATGTAACTTTCTGCCTGTTTGCTTTGTGTCATTGTTGAAAGAGTTCTGTACATGTAATATAGAATACTTTTTTCACCACTAATGAATAACTAATTTCCTAAGACTTGGGGCCTGACTGCAGTATTACTTTAGACAGGGCAGATTCCTTTAGACTAGCTATTATTTGGTGTTCACACAAAAGTAATTGCTCTTGAGAGTTAATATTCAAGTGCAGATCCTGTGGGTTTTATCCACTTTCTTGATATGTAAGTACTAGTCACTCTGTCGGACTCTCTTTCAGACCCTATGCCAGTATAAATTTGACTTCCTTCAAGAAGTGTGCCAACACGAGCATTTTATTCCTCTGTGTCTCCCCATAAGATCAGCATACATTCCAGGTAATGTTCCCTAACCCAACACTTTCATCCATGATTGCTTTCTTTCCTCATCCTTTGTTTTATCCAAAGAGCCAGGTAATCTGGTTAAAGTGAAAAAGAAACTGTTGGCATACCGTTTATAAAAATAACTCTATTCTTCTAAGTTATTATATTTTCCTCCCTTTCCATTGAAGAAAAAATTAACAGAATTTCAAACTTACAGACTGTAAATCAAAGACTTTTAACTTAGAGGTGTGCTTGTCTTTCACTTACTAGGTTGGAAAAATAGCTCTCTACTGCAAATTACAGGGAGAATAAAAACAATACTTTGTGCATAGAATGTCATTTAACATGATCAATGTGTGTAGTTATGTTAAGATAAAGTTTTACAGAGAAAATTAGTGTATTGGAAACAAGGGGAAATGAAGCATTATAAAGACTTGACAGTACTAGGCCTGAGAAAGGAAGAGATTGAGGGGCCGGGAGTTTGGCCTAGTGGTAGAGTGCTTGCCTAGCATGCATGAAGACCTGGGTTCGATTCCTAGGTACTACATACTTAGAAAAAGCCAGAAGTGGTGCTGAGGCTCAAGTGGTAGAGTTCTAGCCTTTAGAAAAGCCCAAGGATAGTGCTCAGTCCCTGAGCTTAAGCCCAGGACTGACCAACTCCCCCCCCCCAAAAAAAAACCCCAAGGAAGAGATTGGAAGAACAGAGCTTGCATTTGCTTAGTCTATGGGGGGGCGGGAATTTGATCTACTGGTAGAGTGCTTAACTAGCATGTACAAAGACACAGATTTGATTCCTCAGTACCACATCCATAGAAAAAGCCAGAAGTGCTGCTGCTCAAGAGATAGAGCTCTATCCTCGAGAAAGCCCAAGGCTCTGAGTTCCTGCTCCGGGACTGGCAGAAAACAAAAAGAATCTATGGGAAACATTCTAATTTTCCCAGCTGAAAGAATTTCTGCATGTGCATAGTATGTGTGCTATATCTGCGTGATGTGAACTTCATGGGTTGTTTATGGTGTGTGTGTGTGTGTGTGTGTGTGTGTGTGTGTGTGTGTGTGTGTGGCATGTGTAATATATGTTTGGTGTGTGTGGTTGTGTGCTGTGTGTAGTAGGTGGTATGTGAGTATAGTGTGTGGCAAGTATGTAATGTGTACATGTGTATGTGTGTATGTGTGTGTATGTATAAAATCATGATAGGAAATGAGCACATCCATTAAAATACCAAACAATCAAACATGAAGACACAAGAGAATCTTGTGACTGAGGAATTTGTAATGCTTTGCTTCTCAGCAGCAAGTAAACTACTCCCAACATACAGTGCAGATAGTTACCAAGCACAGCACAGGGTGATAAAGAGTCTGCTGAAACCCCGCAGCTTCACTGATATTGTAGAAGGAAAATTACATTATCAAGACTATAAATGTTTTGGCACATAAATTATAAAAAAAATAATCGATACACATTAGGTCATTCTTTTTCTAATAATACAAAGTTCCATAGAGCAGTAAAAGGATAGAAACGATAGCATTTTTTAGGCTTTCCGTAATGTTTTCATTTCGTTCCCCTCATACTGAGATTTGAACTTAGTGCCTCATGTTTATCAGGCAGGTGTTCTCCCACTTGATCCAATTCCCCCAGCTCTTTTTTCTTCCATTATGAGGACTCATTTTTTTTGCCTGGGACCACATTCCTCCTAGGGATTTCTTTCTCATAACCAGGATGAGGAGCATCCTTCCTCTTGGTTGGGATCTCACTGCTCTGTTGTCCAGGCTGATAACAACCTCCATATCCCGAGCAGTTTGCACTGGTGAACCCAAATTGTGTATCATTGGTAGAGCATTAAATTTTAGTTTCCATATACATTTTATTGTAATTAATAGAGGGTTACATTATATTCACCAGATAAAGGTGCATTACTTCACAAACATTGATACCCTTTCTCATGTCTTGGTCCCAATTCCCCTCATCTTGTTTTCCACCCTTCCCTATCCTATTTCAAATAACCAAATAAGCATATATACAATATATCAGATAAGAACAGGAAATACTGTAAAAATATGAGATAACCAAGGGACAGCAAAAGAAATGAGAGATAAGATAGTACATGAAGGACAGCAATCACTCATTATATGGCTTTTGTTTCTCTTCATTTTATACAGCCAAGTTATAACTGGTTCACTAACCTGGCTACGATGTTCAAAGACATTTGGGAGGGGCAACCCCCCTCTTATTAATTGTGATACTGTAAACAGGGAGCATAAAAATGTTTCAAAAAAAGATGAGAAAATGGGCACTTAAATAGAAGACCAGCAATTCATATAATTCTATTCATAGCATGAAATTAGCAACCTTACATGTTCTTGAAAAAGCTGAATTGAAATGACTCACTTGTAATTTTTTAAATGTGCTTAATTTTTCAAGATATATTATACATAGCTAATATATGCATATTCCTCTATATACATATGTATCTGACTGTGTACATATCTGAAATCTTATTTATTTATATTATATCTAGATCCTGTGACACCGTCAGAATCAATTCAGGAGTTACATGCCTCAGGTATTTATGTTATCTCAAAAGCACCAATAAGGCTGGCTCAGTGGTAAAGCACCTGTCTAGTAAGCAGGAGGCCCAGAGTTCAAATCCCCTTACCACCCCAAAATAAAAAATGCACCAATAATCAGCTCATCCAATATCAATTAGTATGAATTATACAGATTTCTAGCTTCCAAGTGGTAATAAAAGCGTATTATTAATGTTGTCTAAGTAAGGCTATTCAAAAAGTTGTTTGGACTTTTCTATTGTTATGGATAATTTGATCATTTTCTAACTTTAATTCTTTCACATTTTATACTCCATAGGTCATTTTTTTCATTTTCCCAGTCCATCTGTCTTAGTGTTTATTATTAATAATATATGCATAGTTACACTGAACAAGCATGTATATGTTATATATATATATATTAGGGCTTTATATGGCATTTTGCACTACGTTATTAGTATGGTGGCTATGCCATGCATTGATCTCCATAATTTGTCCACCTTATTATTGCAAGTTTGCGCCCTTCACCAAAATCCCATTGCTGTCAGACACACCCCCCACACAAAGGACAGCTTCTTTTCTATACTCTGCTTGTATGAGCTCAACCTTTGTAGAATTCCACATACATGAGAGACAGCATGCAAAAAGTGTTTTTCTGTCTTCATATAGCATGTCCTCTGGTTTGATTCATGTTCTTGCAAATAGCTGACTTGCCTTTTTTCTAATGATTGAATAATACTGCCGTGTATGTTCTTCATCCATTCATCTGTGGAGGGGTTATTTTCATGGCTTATCTACTGTAATTAAATCTCCCACAGACATGGAACACAGATGTTTCTACCCTGCATTCACTGCCTCAGTTGCTCTTTCATGTATCTGTACTTCCAAATCTTTAGCTTCCTTGAAGACTTCACCCAGTGTTTCCTTTCCTGTAATATTCACTGCTTCTTTTTCTTTATTGTGAGTCATGGGGCTTGAACTTGGCCCAGACAGTGTCCTTGAGCTGTTCAGTTCAAGGCTACCACCTTACCTCTAAGGCCTGGGTGTTGTCCCCAAGCTCTTCAACTCAAGGCTACCACTGTACCCTTGAGCCAAGCCCCACTTCCCATTTTCTAGAGGTTAGTTGGAGATAAGAGTCTCAGGTCTTTTTGTGCCCAGGCTGGCTTTGAACCTTGATCCTCAGATCTCAGCCTCTAGGGTTACAGGCGTGAGCCACCATGCCTGGCTATTTACTGCTTCTTATAGACAAGAATTGTGGGGTTTTTTTTTCTTCCAACCCCTGTGATGCTGTAAACATGGTCGTTTCAGCAACATGTATATATAGTTTGTATTCATACTTGTGTTTCCTGATACAAAATGTTCCCCTGTTATTAAACATAACCAAAGGTGACAACACGGTCTCTACTCTGTACCAAGACTGTGTTCTTGAATCACTCTTTCTGGGTGGGAAGGGCTGATAGTCGTTGGCTGATTTTCCTGTTACAATTCTAAAATGAGTATTTCATTCATCTGGGGATATGTAATTCCTTTTTGCAAAGATATGCCTGAATATTCAGTCACCAATGAATTTTGCCGCAAACACTTCTTAATTGGAATTCTGCTCCGAGAAGTTGGCTTTGCCCTGCAGGAAGACCAAGACATCAGGCACTTAGCTTTGGCTGTCCTCAAAAATCTGATGGCTAAGCATTCGTTTGATGATCGATACAGAGAACCAGTAAGTGGTTTTCATTTCTCCCTTCCCTAAACACTGTTCAATGGCTCACTGCAGTAAATGCAAATAAACCCAACAAGCCTATTGATTTTCACATGAATCATTTCTTTTGGCTACCTTGTTCGTGTAGAGAAAACAGGCCCAGATTGCAAGTCTGTACATGCCTCTGTATGGCATGCTTCTCGACAACATGCCCAGGATTTACCTAAAGGAACTGTATCCTTTTACAGTCAACACGTCCAACCAGGTATGTGGACATCGCATATTGAAATCTCGGTTCTAATAAAGAATGTATCTCTTTTCTTTATATTTGTGCCCTGGATAGCCATGTCTCCTCATCTGTAAGCCAGCTCACAGCTCAGGGTACATATTTTCTCTGCCTCTCTCCAGGTTGTCTTTATACCTTGAGGATTCAGGGTAGCTAAG
Source organism: Megascapheus bottae (assembly GCF_031878675.1). Lineage (NCBI taxonomy): Eukaryota > Metazoa > Chordata > Mammalia > Rodentia > Geomyidae > Megascapheus > Megascapheus bottae. The sequence continues at coordinate 29,476,675 of NC_143529.1, read as the reverse complement.
TGCCCTATTTATAGACACAGTCCAAGTGGTATGTCATCACCCGCTCCTTCTGAGCAACTCCATAGCATCCCATTAAAGAGCCATCTGCCCATGAGGCAAACACACTGATAAATCTGGGGACAGTCTAAATGGAACCACCTAGAATTCAGGGCTAGAATTGGGAATTTTTCTCTTTTTTTCCATAGGACACCTTGTTTAGCTTCCAGTAATATAAATATTAAGGTACTCAATCCCTCTGTTTATTTATAAAATGGGATATGCAAATGCCAACATCACAAAGTTTATATGAGGATAAAGTTGCACATATTTATTATAGAGCCTATCATGTAATAAGTAATTAAAATGCAGTTTCTGGTAACAACCACATTCATAAGGTAGCCTATGATCATGTATAGGAAATAATCCTTGTCATTCCAGCCATTTAGACCTCATGTAAAAGACTGATTCTACTATATTGATAAAAAAAATTGCAGGGCCAGGAGTTTGGACCAATGGTAGAGTGCTTGTCTAACATTCATGAAGACCCATGTTTGATTCCTCCCTACCACATACATAGAAAAAGCCAGAAATGTTGCTGTGGCTCAAGTGGCAGAGTGCTAGCCTTGAGGAAAAAACCAAGGACAGTGCTCAGGCCCTGAGTTCAAGCCCCAGGACTGGCAAATAAAATTTATTAATTGCATAAGAAAATCAAACATTAACTACATTCATTTTTACTGCCTATTTTGCCAGAAAACCTTAGCAAGAAAATAAAAGATCTGACTTAAAATATCACCAGACTAAATGTGTAACAAGCAAGGCCCAGGTGGGCATACAAGGCTGAAATATCCTAACCCCCATTTACCTCTTCTATACTTGAATGCAGGGCTCTAGAGATGACCTAAGTACGAATGGAGGCTTTCAAACCCAGACATCTATGAAGCACGCAACATCTGTGGATACATCATTTTCTAAAGATGTCTTAAATTCAATAGCAGGTACCCAAGACCTTTGGAGAACACTTGTCTTTCACACTCATCCATGTTATGTTAAATGTCAATGTACTTTCCACACAATCCATACAAAACTCAAGTGAATAATATATCTGCCAAAGTATACTACAGTTAAACAACTGCCATCTTTTATATACATATATACATATATATATATATATATTTGAATGCCATCCAATGACTTTTAGTAAGGGTTTATTTCTACTTGGCTTAAGCCAAACAGTCTGCTCAGATGTTATCAAATTACTTCGTCCTACAAACAGTCTTTTAATTTTGATTGCATCCAGCCTTTTAAAATATAATAGCTCAACCACTTCAAAGATTATTTTTAAGAACCATTTGGAAAGTTTCATTTTAGTTTCTCAAGAACTGTCAAAAAATTGAACAATCCCTTCTCAAAATTACCTTGATAAGCTTCTATTAAAGCATTTTAAAACACGAGAGCTCTCTTTGTATTTACAAAAGTTTTTCACAGATCAAAGCAATATGCCTTATTTCGTTTATTTACATTTCTAGCTGTTTTGAAGTTTTCTCCATTTTTGATGAGCTCTATAATACCTAAAATGTTCCATAGCTTTTGGGTTTTGTTATCAGTGTTGTACTGTGGTTTAAATTCAAGGCTTATGGTCTCACTTGGCATTTTTGCACAAGCCTGGCACATGAGCCTTTAAGCCACAGTTCTATTGCCAGCTTTTGGCTGATTAATTAAGATAAAACTCATGGGCTTTTCTATCTGGGCTGGCTTCATCCCGTGATCCTCAGATCTCAGCCTCCTGTGTAGCTAGGAATGTTTCATGGTTTTACTGCCAATCGCAAACAATGTTTCAAAACACTACACCCACTTCAACACTCAACATCTTTTTGGTTCATCATAGTAGCTTGTTTGGTTTTGGTTCCCATCCATCTCATTGTCATTCGTGTGCTGTGACTTGTGTTTGCAGCGTTTTCATCCATAGCTATTTCTACAGTAAACCACGCAGATTCCAGAGCATCTTTAGCAAGTCTTGAGTCCAACCCAAGCACCAATGAGAAGAGCAGTGACAAGACGGATAACTGTGAAAAGGTACTGATTCTCTGCCAAGCCTACCCCAGTGCCACCAGCCAGACATCCCCCACCTCACTCAGTCTTCATGGGCTCTCTAATTCTCAGATCCCCAGGCCTTTGTCTCTGATTGGGTCGACACTTCGATTTGACAAGTTAGATCAAGCAGAAACCAGGAGTCTTCTTATGTGTTTTCTCCACATTATGAAAACGATTTCAGATGGTAATGAGAACTGTCACAAATTCAAGTTATAATGAAAGAATTTAGTGAATTTCCAACTTCCTCATGCTATATGTTACTCCCTTCTAGAGACGCTGGTTGCATACTGGCAGAGAGCACCCAGTTCAGAGGTGTCAGACTTCTTCAGCATCTTAGAGTAAGTTTGGCAGCACTCACTTACAACTTTCCAAATAGATTTTATCCATCATTCATTCAGAAATCTTTACGGCAGTGTGCAGTAGTGGTCATATGTAATACTAGCCATTCAGAAATCTGAGGTCTAAGGATTAATGGTTGAAGTTACTCTGGGCAGAAACATCCATGAGACTTATCTCCAATGAGCCACCAAAAAGCTGAAAGTAAAACAAGGGTAGAGCATCAGCCTTGAGCAAAAAAGCCAAGTAAAATGGAGAAGCCCTGTGTTCAAACTTCAGTACCAGCATAAACAGAAAAAGGAGAATCTCTATGGCGAATGGTCTATCAGCAATAGTACACAGGAAATGTAAAGAGAAATGACAAAATAGTGATTTAATAATACATAAGATATGCAAAAAGATTTTAATTTAATTTTTTATTTCAATATACTGGGATAAACAGTTATGTTTTTAAAAGAAATGTGAATAACTAGAACACAATGTTTTCTTTCCTTTCTAGTGTTTGTCTTCAAAATTTCAGATACCTAGGAAAACGCAACATAATAAGGTATTGTTTTATATTCTAAAAAATTAACATGGTCTTTTTAAAAACACTATAAAAGACAGGCACTAGTGGGCTATGCTTACAATTTTAGCTACTCAGCAAATCATGGTCTGAAGAATTGAGATTCAAAATCAAGTAAGTCAGAAAGTCAGAGAGTCTCTATATCCAGTCAATCAGCAAAATGCCAGACTGGAGGTGTAGCTCATGTGGTGGAAACTAACCAAGCAAGTCCGAGGCACTGAGCTTAAAGCATTATGACATATACAAATGGGTCAGAAATATCTACTACAAGTAACAGTATGTAATGAGGATTGTTAGGTTATTATCTATGTGAGACATACAGATAGAAGTTGGAAGGTTGCCCAGTATTCACAGAATTTTCATGCTCAATAGAGTCTTGAGTGTGCATAGAATAAAAGCAGCAAAACATACTTTTTAAAGAAGGAATTGCATTTCATGTGTTTTCTGAACTATGACACATGGTTAGTTATACAACTGTGACTAGGAAAATTCCTACTTAAGAAAATATTTCCTATACAATAAAAACAAAAATTAATGTGAAATAATATGCTGTCATTTTCCCACAAAGACAAGAAGGTTCATAGCACCCCAACCTTTTATTTCCAGAAGAAACTGAAATTTGACTTCTCACTAAATCATAGCCTATGAAATATTTCATCCTTCAGGAATCCATTTGCCAGTTGACAATGTCGTTTTAGCTATAAATGATAAATGCTGAGTTATGACTACAGCTTCAGTTTTCCTTGCAGGAAAATTGCTGCTGCATTTAAATTTGTGCAGTCAACCCAGAATAATGGGACTCTGAAAGGATCCAATCCTTCCTGTCAGACATCAGGTCTCTTGTCACAATGGTAAGGGATATTTCTTGGTATTAAATTGTGTGTGTGTGTGTGTGTGTGTGTGTGTGTGTGTGTGTGTGTGTGTAGTGTGTATTCAGGTATAGTATATATGAGATGTGAAGAGTGGACATGCACATTTCTCCTCTCTCCTCCTCCTCCCCATTGCCTTCCTCCCTGTCTCCCCCTCTTTGTCTATTTCTCTTTCCTCTCTCTCGCTCTCCTTCCCCTTCTCTTTCTTTCTCTTTCCTTTTCTCTTTCTTTCTCCCTGTTTCATATACACATTAAAATTGCAAGTAGCTTCTGAACAGACCTAAGATTTAGATACTTCACTAGTTCCCCCACTAGCTTATAAAACCCAAAATCCAGGAATTGTGTATTATTTCTATGTATGTAGAGCACAATGCCTTGCATAGAAGAAACAGTAGTAAGTATTTTGATTTAACGGAAGCTGAAAGGTACACATAAATGCTTCTCCTAATACTTAGTAATCTCCTAGCAACAAACCAAAATTTGAGCTCATGTCTCTATATTCTTTTCAGTAATTATCGTATTTTCTGAATAACCTAGAAGTTAAATTTGTTTCTTCCAGGACCAAAAGTAATGGGGAAATTCTCTGCAACGTTCCTAGCCATTAGGCCTGCATCCATCCTTCACTAGCCCATTCTCTGGGAAACATTGGCCCTGGAGTTTTCACTCTAAGCTCTCCTGGGACTAATAAATAAGAATTGTTTGCTCAGATTTTCCCCAGTTTGATTTATTCTTCCCATTATAATCGTATACAATACAAATCGTCTAGGCTCAAGAAAAATATCCACATGGCAGACAGTCAATAAATTACAGGATAAATTTTACCCCCATCCATGGTGAACCCTTTGACGTTGCACTCTAATGAGGAAGTAATATTTTTTTAATCAGGTGGGTGTTTTAATCAGGTGGGACAGTTTAAAAATCTGCTTTTCATGTGTGAGAGTAATAGCCATCCACCTACAGTCACTGTAGGCCCAATATTTGGTGGACTCCATTACAGGCTCCTCTAAAATGGCTGGAGGCATCTTTTCCCTGCAGTCCCCCACCTCCTAGAAATCTGATTTTTTCCTCCATGAGTTCAAGCTGACAAAAATTCAGAAACTTGGAGAAGTAAAAAAGAGTTCCCAAAATCAGTCCCAAAAACCAGAAGTGGTATTGCTTGTAGTTTAAGAAACAGCACAAACTTGCTGGGCTACTGAAAGCTAAAGTCAGATTTCCTAGGCCTCTCCAGATGCTTTGATGTAAGCAGAACAAAAGAGCCTTAAATAACCTGACAGAAAGAAAACTGTCGCCTCTTTTTCAGATTTGATTTTTGAGAGCAGCAGCAGCAGCTGTATGCCAGCACATACACTCAAAATCACAAGGCTGTGCTTGATGGAGTAGCACCCAAGAATTCCTTATTCCATAAAGACATGGGCTGATTTTCCATCATGAAGCATGGAAGGAAGGCATTGTGGGCCATTATCCATATCCTTGGAGATAGTCAGTTAGGGGGACAGAGGATACCCTAATCCCTACCTTTGTCACAAGATCACACATCCACCCCCTTGGGCTTGGTCCCAAAGATGATAATTTCCATGCAATTTCCATGCAATTTCCAAGACAAGTCAGAGGGACACAAGGTTGTTGTAAGCCAGATTTTGCATTTCACCTTTTTAAAAACAATTTGAATGTCCACCAATTGCCTTTCTGATAGGCCAATAGCTAAGCACTCAACATCAATGAAATACTGTGATTCATTTTATAATAATGACTTGTGAACAGATTTAATTTGAATGACTGCTTCTGTTACTACCCTTCTGAATGTTACTATACTAGCATTAGATAGTATTAAGTAAATTTCTCCAAGTATTTGAAAATATCTTTCATTGTATTACCTTTAGTTAATATTTTTAATTAAAAGGTCTGTGAAATTCTTTTGTATTTGATTCAACCTATAATATTTGCATGAATGGTTGATCCAAGTATCTTCAAATAACATTAACCTTAATTTTCCTTTTATTTTCAGGATGCATACCACATCGGGTCATGAAGGGCACAAACAGCACAGATCACAAACTTTACCTATAATCCGAGGCAAAAATGCACTTTCCAACCCCAAACTCTTACAGATGTTAGACAATACAATGACCAGTAAGTAAACCAAACATAGCAAGAACATGATGGTTACTTATGGTTCTCTAGGTATGGGCAGGATATAAAATTATAATGTATCATTAATAGAAGGAAGGCAGCCCTGGTGCTTCAGGCCTGTAATCCTAGTTACTCAGGGCACTGGGATCTGAGCATCCTCATTCAATGCCAGCCCAGGCACTAAAGAACAAGAGACTCTTACCTCCAATTACCCACTAGAAAATGAGAAGTGGGGTTGTGGCTCCAGGGGTAGGGTGGTAATCTTAAGCTGAAGAGCTCAGGAACAGAGAGCCCAGGCCCAGAGTTCAAGCCTCATGACCCACAAAAAAAAAAAAGAAGGGCTGGGAGTCAGTGGTAGAGTGCTTGCTAAGCATGCACAAAGATCTGGGTTCGATTCCTCAGTACCACATACATAGAAAAAAGTAGGAAGTGGTGCTGAGGCTCAAGTGGTAGAGCTCTAGCCTTGAGAAAACCCAAGGACAAAGCTCAGACCCTGAGCCCACGCCCTGGACTGGCAAAAAAAAAAGAAAAAAGAAAAAGAAAAATAGAAGGTATATGGGAGCAGAAAAGACATTGTTTTAAAGTTTGTTGCAGCCCTGGAAATGTTTCTTGAAAAGGACACAATCTCCAGGGATAATTAGGGGAAATGTAGAGCCCTCATAAGGAAAGAAGGGGGAAAGGAAAAGCTGTCCATGCAATGAACTCAGTAGATCTCTTGAAAGAAGTGAGTTGGTACTGTGAGGGAGTACAGGCCTGACTCTGATTCAACCAAGTTACCATCACTCATTCTGGGAGAAAAGAATGATTCCATATCCCAGAATCAGAAAGTCTGGCATTGAATCCAGAGATGTTCACATTCCAGCTTGTCAATGGGGAAGAAACAGAACCTTTCACTATGTAGCTTGTCAATGTCAGCAACCATACATATGTGGCCCCAACTGCTTGTTAAAAGCTATGAGCCCTAATAGATAAATGTGTGGTGTGCCTTTCTGAAGGGAGAGCTTGTATAGACCATCCACTGAAATGGTACATTGGCCTGTACACCTAGAAGCATAAACCTTTAAATAGCCTGAATACAGCAGAAATATAACTCTGTGAATAGCTGAATTAATGAAAAAGAGCCATAATATAATGGAAGTGCTGCGGGTCGCTGACATACACAAAGTAGCTACCTGCTGAATACTTTGGTATTTTTTGTCATTCTGCCGACAAGGAAATTAAACAAATAAAAGCATTTTGTTTTAATAAATGATTAATCAAACTATCAGTACACATAGAATATATTGTAATAGGCTAAAATCATGTATAAGGTGCCAGAAAATCACTTGGCATCTACATCTTGTTTTATTCTTTATTTAATAGGCAACTCCAATGAAATTGACATTGTGCACCACGTAGACACCGAGGCCAATATTGCCACTGAAGTTTGCCTTACAATCCTAGACCTGCTCGCCCTCTTCACTCAGGTCCAGCAGGTGAGTATGAGCTGCACCTTTTCTGGGAAATGACGGGATCAGACCATGAGATCAAGCTTTGAAATCCAAGCATATGTTTAAGATGATTTATGAAATCAATCAGCCTTAAATAGATGAATTCACGTGTGTAGGGGAAACAATTTGAAGATGAAATTTCAGATTTTACTATAAGTTGACTAATACTTGTTTAATGACATCAAAGAATATTTTTCCTGCTGTGCGCTGCCTGCTAGACTTGTAAGACTGTCTACCCAGGAGGCTGAGATCTGAGGATTGAATTTCAAAGCTAGCCCAGGAAAGTCTGTGAGAGGCTTATCTCTATTAACTAACAAAAAAGGATAAAAGTAGAGAATGGCCCAAACGATAAGAGTGAAATCTTGAGCAAAAACTCAAATAGAGTACCCAAGCCCTGACTTCAAGCCCCAAAACTGATACAAAGAAAAATCAAATTTACTAACTTTGAGCAATTTTATAGGCTTATTTGTATGTACATACCTTTGAAGAAGTGATTTCATTACCTACCTGTTAAAATAACTACTATTGAAGACTGAAGAGAAACCAAAATTCTCAAAATGGGAATCCAAAATGGTAGACAATTTTGGAAACAATAATGAAATTTCTTAGGAAGTTGATCATATACATGTCATTCCTGTGCTCAATACTGACCCACGAGAAAGGAAAGCACATGTCCACCGAAAGACTTGTACACATATTTGCATAGCAGGTTCATATTTAGCAGAAAAATACTGGAAACAACCTAAATATACATTGACATACATGGATTAAAATTGTGACACATTCATATGATAGAATACTACTCAGTAAAAAGAAATAAACTGCTGATACAACCAACTAAAAAGAGAGTCTATACTTCATCATTCCCTTTCTATGAGATTTTTTATTGTAATTAATAGAAGAGTTGCATTATATTCGCCAGATAGAAAGTACATTTCTTAACAATCATTGCTACCCCTTCTCATGTTTTTGTCCCCATTTCCTTCCCCTATCCTCTCCCCTCATCTTTTTTTCGCCCTTCCCTATCCTATTTCAAAAAAACAAATAACCATATATAAAATATATCAGGTATCTATAAGATTTTTTTCATGTTTTTATTGTAATTAATAGAAGGATTACATTATATTCACCAGATAGAAGGTGCATTGCTTCACAAACATTGATACCCTTTTTCATGTCTTGGTCCCCATTTCCCTCTCCCCCATCCCTACCCCTAGTCTTGTTTTCCCCCTTCCCTATCCTATTTCAAATAATCCAGTATAACAGATGAAAAGGTAAAATACTGTAACCATATGAGATAACCAAGGTACAGCAAAAGACAACAATCACTCATTATATGGCTCTTGTTTCTATATCCTGGATGTCCTTTCATTTAGCGTCATACTATATGGCCTTATGTATCTAGGTTTTGTTCTATTGTAAATCTCTGCTAGGAGAGCCCAAGGTTTCTATTGATTATGACAAATGAGGGAAACCATTGAGCCTATGTTCCTTTGAGTCTGGCTTGCTTCACTTAATATGATTTTTTCTAAGTCTTTCCATTTTCTTACAAATGGGGCGATGCCATTCTTTCTGACAGCAGCATAGAATTCCATTGTGTATAAATACCACATCTTGTTGATCCACTCATCAACTGAGGGACATCTGGTTTGGTTCCATATCTTTGCTATGGTGAATAGTGCTGCAATGAACATTGTTGTGCTAGTGGGCTTAGTATGTCCTTATTTCTAGATGATTGGGTAAATGCCAAGGAGTGGAATTTCTGGGTCATAGGAGAGCACTATATTTAGTCTTTTGAGGCACTGCCATACTGCTTTCCATAGTGGTTGAATGAGCTTACACTCCCACCACAGTATAGTAGTGATCCCTCCTGGCCACATCCCCTCCAGCATCTGTTGTTATTAGATTTCTTGATCATGGCCATTCTAACAGGAGTGAGGTGGAATCTTAGAGTTGTTTTGATTTGCATTGCTTTTATGGCCAGAGATGTCGAGCATTTCTTCATGTATCTACAGGCCATTCTTATTTCTTCTTCAGAGAAGACTCTCTTTTTTCATATATTTTTATTGTAATTACTAGAAGGGTTACATGATATTTGCCAGATAGAGAGTGCATTAATTCACATACATTGATACCCTTCCACCTGTCTTGGTCCCCATTTCCCTCCCCCCACCCCCACCCCTCATCTTGTTTTCCCCCCTTCCCTATCCAATTTCAAATAACCAAATACAGATATATCCGATAAATCAGATAACGAAGTGCAGAGAAGACTCTCTTTAAGTCTTGGTCCATCTTTTAATCAGATGCTCGTTTCCTTGGAGATTAGTTTTAGAGTGATTCACTTTTTTGAGCTGTTGATATATTTTAGATATGAGGCCTTTGTCCATTGTATGGTTAGTGAAGATCTTCTCCCACTCTGTACTCTTTCTACTTAATTTGCTAGCTATGTCCTTTGTCATACAGAAGCTCTGCAGTTTAATGCAGTCCCACTTATCCAGATTTTCTTTGATTTGTTGTGTTTCTGGGTCCTTATTAAGAAAGTTTTGACCTGTGCCAAGGAGACCTAGTGTATCTCCTACTCCTTCTTGTAAAGTTTTCAGTGTATCTGCTTTCACCTTGAGGTCTTTGATCCATTTGGAGTTAATCCTGGTGCATAGTGACAAAGAAGGACCCAACTTTAGTTTTCTGCAGATGCTTAACCAGTTCTGCCAGCGCCACTTGTTTGAAGAAGATGTCTTTCTTCCATTCTATTTTTTTTTTTGCTCACTTATCAAGGATTAGGTGGCCATAGGTCTGTGGTTTAATATCTGGGTCCTCAGTTCTATTCCATTGGTCTTCAAGCCTGTTCTTGTGCCAGTACCAAGCTGTTTTGTTCACTATAGCTCTGTAATAGAGTCTAACGTTTGGTATTGAAATTCCTCCTGTACTGTTCTTTCTGATAAGAAGTGTTTTTGCTATACGGGGTCTTTTATTATTCCATGTGAAATTTTGGATTGCCTCTTCTATTTCTTTAAAGAATGACATTGGGATATTGATGGGTATTGCGTTGAATTTGTAGATAGCCCTTGGCAAGATTGCCATTTTCATGATGTTAATTCTTCCAATCCAGGAGCATGGGATGTTTTTCCATTTCCTCAGTTCTGCTTTAATTTTCTTTTTCAGGGTTTTAAAGTTTTCACCAAAAAATATCCTTACCTTCTTAGTTAAGTTAATTCCTAGGTACTTTATTTTCTTTGAGGCTATTGCAAAGAGTTGCTTTCCTGATTGTTGCCTGTTCCTCTCACTGTTGGCATATAGGAAGGCAGTTGATTTTTGAGGATTAATTTTATACCATGCTACTTTGCCAAAGATTCGAATCAGCTCAAGTAACTTGGGAGTGGAGTCTATAAGGTTCTTTAAATACAGAATCATATCATCTGCAAAGATGTAAAGTTTCACTTCCTCTTTCCCTATTTGAATCCCCTTTATGCTTGCTTCTTGCCTTATTGCACTGGCTAGGAATTCTAATACTATGTTAAAGAGGAGTGGAGAGAGTGGGCATCCTTGTCTCATTCCTGATTTTAGAGGGAATGGCTTTAGCTCTTCACCATTAAGTATAATGCTAGCTGTGGGTTTGTCATACACAGCCTTTATTATACTGAGAAATGTTCCATGGATTACTAGTTTCTCCAGAGCTTTTAGCATAAAGGGGTGTTTCTATGATATTTTTTACAAATGAAAACTAGAAAGAAAATTTTGGAGGAAATATAAGTATTATTTCACTTGTTCTAAATAACACAAATGCTGATTTCCAGAGACAACTCCAACAATCTGACTGTCAAAATTCGCTTATGAAAAGGGTCTTCGATACCTACATGCTCTTTTTCCAAGTCAGCCAGTCAGCTGCTGCACTGAAGCACGTGTTTGCCTCTTTGAGACTATTTGTATGCAAGGTAAGGAACCACCTGTTCCAATGAAAATGCAGTTAAAAATGATAGTCACCATTTAGCAGTGGTTGCATCTCTCAATTAAGCAATAAACTAGGTCTGACTGGGTGGCAAGGGGTTGGTGTGGGGAGGGGTTGTGCTTTTGGTTTTAGTAGATGTTCCTTAGTGTCAAAATGAATTGACTTTCTGACTCTGTAGATACCAAAAAGTAAGAAACTTAGAATCTGATCACCAGTTCTCAGCTTTTGTAGTGTGAAATTTAGATAAAAATTTGTACTTTCAGATCTACTCACATCAAGCTTAAGGTTCTACATTGTTGTATGCATATCTGCCACCTTTGAAGACAAACTGTAAATAACACTTTTAATGATGACAGATGAATAGTGAACATCCCAAAGCCCTCGCTTAGCAATTTTTGTATCATCATCGTTAATGATAAAAGGTATAGTTGCAAGGTAGAGAACAATTGTTTCTAGGAAGGAAAAAGAATACTAAATCTACACTTTAACTTTTTAAAGTACATCTTCCTCCCTTGCAAGTGGAGAAATGTGTAATTTTTAGAAACAGTAACTTTGTGCTAAACAGAGCAAAATGAGGAAACATTCACCCTACTCATGCCTACATTTCTCCAGTTTCCTTCAGCTTTCTTCCAAGGCCCTGCTGACCTCTGTGGATCTTTCTGCTATGAAGTCCTAAAGTGCTGTAACCACAGGTCACGCTCAACTCAGACCGAAGCTTCAGCCCTTTTGTATTTCTTCATGAGGAAGAATTTTGAATTTAACAAACAGAAGTCAATTGTCAGGTCCCATTTACAAGTAAGTACTACCAAGGTTCATTCATGCTAGCGTTGAAACTGCTGGTCTAGTTCAGCAGTGATTAAAGCGTCGGGTTCACCAGGCAACCAGATACCAGCTCCTCTACCAGACTCCTCACACTCACTGCCCAATTACAGGAGCCTATGGCTGGGCACAGATAATCAGAGAGCACCATATCTGCACTTGTAATTTCTTTCCTTCTTCCAGGAAATAAAAATCTCACAGAACAGACAATTCAAGCCAAATATGCCTAGCCCTAGGGGTTCAGGTTCCACCATGTTCCAAAAGCACACATCACTTTCTCCACGTTGGCCAGATGTTTACAGATGAGGTGATCCCTGAATTGCATGGCCTCATAGGGACCTAGTGGGTTAAGAGGCCACCCCCTTGGCTCTCCATGGAGGAATTGATGGCACATCAATGAAACCCAGTGAATTTCTTTGGAAATATTATTTGTCCCTGTTGTTTTAAGAAGTTCATTTCTGGTTTTCTTTTTCAGCTCATCAAAGCAGTAAGCCAATTAATAGCTGATGCTGGGATTGGAGGCTCCCGATTTCAACATTCCCTAGCAATTACCAATAATTTTGCCAATGGAGACAAGCAGATGAAAGTAAGAAAGGCTTTGTGTTCGCTCTAAAGAATCAGGAAAAACTGAAGTGGATTCTTCCTGTGAGATCAAGAAAAATGTGAAAATGTTTGTTCTTACTGAGATTTGAAGCACTCAGACTAGATTTGCTTATTGACGTTCATACTCAGAGGATTCTCACTTTGATCAGATATCCTTCAAGTAAAATTTTCCAAGAATGTAGTTGAGTCATATCTAAGCAAATTTACCAGAAATATCCAGGATTATATTGACTTGCTCATTCTTTCTCATTCTTCTCTTTCTTTTAGCAATTTCTGAAGACATTCCCTTTTTAGGTATCATATTTGCCAATCTAGAAGTAGAGCAGACCTTCTATCATCACTGAGATTAAAACAATGCTTTCAGATCCCCTCCCTGTAGTATCTCCCTCTGTTCATCAAATCAGCTTTCCTTTTTTATTTACTTTCATTTCTTCATGGGGTTACTCCAAGGAATTATGAAGATGCTGAGAATATCTAAACAGTTACGTGTTAAGAATAAATGTGCATTAAATTTTGGTAAAAAAAATCCCATTAAATAATACCAATGGAAGTCTCAGGACTCAGTTCCTTTGATCAACCTATATAACATATGCCCATCGCAAGCCAATCGTTAAGGATCAAGAAATGAATGTATATAACTGGTCCATTAGCTATATGCTACTTGAGATTCCCATGAATGAAGTCAGTCCTGAAATCTGATGAAGTGGAGTCAGGGAGCGAAGGAGTCCAAGGTCAGTGAGGCTGCTATTACTAGAGAAGGTAGGCTTGATGACAGAACAAGAGCAGCTACTGTGATTCTTAACACCAGACATGTTTACATGATCATAATCATATGTTTACATCTGTGAACAATATGTAGGGCACAGTAAATTGATTCCTCTAACAGTGACCAAATGAAGTGGAAATCCATAATGACCCAAGTCTTCTCTTTCCCAAAGAACAGCAATTTCCCAGCAGAGGTGAAAGACCTCACTAAACGCATAAGAACTGTTTTGATGGCCACGGCTCAGATGAAAGAGCATGAGAAGGACCCCGAGATGCTTGTCGATCTCCAATACAGCCTGGCAAACTCTTATGCAAGCACCCCTGAACTGCGGAGGACCTGGCTGGAAAGCATGGCCAAAATTCATGCACGTAATGGAGACCTATCAGAGGTGACTGACAAAGGCCTTCCCATTCAGCACTTCTATTGCCCTCTTGGTCGGGAGGATGAGATTTTCACCTGGAATATGAATGCCTTTTCTAACTAATATAGAGATGACCCTCTAGATCATATCCTGTAAGTTTGCATAACCTTGATGTCTGACTCCAATTAAATGACAAAATAAGAAGCAGACCCAGTGCAGGCAAGAGCACTTATATTAATGCAACTCAGAGATAAATGCTAGAAATAACAGCTAGCCCATCACTGGTGGCCCACGCTTGTAATCCTAGCTACGTAGAAGCCTAATGCTGAGGATCATGTTTAGAAGCCATCCCAGATAGGAAAGTCCTTGAGACTTGTATCTCCAATTAATTACCAAAAAGCTACAAGTGGAGCTGTGGTTCAAGAAGAAGGGTACCATACTTGAGTGGCAAAGCTAAATAACAGCACACGAGCCCTGAGTTCAAGCCCCAGACCCACCACTACCACACTCCAAATAAAAAAAACAAAAAGGTAAAGCAGTTAGTGGCAAGGGTTATGTAATGTTCCCTACTTTCATATTTCTTCCCTGTAATTCTGAAATTGAGTGAGGAAGCTTGCTACATGAATAAGCTAAGCTCGGGAACAGATGATCGCAAGGTTTAATTGGAGAAATTAACATACTTCATTGCCATATAAGAAGAACCCACTAAGTGAAGACTGAACATCAGTAGCTAAATTTTCTATGTCAGTTTTAACACTGGGTAGAAGTATAGGCATCCATTAATAGCACCAGAGGCTTCTGGAGTCCACATGGGGCAATTCTGCCCATTGTTCTTTGTGGAGCCAGGTCCCCTTTCAGTAGGAGAGTAGGGACTCTAGGATAGTGTTAAAATTTGAAGCTCTTCTGATCATCAAGGATACTAAACAAAAACGGGAAGCCTGACTGGGTCAGCAATTGGGAGAGGGCAAGAATCCTCCAAAAACCTCTAAAGTTACTTGAAACAGTCAATGAGTCACCTCTTAAAAATGTGTTTAGCAAAGTTCAAGGCTTTGGAGTAGATATTAGTGAAAAGTAAAGTAGCACTGATAGAATATGGTGTGGGAAACAAGCAACTATTACACCAGTTCACACAACTTAACAAGTGCTGACCTGTGGGGAAACCATTTTACCTTTTTTGTTTTTCATCTCTAAATCATTGTACAAAAGGGTTCCAGTTCAACTGGTCAGTTGATAAATACAGTACATTTTGGTCATTCCTTCCATCATTCCCCCCATCTTCTCATCGACCCATCCGTTCAGCTTTCATAGTTGCATTTTCACAAATGTCCATTGAAAATAATAACTGTGCTGTCCAACCCATTGTCTCTTTATTCATCAATCCCTCCTCTTCACCTCACTACTACCTGACGCCTCCAGTTCCAGCTCCAGGGTAGTCATTTTTTATACTCTAAGTTAATTGTTCAAAGGAATTACACCATCGGCATTCTGCTCTGTATGTACCTTATTTGGAGTTGATTGTGTACTATGCATATGAACCTGTATATATGTATATATAGTTAGTTAGCTAGTTAGTAAGTTAGAAATTAGGTGCAATGTCCACATCTGAGAGAAAACTTGCAAGACAACCAATTTTTTCTGTGTTCAACCAGAGGTGTACTTTATTTATTATTATAATTAATAGAAGGGTTAGTTATATTCGCCAGATACAGAGTGCATTACTTCACACACATTCTCATGTTTTTGTCCCCGTTTCCCTTCC
The DNA here is from genome assembly GCF_031878675.1 of Megascapheus bottae. Classification (NCBI taxonomy): domain Eukaryota; kingdom Metazoa; phylum Chordata; class Mammalia; order Rodentia; family Geomyidae; genus Megascapheus; species Megascapheus bottae. The sequence continues at coordinate 29,460,961 of NC_143529.1, read as the reverse complement.
CCTCATCTTGTTTTCCCCCTTACCTTTCCTATTTCAAATAAACATATATACAATATACCAGATAACAAGGTAAGATACTGTAACAATATGAGAATAACCAAGAGACAGCAAAAAAGATGAGAAATAATATAATATATTAAGTACAACAACCACACCTTATATAGCTCTTGTTTCCATATCCAGGAGGTCCTTTCATTTACCCTCAGCATATATGGCCTTGTGAATCTAGGTTTTGAGCTATTGTAATCCTCTGCTAGGAGAGTCCAAGGTTTGTACTAATTATTACAAATGAGGTAAACCATTGAGCCCATGTTCCTTTAGAAGGCAACCATTTTTAAAAGTGTGTTAATTTCTCCAATTAAAATTTTCAATCATCTGTTCCTGGGTTGGTTCCATATCTTTGCTATGGTAAATAGTGCTGCAATGAACATTGTTGTGCTAGTGAATTTAGTATGTTCTTATTTCTGGACAATTGGGTAAACACCAAGGAGTGGAATTGCTGGGTCATAGGGGAACGCTATGTTTAGCCTTTTGAGGAACCAACATACTGCTTTCCATAGTGGTTGAATGAGTTTGCACTCCCACCAACAGTGTAGTAGTGATCCCTCCCGGCCACATCCCCTCCAGCATCTGTTGTTATTAGATTTCTTGATCATGGCCATTCTAACAGGAGTGAGGTGGAATCTCAGAGTTGTTTTGATTTGCATTGCTTTTATGGCCAAAGATGTCAAACATTTCTTCATGTGTCTATAGGCCATTCTTTTTTCTTCTTCAGAGAAGACTCTCTTTAAGTCTTTGGCCCATCTTTTAATGGGATGGTTGTTTCTTTGGAGATTAGTTTTGGAGTGATTCAATTTTTTGAGCTGTTGATATATTTTAGAGATGAGGCCTTTGTCCGTTGTATGGTTAGTGAAGACCTACTCCCACTCTGTAGGCTTTCTAGTTAATTTGCTATCTATATCCTTTGCCATACAGAACCTCTGCAGTTTAATGCAGTCCCACTTATCCAAACTTTCACTGATTTGTTGTGTTTCTGGGTCCTTATTAAGAAAGTTTCATCCTGTGCCAAGGAGACCTAGTGTGTCTCCTCTTCCTTCTTGTAAATTTTTTAAGTGTATCTGCTTTTACCTCGAGGTCTTTGATCCATTTGGAGTTAATCCTGGTGCAGAGTGACAAAGAAGGATCCAACTTTAGTTTTCTGCAGGTGCTTAACCAGTTCTGCCAGCACCACTTGTTGAAGAGGCTGTCTTTCTTCCATTCTATTTTGTTGACTTCCTTATTAAAGATTAGGCGGCCATAGGTCTGTGGTTTAATATCTGGGTCCTCAGTTCTATTCCATTGGTCTTCAGGCCTGTTCTTGTGCCAGTACCAAGCTGTTTTGTTCACTATAGCTCTGTAATAAAGTCTTAACTTTGGTATTGAAATTCCTCCTGTGCTGTTCTTTCTGCTAAGAATTGTTTTTGCTATACTGGGTCTTTTATTATTCCATCTCATTCTGTTCTTGATGGTGGATTTTTTTTAATTCAATTACTTTATATCTTGCATTCTGTCATTACAAAGAATTATTTTAAATAACATATTCTTCCTTTTGGAAGATTAGTTGTGACTACATAGAGTTTAGTCTCTGTTTTCTGTCTTATTTCAGGCTGCCATGTGCTACATCCATATAGCTGCCCTCATTGCTGAGTACCTGAAAAGAAAAGGTAAGCAGAACATGGGCTGGGGTGGAGGGGAATCCAGAAATCAATCTGATTAATTTGTTAATTAATATAAATTTATTTCTGATTAATTTATTAATTTTTCATTTCATTAATGTCAGTTATTTTTATTGAGTAACATTCCCTTTCACGGGTCTTTTCTTATAAGTGGGAAAAATGCTCTATAGTCCCAGCTACTCAAGAGGCAGAGCTCAGGAGAATTTCAATTCAAAGCGGGATAAGGTGGAAAGAAAAAGTGTATGAGACCTCCTCTCTCCACTAATTAAAGATAAGTAAAGCTGGGCATAGCAGCATGCACCTGTCATTGCACTAAATAGTAAGCATGCATCAGCGGATTACCGTCCCAGGACAGCCCAGACATACAGGAGAGACCCTACACAAAATAACAGAAGCAAAATGAGTTAGAGGCCTGGCTCAAGTTGTGGAGCACCTGTCTGTCCAAATCCTGTATTTAAACTTCATTACCACCCAGAAATATTTTAAATATCATACCATATGCATATTTGCTTTTTGTACATCCAAATGAGACTACCTCGGAGATTCATCATTTGTACTCTCATAAGCTTTTATTAACCAGAACATATCCTAACCTCATCTTACACTACCATAGGTTACTGGAAAATGGAAACGAGTGGCTCATCATCCCTGGTCCTGGAGGATACCCATCCCTGTGATAACCACTCATTACTAACAACCCCGTGTGGAGGAAGTGAGTGATCTGAGTGGGCTGCTTCACCCCTGGTGGAGAGGGGTCAGGCGACTGCTTACAGAGTGCCTCAACGAAACCTTAAGGATACTCTTAGAAGACAGACTAAAACTCCCGTTGCAAAGAGGGGGGGAAAAAGCCACTTGAACCTCCCATCCAATACTTAGAACCTGTGGACCTGTGAGAATTTCTTATCAAATAGAATGGCACTAATATTCAGGATTATGAGCTATGGCCATTATTTGGCTATCCATCTGTGTGTCAGGCTACTGTTGGGATTTTGGTATAAAATTGATGCATTGTCTAAAATTGCAAATGGAATCCAGGCCTCGGCGGCTTACCTGTAATCCTAGCTACTCAGAAAGCTAAGATCTGAGGACTGCATTTCAAAACCAGCCGAGGTGGCAAAGTCAATGAGAATCTTACCTCCATGTAACTACCTCAAAGCTGGCACTGGAGTTGTGGCTTAAGTGATAGAGAGTTTTGTGTAAAAAAAAGCTCAGGGACAGAATATAGGCCATGAATTTAAGCCCCAAGACAGGCACAAGAACATAAAAATAAAATTACAAAGGGAATCTATTTTAATTTTTAAGTATAATAAAACTGTTAAAAATAAGAGAAGTACAGGGGCCAGGAGCTTGACCTAGTAGTAGAGTGCTTGCCTAGCATGCATGAAGCCCTGGGTTCAATTCCTCAGTACCATATTTGCAAAAAAAGCCATAAGCGGTGCTGTGGCTAAAGTCGCAGAGCACTAGCCTTGAGGAAAAAAAACTGTTCAAGAACAGTGCCCAGGCCCTGAGTTCAAGCCCCAGGACTGGCTAAATAAATAAATAAACAAATAAGAGAATATGGGCTGAGGGTGGAGCTCAGTGATAGAGTGCTTGCTTAGCAGGTGTGGGGATCTGGGATTCATTCCCCAGCACAATACACACACACATACATGCATGCACAAACAATGACCAAATATCGACCTGTCACTGGAAGTTATGGTTGATTTGTGCTGGAGCCAATATTCAGATTTGTCACTGCAACCTGGGACCCTGTTTACTCACCCCTACCATTCACACCCTATCCATCTCCTCTGGGGGTACTGCCTGCTTTTAATTTTAATATCTAAGATAGATAGATTGATAGATGATAGATAGATAGATGATAGATAGATAGATAGATAGATAGATAGATAGATAGATAGATAGATAGATAGGAACAATTAAAGAAAGAAGGGAGGGTGGAAGGAAAGAAAGAAAGGAAAGAAATTGAATATATATTTGAAGCTAGGCACAGTGGCTCATGCTGGTAATCCTAGCTCCTCAGGAGTCTGAGATCTGAGAATCTAGGTTCAAAGCCAGCCAGTACCTGAGACCCTTATCACCAGTTAACCTCTAGAAAATGGGAAGTGTGACTTGGCTCAAGGGTGGGGTGGTAGCCTTGAGCTGAAGAGCTCAGGGACAATGCCCAGTCCCAAGGGTAGGGCAGCAGCCCTCTGCTGAAGAGATCCAGGACAGGGCCCAGACCAAGTTCAAGCCCCATGACCCACAAAAAAACTATCAGGTGTTTCATTTTGATGATAATCACAAAACTAATACCATTTGAGGTTTCTAGATATGGCAGAGGATGAAAAGCAGTGAGTCCTGATATAAACACTGACTACACCAAATGTTTGCTCAAATATTAATGTTCTAAATATTTTCAACATCACTTGAGATTCATATTCATGTCTCCAATTTAACAATTAAGGCAACAATCACTCAACGGTATGGTGTCAACCCACCAATCCTGTGATCTACCTATAATACTAGATTCTTCATAGAAAATATACTACCTCAAAATGATTCAAAATTATATAAGGAAGGATTGGGGGCTGGAAGAGAAAATTATTAGCATTCATACTCTAACCATCTTGTTGCATGTATATTATAGTTTACCACTTACAACATCATGAAGTGGTTTGTTATAATCCAAACAATAATAATATTTGACTTTGCTTGACCCATGCAAGGTATGTTCTCTATGGGATGGCCAGCTTTTGTGAGCATTACACCAAATATTAAAGAAGAAGGAGCAATGAAAGAGGATTCAGGAATGCAAGATACACCATACAATGAGGTAAGGCTAGATGATCTAATGTTTGATCATTAAGTAAAACAATATGCAATGTCCTTTTGTATTGTGTTTGTTCAGAAGTTAGATAAAGTCTCTCTATCTTATGACTTCATTAAAATGGAACTAAGACAAAAGTGAAGCCAAGATTAATAAATACCAGAAAGCAACAAATTCTAAATTAATCTTTATGTGCTCCTTAAAAACAATCCTTTTTACACCACTTGTATAATATTAATGTTAAAAATTATTTTATAAAATGTTTTTATTCCTTCAAAGAAGGGGTCCCATCTGGCCGATTAGATTAGATTCCTCAAAACTATAAATCAAGACCTCTTTTGCAGTTGTGATTATTTTATGGAAGTGTTTGCAAGTTGGATGAGTGGGCCTCATTTTGCACTGAATCTTGCTATTTAGTAGGGCTTAAAGGTGTAAAATGAGTAAAGAAGGTTCTTACATTAATAGCAACAGCACAGGGAAAAGCATGACAAACAGAAAGTATTCCAAGAATGAAGAGTCTGGTGTAGCCAGAGGCATGTTGGTAGAGCTCTAATCAATAAGCAAAAGATACAGGTACCAAGTTGGAGTCCCAGTCTCTGATCTTAAAAAAAAAAAAAAAGTACAAAGTCAGTATCAGATACTAATAAGGAGGTTTGGTACCTGAGAGTGGGGGCTCTGAATGCTAGGCTAGAGTCAGATAGCAGTGCACAGACTTGACCTTCCACTTCTAAAGATGGAGATCTCACAGTCAGATTGACATTCTAACAAGAAAGAGAACAGTAATTGGAAAGAGAACACGATTTGCTAAGAAACTATCTGTGTGGACTTGAGAAGAAAGCATAGAAAAAATAGAAAGAACTAGAACCATTGGAAGGCATTTCATAACTTTGAATTAGCACATCTACAGCTGGGTATCAGTGGCTCACACCTGTAATTTTAATCACACAGAAGTCAGTGAGCAGATGATCATTGTTCAAAGCCAGCCCAGGCAAGGAAGTCCATGAAACTCTCATCTCCAGATAACTGCAAAAAGTCAGAAGTAGAGGTGTGGCTCAAGTGGTAGAGTGCTAGCCTTGAGTAAAAAAGTGAGAGTGCAAAACCCAGGTCCCGAGTCTGAGCCCCAGTACTGGCACATATAAAAATTAAAATAAGTACTTACACATCTGAAGCAGTAATGTGGTGATGATTGGTCATGGAGAGGGCATATTATAAAATGCTGCTGTGATTCCTTGCTGGATTATAAATTCCAGCCACAGATAGGAAATTCCCCTAAGGAAACCGTTATTAATGTACTAGCTTAGAGCTCAAGCTTGAGCAATGAGCTACAGCTTGCGTCCTGGGAGAGCTCACATTGCCTGGTGCATTTCAGAACATCCTGGTGGAGCAGCTGTACATGTGTGTGGAGTTTCTGTGGAAGTCCGAGCGCTACGAACTCATCGCTGATGTCAACAAACCCATCATTGCTGTCTTCGAGAAGCAACGGGACTTCAAGGTATGCTTTCACCAGGCAGAGAATCTGATGAAAATATCCTCCTTTATGTTGGCCAACTATTAAGGGTTTTCAAATCGAGAAACTCCCTGTATGTCTGCATCTTTGTCATGAGAACCCTTTGGTTTATGGTTGCAGAAACTGTCAGATCTGTACTATGACATCCACCGGTCCTATCTAAAAGTGGCAGAAGTGGTGAACTCAGAGAAGCGGCTGTTTGGTCGCTACTATCGTGTGGCATTTTATGGGCAGGTAAGTTCACAAGAAGTAAGGGGACCGGTACCTTCCGTTGAGCCGTTGTCTTTTGTTCTTCAGAAGACCTCAAACTGCATGTGCCAGGGGATGAAGGGTGATGAATGGCTTAACATCCTTGTGTTTCTCTGCATGTGAGATTCTCCATGTTTGCCCACTGAAATGCACTAAATTGAGGTAGATGTGGGTCTGAGTGCCAGTGGACTCATACCTGCAATCTTAACTGCTAGGGAGATTGAGAGCCAAGAATCCCCCTTCAAAGGCAGCCTGGGTAGATAGGTAGAGAAGACTAAGAGACTCTTAGCTCCAAATAACCACCCACCAAAAAAATCCAGAAATACATGTATGACTCAAATGGTAGAGAAAATCTTTGAATAACATAGCTAAGCAAGAGCATAAAGCCTTAAGTTCAAGCCCCATTTACCAGTAAAGAGGGAAGGAAGGGAGAAGAGAGGGAATAAAGAAATCCATAACACTCGATATAAGCTTAGCCAAAAAAAATTATTTCTTACTTCTCAGAAGTATGAATACTTCTTTTTCTGTATTCCTGGTAGTTCACCATTTTAAACCAAACTTTGCAATCAGGCAGTTACTTTTTCCTACTTTCTATTTACCGCTGTTTCTATGCAGAACATTATGTGGAAATATTCTGTTTCCTATGTTTCAAGTCAATGTAATTTTTAAATTATCTTGCTCAGTTTACTGCATTAGCAGTGAACAAGAATGAAAATCTGCTAGCCATGGAAAGTGGCTTGTTGTATATCAATGATGGGTATCTTCTCGTAGCTGAGTTTGAGTTGGCATAAATACAGGAACCATCTTGTTTCTCTTCAGCAAGGCCTGTATTTCTGTAGAAAGGCTATTCTTCTGTGAATAATCCTGGATGATTCTCAGATCTGTCACTTTATTTTTCTCCTTCCTATTAAGTGCTATCACCAGAGTCTATCTTAGAATCTGAAAGCTACACCATAAGTCAAATCCACCATTATCAATTTAGATCACTTCCCACTTCACTCTTCTAAAAGACATAGATTACTCTGGTCCTCAAATGCAGCTTAAATACAAGCTTTTAAATATGGTAGCCAACTTAATCCCACCTGGATTTTTCCCACTTCACAGCAGCCTCAGAGTGAAGCACAGTGAGAAAGGTTGTGGTGTGAGAACAGTCCACAGGGCAAAGCTAAATTGCGCTATTTGGTGGGGGGAAGTGTGGGAAAGAATTTAAACTGTCTGTCGTGTGAGTGATCATTGAAGAAAGGAGAATTGTGTAGAAGGCTTCAGGAGAGGAGAGGAAGTCATAACTGGATCCGTGACCTTGGCAAAGCATTAGCAAGCAAGAAAAAAAGACAGAACATCTCATCAAAAGAGGCTTGTAGAAATTGGACCTCTAAAGGGAAAAACAAGGCTTCAAGGGAGAGTCAAGATGTGAGTTTAATGAGGAAGAATATGCCCACAACGGTTGAGGTGATCTTAATAAAAGAATAATGAACTCTCGTCACTCATGCTTTGGTCATGATAACCAGTGAGCTACCTCTTAAATGATCAGATATTAAACAGGGTAGAGACAAACCTCATTGCTTTCCAACTCGGTTTTAATGCAAATGTTTACTCTTTTTTTTTTTTGGTCTTGATTGTTCCAGGCTGTGGTAAGTTCACTCTCTCCTCTCTCCATTTGCATGCTCTAATAATCCTCACACCTCCCTCCATAAGGTTTTATTGAAACTTAACATTTTTTGTAGAGACCTTTACATTTGTTTTACAAGGTGAGATAATCCTGCTTCCATTCCTTTTGGAGCCATCCTGCCATTTCTGGAACTAAACTGTTTATTCCAGCGATCCGAATTACAAAAATGTATCTTGTTTCGTATGCATTGCTTCTTTGCAGAGGTAGAAGATATATTCTGAAAACTTTGCGCACACACACACACACACACACACACACACACACACACACAGAGTAATATAGAAATCCTATCTTTTTAATAGTTATAAAGTAGATTTGACATAGGAGATTGCTTGCTTATTTCAGGCATATTAGCATATTAGTAAGATGAGTTGAGTCTGAATTTCAAACACTAGAGAGCTAGCTGGTGACGGGGTCCTTTTCAGAATCCTGCAAAGACTTTTCCTCTTGCCAAGGAGTATCTTGAAGAAATGGCGTTCTCTGTGAGGGCCTCTGAGTATTCTCAGTGATAATGATAATAATTCCCAAGGCAAAATACAAACAAGAATAAATCTTTATCTGGGAGATAACAGCTCCAGAAATTCAGAAAGTAGCAAGATAAGAAATTTAGAAAATAAGCCAAGGTAAAAATGACCTCTCAAACTGAGAAGAAACTTTTGAACCACATACAATAGCCTATCTTTACCCATTTTTGCCTACATAAAATGGCAACTTCCTGTAGTTTTGTATAATTACTGCCCATGAACTTCTTTCACTATGCAAGCTTTATTCCTCTCAGCTTTCATTGTCTGCTGAGTACATACTTTGTGTAATTCTTTTAATTTCTTCATGCCTCTGTACTACATAAATATTTTATTTATAAATTTGGGTTCATAAATCCTTAACTCACCTACTAAAAGAATACTTGAAAAAAAAATCCTGTACTAAAAAGACCGGTGGGGAAGGAGTATGTGCCACAGGGAATGACCAGGAGAAATACTTTCCAATGACCCAACTTTGTTGTTGTTGTTTTTTCAGATTCTCTATAAAGCATTCTGATAGCAAACCTAACATTTTTTTTCTTTTTTAATGATGCTAGGCTTCTCAGTGGTCCTTGATTTTTAAAATTAGCTTGAGATTAAAGGACAACATATTCATAAATATGCCATCCACACAGTTTACCTAAGCATGGCTTTCTACAAACTCAACCCTCAGCTCCCTGTGAGCAAGGAAACACATAGAATTTGTCCAGATAACCAGCAAATTAGAGCCTCAGGAGCAAAGTGCTAATTGTTTTTAGTGCCTGTCCCAGGGCACAAAATGGCAAGTGTGAACTCAACAAGAGCAGGCAATTAACTCCATCCTTTCACACCAGTAGATGATGAATAAATGCAAAATAGATTTGCACATCTTCCCAAACTGAACATGTTCAGAATGAATGTTCCAGAGACCTAACATGAATTTTTGACTGCATGATTAGCATAATCCTCTTGGTCAGAAATAATGGTGTTTTATTCATAATGGTGCTTTATGTCCCTATAAAATTCACCTTTTTAACATCTCTTGCAATCATGTTAAAAGAACTATAGGAATATAATGTTCAATAGGCTTTTGTCCTCAATAAAGACCTTTGCCTACCTGTTTTAATATCTTGTGTAACTAGTGCTTGCATTTTATTGCATCGGCTAACAGATTTACTACTAATAGTGTTTACAATGAACAAAAAAATAAGTTGAGAACTTTTCTACCACATCATTTGACTTTTTAAAAATGCAAGTCTTACCCAGAAAAATCTTATATAGTACCTGATATCATTGCTTATGGAAATTTTATATATACCCTAGGTAAGGCACCCTCCCTCAAATTTCCTGAAAAATTCATGTCCAGAGTAATCAAACAGCAATACAAATGAGCCATAAGTTATAAGCAATGAAACCCTAATCCTTGATGGTTTGCGCGAAAATAAGCAAGTGAGGGTCCATTGCCTAACTTCAAAGACCAAATGCCCCTAGAATTTCCTAGCTGAAAGACCTGGTGGAATGTAGGTTATGCATCAGAGGATAGAGACTCCGTGACTGTGTGGACACATCTTAGAAGCTGATTGAAAAGAACTCCAAAGGAGGAGGGCAGGCATATTGTAGAAAAAATTCTATCATTTCTACTTGAACCTGTGATATATATCCTTGCAGTTCCTCACCGATAAGAATTTACTAATCTTGACCATAAATTGCTGATTATATATATATAGTCAACATCATAATCAAGTTCATATTTACCTAGAACCATTTCTCTGTATTTTTGAAGCTTCTTTTCTTGAAGCCTTGGCCTATTATGACATTTTGCCAACCTCTCCTCTGTGCATTGGAATGCATGGAAATGCATTCTTGAAATGCTTTCTTTTGTTTGTGCAGATCCATGGACTATGTTAGCACATTTATGTTTGACATTTTAAGATTCTAGTAGCTAGGAGAGCATCTAAGGAGCCAGTGATTAGTTTCTTATGCATTTTTATCCTGACTTATTGACTTGAAGTCCTATAATCTATGTATGTTAATGACCCAGATTCAAAGACCTGGTAAGTTAGAAGGCATTTGTTGGATTGCCAAGTGGACAGGGCATACAGAGGCTCTATTTTCCATTGCCTTGAAATGCAGTCAGTTCTTAATTCTAGAGCTCTAGCAAAGAGAAAACTACCTCTCCCTGACTTTCTAACACATGTGTCCCATTCATAAACCACTCATTATATACAGAATTAGAACAGACACTGTCCTTCAGAGAGTACCCTATAGCTTAGTGGTTTATGCTTTGATGGGTTTGTTTGTTTGTTTGTTTTGTTTTTTTGGTACAAGGTAAAAATATTTTTTCACAGATGCCGTTTGGGTCCAGAGGACTTTATATAAACCATGGCAGACAGTGGGTTAAATTCTGTCTTCTCCCCTCCTCACTCTTTCATACTCATCTTGTAAAAAAAAGAAAAAACTTAGTACGATTTCTTTCCATAGTCATAGAAGTACAAGTTCTTATCAAAATACTGAAATGATCAGCAAGCCACTTTTTTTTAAGTAAGGAAAACCTCAATTCTAATGCAAGGAAAACAAAAGGTATGTATCCCTGAGCACTTGAAACTACATTAAGAGCCAGACAACCGTGGCTCACACCTGGAATCCTAGCAGCTCAGGAGGCTCAGATCTGACGGTTGTGGGTCAAATTTTGTCTGTGCAGGAATGTTCATGAGATTCTTATCTCAAATTAAACTACAAAAAGTGGATGTATGGCTCACTGGTAGATCACCAACTTTGGGCAAAAAAGGGATAAGGGAAAATGCCAGGCCCTGAATTTAGGCCTCAGTATTGGCAGAAGAAAAGTAAAACTGATTGTATTAAATTGTTTACCTGCCTATGTCTTAGAACTCAGATTGCTATAGAAAGGGCCATTTTGTGTTGTTGCTACTAGCATCATCATAGCTAAGACTGGCCACACAGCCTTCCAGCAGGTTGCTGGCTCTATACCTTTTCTGTCCTGTAGACTCAAGAGTAGTTATAAAAGGTCAAGATTGTAACCAAGTCCTCCCAGGGCGTGATGATAACTGTAAAAACCCTGCTTCCTTCCACTCACTTTTGGCTAACTCTGAATTTGGAAATTAGTCAGGGGAAATACTCTCTCGGGTCTCTTCATACTAATTTTCATGCCATGGTGGAAAAAAGTCTTTTTTCTGAAACTCAAAGGCATATTTTCTTTTGCCTCATTGAAACTGAAGTTGTAAATGTTGCTTTAGCAGAGGCCCAGTGAGGATTCTATGTGATGGCTTTAGAAGTCAGATCTCTCTGATGTGTCAACTTGTCAATTTTTGCCACTAACTTCTGACCTTGAATCAGACAAATCTCCACAAAGACAGCCGCCCCATGAAAACACAGCCGGCAGGAAGTCACGTGGGAAGGGGGTCAGATCTGCTCCACTCTGTTCCATTTAAGGGAAGATGGGGCTTTAAAGCTTTCGCCATCAGATATCACTTTCTAGCAGTTCAGGATCTGTTATTTGGGGTCTCGAACATTTGTTCTTCAAAGAAATTATTCAAAAACAAAACTCTCTAACCAGGATCCAGTGGCTCATAACTATCATCTTAGCTATTTAAGAAGTTGAGGTCTCTGAAGATACTTCATGGGTGAAAGCCAACCAACCATTGTGAATAAATCTGAGAAACATCTACCTTCAATTAACTAGCAAAAAAAAATAAAAACAAAAACAAAAAAACTGGAAATAGAAATGTGGCTCAAATGATAGAGCTCCCCAGCCATTAACAAGTAAAACTAAGTGAGAGTGCAAGACCCTGAGTTCAGTGCCCAGCACAAGCACAAAATTAGCAAAAAATATCATAACAAATCCATCTTTACTAAAAACTGCATGAGATCTCTTCTAGCTATATCTAGAGCAAATATACCTTTTGTGTGTATGTGTATATATATGTATATATATACATGCGTACATACATGTATATGTATATTTGTATACATGTCATCTGCAAACAGTTTTTTGTTCATCTATTCACTTATTCAACAATTAAGTAACCTTCTCCTATAGACCAGACAGCATCAAGGCCAGACACAGAATATGCACTGTTGAATCAGACATGTTTCCTGAGAGCCCAAAGTCAATTAGGAAGATAAACAATATGACACACAATTTGTGGCTTGACAAGAATTGTTCTGGGATGCTGTTCTGTCTGGATGCTGGTGGCAGAGATCAAGGATGTGTAGTTCAAGGCCAGCCCAGGCATGAAAGTCAAAAAGTCCACGAGACTCAGCCAATAGCTGGGCGATGCTTGGTGGCTGGAGACAATGGCCCACACGTGTCATCCCCAGTGACACTGGAAGTATAAATAGGAGGATTGCGGTCTAAGCCAGCCTGAGCATAAAATCCAGGCCCTATCTCAAAAGTAATCAACGTGAAAAGGCTCATGAGAAGGCTCAAATGGTAAGAATGCTTGCCTGGCAAGTGCAATGCCCTGAAGTCAATCCCCAGTAGTCATACAGCAAAAGGAACAGGTGTTGGACATGTACCTTGTGCTTTGGCTTTTGCAATGCACTATCATCTTATGATACACAGCTCCATATAAACAGTGATGACATTTAATTGTGTACACGTGTTTTCAGTGACACAACACCAAACAGATTCCAGTTTAATCAGTGTGGTTGGATTGCTTCATATCCACCATAAAGTAAAAAAGTGCAGAGCATGAAGGCAGTGTGTCCAGGGTGCTTTCATAAGAAGTAAATATTTTCAGCCCAAAATGATCATTTTTTTGTTTGTTTGTTTTTTCTTTTTTTTAATTTTTTAATATTTTTATTGTAATTAATAAAAATATAACTAAAGTTTCTTTTTTGACCTCTTTACCCAGCTTCAAAGTCCATCTCTTTGCAGGTAAACTGCAGTCAGAAGAAACCACATAAAATCATTTTTTCTCCTCTCAAATTCATTAGTATTCTGAGGCCATATGTACTCCACAGGAAAAACACGCTGTCTCTTCAAAGAGAATGAATTATAAAGACTTTCTCAGTTATCTTCAGATAATGGAATCTTTTCCTTTCCTGGCTTCAAACCAGACAGATTCATAGAGGCTAAATCTTCCTTGCCCTTTTAGAATAAAAATGATGGCATGGTTGCTATTTTTAATCCTGTACGATTTAGATTTTCTAGAGGGCAAAAGATATATTATCAAAGTACATTGGGTAATTATGTTACATATAACTAAACATTATCAGGTGCCTGAATTCATTGTTATTAATGTAAAGCTATTTTTAATTGCAGTAATTGGGAATACACCCAGTATAACTTCTGTCGCGACAATATAAAATGTCATGAGTTTTCATCCAAAATGGTGTGAGATGAATGCAAACCCATTTCAATAACTTTACATACCACATACTGTTCTATGATAGTTTCAAAGATCTGTAGAATACTATATTTTAAATGATATCGAATACTTTGAATAATGCCAAACATTAGTCTAGATTGTATATTCTACTGAATTCTGCCAGCAGAGGGCACTCCTCTTCCAAAATATCTGTGAGAAGATATTGCCATTGATTTCTACACAGAAAAAAAATATGAGTAGGACAATTCAAGTTCTTTGACTAGGTTTTTGGGAAGTTTGCCTTTGTTTTCTTCCTTTTTTCTTCTTTTCTGACTTGGAATTTTACAATATGCTAATCAATGACTTGGCTGAAAACCCAAAAACTAAATATGTCTTTTGAAAAAATGAGTTTATTATAATTGGCTTCTGGTGTACAATCAGTGCTCTGTAATAATGTCAGTGGTTCGTTGTGTATCTTCCATAGGGTTTTTTTGAAGAAGAAGAAGGTAAAGAGTACATCTATAAAGAGCCCAAGCTAACAGGGCTTTCTGAGATTTCTCAAAGGTTACTCAAACTCTATGCAGATAAATTCGGAGCAGACAATGTAAAGATAATCCAGGACTCCAATAAGGTAAGGGATACTCAGTGTTATGCAAGTACTATCATGTGACTTAGCATTTTTGTTTGTTGTCTTCTTACTGTGGTTATTATTTAAATATTTTGCCTAATTGGGCAATTACCTACTAATAGTATGTTGAGTGTTTTGCAGCCAGTTGTTTTTTTTTTTCTTTTATGGTCAAAAACACTGATTTTTTTTCTGAGAAGTCCTCTTAGAAACATTTCACCAAATCCACTACTTCTTCCATAGATAATTTATATTTGAATAATAATTAAAATGTTAATATGATTGGTTCTAAAGGCAGACTTAGAGAAAATAACCAAGTTGAAAATACTTATTCAATAAGGGAGTTGTTGGTGGAGCTGTGACTCAAGTGGTAGAGCACTAGCCTTAAGTCATAAATTTAAGCTAAGGGATAGTGCCCCAACCCTGGGTTCAAGCACCTATACAAATGGAAAAAAAAGTATTTGTCTCTGGGCCACATACCACTTTTGTGAGCTATTTTCTACACTAGACTAAACCAGTCTTGTCATGAAAACAGTTTCACAATTGGCTCCATAAAACAAATGTTTACACCTCATGAAATTACTTTGAATCTTCTTGTATGTTCTCCATCACTTAACCAGCCTTTGGTAGCACCATGATATGGCAGACCCAAAAACAAAGAGCACAGAATTTATTCCTCTCAGACATTCTGGTCACATGGAGATAGGAAGAGAAGCCTTTGTGAAATTAGTCCATTCAGTAGAATGCAATGGTCCCCCATTGCCAAGCAGTCCACGAATAAACAGAACACATGACTCTCTATAAACTGATTCTGTAGTGCTACCCAGAGCAAGTGACCTTTGAGTTGGGATGGTAGGGTGAAAAGACATTCTGTGAAGCCCAGAACATGCAATGACAGGAAAGCAAAAGCAGATGTACTTAGAAAATCGCAATATGGATTCTTCCAATGAAAGCTCCTAGCCTTGAAAATGGATTCTGTCTTTGAGAGACAGGTTTGATAGGGAATATTAAAAAAAAAAAAGGAACAGAAAAGACTGCTAAGTATACAATGGTATATTTTTGTTCCTCTCTTCTTTTACAAAACTGGCATTTGAAGGTGTCTAAGCAGGAGACTGGAGATGATATTGTATAAACATGATCCTCATTCTCTGTTGGAAGGGTTCAGTCTCATTCTCTGTACAGGCAGACAGAACTACTGTGATACAGTTGTTGGTAAGAGGAGGAAAATGGCATATCTGACATTAGTGTAACATGGATTTATATTCTTCCACATGACCATTTACCAGCTAGTGATCTTGGTAAAAGCTAGGCCTCTCTGAATCCCTATTCTTAATCTGATTAGTTTATAATAACATTACAAAGAGAAAGGTGAATGGGGTTCCTCAAATCTATGGAAATGAATGGCCTTGCTTGGGCAGAAAGAAACTTGGAGAAAGGTTTTTAAAAGATTCCTCAAGATGTTATTAGAAGAGAGGCTGAAAAGCATCCTCTTTAAATTCAAAGGCGAGTCAAAATAATTTCTTTAGATATGGTCAGGACACTCTCCCTGTCTTCCTTCAGTTGTCCAGCCAATACAGTTAGCAATAGGCTACGGTGGCTTAAGTCTATAACCCTGCATAATTAGGAAGTAGAACCCAGGAGAGCACTGTTTAAGTCCAGCCTGGGCATACAAGTTCACAAAACCCCATTTCTACCTATGGTTGGGCATGATGTATCATGCCTATGATCTCAGCTACAGGGGAAGCCCAATGTCTGGGGGCACTGGTTTGTTCCTTTCATCCCCAGAGACATGAAGAACAAGAGCGAGGATCACTCAGCCTAGGTCAGCTCAAGCCTAAAGCAGGACCCTACCTTGAAAAGGAACAGTGTGAATGGGGTTGAAAATGTGGCTCAAGGGGTATCATGCCTACCTAGCTAGCCCCAGGTCCTAAGTACAATTCCCTGTACTGCCCAATGGGATGAGATGATTTGTTGCTGATAAGAAAATAAATTTGGATTCAGAAAACACAAAACTTAGCCATTATAAAACAGGCTAACTCAGTTGATCTGGCAAAAAGACAGATAATTTCCCTCCCCATTACAAACCCAAAGCCAAGGGCACCAGTCTGAATACATGGCTACATCCGAGAGGGATAAGGAGAAATTGGTTTCCAGTTTCATGAGGCTTCATTCCACACAGAAGCAAATTTGGGGCCATCATTATAGGAGAAAAAATAAATGGAAGATTAAATAATCTTTCCTAGCCAGGCTCTTAAACATTGCAAAGACCTTCAGCACTTGTCAGGCTGGCTCCAGCTCTGCTGCTGGGTTGCTTGATGGCTGTCAACCACGTTTTCGGTGGCCCTTCCACTTTGACAGGATGCCATCACCCGCTTTCCACTAGGATGCCATCCAGGGAAACCAGAGCTTCCCTCCTGTCCTTCAAAATCACATTGGCTCCCTGCTGCTGCACTGATCATGTGTTCTCACAGGTAAACCCCAAGGAATTAGACCCCAAGTACGCCTACATCCAGGTTACCTACGTCACACCATTCTTTGAAGAAAAGGAAATCGAGGACCGGAAGACAGATTTTGAAATGCATCACAACATCAACCGCTTTGTGTTTGAGACACCCTTCACGCTGTCCGGCAAGAAGCACGGGGGCGTGGCGGAGCAGTGCAAGCGAAGGACCATCCTCACAAGTAAGTACAGAGCCCAGGTGGCCACACACCCAAGGGCGCCAGGCCAGTACACGCCTGTCGTTAGTTTAGGGTCCTCAGATCTCAGCCTCCTGAGTCACTAGGATGACAGGTATGAGCTACCAGTGCCCAGTTTAAGGTTCCTGGAGAAGGAAACTAGAGCAGAGTCTATCAATGGAGTTATGTCCCAGCCCTTCCTCTTCCCTTTAAACTGGATATTCACCAAGGTCATGATGTCCTGGAAAAAGCACAGATGCTGAACATTTCCCTCTGTCCCCAGTCTGTCAGGAGAATAGCTATCTGCATGTGTTTGGGGGCAAGATTGTACTCACTGAAATGCACATTCTTTATCTCTAAAATCAATGCAGACATTGGCCTGTAACGTCACACCCTTTGCCACTGACATCTGTTCTACGATTTTCTCATCCTGTTACTGAACAGACGATGCAGGAGTGTGTAGACGGTATAGGGGATTGTTCCAAATCCTGGCCATTCAAACTTTAAAAAAAAATAATAATAAAAACATGATTCTCAAGCACCTTGTACCTATAATCCAAGCTACTTAGGAAGCTGACATCTGACAATTGCAGTTCAAAGTCAGTCCGTATAGGCAAGTTCATGAGATGCTTCCCTCCACTTGGGCACAGCATAAAACAAGAACAAGGTACCCACAGAAGGGTCTGTGTGAAAGAAGGTGAAAACAGTCAGCAAGAATGGACATAAAGTGTTTCACAATTCACTGTCCTCTATTATTCAGCAGACACTGGCTGACTTCTCAATCATTAGAGGTCACCTTCATGAAATTGATCCAGAGATCATGTGATTTAAAAAAGGAAAACAATCAAACAATCAGGTGTTGGTGGCTCACACCTGTAATCCTAGCTTCTGACAATGAAACTCTTATCTTCAGTGAGGTAGCAGAAAGCGGGAAATGGAACTGTGGCTCAAGCTTTTGCTTAAGGACAGTGCCTAGAACCTGAGTTCAAGCCCCAGATGTGGCAAAAAAAAAAAAACCAAAGGACTGGGAGCATGAATGAAGCAAGAGAGTGACTGTTTAGCAACCATAAGACCTTGAGTTCAACCTCCCCAAAAAAATAAAATCAGAAAACAAGTGACCATATACTATTCAATGTGTTATTTCTTCAATCTTTAATGTGGGCTAGTGGAGATTTTGAGTTCCAGATTCCAAGGAAACTTGTAATCTACAATCTTTTTGCTGTTTGACTACTCTTAATATCCTGATCTCAATCAGGAGAGTCTCAGACTTGAAGAAGAAAAAAAAATAAGAAAAAGAGAGGTGAGATAACAAGGCCTTGAGTTCCAGCCCAACAACTAGCACAATAAAATAAGAACCTTCCTCCAGTCCTGAGGGGGAGCTCGTGTTAGGTAGCAAAGAAGAGGAAAGAAGCCAGGGCCAAAGCTAAGAAACATGAGAGAAGGCAGCCCCTGGGGGAAAAGTAACTCAGACTCCTCACACAAAAAAAACCACACAGATGGCATGCATGTGCCATGAAGGAAGATCAAGATCCTCTAGAGAGTTTCAGGGCAAACCGGGCTCCTCACTAACCCTTCAACCCCCTTCGTGTGGCCCTGTGCAGCAAGCCATCTGTTCCCCTACGTGAAGAAGAGGATCCAGGTCATCAGCCAGTCGAGCACCGAACTGAATCCCATCGAGGTGGCTATTGATGAAATGTCCAGGAAGGTTTCTGAGCTTAACCAACTCTGCACGATGGACGAGGTGGACATGATCCGACTGCAGCTCAAGCTGCAGGGAAGCGTCAGCGTCAAGGTTAGTGGCGCCTCTGGGTAAGGAGACATCTCCATGTCAGTCACTGGGAGTGATCCTAGCAGAGCAGTGTTGGCATGCGCGTTAGGGAGTATCCAGCCCCACTGCTGTGGTGCACACAGCACCCTGGGAATTTTTTACTTACAATGGATGGAAGAAACATTTGTGCTGTTTATGTTACCATCTCAAAGTTTCCTCTGAGGTCTGAACATTCTGTGCAGTTGAAATGCACATGGACAGTGCCAAGGACCCACAGAAACACCTTGTTTAGCTAAAATAAAATCTCCTTGCATCTCCACCTCTTCCTCCCATCCTAGCTTCTCTGGATATACCATATACCATATCTGCCTCCTAGTGACTGAATGGACCAGTGAGTAAGCATGGCATTCCCATTTCGGTCTGTCATGATGAGCCTTATAAAATTATTCTAAACCAAATTTAAAATTAATGCTTACTAATTCATAAAATGTATATTAGTGTTTATCAGGGTGGTGATAGGCAGCAGATGGAGAAGATATCAGATAGAGGAGAATCAACTCAATAAACTATTTGCCCAAGTGAGAAGAGCACTGAAGAAAGCCAGCCAGGCTGGTGCAGGGGCTATCCACGCTCCAGGGAAATAGCCAGACCATACCTGAACACACCAAGGGGCCAGGGCAGGGTGGAGCCAGGGCAGGCAGGGTCCCTGACAAGGAAGACACTTCAGCTCTTGCCTCAACTAGGGGCTGCAGGGAGCTGAGTAGGACCCTGATTGGTCTGGCCTAAGGAGAAGGCAGCGAAGCACAAAACTGAATCAGTAATCAAGACAGCAGTATATCTAACTGCATTGTTTCTAAATGTCTAAATTAATGCCCCTTCAAACCTAAGTACTGGTGTCTCCCTCCTGTAATCCTAGCTATGTAAGAGACTGAGATCTAAGGACTAAGGTTCGAAGCTGCCCAGGCAGAAAAATCTATGAGACTCTTATCTCCTGTTGACCACCAAAAAAATAGAATTGCCAGCATGGCCCAAGTAGCAGAGAGTCAACCATGACCCTATGTTCAAGACTGGGCACTGGCAAAAAATAAAAAGAACTTAATGTCCCAAATCTACAATGCATGAAGTATTGCACGTTTTTAACAGAGATAGGTCAGTGACTATACCTGGGAAAGCTGGAGTAGAGCCTGAGACAAAAGGAAAACTCAGAGAGGCTGGCTCTGAAACAGCACCCTTCATTCTTCCTGTCTGTGCTCCACCACTGGCTACCTCAAAAATAAAAATCTACCAGACAAGGTATACCTTACTCTTCTCTACACAAGTCAGTTTCATTGGCACATGGCTGAGTAGAAGATGGAGCTGGAAAAGAAAAGGAAAACAGCCAGAATCCATTGCTGCATCTTCACTGATAGGCCCAGAGCCCTGGAGTCTACTCAGATAAATACATTAGTACATTCCCTCTTTCACCCTATTCTTTCCTACCTCACAAAGCCAAGGGAAATAAACTCCTCTGCTGATGTGAGCTCACTCATGCATATAAGTGAAAATAGAAGCTGGTATTAGGGCTAGGTGAATGTAAGTGATACAGCACTCACATACTGGGTCCTAGGTTCGATGCCCAGCACTGAATACAAATACGGATGGTGTTGTGCATTCATTTAGCAAATCTGAAAAATACCTCCTTGGGCCAAAATTGAGGATTGGCTGTCAAATAGCACATAGTAACATGGATTCTCTGGCTGATACAGATACCACAACTCTATGGGATGGCTTTTCAAAATAGTTACATGTTTATTTTAATGTTACTGGAAGAGAAAGCCAACCTAGCACAAAATGGGAATTTAAAATCCAATTGAGTGTACTTCAGGATTGAGTTTCAAAGCTAGCCTGGGCAAAAAAATCCATGAGACTCTTACTTGGCAAAGCCATCAAGTAAAGAGGAGTTCAAGTAGCAGTGTGCAGACATGACACATGAGAAAGATCTGGAAAGGGAGAGGTGACAGGGAAGTCCAGAGGTCGGTCTGTCCCATTAGTGCATTAGTCCCAATTAGTCCCATTGTGTGCCCAACAGTCATGGTCCCTCGTGGTGACAGCATCAGCTGATATGCAGATGGTACAGTTGCCTGTAATTCCAGAAAGGAGACAGGTTGGCCTCATTCATTCTCTCCTCACTAGGTCAACGCTGGGCCAATGGCCTATGCACGAGCGTTCCTTGAAGAAACAAATGCCAAAAAATACCCTGACAACCAAGTCAAGCTCTTGAAGGAGATCTTCAGGTAAGAGTCTCTTTGTTTGTTAGACTAGTCTTCTCAAACTCCTTCACAGAGAGCAGCAAAATTATCCAGAAAACCACTCAACTGACTCTCTTCAAGGTGGTGGAGTTTGTCCATAGTCCACCTTGGACCTCAGAGTGACTAAACTGAACACAATGCCTCTGCCCATGACAAGTTGTAAATCTGTTTCCTATTATTGCTAAAGGCAATTTGCAGACGCATGTGGGCAGGCTCTGGATGTGAACGAGCGCCTCATCAAGGAGGACCAGCTGGAGTACCAGGAAGAACTGCGGTCCCATTACAAGGACATGCTCAGTGAACTCTCAGCAATCATGAATGAGCAGGTGAGCCACCTTCCTGACTGGACAGAGTTGGGGCAGGGAGGATATAGAAAGCACCTACCCAGAGCTGAAGGGCAGCGAGAGTCTCTGCTTACTGTAGAAATCACTGTCCCTTCATCTGCATGATGTTAATGAGTCATTCTGTCCTCCAACCAAGAAGAGATCAGATTAGAGAAAAGTCAACAGAAGAGAATATGACAATCCAGACACTCTGTAGTTGTTGACATGTGACTAGATGTTAGTTACAGAAGGATTAAGGAACAGAGCTTGAACTAGTTTAGGAGGCACTCCTAAGATACACTAGTCTCAGATACACTAGTCAGCCAGGCCATCTGGCCTGTTGATTTGCGTAAATATTTGGGAATATCATGAATATGAAAAGGCGTCAGGAACACCACGTTTTGCTGGAACACCTAGAGATTGCAGCCAAGTGACCACAGGACCCCACAAGTCTACAATATGTGATATGGAATTCTACCTATCTACCACTAGGGATCTCTGCAAAGCACTCAGAAAGAGCCTCATGAGTAGTCCTGGCTTTTGCCTACTGTCCTCTTGCACATGGAATTAAAACCCAACCCCTACCCTACCTTCAAGGAAGCCATGAACATGGGCCTGAATCCACCATGGCTTGCACTAAGTATGGCCATTCACATTGTTGGAGGGGAGCATTGCTAAAAATCACATCAGTGAAAGCCAAGAGTTACTTCCTTAACAAATCAGATGCACTCATACTCTACCTGGCCCTTCAGTCATCCAGGATCCGCTCCAGGAATTATACGTGTCCTTTACAGCACAGCTGAAAGGCAAATCTTGAACTAGTGTAGTAGTATTCCTACACACTACTCACTTACTAAAGGTTATCTGCCCTAACATAGCTCACCGTACTCACAGAACGTAACAAGTATTGAATCTGTTACTCTAACTGTATGCCCCCTGTGTTTGGCTTTCCTTCTTCTTTTCTACCTTCTTCCATCTGTACCTTTAAAAACTCCATAGTAGCTAGGGAAAGAAATATTTGGAGAGAATGAAATCCCACCAATGGCATTTCTCATAGAGGTAATGCTGGTTTGGGATCATTGAGGCATAATGGGAGGCATGGAGGAAATCATAAATCAGGGGATAAAACAAAGGGAACAGTGGCTATAATAAGTGGCAATGAACCATGGTGAAGTGATGCTTGTTTCCAGCTGTAATCATTTCTGCCCTTGAACCTTCTGGCAAATATGCTTTTCTCTTTTTTTCCTGGCAGCTCTGTCAAGGTCCGTGTTTATACAGCTTCTGTTCCTCTGTGTCTAGCATGTCCCTCAGTACTGTGAGCAAGAGTGGTATGTTTTTCTCTTCTTATGTGTCCTCTGTCTTCCATGGCCTTCTGTCCACGCCTCTCTTCCCAGCATTTCATGTCCTCCATCACCTTTGTATTACGCAGCTCATGCTCTGTAAGCTTGTATTCAATTATGAAACATGATGTCCATTTTAAGATAGGCAATGGAAATGGAAAAGCCTAATGATTAAAGCTAAACTTAAGAGCATAATTTTGTTTAATTCATACTCTACCAGCTTCTAACATGTTTTGGAACTCAATTTATTTCTAAAGCTATATTTCAAAGTCCTAAAGCAACAAAAAAATATAAAGGCCTAAACAGGAGAGAAAAATAATATTCCAGAACACTTACTCTAGATAAGTAAACATAGTAGTTCTGTTTCCTGGAAATTGACTTGAAGAGAAGAATCTAGTGCATTGCACAGCCTTATTAGCCAGGTGCTGGTGGCTTACCCCTGTAATCCTAACTTCTCAAGAGGCTAAGATCTGAAGATCATGGTTTGAGGCCAGCCCAGGCAAGAAGGTCCCTAAAATTCTTATCTCCAATTAATGGCCAAAAGGGCAGAAGCAGCAGTGTGACTCAATTGGTAGAGTTCTATCCTGAGTAGAAAGTTCAGAGACAGTGCTTACAGCCTGAGTTCAAGGCTCGGGATTTATAAAAATTGAAAATAGATCTGGTGGCAGAAATAATCAGCATGCATGAAGACCCGGGTTCGATTCCTCGGTACCACATACATAGAAAAAAGCCGGAAGTGGTGCTGAGGCTCAAGTGGTAGAGCTCTAGCCTTGAGAAAGTCCAAGGACATTGCTCAGGCCCTAAGCTCAAGTCCAGGACTGGCAAAAAAAAAAAAAAAAGAAATAATCAAACTTCTCTTGGTCCTGTGCTTGAGTAAGGATTTGTTATATAACTGATCATATAAAAGAACTCCTTCCCCTTCCTAAATATTCATGGAGTCATGACACAGCATGACAAAAGCATGGACTCAGGACACAACTACATAGAGAAAAAATGGAGCAAGAACTTCTCCAGAAGACTTTACAAAGCAGAAACTACTGAAATTGATAGACGGAAAAATAGAAAAGTAAAAATAGAACCATAGACTTCATTATGCGATTCACTCCAAGAGTTTCCAGAAAAATCTTAGCCAGAAGTGTGCTCTGCCACCACCTTTTGTGGCAAAAAAAAAAAAATTCTTCAGAAGAAGGGATGAGAATGGAATGGGATAAACACTGGGAAATGAAGGTGCAGATACCAAGTCATTTGATTGGCGAAAGGCAGTAGAGACAATCAAAAATGTTAAACAGATGAGGCTTCCTTTGTCTAAGGCCAAAATAATGCATGCAACTCTGGAGCATGAACACAAATGCCACTTTGTCAGTGATCACTGCACAGAGCAGCCTCAGGAAGTTAGCTAGGAAACACTGAGTATCTAATTTAAAATCTACACAAAGGAGCAGAAGTGTTCCCATCGGAGCAAGAGTGTGAGGTGTGGGATTAGAGCCTTGGAGACTCCGGAGAGCATTCTCATCGGGGAAATATTTGTGCTGAGCCTGTGACATTGATCACAAAATGTGTCACTAGCCTTTCATGCATGTGCTAACCACTGTGTCTGTGGATAGAGTTTCCCCTGGAAGAAGACGCTAATGGCTGTCACACAGCATGGTAATATGGGAAGGTGTAGGAAAATCTTCATACCCAGAACCTTAACTAGTCACTAAATATCTCCATTACTGTACCTGTGTTTGTGTATCATTATCTCATTAACTCTAAAGAAAAAATGTCATTTGACATAATATTTTTGCAGTCAAATCAGGTCAAGATTCGTTTTTGTTCCCTGTATATTTCCACTGATGCGAACATGTAAACAAGGTTTTCAGTTTCCTCTTTTTTTAACATTTTTTTCCACTAAATGAATGGTCATAAATATGTACACTAGAATGAATCCTAGGATTACCCAGACACATTTATAAGTAACATTCAGACATTTATAAAAATTAAGCTAAAGATTGCCATAATAACTATCATACGGCTTGGGAAAAGTCTTCTGATCTACTTTGACAAATGTGTTGTTATAAATGTATTTGAAATACCTGCTGGGGATGAGATATTACTGTTCCAGCCTGGTGCCCATGGCCACGCCCATAATCCTGGCTACTCAGGAGGCTGTGTTCTGAGGATTTCAGTTCAAAGTCAACCAGAGCAGAAAAGTCTGTGAGACACTTATCTCCAATTAGCCAGCAAGAGAGAGAGAGAGAGAGAGAGAGAGAGAGAGAGAGAGAGAGAGAGAGAGAGAGAGAGAGACAGACAGACAAAGAGAGAGAGATACAGCTGAAGTGCTTGAACAACAGTCTTAATTGTAAATGTCAAGCAGGAGCATAAGGCCCTGAGTTCAAACCTCAATACTGAGTTGGTGCCTCAATACTGGCACACACACACACACACACACACACACACACACACACACACACACACGCATGCACACACACATTTATCGAAATTAGTGTTCTGAGTTGTGATAGCTCTCTAGTTTCTCATTAACTCTTTGTCACCATGTGATTTGTGTTGTCTAAAGATTACGGGCAGGGACGACCTAGCAAAGCGCGGAGCGGAGCGACCCTGCACTCGTGTAATTAGCAAGGCCACACCAGCTGCACCCACAGTGTCCATCTCCCCCAGCACTGAAGTGTGAGCTCAGCCCTGCAGAAGGAGACACAGCTCTCAAGGAATTCTCTCAGCTGGCAACTTGTCCTGGGGAAGAGACACAGACATTTAATTTATTTGAAGTTTTTCTGGTGTGAATATTTTTGTTTACCTCGCTAGCTTGAGAATTTTGCAAGCCTATGAATTTGCACATTTTCCGTATGTCTTCTTTTATCGTTTTGTTTTCTTGAGCACTGTTGATCAAGTGAAGCTGAATATCTGCCATGAAATGCCAATGAATGTTCAGCTCAAAAGCAAATCCCAAGTTTTGCTGTTGGATATAATAGGTTCAAGACCCATTCCATATACACATATTTTAAAGGTCAAAGTAAATGTTTTTGTAACATTTTAAGGATATTTCCGATGTAAATACAAGATTGTAAAATATATGGTTTTTACCAAATTTAAAAGAATGTTTTTAGTTATTACTTTCAACAGTACTAAAATCATATGAATAACATTTCAGATACCACTATATTGAAATATTTGTGTATGTGTAAAAAACGTGTTGATAAATACTAATCTTCAAAGTTGGTGAAGTTCTTTTATTTGTAATATATGTGCTTTTAAATGCAATGGGATGTGAAATTATAGAGATATTTTGTTGTTGTTAATAGCAAGTAAAAATACAGTTACTTTGCATTTGGTTTCTTCCTATTTATTTATTTATTTATGGTTTTGAAATAGCCGAGGCTATCCTTGAACTCGCGATCCTCTTGCTTCCCCTACCCCATACACACACTTGCCACAAGTGCTAGTATTACATGCATGTCCTACCACGCTGGTATGATACCAAAAATGGGTGAGTTAATGTTACAAGCGGCTGGTTACAGGGCTTTTGAAGGCAATTCTACACTCAGCATTCAAGAAACCTTACCAAGAAGTCAGAGAACCTCCCATGGATGGACTAAACTGATCAGGGGTTCCCAAGCTAGAATAGCATTAGAATGACTTGGGGAAAACATGATGGACAAGAATGCTCTGGTTGTGGGTCATATGGATCATATGGTTACAAGCACTGTTTACAATTCTTCCATTTTCTTCACTCTACAAGCTCCTGCTAGGACTGCCTTTTTCTGCCTCTTTGGAGTTAGCATGACCCTATGACTTGGTAAAGCAACTGAATTATGAAGTAGAGACCAGTGGCCATGACACTTTTCGATTAACTTCAAAAACAGCCAGGAGGTGGTAAGCCGTCTTCCTCCCAAAGCACAGGAAATGGAGCCTAACTGAGCCTCAGTCCACTAGCATCTACCGTGAGGGACCTGCACTTACCCAGCTTCCTGATAATCTCACAGATCATAGCTTCTCAGTGACTAATTCTGCTCTGTGCTGTAGTGGTCCCAAGACATGAGAGCTGACCACTGCCACATTATTAGCTTAAAATAAAGCACACCTTTGGTACATTGTGCTTTCTGGCTGGCCTCAGTCAACACTATGCTCTAACCATCTTATACCCAGTAAGCTTTTCTCCATCCTGGAGCCCAGAGGCTTGGGTGATCAGCTAAAGGTCCAATACATATTTTCTATCACCATCAAACCATTGGGAATGGACTATCATGGCAGTGGAGCCCAGTGTGCAGGCCTTCATGACTCTGAGTCAGGAGATGGCACTGAGTCCCAGACTAATTCATTACCTTCTGCACAATAGTATAATGCAGTGATCTGATTTTGAATTACCATGACAAATGTACTATATGCTCTTTTTCATTGATCTAAAGATGAAAAGAGGGTAAAAAAACATAAAATGAAGACATATAAAAATTTTCCTTGAAATATCCCTCAAATTAGCTCAGTTGAAAAAAAAACTAGTAGTTAATCCCCCAGAAAGATGGGAACTAATCCTTAGATAACCAATGTAGCAAAAGTAGCTGTAGGATGCATGCTGTCAGTGTGGGAAGTAAACACATGGTGACAGTGTGTGGTGTCATTTGCCCTCGCTCTGTCTCCTCGTCCTGTAATGACCCTACTCCACAGCCACCACTTTCCATCCTCATTTCAAAGTGGCCAGATTGTTAAGGAAATAAACTTGTTTCTTCTGTTGTGTTACCAGCAACCTCATCCCTGTCAGCTCTCAGAACACCTCTCTACTTCATATTCACGCTATGAATGGAGCAGTCAGCATGTCACCTTGTGATCGTGCATAGCTCTCAGTGGGATTCAGCTGGGAAAACACACAGAGCATCCTACTGGGATGCTGTTTGGCTACGTTACTGTAGGAAGATTTCACCATATCCATGCTTTGACTGTTTATTGCCTCATGATAGTAGCTGGAGTGCAGACACCCTCCCCAGTGTATAAAAACCTGATGTTCTTATGAGTATCCAAAATGAAAAATGTTGGATTGCAAACATGACAAAATGATCTTAAGGCAAATAATCTCTCAGGTGTCAAGTGGTTCCTATACCACTATAACCATACCAGTGAAAATTTATATATGATGTATGATATGTCATGTGGTCTGTAGCTATCATCTGTGATAGTTTGGAAAATTATGCAACAGAGGCATAATTAGCATTCAGGATCCCTCAGGAAGCTCATTTCCTGTCTCATAAGACTGTTTGCCTATGTGTGTGCCCTGCCCTGGAGATGTGCCATTTGTCAGAAAGACAAATGTTGCAATTTTTACTCATAGGCAGAATCAAGACTTTAAACAATAGTTCATGATTGTAACGGGGGAATTGTTTGGGGGGGAAACTCGTGTAACGATGGAAAGAAAAACAAGGAAGTAATGAGGAGAACGTATTTATGTATAAAAATGCTATAATGAAAGCCACCTAAACTAAATGGAGAGGAAGAGAGAAAGAACAGTTAAGACTGATTTGCTCGAAGTCTAATATATGCATGTATGGACAGATCACAGTAAAGTCCTATGTGCAATTGATTTGTGTGAATATTTTTTAAAATTACATACACCTCTAGCTTTTTCTCATAAAGGAAAGACCCATTTTCCTTTCCCCAAATCACATCAGTCTGATTTATACCCATCAGAACTGGCTTGATCCTTGTGTGACAGGTGCTGGAATGGCACAGCAGTGTCACCCTCAGAACCCAGGCTTCATTCCTCAGGCTGCAGGTCTCCTGGTGGTTGGTGACTCTTGGTTGATACCTTGCTCCCAAGATTTTATCACCAGACAGGAAGAAGCTCATTCCATGATGGATGGAGAGGAAGAAGCAATCTTAGCTATATATAGCTCTTCATTGAGTCCTTCTTTCCAAAGTCAGGAATTCAAATTGCATTAAATTAATTAATTAGTTGTTAGAATTAACAAGGGAGCTATATGGGTTTTTTAGGATGGTGTCTTTACATGTCATGTATTAGTCATAAACTGATCAGATCCAATCAGAAATCCTAGACACTCATTGTCTTCCCACATCAAAAGGTGTCAGCCTCACATCAGAGAACAGATTCTGGGACCACTGAGAGCTGCATGTGATTAATCCTATAAAAATAGTTAGAAAGCATAGCAAAGTTAATGTAAGATCCTGGTCTTTTTGTCAAGTGGGAGCGTGAGGAATGTCAAAGCTGACATATGAGTGACATGTAGAAGACATGCCAGTCCTCTACACCTCTACCCTCATGGGGGACTGAGCCAAAACTGGATGATCCATGTTCCACTGAGAAAACACAGTCCTCTCCTGGCCAGGAAGGAGTTCATTTGCACAGCATGAGATGATACAGTTGGTTCTCCTTGGGCACATGGGTAGATCTACTACCCAATAGAAGGCAGAGAAGCAGCATTGGGTTCTGAGCACTGGGAATTAAAGTTGTCCTGTGAATTATGAAGGTGCCTGCAAAGAGCTCCTCATGAATTCTTTGATGTCTTTTGCCTTCCCCTTGCCCCTTGGAGAAACGAGATGTGTGCATGTATCAGTAGGTTAGAGGAATAATAACTTGATGAAGATTTTAAACCACCGTGAATGCTTAGGCTTGATCCTACAGTAATATGGATCAGAGGGATCAAAGCATTCCCATATGAAACTCATAGTCTCATATAGAGAAAGAATGGCTTTAGAGGTAACATTCATTGCAAAAGATAGTTTCAGATAACACTAATGTAGAGAATTTATGATCCACTTACATTACTGTGCATCGTTTATTAGTAAAGCTGTACCTATAACACTATTCTTTCTTGGATATATTTCTAATATATGAAGGATATTTATTAGTGAAGCTGATAACTTTTCTTATATCTCCTCAAAGGTAGAACAAATATTAGTACCAACCCTACAGTAAGTGAGATTTTTATTTGGTTTTGATTGTCACAAAGAAAGTGTTGTTTGCATCAAAACATTTTGCAGAATGGCCAATGGACTGAGAAGGCTTGTTTCAAATATTGACACACTGGTTCATGAGTTCTCCATTTCTGAGAGGCCAGCCCCGTCCCACACATGTAATCCTAGCTATTAAGGAAGCTGAAATATGGAGGATAACAGTTTCAGGCCAGACAGGGCAAGTAGTTTGTGAGACCCCAGTCCTACAAGAACAACAAAATAAAAAGGTGGTGTCCTGTGCCTGACAGCCCAACTACATCAGGAAACATAAATAGGAATATTGAAGTCTATGGCAATCCTGTGAAAAATTAATAGCCTATCTCAAAAACAGCCAAAAGGCTGTAAGTGATAAAACTCCTGTATATAAGTGCAAAAACCTTAACCTGAATTCAAACTGCAGTATTACTAAAAGAAAGACAGAGAGGAGGGGTAGGAAGGGAGGAAGGGAGGGAGGGGGAGAGAGGAGAGAGAGAGAGAGAGAGAGAGAGAGAGAGAGAGAGAGAGAGAGAGAGAGAGAGAGAAGGAGAGAGAAAGAGAGAGAATATGAAAGGATTGTAGCTGTGGACTTCCCCTTAGGATAAGCAATTCTTTAAAGAAATAGGGATTAGTAGAGAAGTTTTAGAGATAAATTTAAATCATAAAATTAGATGATTTTTTTACATTTTGAAGTCAGAAGTAAAGATGGAAACTTCACCTAAAAGGCTCTAAATGATCGTCTGGAAATATTTCCAAGTAGTAACTCCAGGCTATCGGTGGGGCTTTTGGTATATCAACTAAAAAAGGAAGTGCCATCCAGGTAGGCATTGCATTGGGATATTGGTTTTACAGCTTCCCTCCTGATTAGTGAAGCCAAAAGCCATTTATTCCCTTAAAGTTCATCCAAGTCCCTATTCCTAACTAAAGAGTTTAGGAAATTCATGGCCCTTTGCAAAATCTGGGAGAAAAAAAAATGTAAAGAGTCATTTTCAGACATAAAGTATTTCCATTCGAATTTTAAGCTCACAAGATGTGGCTGATACTGTGAAACCACCATCATTATCCACCCTTTAAAGGACGCAGGTTCAGCTATCACAGCTTTATTGTGACCGAATGGCTAACCCTGAGCTATTAGAGCTCATGGTAAACAAGCATTTACTGCCTTCTATAAACTAACTTGGCTGTGCTGAATCTTAACACTGCTTTTTCCCTCACTATCTTATCTCTAGCCTGCTTGGAATGAGTCAGAACACAAACGGGAATAGATAGGTACCACACCCCAGAAATGAAGGTTTCCTAACATCATACATTTGGCAAGAATAACAGGGAGAGGTTTCAGAGGGCATAAAATACAAATGGATCTATCCCAGCAAAGTCTCCAGGGAATATGTCCAGCCCCTGAGGACTCTGAGGGGGCTGAGGTCTCTCATAGGCAAAGGCTCCTCCACAGTGACATAGCCCTTTGTTTCCGGAGGATGTCATGGCAACATTATCTTACACCTCTGCTGATTTCCTCTGTTTGGCTTAATTCACGTGTATTTTGTTAAAGTTGGATTTTCAAGTCATGTTGTCAATGAAATAATGGGATGCTTTAAGTTTGAATCATAGATTTCAACACTGCTTCTAGTTACTATCAGTTTCTCTGCCCTCATTAAGTGAGGCTCTTTCAGTCTTTTCAATATAACAGAGGAAAGACAAAAGGAGAGGAAAGGAGAGGGGTGGGGGTGAGAGAGAAGGAGACAGACAGACAGACAGACAGACAGACAGACAGATCGTAAACCATCAGCCTAAGTTAGCATGAACATTTTTCTTGACAGAATCATCTCTTCATGTTCTCTATAATATGTTAACTTGCCTAAGACTGCAGTTGAAATCAGATTTGCAAGACTACCTCTTGCTAAGTGTGGAGAAGCCAGCCCCTTTTCTGGGTCTCACATAGAGAAGAAATTACACGGCACATTCTAATGAAAAAAAGAAATTGACAGAGGGATGCTGTAAACAAACAACTGCATTCAAGCCAGCCACCCTCAGGTATCATTTGCCTTTGTGTTTGAGGCCTTACACAGTGGTGTAGGAGGAAAGTTTCAGTCCACACTTGATAGGTCGTTGAATGAAAGAATTAACAAGGGAATCAAAATGGCACTAAAGTTAGACTCCTTTAGCCAATGATGCTAACCAATGACTCTTCTCCCTACTCCAGTAGAAAGCAGGCAATGAGAATGGCTCTGGTTGTGGATGGCCAGGTTCACTGCGAATTGCCTGCATGATCTCCAGTGAGGACTCCTCCCTGAGCTTTACTCACATCACCTGCGAACTGAGAATAACAAATATAAAGAATTTACAAGACTGGTAAATGGATTAAATGAGATAAAAGACCATAAAGCCCTTAGTATCAGGCCTCACCACAGCAGACACCCAATATCTATAAGCTATGATTAGTGAGATGGTGTAGATTAGAAGCCTAGTGAAGAGTTTGAAGTTATAAACTTTAAATTGTTTTAACATGTATCAAGATAATGATAAAATAAATGAATAATGGTGGGGGGTTGGGAAGGGAAATGGGGACCAAAACATGAGAAAGGGTATCACTGTTTGTGCAGTAATGCACCTTCTATCTAGTAAATATAATGTAACCCTTCTATTAATTACAATAAACATTATATGAAAAAATGAATAATGGATGCATGCAAAAGTCTAAGGAAAAGATAACTCATGTCATCTCCTTACATAGTCACTGATAAACATGCTCTGCAAACTAGAAGGCCCAGGTATGAGAGCAAGAAAAACCATTTCAGATACTGCTGACATAGTGAATACCATATTGTAGTTACTTTGAGGATGTTACTCCAAGAACACAATGTTACTGATTAGCTCCCTAAAGAAAGTTGCTACCTTATTGGTCTGACTTTGACAAGAGGTTCTGAAATCCCTCATAATATGATAAAAGTAAAGCTATAATAGTCACTGAGAGAGATCATAAATCTAGACAGGTGTGCTTTCTAAGTAACTGTGTTATTTGTACAAAAATATTCCTTTTCTTTTCCTTTTTTATTTTTTTTGTATCAGTAATAAGGCATGAACTCAGGGCCTGGGTATTGTCTCTTAGCTTTTTTTATTCAAGACTGCCATTCTGCTATATGAGCCACAGTTCCAATTCCAACATTTTTACTATAGGTCAAATGTGCAAAAAGAAAAGAAATAACATAGCAGAGGCTTTGTCATACATGTTACTAGGTTAATTCAATTTTCCTTAGGGACAAAAAAATTAGGAATATGTAGAAAGGTGATTAATGAGGAAGATTTGATCATATTAATTTTGACTAAAGATCAAATCTTATATTACAAGAAACAGAAAATAGTAGAAAGAAATGAACAGAAAAAAGCAATTTATTCATATCTACTACATTATATACTTTGGATTTAAGATTTTAAAAATGGGAATGAATAAACAAATACTTTTGATTCTACACACTCTCACGGAGTTTGGTGCCTGGGTTGGCTTTGAACCATGATCCTCAGATCTCAGCCTCCTGAGTAGCTAGGATTACAGGCGTGAGCCTGTAAGGACTAAGCATGCCCTTATTAACTCACAAGTTTCCCTGTAAATAGGGATCCTTGTCTTCATTTCACAAATGGGGAAACACAGTGATCTATAAAATGAAGACATTGTCTCAACATATTACTGTAGTCAAAGGTGCCTGTCTACCACTTTTCTGTCTCTTTCCAATGGCTGAACTTGCATAAATCTAGGCTAAAATCCTAAGGGTGTCTTCAGGGCCCCCTTACACTCACCTCATGAAGCCATCATCACAGCACATCAGCTCATTTGTGTCCCTTCCTGAAAGTGTGTCCTCTGACTCTTGAAGGATGACATGTGGACGACACCCATGTGAGAATAAGCACAAGTGTTAGAGAATAAAAAAAGGCATCTCTGTAATCTCAAATGTTTGCTCACATGTATTCCACAGCACTATTACAGGTGAGAGGGAGTCGACCTCACCAAGAAGCCTGTGTAAGATGATTGGAGTCCAACACATCAGGAACAAATGTCTGGTGCTGGGGGCCGAGTAATGCCATTCTAATAACTTTCTGCTGAGACCTGCAGTAGGGGTAAACAAGTGGACCTCTTTATCCTGCCCACCTGTTGTGCTGATAGGCTCTCGTACCCAATATAAGGAGAGAGAGGAGAGGGGAGAGAGGAGAGAGAGGGGAGAGAGAGGGGAGAGAGAGGGGAGAGAGAGGGGAGAGAGAGGGGAGAGAGAGGGGAGAGAGAGAGGAGAGAGAGAGGATTCCTGCCTTGATGAAGCTGCGTGGCGTTTCTGTTCGTGCTCCGGAGAAGCAAGGCTGAGTGCAGGAGGACAGTGGGCCCTCTCCTCTCGCGGCTTGGACTGGTTGGGGTGTGCTTTTTCACCATCCCTCCTCAAGAGGGACTGGGGACAAAGGACCCTGACATACTGGCGCCCAACGTGGGGCACGAAAGAGCCAACGTAGGGCAGGAAATGGGGCATGAAAGGGGCACGACTGTGAGTTGAGCCAAGTGAGAGATACATGGAGGAAAGACTGAAAAACCAGAGAAAACCTGAAAGACACAAAAAGACTGAACAACCAGGGAAACCTGAAGGGAAAACGCAGGCTGAAGTCGCTCACAGGGAAAAAGAAAAAGACAGGGAGACAAGGAGAAAGAGAGGGACAAAGAGAAAGAGAAAGACACAGGGAGAAAGACAAAGAAACTCCTCAAAGACTGAAAAACTAGCAAATGTGTGTGAATGTGTGTGAAAGAGATTTTAATCATTCCCAGATCACCTCCGAAGCGCGGGTCACTTCGGGAGGAACCTCGCGGAGGGCGAGGCAATGTCCCAGGAAGGGAGGAACCTCGTGGGAGTCTCTGGCCAGAGCAGTAGGGCGAGGCCTGTTTTCTAATGGTTACCTCGCGGAGGGCGAGGCCTATTTTCTATTTTTCAAGAGATTTTAGAATAGAACCGAATGGGTTCAGACTGGAACGACCGCGAATGTGTGTGTGAATGGTAAATGTAAATCTAAGTCTATACGGGAGTAAACAGTTTAAGAACAGGTGAAAAGTGCAGACTTGAGAAAGAGAATTAAGTGGTAGTGATCTAGAAAGCCTGTGCTCAGGTTCAGAATAGTTGAAAACAGGCTAAAGCTTTTTAAAGTCCCTGACAAAATACAGAGAAGACGCCCCTGAGTCAGCTTGAAGAAGTTACAGAAAATGGATCTTCGCCCATAACCCCCTAAAAATGAAGGGACCAGAGTCATTTTTAAAACAAAAAGGAGGGACTGGAAGACTCCTCTAACTCTTCCATTGCCCTGCTATTCCCTATGGCTTGTGTGAATATTTTCTCTGTTGTAGTTAGAGCCACTCAGTATATACTAGTGCCTGTACAGGAGGAGGAGAATGCTTTTCCGCTCATCAGTAAAAGACTTTGGTGTTTTCCTGCCCTTACTGCTGCGAGTATTGTCCTTGCCACTGCAGTTTCTACAGAAAATGATTTGAATACTGTGTTGTAGATCTTAGAAGCCATTAATCAGCATGTGAGGACTGGAATTGTTATGTGCACAATTGTTACAATATTCTAACTTTGGGTGATTGGTTATCTTGACACTATTTTGGGATTGATCAGTTTGGAATTGTTTTTATGCACTATAATTGTAATATGTCTATTGCTTGCCTACAAAGTCAACACAGAAAGTGAATGCTAATGCGACAGGCATCTGCTCCCATGGAAATAGATGCATCCCCTCAAGTCTGATTTGCTTAGACGGCTGGTAGTCAAAGACGGGAAAGTCCCAGCTATTAGCCTATCAACTTAAGACAGGAGCCAAGTACCTATCAACCTAGCCAAGTAAAAAGGACTTGGTGATCCCATGACGAGTAAGAAGACTAATGAGCTTGGAGACATCTAAGACAGGCACAGCTGATCTAATATGGTGGTAGCCCCACATATCCTAAGTTTTGTCTTTTTTAAGATAAAAACGGAGATGTTGGGGGCCGAGTAATGCCATTCTAATAACTTTCTGCTGAGACCTGTAGTAGGGGTTAAACAAGTGAACCTCTTTATCCTGCCCACCTGTTGTGCTGATAGGCTCCCGCACCCAATATAAGGAGGGGAGTTTTAGAGAGAGAGATTCCTGCCTTGAAGAAGCTGAGTGGCGTCTCTGTTCATGCTCCGGAGAAGGAAGGCTGAGTGCGGGAGGACAGTGGGCCCTCTCCTCTCGCGGCTTGGACTGGTTGGGGTGTGCTTTTTCACCATCCCTCCTCAAGAGGGACTGGGGATGAAGGACCCCGACAGTCTGGAAAGATAGTTAATCAAAGCTGAGTCTGTTGAAACACGTTTGGATCAGTTGTATTGGAAAAGAAAATTTATGTTCCCTCTTAATGGTGCACCTTTCTCTAAATTGAATTATTCACCTTTGCCTTACGTGTTCCAAGAACTGCATTAAACTCTAGGGAAAGATCTCTTCTCTGAGTTTCTTTTCCTTTCTTATTAACCATCCTGATGTCTATTCTCAACCCATCCAACCCTACATGTGTTTCCTTGCTCTCTTTTGGGATATAGGTACACTCATTTCTGAAAATGTTTTGGTTTTTCCATGTGGATCTTTGGTTTTATGCTTATTTCCTTACTTTATTCTAAAATTTACCTTTGTAGCCAGTTGCTATCTCCAAATCCATTTTCTTATTCTTTCTTCATAGCACAGGTATAATTTTAGGCAAGAAGTGAAGGTGGTAACACAAAAGATCAAACTTCTCAGCCAAACTCATTAATGAAGATCTACCCAGTTGTGTGTAAGTAGAATGCACTGACAAACACTCCACAAAGGACCAGAACACAGCCAGCCTGAGATCCTTTTGTTTTCTCCTTCCTGCCTTGTATAAGCGTGAGTCCTGGTAGCCATTTTTCACTAGATAGAGATCATCATCTCTACGTGAGTGATGGCAACACAGAAGGATGGATCCAGATCTCCCAGGACAAAGGGCTGACATGACAGTCTTGGAATACCTACTTTCTTAGAGGAGAAAGAAGAACTTATCTCAGTTAAGCCAGTGTTGCTTCTGGTGTTATTAATGTACTTATACGATTTGCAGATAGCACCACTTTTCAGTACTTCCTCTTAAACTTCCAGCGACACTAAGTATTTGATTTTTTTCTAATCCTTCAGGATATGACCAAGTGATATATTTTAGGGTGTCTTAAATCTTTGATAAAATACAAATTCTATTATAATAAAAGTAACTTTGAATCAAATTTCTACATTGTAAATATATATGATATGCAAAAGTTTGTAAAAGATTGTAAAAGTTGGCGAATAAACATTAATATAGAAACTCAAATACACCATTTGTTGGAATTTCTATTTTATCAAATAGATGAAAACCTATAGACTAAAAAATAACCATTAAATTAAATATTTGCTCATGGCTATGTAGGTAAGGACTTTGGTTTACAAGAACTATTTTCAGAAAACAGAAGTATTGGTTTACTATTTTAAAAAAAAGAAGTTCAATGGTCGATCTGTTGACAGTGCTGCTTTGCAAAGAATCTGTCTGTCTTTACTTTTCAGTTGAGATTTTTCTTCCTTGGATTTCTAAGGCAAATATGCTCTATGTGGCAATAAAGTCAAACACTGACAAAATCTCAGATTATTTCTAGTTTAAACAAAGAGTGAGAAGAAAGTACTTTCCCCTGGATGTGATATGTTAGATCATCATTCAATAAATACTAATTATTTCCCCTTTAACTTCTATAAGAGCTTTTGATGTTGGTTTTGGCCAAGTAGTTAGCTTGAGTTGAGAGAAGACCAGTAGATAATGACATGAGTCATGGCTGAAGGAATTTCACACGGAGAAGAGATTTAATCCTTTACACTCTCCTTTCCCCAGTAGAAGACTGCTGTTTGATTTGAGTCAACATGGGCCTACAAAGAATGAAAGATGCATGGTAAGAACTGGAGCCAAGCCCAGCCAAACCTAGATTTGTACAGGCAAATCCCTGCTAATATGTAAAAGAGAAATATTGTTTATACAACAGATATTTTGAGTGATTTTTCATGTCTCATTGGGAAGCAAGAGCTACATGAGATGTGCAGAGTTCCAAGGAGACCCTCAGGCTTTGATACTATTGGCTTAGGTCGTTGTTTTTCTAGGTAGAGATGTGGAAGCTAAAGCCAGGCCTTTCTCCCCCATAGCTTCTGAAGGGCCTTGGGCCTGGGCTTCCCTAGGCATTTATCTATGTAACATTGAATCATATACACATGTGCTACCTTAAGCAACCCTGCACATAGATTTGAGGTGGGGTGAGTATGTCTGGCCTTGGGTAACCATATTTAGACAAATGTGTCTTCTATCTAAAGAGGGGATAAACCATCACCATTAAAGAACAGGGAAAAGCAATGGGGAGATGCCACCATTGAACAGTGAGCTGCCCCTGGAGTACAGAATGGAATGACGTGGTGCTGCTGCTGGGGACAGAGTAGAGATAGACTGATGGGCAAAATGTGAACCCCTGAACAGAACAAAGCTAGTGCGGCTGTACTGAGTCTGTGAATCGATGCTGTGATGGGCCAGTGAGCAGTGTGCTGTTATGCTATGGGCTGCTGACGTTGTCATGCAGAGATATAGCTATGGTCGGGGAGCTTTGAATAAACATCACCTCCATCCCTCTCTTGCCTGATATCTTTCTGTGGCCTGCCAGAATCCAAGGAAAATGAGAAGAACAGAACCTAGAAGCACAAGATGTAAGCATTACCTAGGAGCCACAGCAGC
Organism: Megascapheus bottae; assembly: GCF_031878675.1. Taxonomy (NCBI): domain Eukaryota; kingdom Metazoa; phylum Chordata; class Mammalia; order Rodentia; family Geomyidae; genus Megascapheus; species Megascapheus bottae. Next base: position 29,422,444 of record NC_143529.1, on the reverse strand, counting down.
GTGGCCAGGACCGGTTAGGAATGATAAGTCCCAGCTCAGAGCTAGGATCCTAGCTGCTCTAACAGCTGAGATCTGAGGATGGCAGTTCCCAGCCAGCCTGAACTGGAAAGTCTATGAAACTCTTATTTCCAATTAACCAACAAAAAGCTACAAGTGGAGCTGTGACTCAAGTTGTAGAAAGCTAGCTTTGATGGGGAAAAAATGCTCAGGGTTAGTTCCCAGACCCTGGGTTCAGGCCCCAGTACTGGTACAATTAAAAGGAAAAGAAAAGAAAGAAAGAAAGAGAAAAAGAAAGAAAGAAAGAAAGAAAGAAAGAGGGGAGGGAGGGAGGGAGACAGGGAGGGAGGGAGGGGAGGAAGGGAAGAAAGGAAAAAAATTCTAGCCCTGCTCTACATTTATAGAACCATAAGCCATGAAAGAAAAGACTAACAATTTTTATCTTAAAATCTTCCCAAGTTAATCTGATTCCATGTAAGTCCGTTTCTTTTTTCTTTATTTTTAATGTGTTTTATTATCTTTAAGTACTTGTACAAAGGAGTTGCTGCTTATCAGAGCAGTTTATGAATACTATACATCTTGATCAACGTCCCACTTTGACACTCTCCCCAATTCTTCCCAACCCCACAATCACAAATTATTTTACCTTATATGACCCTTAAAAACACCTTAGGAAGTCAGTGCAGGAATAAGTTGGTTAAAAGTACCAAAGTATCCTTTTCTAACAAGGTCCCATTGAGATGCCACTAGACTGAGAACCAGCTTTGTGTCCGGATGAGAAATCAGCAGTCAGTTAAGAAAAGAAAAAGGATGCCAGGCAGGGAGCAAAAGTCAATCACAGCTACATTCTCATTTAAACAGGAGTGTTCTAATGGAAGAAAGCAGATCAGCTCTGGTGTTCTTCAACAGTTCTGCCAGGAAAAAGAAATATGGATCAAAAACTGAAGTCTCATTTGTTGTGCAGTTTGTGAAATTGATTGAGAGAAGAACTGATTCTTTATGTCTTTTGAATTGTGCTGAAATTCAATACAGATCTGAGAAATACAATGCAAGACAGCAGTTTTGCAACAGAGAGCCATGTATCATTTTCAAATGTGATATGAGTTGTCACACAAATCTTCCTTAGTACATTTCACCAAAGATAAATATAGTGCTTAAGGAGACAGTGTCTGTGAGTTGAACAATTGTGTCATTTTAATCCAAGACAGACTCCTATAGTTTTGAATAATCCAAAAATAGAATCCTAGATCCTGAAAAATGAGATTGTTTTTAATCTATTCTTGATAGTTGGAAAGCAAAGAATTTTAGAACACTGAGCGTCTTAGAGTGCATCTTGTCTAGATATTTCGTAGCATCTCATTTCACTCCAAAATATATCTTATTTGTCCTGCATACCAGTGGGGTTTTTTTCCTTATAGTTAAGATTATCTTCATATTTTAGCTGGGCACCAGTGGCTCACATCTATAATCAGGATTTGAAATCAGCCTAGACAAGAGAGTCTGAAAGGCTCCTTTCCTGATCTGTAATTGGATGCAGTGAACACATCTGCCATCCCAATGGGGGATGTCATTGAAAGGATCCCAGTACCAGGCCAGCCCATGACGGAAAACTCCAAAGACTCCAACTTCACTGAAGGGTGAAGGTATTTCCTTGTGATCCCAGGGGCCACAGGAAGCCTAACGTGGAGGATCATAGCTCAGGCATGCATCTGAGTGTGAAGAAAGACCCTATCCTAAAAACAACCAGTAAAACAAATGAGAGATGAAGGTATATCTCAGTGATAAAGTGCCATCCAAAAAGGATGAGAGAATGAGGTCCTGAGTTCAGACCTCTAGTACTGCATTATATATTTATGCCTATATAATATATCTATGCATCATATGTGTGCATCATAACTATGGGTTGTGTATAATGCACATGTCACCATACTTTCTGATGATATATGGTGATACATGCATTAAGCATATACATACTTGTTAATTTTTTCACCATTTCCTGAGGAATTTGAAGGCCTAGCAACATAAAACATGGCAGAGGTCATGTTCTTTCACAGGCAGTAAGTCAGAGGTGAAAGCTGGTTTCCTTTGAGGCAGGTAACTCTTCTGACCCAGTCTGACAGGGACACAGGCACTTCATTTCTCATCTCTCATTTCCAGTGTCCACTGTGTCCTGTAGACATCAGAGGGCCATTAAATCGTGCCCTCTTGTTGACCAAATCCTTCATTTTATCAAAGAGATTCCTGAGGTCCCTGGTGATGATTCATTTATCTCAGTTGGGTTGACCAACTTTGCATTGTCAGTCTTCACAGTTTCAAATGGAGTTTCTCTACTGACATTTATCTGTTGATAATGAAATTTGTAAATTTTACCATTTGAATTCTGCTCAGTCAATAGGAAGGTAGGTGGTAACAGCTTATGGCTAATTTCATTTCATAAAGCTAAAGAGAAAACCCATGAGTGATATGAGAAATGACAACTCAAGTTTAATATAAAATTCATCTTATTTAACTTATGTATCTTATATTCAGCCAAAGAATTTTCAACTCCTTTGGCTAGAAAGCAATGACTATTTTCCATTGAAAGAATTTCTTATATCTTATTCTCAGTGTGATGAACACTATTTCAAAGTAGAAAAGAAAAAATACCAGAACGGATGTAGAGATATTGGAATTGTCACACACTATTACTGGGAATGTAAAACAGTCCATCTACTGTACAAAAAAATAGCAGCTCTTTAAAAAATCAAATTACCACAACACCTAGCAATTCTGCTTCCAAGAATATGGACAAAAAAAATTGAGAGCAGCATCCCAGATACATGCATGTTCAGGCTCAGGGCGGCAGTATTCATAATACTCAAGATATGGAAAAAAACTAAACATCCATTAACAGACTGCCAAATTAATGTGTGTGTCTGTGTGTCTGCATCTGTGTATGGGGGGCTGTATGTAAGAATATTATTCCGCTTTAAAAAGTATTGAAGGGGATTTTGATACATTATAATCATGATTACATCATGTCACATGACATAAGAGTCATAAAAATATATGTACTAGATGCTTCTATTTTTATGAAGTATTTAGAGTAGTCAGATTTATAAAAGCAGAAAGTAAAATGGATGTTATCAGGGGCTGGGAAAGCAGTTGTTTAATGGGTAGCGTTTGCATTTGCCAGATGAAACTTTTCTGGATGTTGAGATGAGTTGTGTCACAGTGCAAATAAACTGAACATTACTAAACCATACAGTTATATATGAGTAGTAGGGCAAAGGTTTATATTTTTGTGTAATTCTTACCATAATAAATAAAATAGCGTAAGGAAAGGAATTTTTCAGTCAAGTCTACTAGATTTGGGGAGGTCTAGTATAATCATTTCAAAGATCAGAATTGTGAGATCCAAAGATAAAATAGAAACATATGTGTTGTGTCCCTCAGAGGCCCATCAAAGACTCGGGATGCCTCTGGGGGAGGATATCTCTCATCCACAGGAACAAGTTCAAAGACAAAGTCAGCTCTGGAAAGCCCCTCTCAGAATGATACAAAGTGGAATGCTCTCTCCAGCTGGAACTGATACGTTTTTAGATTAGAATTTTATCTTATTCCTAAAATGGCAACATATTTTTTGCAGTTAATAATTTCAATTTAGGGGCCGGGAGTTTGTCCTAGTGGTCGAGTGCTTGCCTTGCATGCACAAAGACCGGGGTTCGATTCCTCGATACCACATACATAGAAAAAAGCCGGAAATGGTGCTGAGGCTCAAGTGGTAGAGCTCTAGCTTTGAGAAAGTCCAAGGACAGTGCTCAGGCCCTGAGCTCAAGCCCAGGACTGGCAAAAAATAATAATAATTTCAACTTATTCTTTAAAAATGTGTTTTTAAAAAGCAAGATATTTGAATGCTATAATTAAATGTAGATCCAATGTGGAGAGAAAAGGAAATAATAATTTATAAAACTTCATCCTCATCTTTGAGATTACAAAAAGACATCTAGATTTTAGACTTTAGTACCCTGAGGATATACTGATTACATCTGCTCACAAATCCAAACACTGTTCCCAAAATTAACAATTCATGTTGTAAGCCCAGGACAATCCAGGGAAAGGCAAAAACGGCATTTCAGTTGTCCATAAGTTAGCAATACAGTTTGTGATAGATTTGTCATTTCTGACCTATGTTAGTACACTGTTGGATGAAGATATCTCTGGGTTAGATAACCTCCTCTCTAGCCAGCTTTCCACATTATCTTGGTGTCTCTGAAGAATATGACAGGGAAAAAATCACTCTGCCATTGCTCCAAATTCAATAGGCTGAATTTGTTCACTGGAGAAATTTTATTTGGTAATTCTCAAGCAAGGCTTCACATGGCCTCTTTTCTCCCTGGATAGGATAGAACTAGACCCAAAGATGCATAGGGTGCATGGTTTCCCTCATTTGTCATAACTAGTATGTGCCTATAAATCTAAAAGTAAACACACTGGATGGTAAAAGGCAAAATATGACACTGGGATATGATAAATTATACGGGTCTCTAGACATTCACAGAGTGAATATGCTACTCTGAAGGAGGATATCCTTAGGAGAGGATCACAAAGCCTCAATAGCTATATGCATAGGATCATATAAATAATATTTATTGAAATGAAGTACAAGAAACAGATACAAGTAGTTTTGTTGCTTTGGTTTGTTACTCTTTTATTGACGCTTATTTTTCCTTGTACCTCTTGCCTTGTTTGTAAATTTTTCTGTTTCGGGGAGGGTAAAGAGGAGCACAGGAATGGCAGAATAAAGGGTGAACAAATGAAGCAGTAATACACTCTGGACACAATGTTGAAAATGAGCTGTACCACCTGGAGGGGATGGGAAGAAAAACTTGGGAGACAGCAGTGGAAGAGATGGCATTGTTCAAATTAACTAATGTAACTGTGACCCCTGTGTACATCATTTCTATAATAACAATTTTTAAAATGAAAAAGTGCATGCCTAGGAAATGGACATTGGCATTTAACCAGGAAAGAAATTATGCTAGTACTCTAAGCTGAACCATACCTGAAATATAAACTACAGAGTCTTTTAAACATTATGAGGGAGCCACAGAGGCTATCTGATTCCAAGTTTAATTGCATCAACAAACATTACCACAAGGTAAACAACCTCATTCTTGTTAAAAGTGGTGGAGAGAAGAAATTAAAAGCAATGAGAGGGCTGGGAGTTTGGCCTAGCATGCACAAAGACCCGGGTTCGATTCCTTGGTACCACATACATAGAAAAAAGCCAGAAGTGGTGCTGAGGCTCGTGTGGTAGAGCTCTAGCCTTGAGAAAGTCCAAGGACAGTGCTTAGGCCCTGAGCTCAAGGCCAGGAGTGGCAAAAAAATTATTACTGCACACGCATGTTCATTGCTACACCATTCACCATAGCCAAGTTATAGAAAGAGCCCAGATGCCCTATTCCAGATGAGTGGATCAAAACAACACAATGGAATTATACTCGTCCACTAGAAAGAATAGCATGTCAATTGCAGGGAAAAGGGTGGACCTAGAAAATGATCTTAAGTGAAGTAAGTCAAGCTCAACAAGACACCACATTTTTTTCTCTCATATGTGGAAGCTCAATCAAAAATACAAATATGCATGGAAGTGCATAGATAGATAGATAGATAGATAGATAGATAGATAGATAGATAGATAGATAGATAGATAGGGCTCTGCATATGCACACAACCAAACTGATGAAAGGAGGCTATACTTAGGGATGAGTACAAAGGTGTATCTTCTCTGAATAAAGTTAATTAACTTACTGATTATCAAAATGAATACCAGGAAACTGAAAGAGGTTTCGCACGAGAAGAGGACACACAAATGGAGCGAGGAAGAGTGAGCAACCGTAGTCACTACAGCCAATGTACATTATATAAAAATTGAAGTGTTTAACTTGAGGGTAAAGATGAAAGGGAGGAAAATGGGGGAGAAAGAATAGGTAACGTTGATTAAGAAACAATGTACTCATAATTTGACTTATAGAATTGTAACCTATTTGTGTAACTACTTAATAATGCAAAAATTTAAAGAAGTTTCTTAGTCAAGGATATAACAGCTATAAAATACAGGACAGCACACAATCAAGTTTCAAATGTTGTGGTGTCTGCTGTTTTAAAAAAAAATCGGAGGAGGAAAAGAAAGTGTTATAGAGTGCTGAGAAAGGTTTTGAGGAGAAAAAGAATTGAGGTGTTACAGAGTACTGAGAAAGATTTTGATTGGATTATCAGTATACATAGTCAAAAAAAAGAAGTGGAATTTGTTTGAAAAAATAATTGGAGTATGAACTATCCATAAATTCCAGTCTAGAGTCTACACTAAACATCCTCTGTATTTACCTCATCATACTCTCTTCATTTGCTGTCTAGACACTTCTGAAACAGACATCAATCCATTTTATTTTTAATATGTTAAGGTAAATTGCTGACATTAGGTTTACACATGCCTAAAAAATTCAACACAAATGTCATTAACTAGTTTTGAGGGATAAAAAATTAGATGAAGGGAAATGTATACAAATGTTAAATATATGCCTTAGTAAGTTGTAACATGTTGTAACATGCATGCCTCTTTCAAGATGTACAGTATTCTGCTAGGTGCTCATGGCTCACGCCTCTAATCCTAGCTTCATAGAAGGCTGAGATCTGAAGATTACAGTTTGAAGCCAGCATAAGTAAAAAGTCTGTGAAACTCTTATCTCTAATGAACTACTCAGAAAAAGCTGGAAGTGGCACTGTGGCTTAAGTGGCAGAGCACTAGCCTTGAACATAAAGAAGCTCAGGGAGAGCACCCAGTCTCTGAGTTCATGACCAGCCAAGACCAGCCAAGAAAGACATTCAGTGTTATCTTCATCTCTAGAAGATTCACTCTTGCTCCCTGCCAGAATATCCACCTCTAATCCCATTGAGGCAACCATTGGAGAGCCTCGGTGTCTCTATAGATCAAGATAGCCTCAAGCTTATGATCCTCCTGCCTTAGCTTCTCAAGTCCTACGGTGATGAATATGAGATTACAACCATACCTGGTTTCAATTTTCTTTATCTACATCGTATGTAGCTGATATCATATAGAACCATTAGAATAGGATAAGACTTCTTTCAATTAATGTTTTTGACATGCATTCAAGCTTTTGTATGAATCAGTAGTTAATTCCTTTTAAATGCTGGGTGATGTTCCACTGTGTGTCTATATTTTGTTTATCTCTTCTGTTGGTAATCACCTACTGCATGTGTATACAAATTTTTTTAATTTCATTTACATAAACATCTAGAAGCAGAATTGCTGGGTTAAATGGGAGATTATGCCATCCATCTTAGTTTTATAACACACTGCCAGGCTTTTTTCTGAACTGATTTTTTTCCTTTTTTATTATCACCAACAATGAAGGAGAATTGTTTCATGACTTCACCAATATTGGGATCTGGTAGATTTCTTTTGTTGTTTTTTTTTCTCAAAGATGTGAACTTCTGGGACCAAAAATGAAAAGAAGGGAAAAACAAGTTGATTTATAGCTTATACTACTACCATACTTGCAACAAAAGACGGAGTAAAACTGGAGGATAGGCTATATAAAGTCCTAAAATGTTTTCCCCACAAATTTTTCATAGCTATATATTATATTTATATAATCCAAATAATTTTTGAAAAAGGTTTGTTTACAGAATTGCAGCTCATCACAGAGTAGTGGAAGATAGGAGAGTCAGCCACTAACAGTCATTATTTTCATACTCACTCATCTTGTATGCCATCATTTCCAAAGTTCTAGTATTTCAGCAAAATTAATTATCCGATTTAGCTATTTTTTTTATCATTTGTGAGGCTTAAACTCTAGGCCTGGGCATTGACCTCAAGCTCTTCAGCCTATCCCTTGAGCCACAGTACCACTTCCATTTTCCAATGGTTAACTGGTAATAAGAGTTTCATGGTCTTCAGAAATAACATCAATTAAAGAAAGTTTGGACAAATGGGACTGCATTAAACTGCACCGCTTCTGTATGGCAAAGGACATAGCTAGCAAGTTAAATAGCCCACAGAGTGGGAGAAGATCTTCACTAACCATACAACAGACAAAGGCCTCATATCTAAAATATATCAACAGCTCAAAAAATTGAATCTCTCCAAAACAAATCTCCTAAGAAACAACCATCCCATTAGAATATGGGCCAAAGACTTAAAGAGAGACATCTTTGAAGAAGAAATAAGAATGGCATGTAGACACATGAAGAAATGTTTGACATCTTTGGCCATAAAAGAAAAGCAAATCAAAACAACGTTGAGATTCCATCTCACTCCAGTTAAAATGACCATGATCAAGAAATATAATAACAACAGATGCTAGAGGGGATGTGGCCAGGAGGGATCACTACTACACTGTTGGTGGGAGTGCAAACTTGTTCAACCACTATGGAAAGCAGTATGGCAGTTCCTCAAAAGACTAAACCTAGAGCGCCCCTATGACCCAGCAATTCCACTCCTTGGCATTTCCCCAAATGTACAGAAAGAATGGCATTACTTCATTTGTAAGGAAATGGAAAGACTTGGGAAAAAAATCTTAAGTGATGTAAGCCAGACCTGAAGGAACATAAGCTCAATGGTTTTCCTCATTGGTAATAATCAGTACACAGCTAGGACTCTCCTAGCAGAGGATTACAATAGCTCAAAACCTAGAGACATAATAAGGTCATGTAGGATGAGGCTAAATGAAAGGACCTCCAGGATATGAAAACAAGAGATTTATTATGTATGATTGTTGTTCTTAATGTACTGTTATTTCTCTTCACTTTTGTTGCCCTTCGGTTATTCTCATATTGTTACTGTATCTGATTTTGTTACTTGGCATATTGTCTATATGTCTATTTGTTTATTTGAACTAGGAAAGGTAAGGGGGAAAATAAGATGATGGGGTGGGGGTGGCAGAAGGGAAATGGGGACAAAAACATGAGAAAGGTATCAATGTATGAGAAGTAATGCACCTATTATCTGTCAAATACAACTGTAAACCCACTATACATTACAATTAAAAAAAAAGTTTCACGGTCTTTAGTGTCTGAGCTGGGTTTCTACCTCCTTCCTCAGATTTCAGCCTCCTGAGTAGCTAGGATTACAGGCCTGAGCCACTGAACCCAGCTCTAATTTTTCTTTTTTGATCAAAATTAAAGTAAAAATGAGTGGGAACTATCTTTGTGCTCTGTGCAAATAGTCTTTTATTCATTCATCGTAGGTAAATGAGGCATTATCTCTAATTATGCTGAGATAGTCTTTAAGAAATGGCTCCCAGTGTCTTATTTAGTATTTTTTTTTATTGTCAGGGTGAAGTACAGAGGGGTTACAGTTACATTCATCAGGTAGCAGTTACCTCTTCCCATGTTTTTCTCCCACTTTCTCCCCTCCACCCCTTCCCACACATTTTGGTTTTTCCACCTCCCTTCCCCATTTTAAGTAAACAAATAAACATATATACAATATACCAAGTACCTTCTAAGACACCTTTAGCTTCAGTAACAGATATAGTGTCTCTGCTGTGATAGACACACAGATCACTCAAAGGGATCACCCCCATCCTTGTGTGATGAGAGTTCTCAAGTTTGATGTATGATGACACAGACGCGCTTATTGAAGTGTACCTCCCCCCCCTCCTCAGTACACTGATTCTGTAATGATGACATGAGACCCCTGAAACCATCTGTCTTGTTTCCAAATCATTGTCTCACCTTAATTCTGTACTACAGAGAACCTTTCGGGGATGGAAGTAGCATATTTGGACTTGGTCCATTGCACCTCCTTTCAGCTCTCACCCTGGAACTAAGTCATTGCTTCCCCTTGCAGGATTTCCTTCACTCATTTGTAAGCAACAAAAGCCTTAGTGTCATAAACCTAAGTCTGATCTTTCCATCTTTCCACTACCACCAAAACCTCCAACAGCTTTACAACATCCTTCCATAGAGCAAGCAGCTTTCTCACAGGCACCCAGGATAGGTCCTGGGACACTCTCTGTCTCTCATTATCATTTATCCCCCATCCACTATGGGGAAGCCATGTTGTCCTTCTGCTTCTCCCACACAACCGAAGTCACTGCTCAGTCAAGACTTCTGCATTCATTCTCTGTTTGTCTAGAAAGCTCTTTCTTCAGGTACCTGTGACATTGACCAAGACATATTGTATTCATAAGCTGCTCTACTGAATGGCAACTCCTTTGTACAACTACTTAAAGATAATAGACAGAGAGGAGAGAGGGGAAAGGGGGAAGGGTAGGGAGTGAAAAAGGAGGGAAGGGAAAAGAGAGAGAAAGTGACAGGAGGGGAAGAGAAGGGAAGGATTGCAGTTTACTGGGGGTCATGGGAGGAAGGCAGGAGAAGTGGCTGCGTTGCATACGGGGTAATGAAATGCTCTAGAGCCAAATCAGGTGATGGTTGCAAAATCTCGTGAACAAATCTGTCAGGACCAGAGAGGCCATTGCCCATTCTTTGTGCAATTTCTTAATCCTTTCACGAAAAACCTCTTGTAATAATTAACTTTATGTGTCCAGTCCATCATTCGCTAGGGTGCCTGGGTTAAACAGTGTTTCTGAGTGGATCTGTGAGGTTACTTCCAGGGAAGATGAGTATTAGAACTGGTTGGCTTAGTAAAGCAGTCAGCACTTTTTTTTCAATTGATGAGAGCTCAAGCAAATCCAGAGAGTAAGGGAGGGAAGTAGTGAATGGATTTGCCGCTTTGGCTTTGGGCCTTAACCTGTATGAACCAGGACATTGACTGTGATTGAAATGACCTGTATTCCATCATATTCCCCGGTTCTCAGGCCGCCATAATCACCTGCTTTCCTCTGCAGATGGTAGATCATGGGCTTTCTCTGCCTCTATAACTGCATGATATTTATCATGAGACCATGATACATTTCCTGCTAAATCTCAGTCAATGACATACATATATCCTATTAGTTTTCTCCTACATTATACATATATACACATATATGTTTATATTTTTGTATATATATGTATATATACATATATATGCTCTATTAGTTCTATTTCAATAGGAAACCCTGAAAAATACCCATAAAATAGTCAAATAACCCTAAGAATAGTTAGAAACAGGGATGGTAGAGGGGAAAATGACAGTAGCTCTTCAAAAATTAAGTAACAGCAGAGCTATTCTTTATATATATATATATATAGTAATTAATAAAAGGGTTACATGATATTTGCCAGATAGAAGATGCACTAATTCACATATATTGATACACTTTCACATGTCTTGGTCCTCATTACCCTCCCCTCCACCCCCCCATCTTGGTTTTCCCCCCTTCCCTATCCAATTTCAAATAACCAAATACAAATATATCCAATATATCAGATAACAAAGTGAGATACTGTAACAATATGAGATAACCAAGGGACAGCAAAAGAGATGAGAGATAACATAGTACATTAAGAACAGCAATCACTCATTATATGGCTTTTGTTTCTATATCCTGGAGGTCCTTTTATTTAGTCATACAATATAGCCTTATGTATCTAGGTTTTGCTCTATTACAAATCTCTACTAGGAGAGCCCAAGGTTTCTACTGATTATGACAAATGAGGGAAACCATTGAGCCTAAGTTCCTTTGAGTCTGGCTTACTTCACTTAATATGATTTTTTCTAAGTCTTTCCATTTCCTAACAAATGGGGCGATGTCGTTTTTCCTGACAGCAGCATAGAATTCCATTGTGTACGAATACCACAACTTGTTGATCCACTCATCAACTGAGGGACATCTAGGTTGGTTCCATATTTTTGCTATGGTGAATAATGCTGCAATGAACATTGCTGTGGTAGTGGATTTAGTATGCCCTAGTTTCTGGATGGTTGGGTAAATGCCAAGTAGTGGAATTGCTGGGTCATAGGGGAGCTCTATGTTTAGCCTTTTGAGGCTAGCAGAGCTATTCTTGATGGTTAGAAAAATCACACCCTTTTGGAAGGTTGCTATCCATGATCTATTTAAATTTATAATTATACCTAAATATGTCTCAGCACTCAATTATTTTCTGCATTTATTTTTTCTAAAAAATAGTAAATAATAATATCGTATAAAGAGTCTGTTTTGATGGCACTTCTTCATGGTCCAACATCAAGCATTTTATCTGAGTTAAACTTTTAGAAAATGAAGATAATGCTTTACTGTCAAGAATGTTTTTACAAGTGATGAATGAAGGATCCACAAGCACAATTCTGAAATGGAAAGTGATTTATTATTTATATCAGAATAAGCGAATCTTCACAGAAAAGTATCATCAATAATGGCAACATAAATATAAGAATTTTAATTTTCAAAATTTGTTGATATCCACTAGTCTTTCTGATGATTTTTTAACCAATCTCATATATTGCCATAGAAACATACCAAAAAGCAAAGCTGGTGGCTGGATCTCTAAATAATAATAACCTATTTTCCTGCTTTAATCACAGAAGTCTGGGGCTGAGAATGATCTCAGCCCTGCTTCAACGGATAAATGATTATCTACAAAAGAAAAAGATGTCCATGTACTTAAAGTATAAGCATTCCTAGAGACCAAGCAGTGGACTTGAACATGAGAGTAAATTACTAAATGTTTGATGGACAATATTTTAGTATATCACAAATGCAAAGCCTGACATATTTTGTTAACTTCAGCTTCTACTTCAATGCTTATTAACAAACTTTCCTATCATCTCACAGAATGACAACTTCAAGAAATTTCAGAAAAGGATAGGCAAGAAGTCAATCAAAAGCCAGCCCATATTTACTGAGTTGTAACCCTAACACCTCCACATGTATATGGATAGCTTTAGGTCAGATGATTCTACTGATGATGCCATGACAGTGAACTGTGAATCAGTTACATATCAGTCGACCAGCATGAAAATCGAGTGGAGGAGTAGAAGAGGAATGCAAACTCTTTTAGGACCTCCAGCCCAGCCACTTCACAGGGACCATATACCAATAATCACAGTATATGAATGTTTGACTCTTTAGTGAAGGTAGCCCTGAAAAGTGAAATAGTCCCATCATTTGCAGGATTGATGGAAGAGACAGACACGGAACTAATTTATAAGAATGCTAATCATCTCTTTGAAGAAATAAATGAGTAGGCATTTCTAATTTTTGTTTCACTGTCAAGGGTATCTGCTATTTATTCCTTAAATATGCAAATAAAACTGTTATTCATTTCTTCCTTACACAAGCACACCAGCAGCAGTGAGAACAAAGAATGTTCTTTATTCTAATGCAACAGCAGTGATCAAACAATAGAGTTAGTTTTAAGCAATCTAGTAGAAACTAATAAAAGAACAAACAACAATAGCTCATCTCTTTGGATTAAGAATTAGACATGGCAATATTCTGAAATCAGACAAGAACAATGCTCTTGGGGATGTGGAGAAAGAGGAACCCTACTGCACTGCTGGTGGGAACATAAAATGGTACAGCCAGTCTGGAAGGCAGTGTGGAAGTTCCTCAAGAAAACTAAAAATAGATCTTCCCTAAAATCCAGCCATACCATTCCTCGGCATGTACCCTGAACATCATAACCCAGGATATGACAAGGACACCTGCTCATCCATGTTCATCACTGCACTATTCACAATAGTCAAGTGATAAAAACAACCCAGATGTCCCACTATAGATGAATGGATACAAAAAAAATGTGATACATATATACAATGGAATTCTACGTTGTCACAAGACAAAATAAAATAATGGCATTCACTGGAAAGTGGATGGAACTAGAACAAAGCATGTTGAAAGAGATAAGCCAAGACCAAAGGAACAAAAGGTGCATGGTCTCCCTGATATGTGGATATTAGATCCAAACTGTACAAGAGGGATGATTCAATACTCAGGTACTCAAGGTCATTGACATGAACTTGGAGATATAAATATAACTAAATAGACATATAAATCTATGATGAGATATATATTATATAGGTAGATTGATACATAATATAACTCAATATGTATCTATGATATACAAAGTCTCAGCTCAATTTTAATTTTTTCTTAAATTTATGTGCCAGTGATTGCATATAGAGATTCAGTTCTTGAATACTTGTTTTTTTTAACTTGACGTTTGAAATATGATGTAAAAAAAAATCAGTGTTAATAAAAAGTAAATAAAAAGAGTTCCACACCACTGCAGTTTAATCACAAATTTTAATCTCAGATAATTCATTATCAAATAAATCATAAGAGATGGCTAAAAATATTTTTTGAAAATAAAATGTTTTGAGCCAGATATCAATAGCTCATATGGTAATCCTAGCTACTCAAGAGAATGGAATTATGAGTGGATCAACAAGTTGTGGTATTTGTACACAATGGAATTCTATGCTGCTGTCAGAAAAAATGACATCGACCCATTTGTTAGGAAATGGAAAGACTTAGAAAAAATCATATTAAGTGAAGTAAGCCAGAGTCAAAGGAACTTAGGCTCAATTGTTTCCCTCATTCGTCATAATCAGTAGAAACCTTGGGCTCTATAGCAGAGATCTGCAATAGAGCAAAATCTTGATACATAAGGCCATATAGTATGAAGCTAATTGAAAGGACCTCCAGGATATTGAAACAAAAGCCATATAACGAATGATTGTTGTCCTTAATGTACTATATTGTCTCTCATCTCCTTTGCTGTCCCTTGGTTATCTCATATTGTTACAGTATCTCACTTTGTTATCTGATATATTGAATTTATTTGTATTTGGTTATTTGAAATTTGATAGGGAAGGGGGGAAAACCAAGACAGGTGGGGGGTGTGGGGGGGAGGGTAATGGGTACCAAAACATGTGAAAGGGTATCAATGTATGTGAATTAATGCACCTTCTATCTGGCAAATACCATGTAACCCTTTTACTAATTACAATAAAAAAAGAGAATGGAATTTGGAGGATTGTGATTTGAAGCCAGCCTAGGCTGTGCATGAAATTCTATCTCCAAAAATAACAGAAAAAAATCAGGGCTGAGGGTATGGCTTATATGGTAGAGCTGAGCATTCTAGTCAAGAAAGTTCAAGCACTGGCACCTCCAAAATATGCATTTTTTTTCCAATCACAAACGATGCAGTCATCTAAGGAGCAGTATCCTTATCATAAATCACTGCTTTCAGGTCTGTGATTAAGGACTCATTCAGCAAAACATCATCAGTAGGAGAAATTCTTTACATGATATTATGCATTAATGGATTGCAAACATGCACTACAGCAGCCTGCTTCCTCACATCTATTGCCAGCTATGACTTGCCTATTCTCCACTCTACAACCCAAAGAATCTTTGCTAAAACTTAAGAATTTGCTGGGCATGGTGGCTCACACATTTAATCCTAGCTACTCAGGAGGCTGAGATTTGAAGATCAAGGTTCAAAGCCAGGCGAGGCACAAAAGAATCTGAGACTCATCTCCAATTAACCTCCAGAAAAATTAAACCAAAGGAGTAAATAGGATATTTACTATCCAATACCTTATGTTTGATAGTGAAGTTCCTTCTAAGGCATTGAACACAACACTGAATGTGGGGAGCCTGAGTGTTCTGGATTCCATTCTACAAATCTGGCTCAATCATGGAGTGCCTGGGGTCTTTGTATTAGTCTGATTAGTCAGCTATAATTAAATACCACAAATTGTTCAATGACTTCGCGATTCATGTGTTGAATTTTTAATTTCTGGTGTGGGCTCTCTTCTTGGCCCATGGATGGCAATCTTTTGGATGTTTCTGCACCTGGCCCTTCCTCTGCCTGTGCACAGAAACAGGGAGCTGAGGGTCCCTGGTGTCTCTTCTCACAAGGATGCTAGGCCAATCAGATCAGGGCTCCACCACCATAGCCTCCTTCAAGCTTCCTTACTTCCATAGAGGTCTCATCTCCAAATACAAATACAATAGAGGCTAGGGCTTCAATATGCAAATTTTGAGACCTTTCAGTCCATAACAGCACTATACCAAAAGAAGAAAAATGGTATTTCTAGGTGTCAGAAGTAGTTAGATGTGAAGTCCCTTCACTGTCCATCTTGGAACAAAAGGAGTATACAATAGAACAAGAGGCTCTGAGGACAAAAGAAAGGCAATGCCTGTAAAAAAAAATACTTTGTGATATAAATGTATTGTACAGGTGTCAGACAGCATTAGTATTCACAGGAACACTGCTGTTCCCTGTGACTCAAAAACCTTCCTAATCACTGAAGTTTCAGTTCATTGCCATCTATGGATGTTAATAAGTGTCAGAATATGAGTAAGAAGACATCTAATCTTACAGAAGCAAAGACTAGAATAAATGGCTGCATAGAGGAATGCAGTTGAGGTGAATAATCCTAATGTTCTAAGACACAGCAGGATAACTAACTGTTGTTGACTACAATCACTGTATAATTCAAACCAGTGAAAAGAAAGGACTCTCAGGAATGATAAATGTCCAAAGTTACAGCCATGTCAATTGTCCCAATCATTATAGATTATATGTGCTTATTGAAATGTCACACCAAATCCTACACAAATATAAACAAATATTATGACAATTAAAAATTTAAGTAAAATAATGATCTTTTAGAGAAATTCGAGTTTAAAAAATCAACACAAAAATAACTGGGTAAAAACTACGGAACATTACATGGCTATAAAAAGCAATTCTGATTGGATTAATCAGCTTAAAAAACAGCATCAGTCTGGCAATCCAACCAATAATCACTTTATTATAATTTTAATAATAAAAAGTTTATTTCTGCCTTCTCTATATTTTCCTATTCTGATTTAAATATAATTCTGTCCAAGGTGCCAACAAGTATGCATACTGGTGGCACTTAAAGGACCTACAGATCATATGTAGTTTAGCATTAATTAAAGGAAATAATTAAAGCAACAGATTAGAATGAATGATTCTCCAAAGACTGAAGTTATCTCCTGCATACCTCTAGTGCAAGGAAGTCTTTCTCTCCTAAAGGTGTCTGATCATATCAAGGCATGGTTAAGATTTCAATATGTCAGTAGGGAGATACAGGAGTGCATTCCACCAGCGACATTTCTCATGGGAAAAAAAAAATGTAAGAGCAACCTGCAATTCTTCCAGGCTTGAAAGCCAAAGACACAATTCTCCTAACATTCTTTCACTGGACTTGAACTGTATAACATTTGTTTGAATTGATTGCCTTTGGACAAAATATATGGAGATCTCATGAAATCTGGGGTTCCAGTTTCCCTGGGGGTAGGAGAAAGTATAAAGAACTAAAACACAAGAACTGCATTCTGTCACACTAATAAATCATGGAACATCAGCATTCCCAATTATTTTGCTTGTTGAAGATGTTTGATATATAAATTTTACAATGTGTATATTTTCTGACCCACACTTAATAGTAAGTCAGTAAATAGAACAGAAGCTGGACCTTCAATCTTTCATCCTTTATATCATTTCAATATTTTTTTGCACATAGGCAAGTTTTAGGGGGCCACTGAAATTCTTATTCTCATACTAAACTCTCCACCACCTATCAAATGATGATGTTCCTTCCTTTACCTCACTCCAAGGAAGTCTTAAAACACCCAGAGCCAGCCAAGCAAGGATCATCTTACACTTGACTACACAAGAGTAGGCTAATCTCCTTCATGTGAGTTGACCCATGGAAACCCTCAACATTTTCCTTGTAGATTTATCAGCATTTCACAGATACAGTAGCCATCAAAACTTCTCTCCTTCTTGCTTTCCACATGATTGCTCTGTCATTTCGTGGCATTCAAATGTCAAAACAACAGACAGCAGATAGTCAACTGTGGTCCTGAGTCAGGGCTCAGCACAATACTATGTGCTAGTGGTCACTAGGGAAATCACTGTGACAATAATAGTTCCATATCAAGTTCAAGGTCAACATCAATTCTCAGGAAATGCTGCAAAAGTTGAATTACTCAATGTCTTTTTAAATAATTTACAGCAGCAGGAAATGGGTCCTCTCAAAAAATAAGACATAAGCTTTCATACAAGTGACATTTTCCTATCATGTCACAGAGGGCAAGACAATCGATCATCTTCCCACAGGAGGAAATGTGATGGAGCAGTGATGATCCAAAAAAAATCCCCATGGCTATTCTGACCTTGTTCACCTTCTGTCACTGACTAACACAGAAGGTTCTGACAGGCGAGGAAGCCACAAGTCAAACCTCGTTCGTTGTACTTTAGCTCAAGGGCTTTTTTCGTCCATGAAAAGGACAGTTGAATCATCACTTAAATTTGAGAACAGATGAAAAGACAGTTGGTATCAGCATTTTGCAAGAAGAGCCGATCTCCCAGTGCAACTGAATCTTCTTATCTAGAACTTTTCCCTCAGATCTGGAGAGTGTTGAAGACATATTTCATTACCATCCAGCTAGATCATGCTAGAAGCTGGAGGCGTGATATTTCCTGGCCAATCCAGATGAAGAGATTCGTCATGACAATGTCTGTTAGGACCTAGACCTCTCCATGGGACATCACACGGTGAAAACTAAATAAGGAACAATCCATTCTAAAACTCTTATGAAAATACTCTGTGCCTCACTGACTTACACTAGTGTGACAAATTTCAAACTTAGGATGAGAACTCTTATAGACTAAAACACATTAGTAAGGAAACAAGAAATCCCTGCAAGTCCTTGTATGAGCCAATAAATATATAGTAGGATGAGCTAAGAACATCAACAAGTATTTTAAATAAAACAGAAGCAAACAAATGTGCAGGAAAAATGATATCCATGGAAAGTTCTTTGAGAATTTTGACCTACCATAGAAGATTGGTTATGTTTTAATATTAATTGAATTTCCAGTCACTGGCTGCTATCAGTGTATGCTGTCGAAGGTTGCTAGTTTTCATTCCCAACAAAGAAACCTCTTTTGGAAACAGGTGACGACAGCTGGGACAGTTGCTCATTTTCTTCATACAAGATTAATGAGCACCCTGTATCTCCTTACGTCCCCCAAATATCCCTGCTCAACCTGTGCCCAGTCAAATATCCTAAAATCTCATAAGAGAAACCTCCTGAGAAGAGATTACATCCGATTTTTCCCTGACCTATCTTGAGAGATGTACCTATAATTAATTACTAATGTCATATTTAAATAATATCCTCCACAGTTTCTATGACACCTTGTAATTAATGTCAGCCTTCCTCAGCAGTGTAAAAATTAGAAATTTTCCAAAGCACTACCAATTATGGCATATTTTATATCTCTGACAGGGCATAACTCATATGGCAGTTTGGATGTCCTAGTGGCAGTTGGCAATACTGTGATACATTTGATCCAAAAGTGGAGGCAGAGAAGAGATTGAATGGGTTCATGACAGAAATAAGAAACTGCTCCTCACTGGAAATTTCTGGAGTATTCTCTTCTTGGAAACAAAACAGTATTCCAGAGCTGTGGACTGATATGAAATGGAAGATAGAAAGGAAAGCATTGTTCTGAAAAACAAAACCTAGGATGAATAAGTCATGGAGATCCTTTATCACCCCAGACAGGTTAATCCGCCCAAGTGCTGAAAGATGGCACAGGGTAGAGTGACTGCCATTGTTCAAGAGTGGCACATATTGTCAATAAGCAGGATGGATGTGTCCCATTAACTAGACCGTGCATTTAGCTCATAAGTCAACATCAGTCTTTGTTTCCCACAGAAGCAAACCAGGCCAATATGAGAAAAGGCGATGGAAGGGGACTTTGTGAAGATTATCCAGGAGATGCAGGCAGAGATCAACAAACTAGGAAAAGAGAACCAAACACTCCGCATGGAACTCATGTCAAGTAGTCAGAGAGCATTGGGCTCAGGCAGAAAACTAGGAGGTGAAAGGGAAGAGCCAGTGACTGGACAACCTCCAGAAAGCCTGCACCCTGGGGCTGCCCCTGACTCAACACCAGCCGTGCGGGAACACCAAGGTACCCTAGCTCTGTAGCTCTTGTGTTTCTTCTGGGCCATGTCCCATCTTGGTAGATGTTTTCCAAATAGTGGATTTAATGTGTCTATTATCTATAACTACACCATGTGCTATTACCAAGGATGGATTTCACACCTTTCTTAATGATAGATAAGCTTCGAATCCCTAGACAAATATTTCTTTAGCATCTTCAAGTCACATATTCTAGCAAAGATAAGACAACTTCAGGATATGCTGGGAAAGATAAGAACAACACATTTATGAAAATCACTTGCATCAAGAACAAGGAGTTGTTTTTTTTTTACTTCAGCTGGTTAAAAGTTGCATAATAAAATACATATGTGTGCCTGGCACACTCACTCACTATCAGTGGAAGAGAATTGAAAAATGGATAAGTGTATATGGCTCAAAGCCAGACCTGACTCCAAACTTAGTTATGAAATCTCTTTAACCTTTGGTAACTCTATCTAAAAGAATTATCATACTTGTGTCATGAGTTTGTGTAGATTACCTGAAATAATATGAATTTGGTACTTGAGACAACATCTAACAGATAAAACACATGAATAAGATATTGCAGCAAGGCCGGGAAATTGGCCTAGTGGTTAAAGTGCTTGCCTAGCATGCACAAAGACCCGGGTTCAATTCCTTGGTACCACATATATAGAAAAAGCTGGAAGTGGTGCTGAGGCTCAAGTGGTAGAGCTCTAGCCTTGAGAAAGTCTAAGGACAGTGCTCAGGCCCTAAGCTCAAGCCCAGGACTGGCAAAAAAAAAGAAGATATTGCAGCAAAAGATACTGTTTCTTTTATATTTTACAAATATGGATTTCAATACGATGCCTATAGCTGTGCACAATGTATTTCAATAGTATTTACAACTCATTGTTCTCACCTGGTCCCCAATCCCCTCCTTCTTACATCACCACCCAGTCATACATCTTAGACAATCATGTCTGTTTGGGTTTGTATGTTTTTAGGGTTATGATCCACATATAAAATATGTGGTATTTGTCTTTCTGAGTATAACTTATTTCACTTAACGTCATCTCCAGTTTCATTCGTTCTTCAGATGACATAATCTCTGTCAGGGATGCGTAATGTTCCTGTATTTGTGTGTGCGTGTGTTGAATTTTTAATCTATTCACCTATTGATGAACACACAGGCTAATTTCACACCTGGACTCTTTTGACTAATGCCACCATAAACTTAAGTGTGAAGCTATTTCTATTGTATGCTGACTTCGATTTCTTTTCTTTAGGCTATGCCCAGGAGTAGTACAACTGGAGCATATGACAGTTTTACTTTTAGTTTTTTGAGAAAACTCCATACTGACTTCCGTAGTAGCTGTATTATATTCTCATCAGCTAGGTATAAAGGTTCCTAACCCCTTCCATCCATGCCAGCATTTGTTGTTTGTTTTGATTATATGCTGACTAAAATGGGATGGAATCTCAATGCATTTTCTTTGTGGGTAAGGATGTTGAACATTTCTTTACATATTTACTGTTTTACATATTTACTGTTTATTGTTTTGTTTATTTGAGGTTTTATTTTTGAGATTATCATATATGCTGACTAGTAATCCCTTAGATAAATAGTTGCCAAAGATATTCTATCTTGTACGCTACCTTTTCACTCTGGTAATTGTTTTCTTTGCTGTGCAGAATCTAATTCAATGTAATTCAATTAAGCCAATTCTTGTTCTAATTGCCTATTTAGAAAACTGTTACTTATATCTAAATCTCAAAGTGTTTCAAAGACTTTCAAAGTTTTATGTCTTAAATTTGATTATGTGTGCATGCATATGTGCATGCGTGTGTATGTGTGTGTGCATGTGTGTGTGTTACCAGAATTCAAGAAATCATGCTACAAGGGCTTACTATCACTCGAGCCATAACCTGGGCCTTTTAGGTTTTTTTTAACTTTTTAGTTATGTCCTTGCAGTTTTGCCCATGACCAGCTTCAGACTGCATCCTCTTACCCATGCTTTTCAAACAGGTGGGATTACAAAACGGAGCCACAATGTCAAGCTTATTGGTTGAGTTTGGGTTTCCTTCATTTTTTTTGTCTACGCTAATCTCAAACCACAATCTCCCCAACATTCTCTTCCTGAGTAGCTGGGATTACTGGCATGTGCCATCACACTAAGCCCCTTTGATCTACTTTCAACTTACTTTTATATACCGTGAAACATAGGAGCTTAATGTCAGTCTTCTACCTGTGTATGTCCAATTTACCCAACACCATTTGTTGAAGAGGCTATCTCTCCTCCAGTGTATCTTTGAGCATCCTTGTTCCAAATCAGGCTTATTTCTGAGTCTTTTATTTCATTTCATTGTTCTGTGTCAGGCTTTGTGTCAGTATCCTGTTGTTTGGGATATTATGGCTCTGTAGTATAATTTTGAAGTAAGGTAAAATGATTCCTCCATCCTTGATCTTTAAATTCAGGAGCACTTGGACTGTTTATGATCTTTTGTGCTTCCATGTGAAGATTGTCATTGGGATATTGAGGGGAAATGCATTGAGTCTGTAGATTGCTTTCCGTTGTGTAGCCATTTGTACAATACTAAAGCTACTGGCCCATGAACATAGGAGGCCTTTTTTCCTTCAGTGTTTTGTAGTTTCCAAAAGGAAACTCTTGACTCCAGATTAGGTTTACTCCTAAGCATTTTATTTTGTGTGAGTGGAATAGTCTTCCTGATTTCCTCTGCGTGTTCTCTGTTGATGTAAGGTAAAGCTACTAGGTTCTGTATCCCGCTACATAACTAAAAATCTTTTTTTTACAAAAAAAATCTCCTTTACTCTCTGGAGTGAGTGTGAGTGTGAGTATTTGTTGCACATAATTTACCCCATTATACAGATTGAGGATTAAGGTACAAGGTCAATGTTTGATATACTCTGAAGTTCTACAAATGAAATGACTTATCTTCTAACAGAAATGCCTTTTTACCTGTGTAGAAATTTATTTGTAAGAAAAGGCAAAATGCAGACCAGGAGTTTAGCCTAGTGGTAGAGTGCTTGCCTAGCATGCAGAAAGACCCACGTTTGATTCCTCGGTACCACATACATAGAAAAAAAAGCCATAGAAAAAATGTGCTGTGGCTCAAGTGATAGAGCTCTAGCCCTGCAAAAGCCCAAGGACAGTGCCCAGACCCTGAGTTCAAGGCCCAGGACTGACTGGCAAAAAAAAAAAACATACACACACACACACACACACACACACACACACACACACACACACACACATGAGAAAAGGCAAAATGCAAGATTTTTTTACTCTGAAGATAAGATACAAGTTCATTATGCAGAAGAACAAGGAGCATCTTCTGCCCTTAATCACTGGTGCTTCTTTACAACAATGCATCCAAATTATTCTACTCAAGCTCATAATATTATCTGTCAAAGGCTTCAGGCAATGCCATTTGGAGGTCCTGAAAGTCTGTCAGTGGAACCTGTCATAGCTTTCAGTTGGCTCTCATTGATGTTTCTCTAGTAGTGGCATTTATATCACAAAGCTGAGAACACATTTTAATCAGGGTTTTTCCCTCTGATCCAATTGACTCTCTCTGTTAATTACTTAGTTCCATTGTGAATGAATAAGCATAAAGTAAGTGGTCACACTGGTAAAAGCAACAAAGAAAGACTGATATGTTTGTGATATATCTCTGTGCCATGGATTTTCTGTTGTTGACATCTTGGTCCATCCTAGGTATTATGGGTTGCTTACCAACTCTGTAACTACTAGTTTCTGTAGTGCCCATCTTTAGGTCTGTAGTTACAGCCATTAAAAAAATGTCTCTAGTAAGTGTGGTATTACATCCCTGTGATCCCAGCACTTGAGATGCTGAACCAGGAAGATAACTATTTTGAATCCAACTACAGACTGAATATCTAGACCTAAACAAAGTAAGCCAGACCCAAAGAAACACAGGCTGCATAATTTCCCTTGTTTGTAATAATTAAAATGTGCCTATAATTCTACAAGTAAATCCAATGGATAGTAAGAGACAAATAATTACAAGAGGACATGACTGGTTAAGCAGCACTCTAATCATTCACACAGTGACACCAAAGGAGGATATTCTTAGGAGAGGATCGTAAGAGCTCAATAGCTATGTGCATAGCTATGTATGTACTTATTGAAATGAACTCCAACAAATGGAAGCAACAAATGGAGAACAGTGACTTGTACTGTTCGTGGGTTTTTCTTTTCTTTTTTTCTTTGGCTTATTCCCTTTTGATTTCTGTATCCTTTGTCTTGTATACAAGTTTATCTGATCTGAGGAGGGAAAGGGGATGCATAGAAACAGTGGGACAAAGGATGAACAAATCCAGCAGTGAAATACAGTAAACATTACATTGGAAATGAACTATGTAACTTGGGGGGGATGAGGGAGGACAAGAGAAAAAAACTGGGAGAGAATGAAGAAGTGAGGACTCAAAAGGAAATGTATCCATTACCTGACTTACATAACAGCAGCCCCTCTGTATATCATCTTTACAATATAATTTTTTGCCAGTCCTGGGCTTGCGCTCAGGGCCTGAGCACTGTCCTTGGGATTTCTCAAGGCTAGAGCTCTACCACTTGAGCCTCAGCTCCACTTCCAGCTTTTTTCTATGTATGTGGTACCGAGGAATCAAACCTGCATCTTGATGCATGCTAGACAAGCACTCTAACACTAGGGCAAAGTCCCGGCTCCAATAATTTTTAATTTAAATAATAGAAACAAAAACAATGTCTCCAGACATTGTCAGATGGTAGTTGGAGACAGAATTCACATCCACCACCACTAAAAGTTTCTTCATTGTTCCAATAGGGAACGATACCTCTTCAAATCTATTTTCTTTAATTTTATCTTAATAGCAAGGTAAACTGAGTCTTCATCTATCTCTATCCTATTGTAGAACAAGTATAACACTGCTCAAAGAGCGGTGTTACTGCCTTAAACTCCCAAGATGAACACAAGTAAATTTGAAAAAGATTATTGAAATTGTGGAGATGCCTGATAGTTGCACCAATTTAAAAGATAAAGAAAAGAAATGTGATTTAAATTTGAGTTTAAAGCCCAATTGTGTTACCGAAAATTGCACTTTGTGATTTCTTATATATGCTGTGCTATTGTGTGACTTAAGTAGAAACAATTTTAGCTTGAGCTTGAAAACACAGGATTTGGAGTGTTTGACCAGTAATAGCTGTTCAGAAATAAGAAGGCCATATCAAATTGCTGCCCTTAATATCCTCCTATAAAAAATATCAGTGGTTGAGCCAGGCACTGGTGGCTGACACCTGTAATTCTAACCACTCCAGAGGTTGAGATCTCAGAATCATGTTTCCAAGGCAGCCCAGGAAGAAAGCCTGTGAGTCTCTAATTTCTAATTAACCAGCAAAAAGTTTGTAGTAGAGGTGTCACTCGAGTGATGGAATGGTAACCTTGAGCAGCAAAACTAAGGGACACACTGGACCCTAAGTTCAAACTTCAGTAACATCAAAAACAAAAATTGGGAATAGAAAAACACACTAGTTCAAGGGCTACTGACAATAGTAAAAAAAAATTATGAACGTAAGATCGATTTGCAAATTATTCAGCAGGAAGGTGTCATCATATTGTGTCAGAAAATATCTCATTAATTGACTTGAGTTTAAGTTACTAGTTGTTTGGATAATAAAATTCCAGCATTCATAGCAACTCATAGCAGCTATCAAATCGTGGAAATCTACTAGCTAAGAATGTTGGAGATCAACCAGTGGCAACTCCCTCATTTTACAGATGAGAATATTAAACCCAGAATGATTAAGCAATGTAGCCAATATTTTTTTTGAAACAAGAATAACAACTCTTTTCTTGGAGAAAGAATGTAGTCAGAAGAAAATAGCAGAATGTAGTCAGAGTACATGTCTCCCTTTAAGCAAAGAAAACAACTTCAAAGAACCCTCAAACAAATCACTTAAAACTAAGTCCCTCCATTTGTTCTGAGATGTATGACCAGAATAGATGAGACAGTTGCTATAGCAAAAGCTCGTTCTCTCGTAGTCACTGAAGGACTATAAACTGTGCTCAATCTCAATGCCACCCGTGCTCAGTCATAAAATATAGATATGTTATAATGAGAATGTGGAATGCCGGTTGGATAAATGCTTGTAGAAACATCTGTGTGTGTGCAAGTATTTGGTACATACACAATGCAGTCAGTGCTTTCAGGGATAGGCCCTGCCCTGTGCAGCCTCACCTTGGGACTATTAGTCAAGAGGTAATTCACTGCAGCAAAAACAAAGCTATAACTCCTTGTAGGGAACTCCCAGCATTGCTGGGATCTGATTCAATCTGCTCATCTTCTTTCCTGGCAATGAAAATGCATTTGGCACTGATCATTGAAATTGTGCTAATGACCCTGTGATACTGCCTTCAACAACTCTTTACTTGTGATGATATGAAGCTAAAAGATGCAATCTATTTGTAACCCAGGGAGATGAATTAGGAGCTTATTTGCCAATCAATCTCAAAGAAAAGCAGCCTTGATTTGCCATCATCAGCATAGTTCCTGTGATTTAATATAAATAGATTATTTTGTAACTCTCTTTTTTAAATTTTTTGTCAGTCTTGGGGCTTGAACTCACAACATTGGTACTCTCCCTGCCCTCTTTTGTTCAAAGCTAGCGCTCTACTACAACTCCACTTTTGGTTTTCTGGTAGTTAATTGAAGATAAGAGTCTCGTGAACTTTACTGTACAGGTTAGCTTTGACCCATGATCCTTAGATCTCAGCCTCTTGAGTAGCTAGATTTCAGACATGAACCACGAGCGCCAAGCACACTATCATTATTTTTAATATCTATTTTTAATATTTTGTTATCTTGTTGTATAAGGAGTTTCCACTCAGCATATCAATGAACAGATAACTTTTTTGTGTAAAAAAAAGTTAGTAAAGGGGCCGGGAGCATAGCCTAGTGCTAGATTGCTCTACTCGCATGCATGGAAGCCCTAGGTTCAATTCCTCAGTACCACATACACAGAAAAAGACAGAAGTGACACTGTGGCTCAAATGGCAGAGCATTGGCCTTGAACAAAAAGTATCCAAAGATAGTGTCCAGGCTCTAAGTTCAAGCCCCAAGACTGGCAAAAAGTAAATAATAATAATAATAATAATAATAGCTTACTTCAATTTGGTAAAGCATGATTAACATAAATTTCCATTTGTACATGTCACAAAGAGTATTTTTTTTTTTTTTACTAAGAGTGCTTTTTTAACACGAGATTTGTGTCTCCTGCACAGGTGATGTCATGATTGTCAGACGCTATCTTGTTTCACCATCAGATCATTCCTTTCCTGCTTGGGATCCCTGGAGAGCCAGGTACAGACATCCAAAGAGTGAAATTCCAGAAGTTCAGAGAGCAGCTCAATCCCCAGCATGCTCTTCAGTCAAAAAGCAAGGCCATGGGGGAAAGACGTTGATGGAAGATTCTTTTAATGGCAATAGTCCCAACCAAAGATCTCCTGAGCATGAGTTTTGTGGCAGGTAAGGTTCACTGGGCTTCCAGCTAGTTCACAGACCCATGCTGAGATGGTCACCAAGACATTTCTCCTGGACACATATGTCTTATTTGATGGGAAAAAAAAACAAACCAAAGACCACCACTGTGCTAAAACAGATTCTTTCTCACATATCCATTTGGAGACTCTAAAGAAACAATCTATTTTTAGTCAAATGGGACCTTCTAACAGATGCCTCTAATAAGCGGAAAATAAAGCCTTCATTTGTTTATCAAGCATTAATAAACATAATGTGAGCTAAATACTGTATTCAAAACTCTGATTTAAGCCGGGAGGGGTGGCTCACGCCTGTAATCCTAGCTATTCAGGAAGCTGAGATCTGAGGTTCAAGGTTGAAAGCCAGGCCAGGCACTAAAGACGGGGAAAACGGGAAGTGGGGCTGTGGCTTCAGGGATAGGACGGTAGCCTTGAGCTGAAGAGGTCAGGGACAAGGTCCAGGCCCAGAGTCCAAGCCCCACAACCCAAAAAAGAAACAAACAAAAAAACCCTCTGATTTAGTTGTTATTTTTAAGATGCATAAGTACCACACCAGAGAAAGGTCACAGGGGGTGTTGGGGCTGAACATATAACTACTTTCAGAGAGGAAAAAAAAAGTTTCCTGGAAATAGGAAGCATTTTAAGCATTTTTTTTTGCAAAAAAAAAAAGAAAATATACCCTTTCTCATAACCCCAAATGAGTTAAGAGACAAGGAGAAACCAGCCTGACTTCAAAATATATAAGTTAACATTTCAGATGTTATGAGGAATCTGAGAATGGATGGAATTTGAGAAAACTTCTGAGGGCCAGGCTTGGGATCTTGAAAAAGAAACAGAGCCAGGGCTCCCCATAAAGGATAAAGTCAAGATTTCTTTATGCAAGATTTGTATCAAGTAAAATTGCTGCAGCATGGTGTCTCTCTGTTACACCTCACTCTCCCCACCTCCAACCCTCGGTAAGTCTATGGCTCTGGCAATGTCTGCGTCAGTTGTGCCAGTGAAACTGGGAAGTCAAGGAAATGGTGCCTGTGTTTCATAACTACCTTATCCTAGAGAAGAGAAAATGGGAAATCAGGGTTGCTGAAAAGATAAAAGAATCATTTCATTAAATGGGGGCAGGAAATCAATCAAGGCTTGAAGCAATTTTCAGAAGTACTAGAAAAAGTACACATACCTCACAGGATGTGGGGTGCAAAGGCTGAGGCAGATGTATCAGGATTTCAAAGACAGAATGAAAACTGTGTGCTGTAACTTGTAGAAATTTCTATTATAAGGACAGAGAGGAACCTGAATCAGAAAGGATAGCTGGATTCAATCAACACAGAGAAATAGAGAGCTCACAGTGCATAGATCTCAAATGTCACATAGAGCCCATCATGACTTTGGAAGAAAAATGAGGAGAAAAAGTGAATAGAGAAGTGAACAGGGCTTATCCTAGAAAGTCTTTCAGGAAATAATAGGGAGTATATGCTTCATCTTGCAATTCTTGCAAGGTTCCATATGTATGATATATACATATAGACACACATATATGTATATATATACATCTTTGGAAATTTTCAAAGAACAGAAAATACAAAAATATCAAAAATGCTGATGTATTCCTCTACAAAGTATATATGAAATGAAATGTTACTAATAAAGAAGATCATTCCTATCTATCTTACTCTGTCCTCCTCGGAGGCAAGTGTCATTCTGAGTTTGACTTTGATATTTTCAATCTGTTTTTCTACTCGTATTTATGTGCATTTCTTCAACAAATGGATTGTGAAAATATTCCTTGGGCTCAGTAGGACTCTGAGCTTTGTCATACTGCATTAAACAACTAACAAAACATCAGTGTAGAGTTTCTTCCTTTGAACATGGCAATCAAACCTGGAATGTGTATTATGTTAGCAATAGTAAGTACTGAAGAGTAAAATAAAGCAATATAAAGGAAGAAGGTTGCTCGGTGACAGTAGCTCATGCCTGTAATCATAACTACTCAGGAAGTTGAGATTTGAGGATCATAGTTCAAAGCCAGCTCAGTCAGGAAAGTCTTTATAGTAGCTAATTGAGATATGCAATCTATTCTTCTCACACACACACAAAAAAAATCAGGTTGGGATCCTTGAAAATACTGCAAAGAGAATACTGAAAACAAAGAGATCAGATATAAGAAAAAGTAATGTAGGAAAATGGTGCTCATTTCCTGGTGAAGGGTAGTTACAGTGGAGGTAGTTTCTGGATATATTTTCTAAGTGAGAGATTTACTAATAGGTGAGAGGTGGGGTGTGGGAGTAAGAAGCATTCATCCAACCTTTGAGCTCCAGTGGCCACAAACCTTCAATGAAAGGGATGGAATATATAGATACCATTTACTTTAGTTGGTAAAGACATATACAGGATAGAAAGAAAGAGAGAGAGAAAGGAAGGAAGGAAAGAAAGACATATGCATACATACATACACTCACATATATGTACAAACACACATATAAAATTTGGTCTGTCTGTAAAACCAGCCAGTTTTACAAATCACAAAGCACTAAATGTTTATTGTAAAAAAGTAAATTACAAACTATAAAGTACAATGTACAATGTAAGAAGAATATAAAAGGGACATCCTCCACTACAAAAAATACTACCTGAATGAATATGACCTAGATTTTCATGGGTATTTTATCAGTATATTTTGTAATTGTACAGGTGCATGTATTAAGCTGTTTTATTTTTGCTTTTAATGAGATGCAGTGCTAAGAATTATAACATTATTGCTTTTCCCATTTCAATTTATATTACTTTCTATGAGCATGAGGGAATCTAGCCAATATTTATAAAGTGATATTTTTCTAAAGCCAAATGTTTTCTGACTTCCAGGCTGCCAAATAATAAACTATGTAGAACACAACCCATTTCTAATTTAAATGTCAGTTTCACTTAATAGATTGAGCCAATTGTGATAATATTTTTATTTTTTAAAAGAAAAGGAAAAAAAGAAAGTCAGCATTGACTTAAAATCAACATCTGGATTGGCATAGAATCCACTAGACATGCTGAATTATTTAGCAGGAATTAAGTATATATATTTTTATTATAGATCTTTGTTATTGCATCATGTATGTTCCCTGGAACTAACAAATGAAGTAATGCCATTGCATTTGTTCTCCGATTGAGGAAATTTGTTTCCCTCCTAATAATTTTCAAAGAATTTTACAAAGATTTATGGAGCTCCAAGTTCTTGGAGCTAGATTGTCTTTCCAATCAATCAAGCCCCGTTTCCTAGTGAGTTTTTACATTATTATACCATGAAAATATTTTTTCAAAATTCCCAATGTCAATATTTTTTAAAAAGCAAACCCTTCCAGAAACTGTAGATAGAGCTTAAATAATTCCTTGGTTTTGACATCAAAATCCATTTGTCCCTGAGATTATGTAAACCTTCCTTCAATGGTTTTAATTTTTTGTATGTCAGTACTATTCATTGGGCTTAGGTAAAAAGCCAATTTTAATGTACATTCTCACATGAAATCCTAAAGAAAAGATGTATTAAAATGAACTAGTACTTTTGTGCTGGCACTGGAACTTGAACGCAGGGTCTCACATCTTTTGGTTGGCTTTCTTGCTCATGGCTAGCACTCTACAATTTGAGCCTATCTCCAGCTCAGTATTTTGCTGATTAACTGGAGATAGAGTCAGAAACTGTTTTGCCCAGGCTGGCTTCCAACTGCAGTCCTTCAGATCTCAACTCCTGAGTAGCTAAGCTTACAGGCATGATCCACCAGCACCCACCTTATAAAGAACTTTCAATACTGTCGGCAGTATGTGGTGATCGGGAGAAATAAATGTTATCCATTAAGGCTCACTAAAACTTCTTATTTTGTCTACGATAGGGACAAGATAAAGACAGTCAGTTTCCAGTTGCCTATGGACATGTCTTCCAACCTCAAAAACTCAAGTTCTTTGAAATACTCACCAAGTGATCTAAGTATCATTGCAGAAAAGGATGCCTGATGCGGAGAAAAAGTAAGAAGCAGTAGATCCCAAGGTCTAGCTGTGTCTGGGCTTCCCATTAAGAACTCTGACAAGATATTCAGTAAGAAACAAAAGGCTAAGGATCTGGTTGAGGGACTTGTTTGGCCAGTGGAAGGGACTGATGTCTTTGTACTGTTACCGTGTTCCCTTGACCCTGCAGCCTGTGGGGCACAGGAGCCACCTGCTATGAGCTGTGCAGGGCCCGTTCAGCACCAAGCCATCCGGAAAAACCTGTTTCACTTTCAAGATCCAGATATAACAAGTCTACTTTACCAGAACAACCATCGTTTCAGCTTACGGTATGCAAACAGTTCACTGATGCCAGCTCCTTTGGTCTAATATCCCAATATCCCAGGCACTATGGCTCAAACACAAGCACATTAGCATCCGTTTCTGACCCAGAGTCACAGTTGAGAAAGATAATACAACTGATTAGGAGGACAACGAAAAGAATATCATTCAAATGATCACTAGACAATTGGGAACTTCTTAAAAGACATTTCTGATCCTTGAACTTCTTCAACTTGGTGACATATTTCCCCTTTGTACTAACAGAAATTGCATTTATAATATCACTATCTTTTGTGTGTGTTCAGGGGGAAATAGGAAAACATGTAGTAATAATGTGCAATACATATCCAAAGAAAGTAGGAAAATTGAGGAGAAGGCTTGCACTGGGAAAGAGGGGAGAGAATAATGAAAGGGGTGACACTGATCAGATTGATTGTGCTTATAAACTGATTTGTCAAATGTAACCCCTTTGTAAGCCTGCTTGAAGATAATAAAAATATAATTTAAGAAAAATCACTCCAGTGTTAAAATGAAGATTCCTGGGCCACATTTCAGTCCTACTGAATGGACAAAAGGTAGGGATGAGATGAAAAACCCACATCTGAAACAAGTATTCCAAGGTGAATTTTGCTGTACAGTTGTGCTTTTTATTCACTGCTACAAATTCTAAAATATACAACATAAGATAGACCTAACCTGGCAGCAAGCTGAAGAAGGAAAGCATAGAGATATCCCTCACTCTTCCTAAAAGGGGACACTAGCCATCACATGGGATCCAAGAAATAAGATGAATGGAGCAACCATTCCTCTGAGCTGAAAGTCACATATCAAGATTCAATGATTCCTTTATTAATGACTTCATTTAGGATTAACATTGTCAATATCATAACAGATCTATATGACGTCGAGGTTAGAATCTGAGAGGGGAAGCAGAAATGGGACACAAGAGCACACAAGCTGTTAGCCTATAAGATCTTAGTTTACGCACACTTATGCTCTCTATAGATTTAGTTAAGTTCAAAATTGGGCATGATACCAAACACCTTTAATTCCAGCACTTGACAGGCTAAGGCAGAAAAATGGAAAGTTGAGAGCAGCCCAGGCTACAAAATGATTCCTGAGAGTTTCACTTGAACATCAATTGTTTAAAGAAACATTGTCCACACAGCATATGTTTTAAATAGCAACACATGACAACTCAACAACTTATAATGTCATAAGAAACCAAGTTATCATGACAAATTAGCCCTCATGTCAAACTCATTGACTAGTATGTAACTGACATTTCATCTGTGTTCAGAGATCCAAACTGAATTGAACAGCTGCATGAGTCAAAGTATCCTGTAAATATATATATATATACATATATAATTGCATCATCAAATTTTAAAATTGGAGATGAAGCTATCCAGGAATGTGATAAAAAGAAACAAAGTTCCATCTCTGCTCCTCAACTTGCTAGTTTGGGATACTAAGCCCTCTGGGCAAATTTTGACACCTGATGAATTACAAAGAACATGAAATTCATGCTCTGGCTAACTAGTTACCTTACACTCATTCTAATATGCTCCCATGAGCCATTGTTCTGTATGTAAATTAGGCAGTGAAATACCTACCAGGAACAGGTAAATAACAGCAGTGGGGGAGGGTGATAGAAAATCTGATATAATGGGCCCATTAGCCTACTTCTTGAGAGATGTTAAAATCCAGGATTAAAGCAAAACTCTTGATCCACAGTTGCATTTTTATGGTGCTAGGAAAGTCAAACACAGCATCTAGGAGCTAAACCAACAGCCCTCCCCTGCCTGCCCCCTCCCTGTCCTTACATCACCAGATTTCATTCTCTGGCTCAAATGTAATTCCCAAACATACCGATCTGTACTCCAAAAACAGACCTGCAAAGCTACATTTTGGATGGTTCAGAGAGAAGGAAGTTTAGGGGGAAAATGTATAATAAAGCAGTAAAGTCTACTTGATTAAAAAAAAAAGTTCTGTGTTCTCACAACCTAACCCAGGATCAAGATATATTTTATGGAACCGAAACAATGCAATAAAACATAAGATTTTGTGTTGAACTTTTTCCGTTATATGATGAGTGCTGGTGGCTCATGTGTGTAATCCTAGCAACTAGAGAGACTGAGAGCTGAGAATCACAGCCTACACACAAAAGTCCATAAGACTCAACTCCAATTAACCAGCAAAAATCTGGAGGTTGAGTTATGGCTCAAATACTAGAGAGATAGCCATGGTGGGGAGGAAATGCCAACCAGTGTGTGAGACCCTGATTTTATGCCTCAGCACTGTCACAAATAAAGAAATAAATATGCCTAATTCCAAGACAGATATTCATCTGTTGTAGTTTTTTGATTTTCTGGTATAGTATTAAGTCTTGGAAGATAAGTAACATGTACACAAAATAATCACACTAGCTGAGTTATCTTCCTTTTTATCTTAATTTTGTGACAAAAAAGAGTCAAAAACAATCATCATAGGATAATAAAATATTCAATCAAAATTCAAGTTTCAGGGCATAATTTCACAGAATAAGGAGTTAGTCCAGTGGCCTAAAATGATGTGCTTATGATCCAGCAAAGCTGAAATCAAAACCCATTGCTCTTGACTCCTCCTACAATTATGTGTTTAAATATATGACCCTGGGGCCAGGAGTTTGGCCTAGTTGTATAGTACTTGCCTAGCATGCACAAAGACCCAAGTTCGAATCCTTGGTACCACATACACAGAAAAAAAAAAGCCAAAGTGGTGCTGTGAGTCAAGTGGTAGAGCTGTAGCCTTGAGAAAGCCCAAGGACAGTGCTCAGGCCCTGATTTCAAGGCCCAGGACTGGCAAAAAAAAATATGCGACCCTAAGCCAAAGGTTGAGTTTATTTTTTTCCTGCTAATACAAGCTTCTTTTATTCCATTAATACCGCTGCATTCATTTACTAACAAAATTGCTGTCACCTGTCAAAGTACTCTATCCTGTCAGAGACGTTTACAATAATACATTGGTAGGCATCATACCAGATGACATTGTGACATTATGGTAAATTTTTCCTGGGTTCTTTTACCAGCTCTTCTGAATATCTTTTTTTTTTTTGCTTATCCTGATACTAAACAAAATACATTATACATGTAAATTGTTGAACTGAAACCCCTTTATCTATGTAAAGATAACTTTTTAAATACATTTATAATCTTTAAATAAAAGTTCAACCTCTTGGTTGAACCTCTTGGTCTTGGAAATATAAATATAACTACATAGACATAAAAATCTATGATGGGATAGATACTCTATAGACATAATGCTATATTATATAGATTGATATGTATCTATGACATACAAACCCTCAGCTTAATTTTAGGTATGTTCTAAAAATCTATGTGCCAATTATTGCATATAGATTCCCTTCTTGAATACTTGTTAAACGTGACATTTGAAATATTATGTAAAAATCAGTGTTAATAAAATCTTTCAAAAAATATAGAAAAGCCACCCAAAAAAAGTTCAACCTCTCATACTCAGAATACCCTTGATGGACTGACTGACTGATTGAGATTTGGCAGTAATGGAACCTGAACTGTGGACCTCAGGCTTAGTAAACAGGTGCTTTACCACTTGAGCCATATCCCGACCCTTAGCCCTTTAATTTTCTAAATACTACTTTATTCAACAAATCCTGCACCCTAACCTAATAAAAGCACTAAGAAATCAGAAGATCAGAGGAATGGATGTATAGGTCAAGAACTTGTAGTCTTTCATCTACCTACCCTCCCAGTTAATGCACTAGAAAAAGTAATTTGCGAAATGGCCCTTGGTCATGGGTAACAATTAAGTGGTCATCCAAGAATAAGCCAATTAATCTCTTCTCAACTCCATTGTAGATAATAGCTGACTCTATGTAGATAATTGTATGCTGTCCATTGAAGACAGTGGCTTTGCCATTGCAGCCTCAGCCTTCACTTGTGGTTCTTCCTGGATCCATTGCTCTATCATCACACACAAAACTCTCTCTTAAAACAGGACCTTTCCAGACTCTGGTGGCCATTTCCTATAATCCTAGCTACTCAGGAGACTGATATCTGAGGATCACTACTCAAAGCCAGCCCAGACAGGAAAGTTCAGGAGACTGTTATCTCCAATAAACTACTCAGAAAAAGCTGGAAGTGGTGCTGTGGTTCAAGTGACAAAGTACTAGGCTTGAGAACACAGAAACTTAGGACAACATCTAAGCCCTGAGATCAAGTCCCAGCAGAAACCAAAAACAATGACAGCGACAACACGAGGGACCTCCCCCACATAGAATCTGCCTTATCCTAAGCCCAGTCAGTCATGTGTTTCTTTCCTTCTGATTGCATTGTATTTTCCAAAACTGCATTGAAATTTAGTCCAAGCTCCAGAATCACAACATTTAAGCTTCTTCTTCCCAAGGTGATTCTAAGAGAAGCCAGCTTCCTGAAAACTGGAGATCCAAGACACATAAAGGCCTCTGCCCTCCCCGTCTTTTCTCATCAACCCCAGAAACTTTATATAAAACTGTTCTCAGTCCTGTCTGCAAAATCAAATGCACTGCAAAGCATTTGAAGAACCTCCTTGTCTGTGCTCCAGGGATCCAAGTTCTATTCTCTTTATGGATGTAGACCTTAACACAAGTCATCCTTAAATTCCTCTCTTCCGCTCATGATGCCAGTGTACCAGTATGGTATACTTACCATGCCTTAAAGCAGAAAGTACACAGAATTGAAATCAAACAGCCTTGGGCCCTAACTCTGTGAATCCATGAGGTCCTAGGAAACATTATAAGGTCCCTTAAGACTCAATCCCCTCATCTGTACAGTAGGGACAGTATGGTGTTCTCTGTAGAGATTTAATGAGATACATAGTATATATGAAAACTTTCTTAAAAAATGTAATTGCAAGAAAGTCCTCAAAAAATAATAATCTTAGTAGAAATAACTATGTTTATGACATTGCTTTTACCATCCAGGATAATGAAAATGGATTCTGACTCTAGGCCCCACACACAGAATTAGTTATAGATAGTACCTCGGAGCCTGTGTCCTGTCCACAGCTGGACACTTCTACCTGAGATGACCTCAAACCCAATGGCTGATGAGAACTTCTACAGTGATACTAAAAAGAGATTCCAACACTCTTTCCCATTAAAAACTATATACTTCTTATAATCCCCCTTTTGCATATAACATCTGAAGAGTTCATTTTCCAGTTCTAAGAAAGGAGCTGACTTCAAAAGTTTCAATTACCTCCTGTCTTTCTTCTCAGTTGGGTTCCTCCCACAAAAGGCTTCTTTCCACTGCAATTGTCAGTTCTAGAGCTGCTAGAACCTTCCTGGAGTTGTCATCATTCATTCTGATGAACATTTCCAGATAAGAGCAGGTCAAATAACATTCTCTTATGATGAGAAAATGTTCCTCTATTCCTCCATCACCTTACATTTCATTCAGCACCCACTATCTGTGCCTTGGCTCCATGCTTTCTTACTGTCTGGTAGCAAGAAGCTTTTTTTTTTGCCAGTCCTGGGCTTGGGCTCATGGCCTGAGCACTGTCCTTGGACTTTCTCAAGGCTAGAGCTCTACCACTTGAGCCTCAGCACCACTTCCGGCTTTTTGCTATGTATGTGGGGTACCGAGGAATTGAACCTGGGTCTTCGTGAATGCTAGGCAAGCCACTCTACCACTAGGCCAAACTCCCGGCCCCCAACAAGAATCATTTTATATCATCATTGCTTTCAATCTTCTATGCCAGCTAGCATGAAGGCTGTGTATTCAGATGTTGGACAGATGATTTCCCAGGTTCATAACATGCAATCTAGGGATATTTTTACAATTTGAGTCTTCTGAGCAACTTGCTGTCTGACAGTATTTATACTAAAACAACATGTGTGACTTTGCCTCCAGCATAAACAGGAAACATTTGGTTGTTATAAATTGTACATCACCTTTCTGAGAACATGCAAACTTGACTGGATTGTAGGAGTGTGTGAGCTATAAGAGAGAAAAATTGGAGGTAAGAATATTAGAGAAGTGATTGAAAAGCAGTAGTGGTAGATCTCAAGGTCATTGACTCCCAAGGTCACATGCTCTAGAGAATTTAATCACAGCTCTTTCTTAAATCCATCATGGCAGGTTTCCTCCATATCACCCTCCAGAGCCATCAAGGCTAAGGACTGTCTGATGCTGTTTCTATTCTTCTCTCCCTGAAATCTTACTCAGTTGCTCAAGACATGATGAACAAATGATTGAATTAATGCCTGGAATAACACAGGTAGGCAAAGCGCTCAGTCGCAAGAACTGCAAAGGAGGCAGAATATCTATGGCCATAGACTTTAAAACTAGTCACACCAAGCTCTTCAGATAATTTGATGGCTAATGAAAGTTTCTCTGAGGCTCAAATTCTTCCTCTATTAAACAAATACTGAGAAACAATAAGCTGTTCGAGGACTAAAATGGATAAGGAATAAAATCCAGGTTGGTGTCCCATAAATATTTGCTGTCGCTAATTTTTTACTAGTCCAAAATCTTTTTTAGTAGGAATAGACACACACAAAGAAAACCCAAATGTCTAGTCTATAGTATATTTACTTATACAGGGCTGTAGACGGGAA
Source organism: Megascapheus bottae (assembly GCF_031878675.1). Lineage (NCBI taxonomy): Eukaryota > Metazoa > Chordata > Mammalia > Rodentia > Geomyidae > Megascapheus > Megascapheus bottae. Next base: position 29,384,074 of record NC_143529.1, on the reverse strand, counting down.
AAATGACTGTTCTCAAAGTGCTAAGACCACAGTGCCTAAGCCTCTTGCAAATGTTTTAAAGAATGTCTGAAAAGGACATAGCCAAGTCATCTATATGCTTGAATTTTCTGGCCTCTGGAAAATTTCAAAAGGATAACCTGAGAAATATACCATCTCCTTTTAAATTTTCAAATGTTTTCCCCACAGTATTGTTCTTTTTTTCATCAAATATCATCCTTAATGAAAAATGTACAATATATAGATTCCACTCTTTTAAAGATTAAAATGGGATATATACACACACACACACACACACACACACACACACACACACACACACACACACAAACTGACATGCTGAAATTAGCTGCCAGTAACATCTTCCAGGAAAGTGGCTCCAAGACAGGGACTATTCTACACAGCTCACCCTGTTGACAAACTTTGAAGCCATAATAGTTTAGCTACTTCCATTCCCGCTCAGTTTCCTCTATCAAAACACACTACTAGTCTAATAAATTCAGGAAACCCTAGGCTAATACTCCTTAGCCCACTAATGACAGGTCTAGATTTGGACTGAATTGATGATTACAGCTAGCCCAAAAACTGTTAGTATAACTCTGAATAACAGATATATTGAAATTACTTCATAATATCTACTTCACTCTAAGCAAACAAAAAAGAATTCAGCTTCATGTCCATGAAGTCAGTAAAAAGCATTGTCTCACAAGTGTTTCAGTCTCTAAACTAGGTATAATAACTCCCTCCAAAAAGTAATCGATTTCAACACATAGGGACTAAAGTCTATACATCACTGATAATAGAATTTATCCTTACTATACTAATTTTTAACAAATTCCTTATATCATTCAAGGTCATCTTTCTCCAGCTTGCTCTAATTAAGTAAAAGGTAACAGAATGAATGGAAAACTAAATGAGCGCCTAAAGGAAACTTAGGTGGGTTCGCATGGAATTTGACAGTAAACGTGTATTTCCTTAGGAGATCAATAAGAACTCGTGTATCTTCCTGCTTCTGTGTTAGTCTGGTATACTTTATCCTACAGGAATTTCTCACAAGTGTCAGTGAAATAAAGCATTTATATTCTTCCAGAGAGATGACTATTATCATTTATGATAGTCCTTTAAGTCACTGTGACCATGTATTGGTGAACACTGGACCATAAAAAACATAGCTGAGAGAAAGTAGTGAAAATCTACATACATGGATTCAAAAAGAAGGATACATCCACACATCTATATACATCCAAAAAGAAGAAGTGGTGGAGGGAAGAGTTGAGATAGGACCTTAGTTTATTTACTTCAGTGAGGAATATACATCTTGAGCTTGGGCCACTCAAGTTATTTGCTGTTCTGCATGGATCTGACAATGACTGTAAAGGTACAGCAAGCACTGGTTTGGGGATTAAAAATCAATTTTTATTAAGAGACACACTCGCAAATACAGAATATGAAAATAAAGAGGATCTACTTCTAACTTTATCATTGACTGAAAGATAGAATAGGAAGTCTGGTGGGATATTGAAACACTGGAGCCTTGAAGATTTTCAAGAAGTAGATGTGTAGCTCATGGCTCTTCAGAGCATTCAGAAGTTAGTGCTTATGGTTTCTATTGGGGTCTCTCGGTCATCTAACCATCTCTGTCCTGTTCTATGCTGCAAAATAATCTGGAAGAGTCCTAGTGAGCCCTAGATCTTTCAGTACTTCTTTTTTGCTTTCTTCCCTGTTATTGTTTTTCTTTTTAATTTTTTACATTGCTTTTTTTACATACATCTGTCATTCACATTTTCCAAATAATGATTAACATGTTATTGGTGTTAACTTACATTTCATAATATCAACTTTGATTCTGACAGGTGCCCTATAGAAAGGTATGTGTTTGAAGCTACATATGAAAGTTTAAATGACAATCATGTCTACCTTCCAAGCCACTTTCCCATCCCCTCTTCATCATCTGCCAAGCAGATCATGAGCCTGAACATGGAACAACATAGTGCCCAAAACACCTTTGTCATCAATAGCTGTAAGGAGTGCTTTTGTTGCCCTTTACAAAGATTTTATACATCTGTCTTGAATCTCCACAAAAATTGTCCTGTAATAGTATAACCACTTGAGGAAACTGATGGAAATTTTCAGCAGAGTAACATATTTATCTGGTACCAGCAATTCTATTGCTGTTATGTCTCCATAAGATAAATTAAATACAGATGTATTTAATGTATTTAAATTAAATACATATGTCCATAAAAAATTCTTGCATAAGAATGTTCAAAGACCATTATGTTAATAGACAAAAACTAGAGACAAAGCGGAGCAAATAAATAATGATGGATCCCTACCAAAGTATGCAATAACCACATAGCAATAAAACTAAATAACACTAATTGGCAGACTTCAAAAATCATCTATAAGGACAAAAATAGGAAAGACCCATCCATTCACAGAGTGGTTAGGTCATTGGTTACTTTTGATGGGTGATACTACCTGTGTTAAGGAATGTAAAGACCTCTCTAGATGGGTGGAGATGTGCTATGTCTAGTTCTGGATGGTGATTTCACCTATTTACCTATGTGGACAAATTCATTTAGCTGTTGTATTAAGTTTCTATTGTTGTTATGACAAATTTTCATGAGCTCAATCACTAAAGATGATGCAATTTTATTCTCTGTTTTATGGCCAAGACAGGTCTTGCTGCAGTAAACTCGAGATTTTAGCAGGGCTGCATTCTTTCTAAAGGCTTTAGGAAAATGCACTTTTTTAAAGTTTTTTTTTCTTTTATCTGCTTCTAGAGTTGCTGGGCTTATGGGCTTCTTCCTTCCATCTTCAAAGCCAAAACTGGGAAGGATTAAATTTTCACATTGCCTCCCCCTCCACCCTTCCCCCTTCTCTTTTCAGAAACTCTTGGCTCTACATGGACAATGCAGAATACTCTCCCTATGTCAAAGTCTTTCATTCAAACACATCTGAGGAATTTCTTTTCTCACACAGAGTAACATAGATAGGTTTTGTAGATTGAGATATGGTTATCTTTTGGATTCATTATTCTGTTTATCAGCACACTTAAGATGCATGTCATTTGCTACAGGGAAATTATATATAACAACAACAAAAATTAGTAAAGCTTTATAAGAAACACATATACCAGGCAGAAATCTTGGAAAGATCCCTCAGAATAACAGGTTTTGTGAAGCAATTTATAAAAACTGAGTCCAAAAGCAAAATAGACTCTAAACTACTAAAGCACTCCTTCATATCTCACTCATTACACTAACATAAATAACCAGACTAATTTAGCAATAAATTTAACACCCAAACTGAGGTCCTGATTTAGCTGAAGGACATATGGAAAGCCTACATAAAGTATAAATACATTTTTAAAGTGTTAGGAAGCTTAAAAGCCAAATCAGTTTGTTTGTCTCACACCCTTTGTATTTCTTACCCAAAAGAGTATTTATTGTTACTAGGTAATATGAATCATTTCATTTATAGTTCATTTTTCCTTTTAACTTGCTAAACAAGTCAAGATATAAATCATTACCTCATATTCTGCGCTGCCTACTGAAAATTGGCAATTGATTTGAGAAGTTGGTTAAATTTAAATGGTTTTTAAATGCTGAAACATTGGCTAATGGCTTATGAAAACAAAATTAAATGCAGAAGAATGGTATCAGCCTTCATTTTTAAAGGTACTTTAGATACCTTAATTGGACTTGGTTCTTATTAAAAATATGTTCACAACAGATACTTGCTATGTAAATTAGTATTTCCTTAATAGGAAAATAAATATTCTACCATATGGCCTGTTGTGTTGACACTGCTATGCCAACGTGCATTATTATACTTCCTCAAGGAAAATAACTTTATGGATTAAGCTTTTAAAATATGAAATGAAAGGCCCTACCCTGGCCCTGTTCCAGCCTAATCCTGCTTATGTGTTATTCATTTGTTCTGCATAACTTGTTCTGTACTTCTTCTTAGCTCTAGTACACACCTGGGTCTTTATATTATGCCAAAAAAAAGTAAAAGGCCTTTCACTAGAGACAATATTGCTTTCTCTACTGATGACACACAAAGCTAAGCAAGAACACTGGAATTTTCCAGGTACAGAGAATGTCTATATGTCCATGAGCCAGCCAGCCTCTTGCCATGTCTAAGCATGGGAAATGCCTTATGGTCCCAGAAATGAAGACAGATAGGGACTTTTGTGAGCATGGAATTTATCCCCCAAAGATTTAAAAAAAACAGACACCATAGCGAATGGCAACTCCTGTATACAACTACTCAAACACAAATACTGGTAGAAAATTTTACATAGGAAAGTCACTGGCTTGGCAGTCTTAGAGCTTGTATAAAAGTATGTCATAAAACTGAGTAGTTTGTCAACAATAAGAATTTATTCTCCACAGTTCTGATGTGATCTGAATCCAAGACGAAGACAACTTCAATATGGGTGAATTCTAACTTTGGGCTCATATGTGGTACTTTCTTCCTGCACCCTCACGTGACAGAAGAAGCAAGCATCTTTCTGTCATCTCTTTCATAAGGACACAATATGTTCAAGATTATCACAGCCTCTTGACATGATCATCTCTCAGATACCCCATGCTATTGTTTGAGTATCATCTGCCAGTGGCATAAGGAAATTTAATTGCCATTGTACCCATCTTGAGAAATAGAACCTTTAAGTGGTGATTACTTATACCCTCATGAATGGATTCATGAGTTGCCCACATAGAAAGATGTTTAAATCCATTTTGTTTTTGTTCTTTTCTTTAGGCTTTTCTATCTTCTATCATGAGATGATATAACCAAAAGTCCATCGCTAGATGCCAATATATTGATCTCCACTTCCTTGCCTGCAGAAATACTCAGAGATATTTTTCATAAGTTACCCAGTCCTAAGGATTCTGTGATAATAGAATAAATAGATTAAGACTCCCCCCTCCTATTATTCTCAGCATGGAGGTTAGGATTTTGAGACATGAGTAGGTTGGACACAAGCCTTCAGATCACATCAGCCCCACCCCCAAAGTCATACTGACAGAAACAGGCACAGAATTTGAACTCAGGCAATCAGATTCTGGGGGTATTTTCCACTGTTTGACACTATTCCTAGGCAACAGAATCAACAGTGAAGCATGCATGCACTTCAGCACTTCAGTGTTTATTGAAATGAGAATTAAGAAGGAAATCTACTAGCTACTCAGGAGGCTGAGATCTGAGGATTGTCATTTGAAGCCAGCTGAGATAAAAACAAAAAAAAGTCCATGAGACTCTTATCTCCAATTAATCACAGAAAAAAACCCAGAGGTGGCACTGTGGCTCAAGTGATAGAGCACTAGCCTTGAGCAAAAAGGAGCTCAGGGACAGTGCCCACCAGAGTTTGAGCCCCAGGACCAATGACAAAAATAAATAAATACATAAATACATAAGTGCATACATACATACATACATACATACATACATACATACATACATACATACATAAATGGAAATCCACTGAGTGTTAAATGGAAGAACTGAGGTACAGTTTCAGAAATTGAAGCTGGGCTAAAAATTGAATCACTCCAAAACTAATCCCCAAAGAAACAACTATCCCATTAAAAGACTTAAAGAGAGTCTTCTCTGAAGAAGAAATAAGAATGGCCTATAGACACATGAAGAAATGCTCGACATCTCTGGCCATAAAAGAAATGCAACTCTAAGATTCCACCTCACTCCAGTTAGAATGGCCAGGATCAAGAAATCTAATAACAGATGCTGGCAGGGATGTGGCCAGGAGGGATCACTATTACACACTGTTGGTGGGAGTGCAAACTCATTCAACCACTATGGAAAGCAGTATGGAGGTTCCCCAGCAATTCCACAACTTGGCATTTATCCAATTGTCCAGAAAGAAGGACATACTAAATCCACTAGCACAACGATGTTCATTGCAGTACTATTTACCATAGCAAAGATATGGAACCAACCCATATGCCCCTCAGTTGATGAGTGGATCAACAAGATGTGGTATTTATACACAATGGAATTCTATGCTGCTGTCAGAAAGAATGGCATCACCCCATTTGTAAGGAAATGGAAAGACTTAGAAAAAATCATATTAAGTGTAATGAGCCAGACTCAAAGGAACATAGGCTGACTCAATGGTTTCCCTTATTTGTCATAATTAGTAGAAACCTTGGGCTCTCCTAGCAGAGATTTACAATAGAACAAACCTAGATACATAAGGCCATATAGAATGACACTAAATGAAAGGACCTCCAGATATAGAAATAAAAGCCATATAATGAGTGATTGTTGTCCTTAATGTACTATGTTATCGCTCATCTCTTTTGCTGTATAACTTGGTTATCTCATATTGGTACAGTATTTCACCTGGTTATCTGATATATTATATATATGTGTATTTGGTTATTGAAGTCGAATAGGGAAGGGGGGAAAACAAGATGAGGGGCTGGGGTGGGGAAAGGGAAATGGGGACCAAGACATGAGAAAGGGTATCAATGAATGTGAAGTAATGCACCTTCTATCTGGTGAATATAATGTAACCCTTCTATTAATTACCATAAAAATATATGAAAAAAAAAGAAATTGAAGCTGAGGATTCAATAAAGCCAGCTTCCAAATAAATGACAGTCATTTCTATTCCAATGAATAGAGTCATCTAACTCTTAAACCTACTAAAGCCATTTCCTTCCTACCACTACTATGGGTCTTTATGAAGAGGAAAGAGAATAAAGGAGGGCAAAGGGGAAATGGATTGTAGTGGGAAGGTGAATTCGTTCAAAGTGCACTACGTGCATAGAGGTGAAAACTACGCATATTATACAAATGGATGCTAATCCAAATTTTTTTAATGATCTTTGGATAACTGATGAGCATATCATCTGACAATTGAAGAAAGACAAGGGAAGGGTGAAGAAGAGAACCTTCAGTAAACACAGGCACTGCCCTTCTCAGGAAAAACCATAGTTAACTATGCCCCATTCACTACAGGCTTCTGTAAACCACATCCACTGGATTACAAAGTCCATCTAGCCACTCATGAAGCTTGTGATTCACTGACAATCTCCAGTTTGTACAAGTTCTTTTTTTATTGCCTCACATAAATCATAGTGTATTTTATAGTTTCTATTGCACCTTATTAATGTTTTAAGAGCTGACTCTGAGGGCAAATGAATGAAAGAAGAAACCATGCCAAATAGTTTTCTCCTGCAAACACCCCTACTATACTTTACATAAATGCCATTATAATTGGTCCTCTATAGTAAATAAATCTCTCATTTTTTGTGTTATTAATTCCACTTGTTGGTTTTTTTTTCAGTTCTGTGATGCATTCTCAAAATGTCTCCTTTAAAATTTTCATTCTCTGCCGAGCACGGTGGCTCATGCCTGTAATCCTAGCTATTCAGGAGGCTGAGATCTGAGGATCAAGGTTCAAAACTAGCCGGACCACAAAAGGACCTGAGACTCTAATCTCCAATTAACCTCTAGAAAATGGGAAGTGAGGCTTGAAGGCTCAAGGGTAGGGCAGTAGCCTTGAGCTGAAGAGCTCAGGGACAGCACCCAGGCAGAGTTCAAGCATCATGACCCATCAAAAAAAATTTTTCTTTCTTTCTCTCTGCAAGCAGACTGTACCATCTGTTACCAGGGAACTCCAAGGAAGGTTTATTCTAGATTTGGTCTTACCCCAGGCTTACACTAAGCCTTCATTACTATTATTGTCCTTAAGTGGTTGTACAAGGGATTTCAGTTCAGCATGTCAGCTTGTGAGTATAATGCATCTTAATCAATGTCACTCTTTTCATCAGCTCACTGATGAACACAGTGTACACTGTGCCCTTTTGTTGTTATTGTTGTTGTTGATTTGTTTGTTTGTTTGTTTTGGTGCTGGTCCTGCAGCTTTAACTCAGGGCCTAGATGCTTCCTTGAATATTATCCACTCAAGGATAATATCCACTTAAGTCACAGCTCTATTTTTGATGTTTTGGGGAGTGAGATAGGGGATTCCTTGGAGATAAGGGTATCACAGATTCTCCTCAGGCTGGCTTTCAACTTCAATCCTCAGATCTCAATCCTCAGCACCCCGGCTTTGTTCAAGTCCTGGGCTGGCAAAAAGAAACAAAACAAGAGTCAAAATTACGTAAACATATGCAGGGTCATATACGTACAAATGTATCAACTAAAGTATGATATATTCAGGGGAGAATTCCAATAGTATACCTCCTTTGCACTACTAACTTACAGTTTAACAAAATGAATACCAGAAAACTAGAACTTCTAGTGCCATGGGAGGAGCAAGGCAAGAAGGGGGACAGAAAATAGGAAAGGAAAGAAGCATGAGTGCAGTCAAAAAGAAGGGAAAAAAGGAAATACAAAAAGAAAGAGGAAGGGTGGATGCAGTCAAAATTTTCAATGCACTTGTCAATGGATTCAACCTGATTAAATGGTGGGGTTTGTGAGATGTGGAAGACAATAATGGAAGAGGTAACATTGATGGGGATGCGTTGTACTCATAAATTGACATACTGAATTGAAATGCTTTTGGACACTGGTCAAATTTAATTAAAAATTGAAATGTTCAAAATTGCTCTCCTTTATATACTATCAAATTAGCACGACTCTGGCAGCTCAGAGCATTGTCACTGGGACCATATTCCCCGGAATTTAATTTGGGTCCTTCTTTTTCACTGCTTCATGGTTTTCTTGTTCTTCAAATTGGTGATAAAGATCACCTAGCTCAGAATATCATTCTGAGAGTTTGTTTTCTATAATGACCTTCAACCATTCCAAACCATTTAGCTATTTTTTCTCACACATTAAAAAGAGAGAACTGGAATAATATTTTTAAGAATAATGCCTTAACATACTCTAGTTCTGACTTAGACTAGAGAACTTAAACCCCACCTGACCTCACAATCCCCAAATCAGTTAACACTCTACCATTATTCATCTGGGTGTCAACGGCAGAAACCTAGGAGTTACAGCGGATGCCTTGTTTTCTTTTCCTATCTATCCAGTGATGGCAATAAATCTGTCCAAAGCTAGCTTCTCCTCTTCCCTGCACTCCTACCTTGTTTCCTGCCTCTATCCTTGCCTCTTCCACCACTTCCTATTTGGCAGGGGAATACAATCTTTCAAAATCAAAACAAATCACCTAGTTGGCTTAAGAATAGCGAAAGGCTTCCTTGTATATTTTAGGTGAGGGAAAGGTCCACTGCATTGTCTACAAAGTCTCCCATGTATTATAACGTTATTTCCTGACTCTCCGTTCTATATTTCACACTATTTTAAAGATAAGGAAAATGAGGAACAAAGAGGTTAAGAAACTCACCACCAGTGTTTGGAGCCATTAAGTACCAGAGACAGGACTCTGACTCCAGAATCCTCCACTAACAATGTAAGGTTTTTCCCTGCCCTATAATCTTCTCATGTTTCCCCTCTACTAGACACTCTGTTCCCCCACCGCTAGAATAACAAATTTGTCCTTACCCTTTAGATCTCAGTCTAAATGCCATTGTGCCAGAAAAGTTGTCTCTAGCCACATTAGGCAAAATAGGTGCATTCCACAATTCACATCAGCCCTTTCTAACTTGATGTGTAACAGTTATCCTGATCCATTATAACTTGCTCTTCTCACTTGTTTGCCTTTGCCAACAGTAGCTGCTCTCCTGGGTAGGATCTATGGCTTGACCAGAATGGAAGTCATGGACTTATCAATCTAGGCACTGGGTTCATCTTCTCCTCCACTTTTTGAGTGTTCAATCAACAAAAACTAGGTGGATGAAGGGTACGTGATTTACATTGATCACTATTGTCCAACAAGAGGGAAGACAAATTCACTATGATATACACGTATAACTCAAGTAGAAAATCTTGTATTAAGTTGTATCAGTCTTACAATCTTTTCTAACTTGCATGCACTTGTCATTTGTGACCAGATTCCAGATGTGCAACACATTCCTCAGGTAAAATAACCTCTGATTTCTCTTCATTTCTCTAGGAAGAATGAGTCATTGAAGAATCTCAAGATACTTGCACCTCTCCTATCCTCCTGTTCCTGAAAACCATTCACAAATTGCCTGATAGAGAAGCTGGTTTCACCTAATGGGGGAGAATGGCCATAGAGGACAAAGGACCCATTCTAGCCAATAGGAAGTCCTCATTATCAGGTATATGAACAAGGACTTGGATTCTGAGCCAAGCTGATCCCTAGCTGAAGGTACAGCAGTTATGAGCAGGGATGGATGAAGGAGACGGTAGAGGATCTGAAACATCAATACTTAGAAACATAAGAAATGATCAAACATTGTTCTATAACCACTAAGTTTGAGGAGGTCTTAATTGAGCAGCAACAATTGATCAGTGTAGCTATGTTTCAGTGAATCTTGGTAAGGAAAGATCTTGAGATTTATAATGAGAACAAAAATAATAATTAACCTTGTGGGCAGATTCGATATTTGAATCAAGGACTGTGATTTCACAAACTAAATGAAATCTGCCTTCATCTCTTACATTTAGTTCACATAAAATGTTTTCAAGTTTGGGGCCTGGAGTTTGGCCTAGTGGTAGAGTGCCTGCCTACCACGCACGAAGACCCACATTCGATTCCTCGGTAACACATACATAGAAAAAGTCTGGAAGTGGTGCTGTGGCTCAAGTGGCAGAGTGCCAGCCTTGAGAAAAAGCCTAAGAACAGTGCTCAGGCCCTGAGCTAAGCCCAGGACTGGCAAAAAAATGTTTTGAAGTGAAGTAAAAAGGCAAACGTATTATTTTTTTTATCAAAGTAACAATTTAGTCATGCTGCAGAGCCAATTTAGGTCCTGTGCTCTATCTGAGAGTGATGGTATTCTGTGAAATTAGTAGTTTTAGACCTACAATGTTTCTCTTCCAGGTCAGTGTTGGTTATGATGGTAGAGTCAATAAATCTTGCCCTCCATGAAACAATAAAAACAAAGGAACCAAAAATTTGAGACACACTGTTTGTTATGATACTAGAGGATGTTCACATTTCCATACCACAAAGCTGAGGGCTAGCATCTTGGACACGAAGCCTGCAGAGACATATAAACCACAGTCATATAGAAGAGGAGGTTCAACAGAAAGAAGGATGCTACGAGTTCTCTACACTCAGGCAGAGCCCTGGCTGTGGTAAGAAGAAGCCAAATCTTTCCAGAGTATAAATTCCAATAACTGACTCATTACCCTCGCAAGATAAGTAGGTAGCTTTTGCACTGACGTACCTCTTCCTCTTTCGTCTTAATAAAATGATCTGAAGCTATCTGAGAGCAGCTTATCATCTGCCTTAAACTCTTAAATTTATAAGCCTTCAACTTTAAAAGAGTTGATTGGATTCTGGAAAGTATGATCAAGTCCATTCAATTGTCCTCACTGTAAGAGGGAAATAGAGGTCAAGCAAAATTCAAAATCCAAATAAAAACTTGCCTATCATCTAATTGACAAATCACACTCCTCCCCAGTTTCAATAGATCACAGTGAGAAGATTGAGGGTCTCTAACTCAGTAGCAAAATAAACATTAAGGAGTTCATGCAGAGTTCAGGGGTTGTTTTTCTACATTTTCTTCAGTTACATATTCTGTGGTAGTGTGATGCGTCCCTGAATTTGCCTTTCTAACATGATTCTCATGTAAAAGTTCCTTGAACTAGACTTTGGAAAATGATGCAGGAAATTAAAATCACAGCCTCATACTGGTTGTTTGACTTTGAACAGTTTTATCTCTGTGAGTCAGATTGGTCATCTATAAAATGGTGACCACAATCATAAATTACTGTATTAATCTACTCCAACTGCCATAACAAAATGCCACAAAGCTGGCTCACTTAACCAACAAAACATACTGCCTCACAATTTTGGATGTTACAAGCCTGAAATCAAGATGTCACCAAATTATAAGTATAATGTGTCTTACATGTATAAATTGATTTGTTGACTGGTAGCCCATTTGTACAACTGCGTACAAATAGTAAGACATGATGTGAAAGAAAAGATGCCAGTAGAGTGATTTACTTCTGATGGATGAGTGAGATACTAAGTTCCTGTTTCTGGTTATTTGGTAGCAATCCTTGGCATTCTTTGGCATGGGGTTCTTCTCATCTGGTTGGTCCAAACTCCTTCTCTTATGAAAACAGCTATCATATTTGTTCAGGGACTCACCTGCTCCAATTTGATCTCATCTTAACTAATTCCATCTGAAATACTCCTATTTCCAAATAAGCGCACATTTGGAAGTGCTGGAGTTAAAATATCAATGTGTGAATTTTGAAGAGACATACTTCAACAATTCAATGCATGACAAGTATCCACCTTGCAAAGCTGTGCTGACATTTTAAGGATATACGCTAGTAACTTACTTCATAGTGTGAATAGTATTTATAAACACCAAAATGTCCGGGCATGTGCATCAGGGGTGGATTCCTTGCCTGTCATGGGTTTGATTCAGAGTACTGAAAGAAAAAAAAAGCCCGTACAAATGATCTGATCATCACTAACTATTATATTCTGTTGAATACCACAGCATTTTCTTTAGTAAACATACAAAGAGTGTGTCTCCTTTTTACATTTATTATAGATTGTAAGGTGTAAATATCATATAAACAAGAGCATTGGCCCCTTCGAAATATCTTTAAATGGCCCGGAGTTTGGCCTAGTGGTGGAGTGCTTGCCTAGCATGCACGAAGACCCATGTTCAATTCGTTGGTACCACATGCATAGAAAAAGCCAGAAGTGGTGCTGTGGCTCGAGTGGTAGAATGCTGGACTTGAGAAAGTCCAAGGACAGTGTTCAGGCCCTGAGTTCAAGCCCCAAGACTGGCAAAAAAAATGTCTTTTTACTGGAGACATATATGATTGTCATGATATGCTTTCCAGATTTTACAAAATGTAAGAAAATACAACCATGATGCAAATCTTGCTAATGGAGTCAGAAGAAAGCTAGGGAAACAGAGCTTAGGCCTTGGGGCTTTTTCTCCTTTATAAGCTAACTTAATTTTTAGTACTGCTCGGAATTATATTGTTCAGACTCTATTGTACTAAGTCTTTTCTAATCTTTTTCCACTTATATAGGTTTTCCCCTTAGTGCTGAGGTTTTACACATTTATTTATTATTGAATAAATAGAATGGTTAAATTCCTTAAAAATTAAGGTAATTAAAAGAGTTTATATAACTTAATAATTAAGTTCAGCATGACTTCCCATAATTTGGCACATCTTACAAAGGAAAGTCGCATCTTTAAAAATAAGTAGAATTATGGAAGAACAGTTCTCAGAGCCCTAGGATCTACTCTCATTATCCTCCAGAAAATTATCTACTTTGTAGATTATCTGATGAACACTTCAGCTGTGAGGAAAGAAAGAGCTAAGGTATTTATTTGCTTTACTGTTAATTCTCTAATTCCTCCACAAATCTGAAAGTTCTCAAATTCTGTCATCTTACATTTGGAGATGTACAACACCAGCCAATGAGCAAAAAGCAAGCATCATATACCAAATTCAAGTCCTGGTCTTGAACCAAAAAAAAAAAATCTGTCATCTCTTACCTACCTACTCAATCAGCTATAGCAAGGACATGTATGACAATTCATCGCATATGTCAGCATGACCAACCATGGATTCCCAGATTCAAATTTTTGAGTTGAGTTCAGTGATAGAGGACATTCTTGCTATGTAGGATGTCCTGGGTTTAATCCTATGAATCCAAAGTAAATAAAAATTCAAAATATATCTAAAAGTGGTGCCAGGAGTTTGGCCTAGTGGTCAAATGTTTGCATAGCAAGCACAAAGACCCAGGTTCGATTCCTTGGTACCACATACACAGAAAAAAAGCCGGAAGTGGTGCCAAGGCTCAAGTGGTAGAGCACTAGCCTTGAAAAAGCCCAAGGACAAAAATCACAGTGTGAGTACAAGAGAAAGGCTTCAGAAGCTTGACAGGTGATCATTCCTCTCTTAGTGAAACCAAAAAAGGCTCATTAAAAAAAATTAAAAAGGCAGCACTCCAAGAAGCATTACAGCAAATTCTCAATTCCTGTGCAAAAGTCAGTATCCTAGAGCTCTTGATGTTTTAACCTTCATTAGCTCCCTCTTCACCTCCACTCCACCAACACTGAGCAAACAGCAACAGGCTCATCAGCAACACACAGAAATGTCCGCCCATCAGAAATGTACAATGCTTTCCTCATTTTTCTGCAGCACCAAAAAAATAAAGAAAAGAAACAATAGAAGTGGAGGTGTGACTCGATTGGCACAGCACCAATCGTTAGCAAAAAACTAAGCAAGATTACAAAACCCTGAGTTCAAACCCCCACACACAGATACACACGTGCACACACACACATGCACACACAAGCACACACACAAAATTGCTAAAGATAAAATACCAAAATGCATTTCAATATAATTGATATTAAAATCATATGTATGGTTCTATAAGTGTGTAAGAATGGATACTGTACAAATTATTTGTAATTATTATAAATATGCTTACTTCTATCATATGAAGCATAGTTTATAAAAGGTTAGTATTCTATTTATAGATTTATAAAATATTGGAAATGATCTATAAATATATTCTATTTTTAATTATAAATATGACTGTAATATAAATTTATATTAAAGAGTATTGCTTTATTTTTGGTAATAGAGGGATACATACATACACATACCTAGTAGCTACAGCAAAGTTTCACCGGGTCTAATGTGTTTTTTTCTTTTCTTTTCTTTTCTTTCTTTCTTTTTTTCTTTTGCCTATGTCTGGGTTTAATTTGTTTATTTTTCTTTTCTTTTCTTTCTTTCTTTTTTTCTTTTGCCTATGTCTGGGTTTCATGTGTTTATTTTTCTTTTCTTTTCTTTCTTTCTTTTTTTCTTTTGCCTATGTCTGGGTTTCATGTGGTTTTTTTCTTTTCTTTTCTTTCTTTCTTTTTTTCTTTTGCCTATGTCTAGGACTCAAACTTTTGCTCATTAACTGGTGCTCTATGCCTCCAAACCCTGGTATTTTCTTGGTGCAGCCTGAGTGACTGGTAGTTTCAGTTGCATGGAAATATTTAAAGAACTGTCCCGAGAATGGTGCTGAATTGATCAATCTGTCACTGAGAGAATTGCCTTCATTCCTCACACTGTTGGAACATTCCAACATACTCCTTAGGCCAAATCTGTCAGGCTTCTCTAAATGAAACGCCACAAGAAAATCATGGGCCAGCTGACCTGTGGCAGACTGCAAACTTCAGGAAAACATGCAGCTGGTAGATGACAGTCTTCAATGCCAGAACCCCACCTCCATCTGTCTTTGCAACTTAAAGCATCTTGGATTCATACACTACTGCTTTGTTTTACATCGAGTATGTCTTTATCCATAGGATATGCTGAATTGATACTGATTTCAGAATCGGTGGTTCTTCCAAGGGTGGACCTAATAAAGTTAAATTCTTAGTAAGATATTCAGAGGATGTTCATTTATAACATCGTGTATTTTACCGACATAGATGAGTTGCATATATGATATCATGCATTAGATTACTTGAGTTACTCATAGAGAAAAGAATGTACACTGTGTTAAACAAAAGATTTTGTGTGTGTGTGTGTACAAACACGGTGTGTGTGTGTGTGTGTGTGTGAGTGTGTGTGTGTGTGTTAGGTTCAGTTTTTCATGGCACATGTCCTTTCATAAGTACAAAATGCCAAGACATGGGTGAATGGACCGATGGATGGATGGGCGAGAGATCCATGAGTAAGCCCATAGATACAATTTATTGAATGCCTACTGAATGCTGTAAACTTCTTTTAGCCCTCACATCAACCTAGAAGAATAGCTTCATTTCCAGACCCAAAAGAACATAGACTCAGTGGTTTCCCTCATCTAAGATTCTCCTAGCAGAGGATTACCGTAGTTCAAAACCTAAATGAAAGGATCTCTAGGATATAGAAACAAGAGCTTTATCTTGACTGATTGTTGTTCTTACTATACTATCTTATTTCTCTTCTCTTTTGTTGCCCTTTGGTTAATCTCTTATTATTACAGTGTCTGACTTTGTTACTTGACATACTATATATAAGTTTATTTGTTTATTTGAAATAGGAAAGGGAAGGGGGGAAAACAAGATGATTGGAAAGGGGAGGGGGAAGGGAAATGAAGACAAAAACATGAGAAGAGATATCAATGTGTGAGAAGTAATGCACCTACTATCTGGCGAATATAACTAACTCCTCTATACATTACAATAAAAATAAAAAATAGCTTCCTTATTCTCATTTTACAGACAGAAAATGCAGTTTCTCTCGGGAACTCTTCCTGCACTTGGAACTCGTTTCCTTGCTCTGCTTGCTGCTGCTGCCATTATTGATTTTGGAAGCCCCAGGAACTGTTTCTTCTTTCTGTTACCAGCTCAGTCCCATCTACCAGCGAAAGGGGCACAAACAGGTGATAAAAGGCCATTGGGAAGAAACCTCTAGTGTGGCCTATGTAGCTGCACAAAGTGATCCCCAATACACCCTGAAAGAAGCCACACAGGAACATGGAATCTGGTGGCAAGGACCACTGAGTTCATTTCCAAAGCCCTGCAGGTTCCAAGACTCTGGCACATGCCCTTTAACACCCGCACTTTACAAAAGTCAGGATGGAGTGCTGGTCCTTCCATTTCCACACTCATGCTTAGGGGTCCAATCAGAAGGTTCCCCAATGGCACATGGCTACCGCTTGGCCAATCAGACCGACAATGCACTGTGGAGGGAGGGAAGCATACCATATATTTAGTGGGCACAGAAAGATTGCATGGACTCTCAACACTAAGTTTCCCTCTCTTTAGGGAGTCTGTGTTACTCTTTTCTTTTTCCAGCTTTCCTTTTGCTTTTAAATAAACTTGCTCTGTCGACTTACCGAAAAAGCCAAAATTAAGTCTGTAATGACTCTTTTTCTAAAAATAACCACTTCAATCGCAAATGATTAGCATAATTTCTGTGAATTTAAGTGTTTGATCACTGCTAAGCAATCTCATTACTGTAAGATAATATTTATAAATATCAGGCTATTAATTATTTCATAGATCAAAAGAAACAACTGCAGGTTATTTTTACTTCTTTGCCAGTCCTGGAGCTTGAACTCAGGGCCTGAGCACTGTCCTTGGGCTTTCTCAAGGGTAGCGCTTTACCACTTGAGCCACAGCACCACTCCCAGCTTTTTTATATATGTGGTACTGAGCAATAGAACCTGGGTCTTTGTGCATGCTAGGCAAACACTCTACCACTAGGCCAGACTCCCGTCCTTCCGGATTATTTTTTATTGCTATTTTCTTCTAATAGCAAGAGTTTTTAAAATGTGAAGACAAAATATTGTCCCATGACCTTTTTTGCATTGTAATAATATTTAATCCCAGGTTTAGATATTGACCATTCCAGGTCTTTTGATGCAAAATAATCCTGCCCATGTATGTTGTTAAAGTCATCTATATAGTGTTTCTGTGCTTAGTAAAGAAACTTGTCCTCACGGTTATCTGTATCTTAAGTTTTTTTGTTTGGTTGGTTTTTGTTTTTTTGTTTTTGTGGGTCATGGGGCCTGAACTTTGGGTCTGGGCACTGTCCCTGTGCTTTTCAGCTCAAGGCTACCACCCTACCCCTGAGCTACAGCCCCATTTCCTGTTTTCTAGAGAGTCTTTGGAGATAAGAGTCGTTCTTTATTTCCCAGGCTGGCTTTGAACCACTTTCCTCAGATCTCAGCCTCCTGAGTAGCTAGGATTACAGGCATGAGCCACCCAACCAGCTGTATCTTCAGTTTTAAGTGTTGCATCTTTCAATCAATTTTACATATTGCCTTTAGACTCTGGAAGTTGTACTTCTCTGACACTGTAATTCTTGGGACTCCTAGAATTTATTGTCTTGCTGGAGTTGCCAGCTGAACTCGGATTCACTTTTAGCTCACGTTCAGTGAAAAACAAAACCCAACTAAGGCATCTTAAAAGAAGAATAAGCTGATCATCTGTAATCCTAGATACTCAGGATGCCAAGATCTGGGGATCAAGGTTTGAGGCCAGACTGAACAGAAAAAAAAAAAAATATATATATATATATATATATATGAAACTCATCTTTAGATAACCAGCAAAAGCCAGAAGTAGATCCATGATTCAACTGGTAGAGCACCAAGCTTGAATAGAAAAGCTAAGAGACAGCACCCAGGCTCTGAGTTCAAACCCCAGTGCAGGCACAACAAACAAAGGTGGTGATGCTTCCTCCTCATAAATACATTTTTCTAAATTTGCAGGTAGAAGACAGTAGAGTACTAAGTAGTGTTGTGCCTACAAAGTTCCATTACTTATGTTACCAAGGTATTAGGGATTTGCATAGATAAAATATATCAAGTGGTTCGTGCGGGCAATCCTAACTACTCAGAAGGCTCTGAGGCTAGTGATTAGAAGCTAGCCCAGGTAGGGAAGTCCATGAAACTCTTATCTCCAATTAACTATCAGAAAATTGGTGGTAGAGTGCTAATCTTGACTAGACAAAGCTCAGTAAGAGCGCCCAGAACCTGAATTCAAGCCCCATGACCTGCATAAAAAAAAAGTACTGAATGACTACATTTTCTCCAACTTGTTTACATAAAATAATTTATGCAACTCAAAAAAACATATACTATTGATCTTTAGTGGTCAAAGTAGTAAAATATCTTTGGCATGCGCCATTTTCCTATTGAAGCAAGTTTTAAGTGAAAATATTCTGGCTAAATGTGAATGTTAGCTTCACCCTATGGAGATATTACTAAGCTGGTTTTATTAACTACAGCCAAAATTGCATCTTTTCTTTTCCCTAACTTCATAAAGGTAAGTTATGACACATAATCATGCACATATCATTAACTGATGTCAGAAGTTTCCTAAGCAGACAGAGTACAAACAAATGTAATGGACCTGCTATTTTTTAGACCTTGACAAATTTAGCAAATTGTAACTGAACTTAGAGCATCAATCTTGTAGCAGAAATGAGAGAAAGTAAATACAAGTAGGACACCATCTGCTAATTAATCACTGTTTCTTTTGTTTGCTGTTCTTGGATTTCCTGCCAAAGAAAAGGATGTGTCATTAAAGATTTGCTGCTTTATTTAATTAGTGTGATGGGAAAGCTTCAGAAGGAATGTAAACGGATTGTCTAATTACCTGAATTATACTAATTAGCCCCCTTGTGCTAAATTCCCCTCCCCCTTGGCAAACCTTAAAGTCACATCCTCTCAAATTAAGGAGTTTCTTTCCGCTCCAAAATCCTGCTGAAGGGAAAAGCATCTTGCCAAAACCTAAGCCATTTCACAAGTCTAGTCTCATCTTGACCTCCAGAGGGCGTGCCTTGCTAATTTTCGCAGGCTCTGGTTCTACCAAAAAGAGCTTGAGGTCTTCATGAAGTTCCTGAGACACGTGGGGCCCCTGGGCGTCCTTTCTCACACCAAGGCTTTTTCTTTTACACTGCTGTATTTATAGTATGTTAAATCATCTCAAATTAATCTCACTGTCAAACCGTTAAACTGCCTATAGTGGTTGGGTTTGCCTGTAATCTCAACACTCAGGAGCCTGAAGCATGATCATGGACCAGCCTGGTCTAGAGTTTCCAGCCATCTTAGCCATAGAATGAGAACCCAACCCAAAAAGCCCAAACACAGGAAGTAGCGCAGTGGCTCAAGGTGGTAGAGTACCTACCTTGTACAAAACAGCTGAGGGACAGCACCCAGGCCCTGAGTTCAAAACCCCATGACACCCCACTCCACACACGCACACACTACAAACATAAATACACAAAATGAAGAAGTAGGAAAAGAGAGATGAAGGAAGGAAGGAAAGTGGAAAGAGGGGAGGATAGAAGAAGGGAGGGAGAGAAAAGGGAGAAAGGAAGACAGGCAGGGAGGGAGGAAAGAAGGAACAATGTAAGTCATTCTCAAAGGCCCTTCCAGCTATACCTAGATTCCTGTCATCTTTGTGTTATGCTGTATTTTGTCAACAAAATAGTAACTGGTGTTTGCTTCCATGGCAAAAATATTAACTCATTGGGTGTCCTATCTCTAGCTTCCTCTTCTTGGATTTTGGGGGTTAAGTGCAGATGTTTTATTACAAGTAATTTTTTAAAAATGTTACTAGTAAGGAATTGCTAACTGACAAATTATACAGAGAACCACATATTGTCTACAGGTGCAATACACAATACCTGCCCTTTATATATTAGAGTTTCTAAAATATCAAATCACTTTCCCTGGCTGACGTTAATTCCCCATATTAAAAGTATGCTAAGTGAAGGAAGTCAGGCCCAAAGAGACAAACAATGGATGTTTTCCCTTATATGTGGAAGTCAGATTCAGGTTATAAACTTATGAGTATATATATATATTGGGTGATATGCAAGTGTATACAAATGTATTAACTGAAGTATGGTAAATACAAGGGAGAACTCAAATAGTGTAATTCCTTAGGAAGGCAAAATCAAGAAATAGGTACTGGAAATGGGTGGGAGAGAATCTAGAGGAAATAGATAGATGAATGAAAAAAAAAGGGCGTAAGGGAGAATGCAATGAAGAAGCAATGTGTATCCTACAAAATTAAGAAGAGTGAGGAAAAAAGTGGATTAGAAGGGATGGATGAGAATGTTGAAATGGGACATTAAGATGCATTGTAGTTGTAAACTGCTTTGTTAACTGACAACTCTTTTGTATAGCAACTTTAAAGAAAATAAAAAATAAAAAATTTTAAAGAATGAGTTTCATATCACTTTAAAAACATTCATCATTGGGACCAAGACATGAGAAAGGGTATCAATGTTTGTGAAGTAATGCACCTTCTATCTGATGAATATAATGTAACTCTTCTATTAATTAAAATTTTAAAAATTTGAAAAAAATTTATCAGGGATTTGCTTGCTAATTGAACTCCATTCTCTAATCCCATCACTACAGTTCTTACAAAACCAAAAAATCAAATCTATGGGGAACTTTCTATGTACTGGGCACTACTGGGCACCATACCTGAATTTTATTATCTTGTCCTTACAATGACTCAAGGATACATGACTATTTGCTTAGCATATGAGGGGCCTAAGGATCAGAGACATTAAGTAACTTGTTGAACATCACTCAACTTGTAAGGTTAGAGTTCATGGCCCTTCTCTCTAACATTGTCTTCCCTTCTACTGCTTAATGAATCTGTAAAGACTGCCAGAAAATATCTCTAATCCTAGTTACAGCAAATGAGGGAACTCATACAATTCATGTTTCCTTGGCTTCTGGCTTACTTCAATTAATATATTGTTTTCCAAATCTTTCCATTTCCTTACAATGTTATACTATTATTCTTTCTGATGAGTGAATAGAATTCCATTGTGTTTATACACACACACACACACACACACACACACACACATATATACACACCATATTGCCTTCACCTATTCATCTACTGAGAGGCAACTGGGTTGATTGCATATCTTGGCCATGGTAAATAATGCTGCAGATAATGCTGTAAATAATGCTGAATGTGGTTGTGCTGTTAGCTTTAGTGTGGCTTTGTTTATAGTCTACTGGATAAATGCCCTGGAGTGGGATTTCTAGGCATAAGGAAACCCTATGTTTAGTCTTTTGAGGAACCTCAGTACTGCTTCCCAGAGTGGCTGAACAAGTTTACATTTCCACCAACAATATACTAGAGTTCCCTGTTGGCCACAACTCCACCAGCATCTCTTATTGTTAGTTTACTTGATAATGGTCATTCTCACTGGAGTGAGGTCTAATCTTAATGTGCATTTATTTTATGGTTAGAATGTACCTGTAAATCTACAACTAAACACACTGGATAGTAAAAGACAAAATATACATTGAAATAAGATCAATTATCTAGGTCTGTGGACATTCACACAGAGTGAGACTAATGGAAAATGTTCTTAGGAGAGGACCACAAAGGCTCAATAGCAATGTGCATCTGATTATATAAAATAATATCTATTAAATGAACTCCAAGAAATGGAAACCAGAGGGGATTTTTTCCTCCTTATTGCTGTTTTTTTTTATTTCTTCTCATTTGTTAATTTATCTGTCTTTGGGAGAATAAAAGGGGAGCAGCTGAAAGAGTGAGACAAAGTGAACAAATACAATGGTGATACTCACTAGACGCTATGTTGAAAATGAACTATACAACTTGTGATGGGGACAGAAAAGGAAAACTTGGGGAGAGCAAGGAAAGAGGCAACACAATTCAAAAAGAAATGTACTCATCAACCTATGTAACGGACCCCTCTGTACAGCACCTTTATAATAGCAATAAATAAATAGATATAGATTTAACTACAAATTCTTAGCTACTTATTGTTCTTCCTCTTGAGGACAATACAGAAAATTAAAAGAAAGTCTCAGAGGGGGAAAAAGGGAGGCATCACTTTCAATATTCTCTATAACAAAATTAAGTCAGCAGAAACAGCCCAAATCCTGATTTCAGGCCACATTCAAGAAAACAATTGAGAAACATATGTGTTACCAGTTCTGGAACCAGATCACCTAGATGAGAATGATGTCACCTCCTCACCTACCAATCAAATCGTTTTCAACAAATTATTTAACCTCACCGGGCCTCTATTTGAAATTGGATAATGATATATACTTCACAGGTGAGGCTTGCATAAATACCACATGTGAAGTGCTTGCAACATCTGGTAAGCACTTAGTAAATACATACTATTCCTGGCTTGTTTAAGGTCAAAGGTGAGAGAGAAGTTTGATCACGGGAACTACAGAAGATGGGCACTCACTAGGAAAGAAAGGGGATGTGTACATCATTCGGGCTTAACAATAGAGACTTTTTAAAGATCTCATGTATGTATTCTAATTGGAATCTTAGTGGTGTGTTGGTTTCTTCTGGGTCTCTTGACAGCCCGAGTGCATAATGAGGTGGTTGATAGATGAGGTGGGGAGAAGGGGAAACACTTACCTTAGTTTATCAAGATGGACAAAAATTTCATCCCAGAGTACCATCCCACCCCTGGCCCCTTGTAGTAAAAGTAAAATGTCTACTTCCTTTTATAAAGATACTTCATAAACCAACACCATCCTTTCAGGAAAAGAAAATCGAACACACCGTTCCTTCTTCTCTCTTACTGGCCGTTTCATGAACTTCAGCATGCCATAGCTGCTTTCTCTTACCCCTTGTCCTCTACAATTCAGTCTGTACCTCAGGGGAAATCCTGACACACATGAGCAGGTCGGGAGTGCCTCCTCATAAACATGACACACCGCAAGTCCACAGCACGCTGGGGCACCAGCTTCTCGACCTCTACTTAGTTGCTGTAAATTTTCCTGTGTTTTTAGAGCATCTGTTTTAAAGCAAGTGGCCAAAAGAACCAGCTCCACCATATTCTGGGAGCAGCTGGTAGGGATAATTCAATGGCTAAGTCTACTTTGCAAGAATCCAAGACCCATGGTTTTTCTCTACAAATTCTGCTTGTTTGTATGATCACTATCTATATACAACATAATCATCTTTTGGGGGGGAGGGCCTGTATGTACAATTCTAATCATCTCCTTTATAGTGAGAATATTTCTTTATTATAAGAACAGGTGAGCTTCTCCCTGATGGTAAACTTTCATGAGGGATGGTGATTTGCTGTAATCAGACATGCACATACCTGTAAGCCAGTGCATACATGTGTCAACCTTCGTGTCATGTCTCTAGTTTCATTTGTAAATGTTCCTTCTTATATAGACACACACATACGAATTCTTGTTTCAGACAATGGCAGATTTCTCAGACCTGTCACTGTTGCCATGTTCAGCCTGGTGGTTCCTTCTTGTGACAGACTGTTCCTTGTACAGCAGAGTGTGTGGAACTATCCCTGGTCTCCACCACTACATGCCAGTAGCAAACCCCTCCTCCCTCCTCCCTTCATTATGAAAACCAAGGTCTCCAACTGTTGCTAAGTGCTCCTCTGTCAGGGCAAAATTCAGAACAGTTCATCAACTAGGATTGGTCGTATAACTTTTAAGTAATATTCCAATGGCTCATGCTTGCATCCTAGCTACTCAGGAGGCTGAGATCTGAGGATCACAGTTCAAAGTCAGCCCAGGAAGAAACATCTGTGGGACTCTTATCTCCCATTAACCACCAAAGTGTCAGATGTGGGAGTATGGCTCAAGTAGAGCATTGGCCTTAAATGAAAAAGCTGAGGATGGTACTCAGGCCCTGAGTTCAGGCTTCAAAACTGGAATAAGTCATTAATTAATTAATCAATCAATCAAGTATCTGATTGTCATTTCAAACATTAGTATTGATTAATAAGATTTCATCTTTCTCCCACTGATTTTGTACTTTTCTTTTCTCTGCCAGTGGATAAAGGACCCTGACAGAAATAGCACAAAGCCTTTCCTAGGCCTTGCTTCATAATGAAAACTACAACCAGGTAAGTTAAAGTCTGATAAAGCATCCATAAGTTTATGCATGTCATTGTCTTGGCTCCTTGTTATGTCATTCAGTTTAGCCTCAGGCTTACCTATCTGGCTCTAGGAAAGTCATCCTTCAGATTATCTGTGCCCAATAAGGCCTACAGCAGTCTCCAGATAAAAGTGAACCATTGCTTAACTACTCATGAGACCATAGCCATTCTCAGTAGGTGCAATTCAGGCCCAGGAAGCAGAGGGACTTGAACAATACTGCCTCTGTGTAACCTGATTGCAGAGGAAGTAAAAACAACTTGGGTATTCAAAGTGCAGACACGTATGGCATTGTTGCTGGCCCCAGATCAGATTGTGAAGTATTTGGGAATATCTTGAGCTTCATCCACACAGTATCCAAGCACTCCCAAGTCCAGTCCTTCTCCTGTCCCACAGAATTTTTGCTGTGCTGATCCTGCCGACACCAGGGCCTCTCAGGTTTAAACCACCTTCTACTTATACTGACCTTCCCATGATCCCATGTCTGCCTAATTTCACAAAGTAATCTGCAAAAGTCTACATTAGCTTTTCTAAACCAGTAACCCAGGGACTGGAACAGGTTATCTTCCATAGAACATGTGTGTCTTTCATTCTTTACTAAGCAAAGGAGCTCTTAAAATGGTAATGTTAATACCTTAACATACAACTCCAGAAATTAGATCTAAAAAAAATTCCAGTTTCCCAACTTCACTTCAATAATTTGCATATGGCCAGATGGGTACTGCCAGTCAGTTGTGGCTAAGACACTCCTATCCCAGCAGACTAGGGTGCTCTGGATTTTCCAGAGCTTGTTTCCCATGTATTCACTCCTGTACCCCGCCTGCCCACCCCATGGCATCAGAGTTCAGGATCCTCTCATTTGAATCCCAGAGATTCATTATTTCTGGAAAATACAATCAGCAAGAATAGTGGAGGATGCCCTTGAATTTCAAATGATAGCTAACTTTTAAATGCAGTTAGAACATGTTTTATTATTTCTCTCATAAAGAGAGTTATTATTTCTTTCATAAGAGACAGGCATGAAGTGCTTCTAATTTATCCTTGATCTAAAGTGCCCTACTCAAACTCCAATCACACTTGGAAGCATTCTGAATTATGTATTTCCTGAAATTCTCATAAGAAGTATAGGAAGTCAGTTCCATTGTTACACTCTTTTTGGGTCTTAACCTTGTTGAGACACCTGTTCCAATGTCTCATGGGCACATATTCCAGATGCAAAGGAGCCCAGAGGTCTCAACTCTGGGCTCCAAGTCAAACTTCAGTAAGCTACCACATGAATTAAGTCTTCATCATAAGGTTGAGAGGTAATAATAATTATTACTAGCCCTTTCTTACAGATGCAGGAATTGAGGCGGAAACTCTTGTCCATGGACTGGCTAGGAGAAATCAGCTTCCTGCTGAGTGAGCCTGAAGTGTTAGGCCTGGGGATTTATACCCATGAGCCCATGAAAGTTACAGTGCTTCTTTTCTTCAAGACATTCCCCGGAAAAAGGAGGCATAATAGGGGAAAGGAGCCCCTGGTCCCCATTTGGGATTGAGATTGAATACAAAGGAATTTCATATTCATCAGATCAGGGGAAAAAATGTGGCCTGAAGACAGATCTTGGCCTCCAGGACCCATGCCAAGTGATACAAACCTCTAGAGCTGAGGTATGGGAGGAAAAGTGAATGAGAATAGAGCAAAAAAAAAAAACAAAAAACTGGGACCACTGGAGGTGAATTCAACAACAGTTTCTAAGTCTCCTATCATTGGCATAAGAAAGAATTAACACTAAAAGGTTCAGGAACTGAGCAGTATCTTTCTTGCTTAATTCCACTTGTCCAGCCTTAATGAGAGCGTATGCAAATCTCATTTCTCTAGTCCCTGCAACACTAAATGGGCTCCCTTACGCAAACAGAAGACCACTAGACAGATTTCTGGATTCCCCCTCACTGACAAATACTCAGCCAAAATAATATGCAAGTATTCCTTGAATGCTTCCTTTTTTCTTTTTCAGCACTGGGGGGCGGGGGGTGGAAGCCACAACCATTTGTATGCTAAGTAACTGTTCTACTACAGCTCCACTTCCTCAGCCCCTCCCTTCATTTCCTCTGCATTGGTCTTCTCCGATCTTCCACATTTCTCTCAAACCTGTCGTCTTCTCTCCATCTCAGCTGCCAATAGTTCCAACCACACCACAGCCACCACATTCCCATCACTGGAACTACCTCCCAACTCTTCCTTTGCTTGTTCCCTTCCCATCTTAACCCTTCCAGCCTAGTTTCTAAGTAGCAAATACTCCTGATAAAAATAAACCAGATTACATGATTCCTACATTCAAAAACCGTCTCATCAATTTTAGAAGGAGGTCCAAACCCTTATTATGCCTAAAATAATTTCTTAACAAAAAAATTTATTTTAATACCCTGCTTAATTCAATTGGGGTATCTAGGAAACAACTGGATTAAAACAGAATACTTAGTCTTAAACTCAAATACCTAAAATTAATGTTCTAAGCATCTCTTAAATTGAAATTTTTTAGGTTTTTAATTTATTTTGATCTTTAATACTTCCTCAACTCAATTCATTACCTTCTAAATCACTAACTTACAATAAGTTGTGTTCATGTTGCAAAGGTGATCACCCAAAGTTAGTTTCAATCAAGAATGCCAGAATTGAGGGGCCAGGAGTTTGGCCTAGTGGTAGAGTGCTTGCCTAGCATGCACGAAGACCTGGGTTCGATTCCTCGGTACCACATACATAGAAAAAAGCCAGAAGTGGTGCTGTGGCTCAAGTGTAGAGCCCTAGCCTTGAGAAAATCCAGGGATAGTGCTCAGGCCCTGAGCCCATGCCCAGGACTGGCAAAAAAAAAAGAATGCCAGGATTGGTGTATCTGGATCAAAAGTTTCAGAGTAGTTGCTCAACAAATAATGAATGAGTTGGATGCATGGATATAAAATTATTAAAGAAAGAATAAGTCTGTACTATTACAAGAAGAAGAAATCCCAGTATAATCCAGGTGGGAAATCTAGAAAGAAAGTAGATGAGATTAATAATAATAATAAATACAATACAATAATATAACTACAATAAATAATAAATTATTTATAATAAATAATAATTTGAATTACATAATAATTGTAAATAATTTGAAATGCCATAAAATTAATTCAAGAGCTGTGGGAGGAAAGCTGCTCTCAGTGTTGGGTGTACATTCTCAAAACTATTCTCGCCAAAGTCACACATCCAAATACAAACAACTGAGAGCATGCTAATGTCTTTGGTTTAGTCCCAAGAGATCCCTCTAAGGCTCAAGTCAAGCTACATCATTGTTTAATATGGGCAGATGTCAACAAGAACCAAGTTTTGAGGCTCATTCCAAAATCAGTTTCATCTAGTTCTGGAAGCAATGATTTAAAATGCTAATGACTATATTACCGTGAAATGATGAAAAAGTACTCCGTACTTCCTTACACAAACCAAAATAAGCTTCTTCTGTCTCAATCTCTATTTCCTTCTATGGCTTAGTCTTGGTGACAAGGTCAGTGTCAGCAGAAGCTGGAAACGTACTGGACAAAATGTCGATCAAATCTGGAATGGTGAGTCTCACTGAATACATAAGAACATGCTTACCTAATGGCATTTAAATTTAAATATTAAAAAACAAAAAATCAAAACAAGTTGTGCCTGCCTAACAAAACAAAATAGTTTCAGCTGCCAACTTGTGACCTCTGGGCTTGTACCAGCACAGTTGCCACACACCTCATTAAAGTACCACTGACCTTTTGTAGATGTACAATAACCCAGGTGGAGGCCAGGCTTGTTTGTTTTCTTTTGGATGAGTGTGAAGAGAGAGCCAGTAATGAGGAAGTATTGAAGTTTGTTGCCATGAAAGGTTAATGCTCCTCCCAAAGACACCCATTTGTTGAACTGTTCACATTATAAAGAGTTTCGCAGGATTCTATGATCTCACTAATGTCATGAAATAGGCTACAACCCCAAAAAACAGAAGTAACAGATAAATACTTCATAAGTGATACTGCTGGTTGCTTTCTGCTAAGTTCCTATTGAGAGCCCAATAATTATAACATCTGGAAGAAAGAACTGCAAATTACTAATCCAAAGAATCTATCTCTTACCCTTCTCCAAGCAAAGTGAGTCTAAACCTATGAATACAGGCTGAAAAATTGGACACTCATTTGGTTCATGACCCAAATTGTTTGTCTTAAAATATATAGCACTTATGTCTGCTTACTGCCAAATGTTATTCAAACGACTGACATCTGGTCTATTATAAAAGCCGATGTAATTGGAGTCCTGATTACATTAGTGGATTCTCAGCTGTACCTTCCAGAGGGGATTCTTTAACAAATGCCTCCCTTTGCATTTCAGAAATTGGCAATTATTTGGATTCTTTTTTTGTAACTGTAGGGTAAATATAGATCACATTTGACATTTTTTCTGGGCAATCATTTATTAGTTCATTTATATAGTGGTACTTACTGAATAACCAATATGTACCAGCTACCATGGCACATTCCAGATATAAAAGAATGAGTTCATAAGCTACATGGTGCATACCTTCAGCAAAATCCAGTAGAAAGAGTGTGTTGACATTGCCATTTGTCTCTCCATCATGGCCTCCCCACTTGGGCTTTCTGAGGATAAGCCCATTTGTTGGTGACCAAGCAGGTGAAAATATTCACTGATGAGCTATGAGGAAAAGTTACCCTAAGTATCTACCTGCTCCTCAGAAGCATGTGTCTTCATGGATGATGCTGTTCTTCTACGGTATATCTGGAAGTATTTCATCAAATTCACCAGCAGTCAGAAGATGGATACAACTCAAAGAGCCAGAGAAAGATAACAGAAGAACAA
Source organism: Megascapheus bottae (assembly GCF_031878675.1). Lineage (NCBI taxonomy): Eukaryota > Metazoa > Chordata > Mammalia > Rodentia > Geomyidae > Megascapheus > Megascapheus bottae. The sequence continues at coordinate 29,354,774 of NC_143529.1, read as the reverse complement.
ATGGATTTAGATAGCCAAACTTCTCTCTTATGATTTGGCTTCTGCTTAGGGAAGCTAATGACTTTTTCTGCCACTTGAGTTTCCTATATTCTCAAACATTACAATGACCTAGGTGGAGTCCAATGTATGCATACCAACAGATCTTCCCACCAGAAGATGTATAGTTGGAACTATTTCTTTCCCTCAAAGGTGGTAATGACATGCAATGCCACATTTCAGGGGTAATCGGGACATTCCATGGCATCTCAGATAAGACATTTGATTTTAGTTGACACTTTGTCTTTCCCTGTTTCCTTGCAGTGGCAAGTGCCCTTATTTCCCATGAACCACCGAAGAGCTGGAAGCGAAGGTATGGCTCATGTGATAGAGCACCAGTCTTGAGTGAGAAAACTAAGGGGCAGTGCTTCAGCCCTAAATTCCAACACCAGAACAGCATTTTAAAAGAGAGAGCATAAAGCAAGATGAGGGGCTCAGGGGCTCAGAGGACTACATTTTGGGGAGAGGTGTCTGGAAAAACGATTTTTTTAGGCAGAAGAAACAGTCAGCTCAGATGCCTCAAGCCACAATCCTCAGAGCTCAGCCCCCTGAGCAGCTAGGACTACAGCACAGAGCCACTGGCATCCGGCACAAAGATTGATATACTTGTATTTCATCTTTGTCCTTACCCTTCACAAGAATATAACTGCAGGCTTTTGGACTTTCCCTTACTTTGTTCACTGAAGTGGCCGATGTTTCTGTCTTCAGCATCGTACCTGTCTTGTGATCGGATGCCATACCCCTGCAGCTCCTCAGATCCACCTATCTAATGGCCCAAAACACTGAACACATCCATAAGGCTTTATCTGGTGCAACCATATCTAGTCTATAAGGAACTCCTGCCAAAGAATTGCTCATCAGTTCAGGAGAAGGAGAGACTAAGTGATCCTTGTGAAACTAATTCATAACATGACTCAATCTCCCACCTCTAATCTTTCCACACAGCCCACACGTCCACATCCTACCAACTGCATGTATATGCGTTGGGAGTCTTGACTAATATTCATATTGCTTCTGCAATCAAATGACTTGACTCCCACTTTGTATAGAATTCACTCATTTTCTAAGTACTGGGTCTAGCTCCTAGAGACTATAAATCTTATAAGTGCTGCTTAATCCTTCGTATTATGAAAGTGCAAGAGGTGTCCGTTGGCAGTAATGCTGATCATGATTTCATAATTTTCAAAGTCAGAACTCAAGAATTCTTGAAATCTTATTAAAAAGATCAACCCAAGTCAGACACTAACAGCCAATGCCTATAACCCTAGCTACTTGAAATGCTGAGTCTAGGAGGAAAGATTTGAAGAGAACTTTGGGGAAAAAAACATTTACAAGACCCACTTTCAACCAATAACTCTGTGAAATGTTGCACATCTGCCATCCCAGCTACATGGAAAGCAGAGATCAGGAAGACAGCAGTTTAAGCTGATCCAGCTAGTAAACATTCATGAGGCTCTGTCCCAACAGAAGAAGCAGGACGTGTGTCATATGTCATTCTAGCTATTGTGGGAAGTGAATATGGTTGTGAATGATTCTACAGGAAGTGAGAACAGATCACAAAAATAAGCAGTGCAAGCTAAGTGCTGGTGGTTCAGGCCTCTAATACTAGCTCTGACAGCATTGCTGATAGCTAAGGTATCTGAGTTAGAAGCCAGCCAGGCAAATTGTCTGTGAGACTCCATCTTCAATTAAACCAGCAAAATGCTTGCCTGGAGTCATAGCTCAAATAATAGAGCACCAGCCAAGAAAGTTTAAAAAGAGAATGCGGTTATGAGTTAAAGTCCTGATGCTAGCATAAAATAAATAAAAATTAATCAGTACAAAAACAAGTGCAGGGGAGAGGAGGAGGATGAAGATGTGGATCTATAATCAAGTGTCTGCAAGATAGGGTGACGCCCTGAATTCAAATACCATTATCAGCAAAACACCAAATCACAAAATCAATCCAGATCAATGAATCTTCATTGTGTGACTATCTTAGGATTGCTACTGTGTTTTAGAGATTTACAAAAAACATTTAAGTAACACACAATCTGATAGAGAAAGCGTATACTCCAATACAGTGTGAACAATGGAATAAAAGTTTGGGGGTCTGGGAGGGACTGGGGATTTGTTTGTTTCATGCCAATACTAGGATTTAAACTCAGGGCATTGCACTCTTACTTGGCTTTTGCACTCGAGGTCGATGCTCTATCACGTGATCCACAGCTTCATTTTTGGCTTTTCAATGTTTGGTTGGAGAGGAGAGTCTCATAATCTTTCCTGCTGAAGCTGGATTTGATCCTCAGATCTCAGCCTCCCGATTGGCTAGGATATGAGCCACCAGCACTGGTCCTGGAATACTGAGTTTTGATACATAAGGAGAGTAAGTCTGTAAGTCAGAGAAGGGGAAGAAGAATCCAAACCCTTCAAGATACAACACAGGAAAGACATTTCCAGCAGGGACAACAGAACACAGCATTGTGGTTTGTGTGTTAAGCGTCTGCTTCTTGGAACAGATGCTGCTTCTTTGGGTAGGAAATTTTCAGTTCATGAATACATGTGCTGCAGAGGAACTTGGTTGAAACCATTTCCAAAATCCACTGAAAATGTGGATATCTGAAGACTCAAGATCTAGAAAGGATGTATTAACGTAAGGTTTGACTCAGAATGCTTTTGGCAGTTTACATGAATAATACTATTGTGTGTGTCAGAAACCAGAACTAAAATATTAATAGACATTGCTAAGATTTAAATCAAGTCATAAACAAGTCTCCAAGAGGAATGATAATTAGGAGGAAAAAATAATAATCTGAAGCCATGCTTCTTTCTGGGAAGCCTTAGAACTGCAAACAAATACAATCTGTCCTTGCATTTTCCTTGAAAGTAAAATCACCCAAAACTAGAGAACAAAAATGTCTGTTCCTATCCAAGGGTACAGAAATAATTCTATTTTAATTCTGTTGTAGAAAATTTGCACTGCTTGTTATGGCAACATTTTTTTGTCGTGATAATGTCTAGAGGGTTATAGTTACATTTGTCAGGTGCATCACTTCTCACACACTGATACCCCTTCTCATGTTTTTGTCCTTGTTTCCCTTCCCCCACCCCCTCCCAATCATCTTGTTTCCCCCTCTTCCCTTCCCTATTTTCAATAAACAATTAAACGTATATACAACATACCAGGTAACAAAGTCAAAAAACAGTAACAACATAAGATTAACTATCCATGAGGGCAAAAACACATGGCAACAGGTTTTTTTTTTTCCAGAATCTGGAAGTTCATATAGATATTGCTTTTCCAATAGGCACATGTAAACACTTTCATTTGTAAAAGCTACAAGTACACAACCTCAATCTTCATCTTTCCTTGAGGATAGTGATAGCCTTTAATGTCATTGAAATGTAGATATAGGACTGGAAAGCCAGGAATGGGAGCAAACACCTGTAATGCCAGCACTTAGGAGGGTGAGGCAGAAGGATCTTGAGGCTAGCCTCAAAATAAAAAGAAAGTGGATTAGGGTGCTGATTCAACATGGATTATGTAATTATTTTTAGGAGTATCTGCTTTCCTGTTTATAAAATGGAAATAGTAAGACTTGTTTTATCTCACAAAAGTATTTGTGAAACCCAATGATATAAGAGATCTGAAAATGCACCACAAATTCTGAAGTATCGCATGGAAACACAATCCCATAATCTTTGTAGCTGCATTGTTTATAACAACCCAACAGTAGAAATGATTCAATGCCTATCAACTGATGGATAAACAAAATGTGCTATAACCATTTGATGGTATATTAACTGAAAGTGTTCACAAATGTTGCTTCATGGATGAAACTTGAAAACATTACCAATTTCTTTTAAGCCAGATATGCTTTAGGGGGTACTTGTTTTTGTTGTTGTTGTTGTTGCTTACTTTTTTATTTTATTGTAATGTATAGTGGGGTTACATTTATATTACTCCTCACATATTACTTCTCACACATTGATAACCCTTCTCATGTTTTTGTCCCCATTTCCCTTCCCCAACCCCTCCCAATCATCTTGTTTTCCCCTCTTTTTTGTTTATTTTGTTGTTGTTGTTTTGTTGTTTTTCTTAGCAGTGCTAGGATTTGAATTGAAGACCTTGGCTCAGGTCCAGGGTGGTTCAGGATATTGGGGTGCCATGAAGGAATGAGGGCTCCAACTCGAAAGGCTAGTTTGAACTTAGTTCTGGGCACTGTCCCTGAGCCCATTTGTGCTCAAGGCTATCATTCTACCACTTGAATCACAATACCACTTCTGGTTTCTTGAGTGGTCTGTTGGAAATCAGTGTCTCATGGAAAGCTTTTTGCCTGAGCTGGTTTCAAATCTCAATCCTCAGAATTTAGCCTTCTGAGTAGCTAGGATTACAGGCCTGAGCCACTGACACCTGAACTTTTAAACAACACACATTGATAGAAAAGACAGATTTGTCTCACACTTGAACCATGCTCCCAACCCTATTTCTTCTCTTTCTCTCCCTGCCCCCCACCACGGCAGTTATTTTTTCAAGAAGTGTCTTGTTTCCTGTGGCTGGCCTGAGACTGAAATTCTCCAACCTTCACCTTCCGTGTAGCTGGGATTATGGGTCTAAATCACCACAGCCAGCTCTGTGTTGAGATGGGAGTTTCATATATGTTTTTGCCCTAACTGGCTTTAAAACAGATGGTCCCAATTGCTACTTCCTGAGTAGCTGAGGGTCCAAGTGTGTACCACTACGCCTGGTTCCAAAGCCATGTTTACATAACATCACTTTCATTATGTCCAGAGTAAATGAAATGCATAAAAATAGTAACAATTGGTTAGAAGCTGAGGAAACAAGACCAGGGGATGGTCAGCCAGGGTTTACAGGAATGATGTCGAGTTTCTGAAACCAAATAGAGATGATGGATGTCCAATGAGGAATATACTAGACACAAGTACAGCGTACAAATATTTCATTACTGATGTCAGTACTTCCAAGTCTCTTGATTTCCAGGTTAGTGGTCTTTCTTAAAAGTGAAAATGTGGGCCGAGAGTTTGCCCTAGTGGTAGAGTGCTTGCCTAGCATGCACGAAGACTCCGGTTCAATTCGTCGGTATCACATATATAGTAAAAAGCCAGAAGTGGTGCTGAGGCTCAAGTGGTAGAGCTCTAGCCTTGAAAAAGTCCCAGGACAGTGCTCAGGCCCCGAGCTCAAGCTCAGGACTGGCAGAAAAAAGTGAAAATGTTCTTTCTTCAAAAAGAAAACAATATATGACTATATCTCTTACATACTTAGAATTGTCATAGCAGATTTCTGACAATACCAGCAGGTCCTTCTGGTAAGCAGATATGGGGAAAGGATGGCCACATGGGAGAAGAACACTCACCCCTAAGCCCAGGGTCAGGAGCAGAGCAGATGCCACTAGTATAGTGCCCTCCCTGCTGCTGCAGGCTGTCCAGAGTATTGCTTTACTTTTCTCTTAGAGCTGAACCTCCTGTTGATTCTCAGCCACTCTCACTTGGGTAAAGATGTGTCCATGTATGTGAGCCTGTTTGTGTATGTGTGAGTGTGTAGCTGCGCTTGCATGTGTGTGTTCCAGTGTGCATGCATGCACCTTGTTTGTGTATGTGAACACATGTGTGCCATGTGTTATGTATGCATGTGAACATTTGCATGCGTTGTGTGTATGCACATGAACATGTGGGTATGTGTGCCTGGGTATATGGGTGCTTGTGTTTGTGTATCTATATGTATTGTTGCATGGTGTGAGTATGTGTACACATGTATACAAATGTATATTATGTCTGCGCGCCTTGTGTGTGTGTTGTTCATGCATACCTATGTACATGTGGGTATTGCAGCTGCATGCATGTGTGTAGCTTTGCATGCATATACACTCATGTATATGTATTTCCTGTGTCGATATGTATGTATATATATATGTATATGTGCATGTTAGTCTTTGTATGCCTGTGTATTTGTGTGCCTATGTGTGTGCCTTATGTATATGATATTTAAATATATGTGTGGTTCATGTGCATATATAGTACATGTGTGTGCCTGTGTATATATGTGTATAATTTGGTCATGTTATAAGGACAAATTCAAAATACAAATCAGACCAAAAGTATATTTGGCAAAAGTTTCATTATTTTTATTAGAGAATAAATTTGCTATTGTATGATTGTCCTTACTATCCAAAGGAACAACATGGAGTCATAAATTAAAAACTGAGAGTGGGGGTCTGGGAATGATTGTTCATGTTTGGAATCAGAGCTATTTGGAAGGTATATTTAGGAAGATCAAAATTTGAGGTCAGCCTAAGGAAAAAGTTAGCAAGACCCCATTTCACAGAACAGCCAGATGTAGTGATTTACATCTGTAATCCCAGCTATGCCAGAGGATCGTGGTTCAAGTTTGGCCAAAGCAAAAGCAGGAGACCCAGGGGCCAGGAGTTTGGCCTACTGGTAGAGTGTTTGCCTACCATGCATGAAGACTTGTGTTCAATTCCTCATTGCCACATACATAGGAAAGCTGGAAGTGGTACTGTGGCTCAAGTGGTAGAGCTCTAGCCTTGAGAAAGCCCAAGGACAGTGCTCAGGCCCTGATTTCAAGCCCCTGATTGGCAAAAATAAATAAATAAATAAGCAGGAGACCCTATCTGAAAAATTAAGAGGGTTGAGATATGGCTTAGAGTCATAGAGTCCTTTCCTAGAATCCCCCAAGACCAGAGTTCAGAACTCCAGTACTGTCAAAATATGTGAATTTTTAAAATTAAAAATACATGAAGTATATTTAAAGAAAGATATGAAGGTGAAAATGATAAATATATATAATGCTTCCATTTCCACTGGTTGGTATAGAAATATAAAGAGAAGAGGCTGAGGGCTGTCAGCCAATGTCTTCTGAGGGAGCACACTGTGTGGTTTTAGCTTCTTTGGTCTCCTGTGTTTTATTGTTTTCCTGTAATAAAGATGGAATCTTTTTGTACATTAAGAGGAAAGAAGCCGATAGGAAATAAAAGCACTGAAATTGTTGTTATAATTCACTTTTTCTAAGTATAGCCAGCTTCTCGTTTAGCCCAAAAAGATGACTATTAACCGCAGAGTAAAGCAAAGACAGTTCAAAGCTAGTCCTTTTTGTCCAGCCATTTATGCTGTGTGACAAGATTTTGCCTTTTTCAACCTTATGGTGGTCATTAGAGACTCAGCCTAAATTACAGAATGCTTTTACAGAAATGCTTTTTTTCTTCTTATAATGAGATTTTAAAAATAATTTGTAATTAGGACATTACATGCAAACAGCCCTTGACTTGAAGCTTTCTGTAAAATGGTCAAAATGGTTTTATTTACACAGTTATTTGCATTAGTAAAATCTGTTTTCATAGCAGGCACGAAAGATAATTCAGTCTGTCCTGTGTATGAACTTAGTAATTGCTTCTAATTCTTACCTGCAACAGACTGACCCTCCCTGGGGGAAGAAAGAACTCCTGCCTGCCTAAATTTCAGCACTGGATTTTTCTTCTGCCCTTAAATTCAGGCTGAAACTCCTCCTTCCAACTCTAGTCTACCGGACTTTGGACAGAAACTGTAACGTCGATTTTTTCAGGTCCTGCAGATCTTAGGACTATTCAATTTCATTACCCACATGAGCCAATTCTTATGAAAAATGTCTTTTGGGGTGTGTGTGTGTGTGTGTGTGTGTGTGTGTGTGTGTCCTATTGCTTCTAACAAAATATGATCTGAGTAGCTGAGAGGCCCTGATCATTCTATTTTGCAACTTTTTGTGGCTTCTTCTAATAGTCACATATCATGGAGGAGAAAAGGGTTAAGACTTTCATTCTTTAATATTACTAAAGAGGTCTCTTATGTTAGCTTGTTTATTCTTAATTGTTTCATATATTCTTAAATACATCACCAATTTGCCGTCTCAAAAGCAGCCAGTGTTTATTCTGGTTCTTCCTATTTGGTGTACATGGATATATTTGAATTGTATAGAAAGGGCTCCTTGCAAATCAATGGATTTGATAGACCATGGGAAGAGGCTGGCTTATGATGCCCATCTTTCCAACTACAGAAAGCACCTGCAATAATAGGATGGGTGTTGAATGTATTCTTGTAAGTGAGTTCTGGATAAAAATACCAACCAAGCACCAGGTGGGGTGAATGCACCAGGCATTGGAATTGTTCTTGCTCAGTTCAATTACAATGGATAAAGGAGTGTTTTAATAAAATCTAAGAATGTACAGGCACTCCTGAAATTAGAGTAGGGAACATTGATAGATATAATCAAAAGGTATTCATCTTATCACTCATGAGGAAAACCAAAGACATTAGAAAATATCTGGGAAATAGAATTTTTGAGAAGTGAGATTAAAAGCTTTTGAACTTTCAGAAAAGGGAACTATTTGGTGGTGATTTCTAAAGGAAATGTATGCAGATAGTAAGTAGCTAGGTCAGTAGTGGAAAGTTGAGAAATTATATTTTCAACACATAACCTCATTTTAGACATAATAGCAGGGACCTGTTTCACACACAAGAAATGTAATAGGCTTAGGAATATCACTGTTTAGACTCCGAGACTCTAGATCAAGACACAAAACCATTTCTTATCTGCTGATCTCATATAGGTGCAAGATAATTACAGTTGTGTTTCACCCAATGTAAGTGAATTGTTATGTAATCCACAGAGCAGACATATCCCTCTCTTTTCCCTCTAGTATTTGATGTCAGCATGGTACTTTGGACTTTTATATCCCATGGAGAGAGCCCATAGGAGTAAAAGTGGCTATATACAGAATGAAGACCCAATATTCTCCTGCTTATAGACACTATCTTGGCACCCTTGGCTTAAGTGACCACACAAAGCACTGTTGGAAGGTTCTACCAACACATGTGGTTCAAATGGTAGAGTACATGCCTAATGCACAGACACTATGAGTTAAAAAAATTTCATCCAAAGCTTACAAGCATGATGACTCCTGCTTATAATCCTAGCTACTCAGGAGGCTGAGATCTGAGGATCAAGGTTTGAAGCAAGCTTGAGCAGAAATGTGTGTGAGATTCCAATTAACCACCAGAAAACTGTGGAGCTGTGGCCCAAAGTGGTAGACATTTAGCTCTGAGAGAAAATATGCCCAGGAACAGGGCCCAGGCCTGGAGTTCAAGCCCCATGATAGACTAATAATAATAATCCACAGCTTGCAAATAAAACTGAAGAACGATATACAGACAGACTCATTTGCTATGGAAAATAATTTGAATCTGTAGGTCTTCAAGTTTACACACTTGGCTGCCTCTGACATTTGAGATAGTTCTGTGGTTCCTTAAGACATTTGAATGTGTAGCTTCAGAAGCAGATGTTGACCTGCAGGAATCTAGGCTTACTCCAAAACTACAATGAATAGTATTGTATGGAGATGGCAGTGGACTTGAACATTATACCCTTCATCTAGGAGTTCAGTTCTGATGATTCTTTGAGAGCCAAATTCTCATTTCTCACTTCCTGGGAGATGGAGGTAGGGATTCTCTGAATGAAGAGGCATCTGGGACTCTCAGAGGGTGCCCTACCTGGATCTCTCATTTTTCTCTGCTCCTTTTAACTCCTGCCCCTCCTAGGCCCTATAAACTATCTTTTTCTCGGAAATTTTCACCTCTCCCTAAAGAAATAGCCAAGTCAACTCCACAACACTAGGCTGTCAACATCAGTGACAGAAACAACATTTAACATGGTTAAGATTTGCATACATGCCGGGCCCCATATGCTATGTTTAGGATTTTACTTCCTGTTCAAGAGAATTGTTCGTTGGGTAGGAAGAAGTTGAAGCTACGCCTATAGAATGGCACTCTTGGTGTCACTAGGCTATAGGCTGCTAATCCAGATCTTTTGTCCCAGGATCCTAGCATTATTCCTTCCATTGTCTCTGCCAGTCATCACTGCTTTCTATATGAAGAGTAGGAGCTGAATTCTAACCCCAGCTGTGGAAGATAAGGAAGGGAAAAGACACTGGAGGAAAAGAGGGCAAACAGGGGAAGGAGCCACCAGCTCTCCTCCCACTTCCCTCCCCAGGGCCTCTTTTGCAAAACCAGACACTCAGAAAGCTAAGGCTTTGGTTCCTTTTGAAATTTAGTCTAGCAGTTCAGTATAGAAATTCATATTCTTCTCATTAAAGAAAACCCTTGACTTATTTCTTCTAAATTAATATCCTACTCTTAGGATATTAATTAATCTTAAAAAAAATAAAACAAGCTGGGCACCAGTGGCTCATGTCTGTAATTCTAGCTACTCAGGAGGCTCAAGGTTCAAAGCCAGCCAGGGCACAAAAGAACCTGAGATTCTTGTCTCCAGTTAACCTCTAAAAAACTGAAAGAGGGGCTTGGCTCAAGGGTAGGGTGGTAGCCTTGAGCTGAAGAGCTCAGGAACAGTGCCCAGGCCAAGTTCAAGCCCCATGACGCCCCACACATACACAAAAAAAAGAGGTTGAGATCTGAGGATCACAGGGTTCAAAGCCAGCCCCAGCACAAAGTTCACAGAAAGTACCTCTGGAAAGAGAATGTCTAAACATGTCCTGAGTTCTCAGCCTTGGCTCCACTCCCATGCGCTATAAGAGTCTAGTGACGAAGGTGGATGGCCAGCTGGGTGGGCCACCAGAGAAAGGCCTGCTAAGCCATCTGCATCTGCTGAAAGTCATCCATGTGATGGTAGTAAGAAATGAAAATAAACAAGGCCAACGTATATTCTTACATTCATAATGTATTCAGGGTGGCTCATTCAACAGTAATTGCTGAGCAATTAATTACTTGAAATACCCACAAATCGTTCTTTAGTTGTAAAGTAGCATAAGGCAGTGTGTTAAGTACAAACTATTGCTGACCCAAGAGGTATTTTTATTTAAAAAGAGGGAAAAATTATGCTTTAAAACATCCATTTTTAAAACTCTCTGCCATCTGTTTGGGTGCAAGACTATATAAAGGCCGGTAATCACCATTATCACTAATTATCTGTCACCGAAAATCTTTTTTAGCTTACCATTAGCATTAAATTTGAAGCAAGAGATAGGCTTATTAAATCCTGGAATAGATTTTTATCCTCCAAAGAGACATGTAGTTTACAAAACACTTTGATACTGCAGTGTAGACATTAAGGCTGATAATGCAGTGTCCAAGACTCTCTGCATGTCCTCAGATGAATGGCTGTACAATCTAGAATCAGTTTCTTGTTGGATGGCCAGCTCCCAGGCAGACTAGAGTTAGGCAGACCTGTTGGGAGATGGGGGGGGGGAGTCTAGTGGGTAAGTGTAAGGGAAACTCTCCTACCTATGGCATGAAGACCAAAGGTAACTCTAAGTTGTGCATAAACCCTAAAAGAAAGTTCATATGTTTAACTAGAATTTTTTTTCTGTCAGTCATGGGCCTTGAACTCTGGGACTGAGCTCTTCAGCCCAAATTTACTGCCCTACCCCTGGGCCTGGGCATTGTCTTTGAGCTCTTCAGCTCAAGGCTTCCACCCTGCCCTTGAGCCACAGCACCACTTCTGGTTTTCTAGTGGTTAATTGGAGATAAGAGTCTCAGGGACTTTTGTGCACGGGCTGGCTTTGAACCGTGATCCTCAGATATCAGCCTCCTGAATAGCTAGGATTACAGGCATGAGCTACTGCACCCAGCTAAACATTTTGAATTAGTATGTTTAATAGTGGACAAAATGCTCACTTACCATACCTCATTCACATAGCTGCCTGCAACAGTGCTGAGACCATAGAAAAAGTGCAGTGTAAGTGTTGTAGCTAAAATGAAATGACTCTGAGCTTCTTGCCTTCAGTTTCATTTAGGTTGTTTCTGATGATCTACCAAATTCATGTTAAAACATCAAAATACCAGACAGCTCTATCTTTCCTATTATCCTACTAAGCACTCTTTTCCTAGTTGTCTTATTATCTGCTTTTGTTCATATCTTGATTTCTCTATCAAAAAAATCTTGTAAAATTCTTTTTGTGAAATCAAATTCAACTGCTGATTCTGGATCATAGATATTTCCCAGAACCAAACACATTGCCTTAAAAAGAAAATCCAAAACAGAAACAAAAAACAATGATAGCTTTCCTCCATGAAGTATCCTTAAATATTAGGGGTACTCTATCTAAATGTTTCAGTCTATCATTAAATTCCTTCATAATTGGATATCTGGCCATATTGTCAGCATCATAACCACATTACTTGTACATGACCTTCAGCTACAATAAATCCAGATGATATAATGGTTCCTTGAACCTCAGTCTAATTCATCTAGAAAATGCACTGAATCTATACAGAATTACTTTGTTCTGAACCTTTGTTGTGCCACTTCCTCTTTCAGTAGTGCAGGTGACCATCTTTTAATCATATGTTCCTGTTCTACGCTCAACTGGGTTAATCATTTTGGGGGACCCAAACGGGACCAATTAGATTCTTCTCTGGAAATTTGAGATCAACCCTATCTATTCAATGTAGAAAGCTAGGTAGAATGTTCAAGGAGGTCTCCTCTTGACTCAACACCATGCCATGCTAAAGTTTTATACAAAACAAATTAAGGAGGGGTAGAGGCCAAGAGTTAGCAGAGAAAGCTGGCTTGCAGGAGAGCAGTGTACATTCTTGGAAAGCTATGTACAGGAGAGAATAATGCAGCCATGGAAAGCAACTGAAATCTCTGGCAATATCCCAGTTTGCAGTTCCACTTCCAGCTGTGTCTCATTTACATGAGAGCCCCAGAATCTAAAAATAAAGCTCCCTTTCAACTTGATTTGAATCAAGTGTTGTGCTGTCTCTTGCTTCCATTGAAGTTTGCCTTGAAACCATAACCTCTTCTCGGTTGAAAAGTCTTCCATGGTATTTTTTTTCAATCAGCCCCAGCTAGGACAATCCTAGCCTTGCTAAGTAACTTGTCACAACCTGCCTGCTTCCCTATTTCTCACTCTCTCCTAGTCACTACTCTAGAAGCACGTTCTCAACCGGGAGCAATTTTGTTCCCAGGCTATCTTGGACAATGTCTGTTATCACACCTCTTCTTTGGGAGAAGTTGCAGGTAGAGATTTGGGGATCCCAGAAATCAGCCTAAGCTGAAGAATTGCTCTGCCAAAAATGACAATGCAGAGGTTGAAAAATCCTATTGTAGATTACAGAGCTAATGACAACTGATTGGGAAAGGTATTTCACTTTATGCTTCAGAATTACCCTCTAGAAAAATAAGTAGGACTTAATACAGAGCCTTTGAGGACCTCTGTCCTCTGCCAAAGGAAAAATAAGTTTAAGTCTACCATTCTACCATTATGCAACTATTCTTTCTTTTTTTCTTTTTCTTTTTTGCTTTTTTAAAAGTTGTTCCCATAAAGGTGATGTGCAGGTGGGTTACAGTTATGCAAGTCAGTTAATGAGTCCATTTCTTTTTAAACAGCCTTACTCCTTCCCTCACTTTCTCCCAGGTTTTCCCTCCAGCCCCCCCCCACAAGTTATATAGTTCATTTTTAACATAGTGTCTAGTAAGTACCACTGCTGCATTCGTTCATTCTTTGTTCCACCATTTCTGTGTTTCCTCCCTTATCCTCCTCACAACAGACAAACTTACATACAAGACAAAAGGTACAGAACACAAAGACAGCAACAAAAGAGAAACAAAAACAAAACAAAGTAACACACCTCTTCTTTCTATGTTTTGGAGTTCTTTTCGATAAATATCATTTTATTATAGGATCATAGGCACATAGCTATTTAGCCTTTGTGATTCTCTCCTAAGCATATTCTTTCTTTATTTGATGTTTCTCTTGAAGTTGAAAAGTTCTTGGAAGTAATGATTTACAGGTTCAGAATTCTGAAAGCTTTAATCATATTTTCTTAATTCTTTTCAACTAACACTTTTAACTAAAACTTCGGTATCATGAGAAAATACATGCAATAAAATTCATCATCCTAGTGATTTCTAAAAGTCTGGCTAAGTATTATTAGGTATATCTGTTACTGAACAGCCATCACTGCCCTCTGTGTCCAGAACTCTCTTTATCATGTCAATATGAAACTCAGGGCCTGGAGTTTAGCCTAGTGGTAGAGTGCTTGCCTAGCATGCACAAGGACCCGGGTTCAATTCCTTAGTACCACATACACAGAAAAAAGCCAGAAGTGGTGCTGTGGCTCAAATGCTACAGCTCTAGCCTTGAGAAAGTCCAAGGACAGTGCTCAGGCCCTGAGTTCATGGCTCAGGACTGGCAAAAAAAAAATGAAACTCAATACTCGTTTCTATTTCTTCTTATCAAATCCCTTTAAGCACAATTTTTCTTTCTGTCTCTATAAATGTGATGAATGCCTTACATACATGGAAATTCAGTTTTTACAATGGGCTTATTCATGGATGATCTCAAGGTGTATCCATGCTGCAGTGTAGGTAAGAATTGTCTTCCTTTTGCAGCTGAGTATTATTCCATCCTTTAGCATCGGCCACAGTCTGCTTATCTATTCACCCTCAATGGACACCTGGTTGATCCAATAATTTATGTGATGGGAATAATAGTTCCATTGCAAATATGGGTGTAAAAGTATCTTTTACATGATTCTGCTTCCAATTTTTAGAATATAGCCTCAGAAATTAAACTTCTACACCATATATTGCATTTTAACTTTTTTAAAAGACAACCAATAGCAAAGAAAGAGTTTGTGGGTTTTCCCATCATCTTCTCCAACAATTGTGATTTTTCTGACACATTTATTTATAGTGGCCACCTTAATAGGTATAGGGTAGTATTTGTGTTTTCAATTTGCATCTCTCTTAAAGATTAGTGATACTGAGCATCTTTATGGGACATTTGTGTTTCTATGTGTTCAAGTCCTCTGCCCATTCTAGACTCAGTTGTTTGATTTTTGTTGAGTATTTGTAATAATCCTTGGCATCTGTGTGTTGTTCCAGGCTCCCCTCTGTCTCTTGGTCTGCTTCCTGGCCTACCATGAAGTATGCAGCACTGTTTCACCATGTATTTTCATCATGACAATTCCATCTCACCTTAGACCCAAAGCAATGGAGCCAGCCAACCATAGATTAAAGCCTTTTCTGAAAACATGAATTGAAATAAGTAGGAATTTCCTCCTTTTAAGTGTCTGTTTTCAGATACTTATGACAGTAACAAAGATCTCACTAACATATTGGCCATGCTTAGATATAAGACAACCAGGACATGTAGTCTTTCTTCTTCTTCTTCTTCTTCTTCTTCTTCTTCTTCTTCTTCTTCTTCTTCTTCTTCTTCTTCTTCTTCTTCTTTTTCTTCTTCCTCTTCTTCTTCTTCTTCTTCCTCCTCCTCCTCCTCCTCCTCCTCTTCTTCTTCTTCCTCTTCCTCCTCCTCCTCCTCCTCCTCCTCCTCCTCCTCCTCCTCCTCCTCCTCCTCCTCCTCTTCTTCTTCTTCTTCTTCTTCTTCTTCTTCTTCTTCTTCTTCTTCTTCTTCTTCTTCTTCTTCTTCTTCTTCCCTTTCTCCTCCTCCTCCTCCTCCTCCTCCTCCTCCTCCTCCTCCTCTTCTTCTTCTTCTTTTTTTTGACAGTCATGGGACTTAAACTCAGGGCCTGGGTCCTGTCCCTGAACCTATTTGTGCTGAAGGCTACTAGCATTCTACCACTTATGCCACAGTGCTACTTCTAGCTTTTTCTGAGTAGTTTATTGGAGGTAAGAGTCTCATGGGGACTTTTCTGCCCAGACTGGCTTAGATTTCAGTCCACTGAGTAGCTAGGATCAGGAATGAGCCACCAATGTCAGGTAGCAATGTAGTGTTTGACAGCACAGTTGTTCCTTAGTAACTGCTTTGTCCATGTGCTTGGCAGCAAGGCAGCTATCAGGTTCTTGGAGCATGATTTGTCCAAGCTGCTGTTCTCTGAAGTGTATAATGCACACTAGAATTAGGTGACATGTGAAAATATCTTATTGACAACTTGGATATTGATTACATGTCCGATGGCGATATTGTAGATACTGTGCACTGAACAACAGATTCTTAAAACTGATTTCAACTGTTGTTTTTTATTTTTAACATAACTAGTAGAAAAAATTAAATCACATCTGTAGCTTACATATACATTCTATCTCTATTGGAATAAACTTCAGTACAATCTGTCTTCTTTCTTACCCTGTGTAGGCCCAAGCATGTCTGAGCCACTTAGAACTAGAAGAAGGAATTAGAAAGTTTTCTGGAATCAAGATGTGTGCATTCTCTTTCTTTTCCATCTTCCTCCCTCACTGGCTACTGGTCTCTATCACTGGTTTATGCAATTATCTCTGTCTGTCTCTTTCATCTCTATCCTAATCAGCTGTGGTCAGGAGAGTAGGACCATGTGGCTTGTGGCCCATTCTCAAAAACAATAGGGAAAGGTTCCCAAGAAGGAAGCAGGGACAAGTCAAACTAACTGGGTGGCATGCTTTCTCAGTATGGAAATTGTGTAACTATTATGTGGGCTTGGCAGCTGTCAACATTGTCCAAGTTTTACACTTGATAGAACCTTGTTGAATAGATGACAAATTTAATATGAAGGTATATTATTTAACTCATGTCATCACTAAAGAAAACATGTAACTAATCTTTCTTTCTAGGACTTGTACTAGTGCCCAGAAATAGTCAACCTCACTAACAAGTGTTGAATTTCCAACAATGTACCTGGGTTCAATACAATTCATATGACATCACATTTAACGCATTCTACCAGGCTCATCAAACCACAAATATCAATTATGCAAAGTTGTAGATATATAACTCTCCTGTCAGATTGTAGCATTTATATTTTAGTGGTTTTCTTTGTAGCTTAAAAAAATGTGTCCATGTAGACGCTGTTAGACACATACAAATGTTCTAAACAGATTTCCAGATGTTTTATATTCTCAGGAAGCATTTAGGTTCCATATCATTGTGAAAAATCTATTCCATCATTAGGAGTTTATCAGAAATAGATTTTAGGGTGACATTGATCAAGATGTATTTTTAAACTGGTTTGTTAAGTTGAAACCCTTTTGTTTAACTACTGAAAGATAATAAAAGAAGTAAAATAAATTAAAAAGAAATAGATAAAAATTATCTTTCCCAAGACCAATATAAGATCCAACATAAGCAAAAACAAAAACAATGGATCCCATACAGAATGGAGAAAGGGAGAGCAACTCATGTGGGAAAAAGAAAATCTATTTTACTTCAGAGCATATCCAGGAAATATGAGCTTCATTAGTCCTTACACAAGAACAATGGGCAATCAGAGTCTGGAACTAGAACCCCAGGTATCTGGAAAGGATCCAAAGATGGTGCAAAAAGATAAGATAGTAGTGTAAGCAAATAATCATCTATCATTAAATAATGAAATTGCTTTATTATTAAAATGAACCTTGAGCTTTAACACACACACACACACACACACACACACACTCACACACACACACACACACACAGAGCAGAAATCAGAGATGTTTCTGGGACCAAAAAAATAGACAACTTTAAAGATGTCTGTAACATCATTGGGCATAGATTTGGGTCTCTCCAATAAGCTATAATTTCCTCCTGGTATTACTAAGTGGTAGAACTTTACCTTACTTGAAAGGTAAGTAGCTTATTAAAATTCACTAGTGTTTCTTTTGGTTGAATTCCATAGTTACAGTTCTAATGTTAATTCACAGGAGCCCGGTATAAATGATACATAATGCTAGAAAATAGAATCTAAGACACATTTCCCTTTTATAGTCTCAGTCTCATTATAGGAGAACAAAAAAAATGAGTCTAATGTTGCCTTATTACTGACAACTTCAAATAAGATTTAATTAGTTTCTCTGACAGAGCAGTAAATCTTTAAATCAAAGAGTTCAGGAGTGTTTAGCTCCATAAATTCTCAAAGGAAATTTAAATAGGAGTAGGTCTTAAATACATCTTTCTTGGTGCCTCCCATGTGGCAGACAATATGTCCCCTTGACAAATGTCAAACATAAATATACCTTGAAGGTAAAAGAGTTCATTGCAGGAATTCAGTAAAACCAAACTTTATGATGTGAAGGACTATCAGAGATTGACATCGACAAACTTTCAGTGAATGAGTGAATGCCGTGTTATTCTATAACAACCACCAACGTTTGAAACGCCATAGCCAGTGTTCTGTATGTAGGGAACCTTTAAGTGTTTGCATGTGTTCATCCTTGCTTGCTTGATGCTATGGTAAATTCTACTTTGCAAATGAGATAACCATACAGAGGTATGAGCAACTTTGTGAGTGTTCATTGTTGGAGTCTGTCTGTTACAAAAGCTGAGAGTGTACTAACTATATTCCCTTGGCCACTTTCCACATGATGTGTGCCCAGGCCTCACTTCCACCTGCCAGAGCCTAATACTACCACATACATGTTATGCAGGAAACCTAGTAGATCCAAGAGCAAATCAACATCCAGAATATAATCAGTACCTATGCAAACCCAGAGACCCTCAACCAGGTAGAGTTCTCTTACCCCTCAGATAGGATCTCTCTGACATTCACATTTTATATTAAGGGATCGCAACTAGGATTAAACTTTAGCTACTTCTAGCCATCACTTACTTGAAAATTCATCAGTGACCAGCTACTTTTCTCCCTTCTTCACTCCTTAACAATGACCCTAACCAACATCACCTCACTCATCGCCTTGTCTTAGGGTCAATTTCTAGGGGAGTCTAAACCAATGAAAGCCCTAGTCAGGATTAGAATGCAGAGTCTGGCTACAGAGCCTTATTCACTGTAGTATACTGACTGTTCTTCCAAAATATTGATGTATATTTTACAAACACCGTCTCAAACATGAAAGGAGGAATACTCTTTGTCTCCCTGTTAACTCTTGTCAAGAACAGTAAAGAGTCTAAGCTTTTGCTTCTTAGTGGCTAATTAGCCTGCCACAAGTTTTGATGAAGGCTATTAAAAGACACAAGACTATTAGATCAGAGATGCAAGACTTTGTCACATTCTTTAGACAGAGTATCACCAAGGATACTGCTTCACCAAAGCCCATTTCCCATAAGACAATATAGATGAGTTCAGATAAATGGCCAAATACACACAGTGGCTTGTTACAAGATGGAAACCCAGGAGATAGGGAAGCCAAATCTTTCCTAATGACAAGTATGTATGCTCAGTGCTCCACGGACAGATAGCATTTGTCTTTCAAGGATGTTATACAAAAATCCTTGTGAAGATCATCTGCAAATAAAGACTATGACTCCAGGAAATGGAAATAAGAAGTTTTCTTTGTTGATGTTTTTCTTTTTGTCTTGTTTCTTTATTTGTCTTTAGGAGGGTAAAAGAGTGTCAGCAAATGGAGAAACAAAGAATGAACAAATGCAGTAGTGGTCCTCTCTAGGTACTATGAAGAAAATGAGCCCTACACCTTGTAGGGAATGACGGGAGAGAAAAATTGAGAGAGCATAAGGGAAGGGGTGACACAGTGCAAAGAGAAACATACTCATCACCTGACTTATGTAACTGTAACCCCTATGTACATTACCTGTGTGATAATATTCTTTTAAAAAAGCAGTGATGTTAGTCAAGATTCAACGAGAATGCCTTCCAAACCTCCTCCTGTGTTTTGAAATTAAAAAAAGATGTTCTGTGTTATTACACAATAAAACTGTGTGATTATTCTTGACAGAAATACTATTGGGCAAAACCAAATCATAACATTAAAATGCTTTATTGTTATTAGCTTTTTTTATTTTGCCTTTTGGTTTATAAAGCATGTCAGTACATTTTCTCTGGATGAATATAATAAATCCACATTTGGCTATTAGATTAGAACTTCATAGTTAATGGGAAAATGTCTTAGAATCATGTCCTTTTGTTTTTTAATGTTTCCCTGTTAAATCTTCCTTTTAAACTGGTTTTCCTTACTAGAAATAAGAAACAAAGAAAAGCTACACATTTGAAATTGAACTTCAAAGAAAATGTCTTGAGAATTATTTTAGAATTTCATGAATTTTCTTTTCTGGCCAACAAACGTACATGATTTCAGTGCATTTGAAAACTTAAACTACTATTACACATTTTTACACATTGTTTATAGAATAAGTGTACTCCTGTTTATAGAGTATTTGATACTGAAATAAATGCTATATATCAAATTATAGTTTACATGCATTATGGGTATTTGTTACATAAAGGAATGTTAGTCCTTTTGGTAACAAACAACTGCATTTAAACAGCATGATTTGTGAGAAATGCCTTAATCAAAGAGTGAAAATTCTGAGATCCTAATGTTACTAGACTTTTATATCATTTGTATTAAGGAATGAGCAAATTAAATGGGAAAATCTGTAAAGCTTCCAGGTCAAATATCTCCTTCTCCAAATCCAGAATCTGACAACATTGGCTATAGATTCAGAACAAACTCAAAGGTCTCATCTCAGATGTACCTCTTGATATTACTTACCTCTCCCACCTATTATACCCATTTCCTAACTTGGAAACGAATACATGATTTTTGTGAGTATTAAGTGAGATAACAAGTGATAGTTTCAGTTTCTGTACATTACAGATAATAATTTTTAATAAATGTTACTATTAATTCTGTTTTCTTCATGCATCAATCGCATGTAATGTGAGATTTTTGTTTTGGTTTGGTTATTTTATGTTGGGTTTTTTAAATTTTTTTTTGAGACAGGGTTTTTGCAGTATAGCCTAGGCTGGCCTTGAACCTGTGATCTTATTGCCTTAGACTCCTAAGTGTAAGAATTACAAACAAGTGCTAAGATGCACAGCTCATGTTCTGAACTTTTTATCTGAAGTCTGATACTAAGTAATATAACCAATGCTTCCAAAATTTTCCTAGTCTATTGCTGAAAATTTCAAACACATAATAAGTTGAAAGAATGTGTAATGTACACCTATATACTCACTCCCTAGATTCTGAAAATGACATTTTGTACTGGAAAATGTCAGTTTCAGAATCTAAATTTAGTAAACAATCCTCCCTTTGCTGGTGACATTCAGATTTAGTTGAAAATATCAGTATACTTTAAACATGTCAGCCTGTGTATTGTGCAATAGATTTCATTACTTGTGTGTTCTTTTATCCCTTTTTAGCTAAACTTTAATATACAATAAAATTATGTTTATTTTCGCATTTTGGAAGTGATTAGTATATTTTACATTAAATCAGAATTATAGCAGAATGCATTGGAATGCATTTAAAATCCTAGTGTTGAATGACAATCTAATTTATGGGCTGAACTATATCAGTATATCTATAGTCATTATCTTTAAGTAATAAAATGTGATAAAAAGAAATTCCACTGTAGTTAGTGAAAAATTAATCAATAAAACATAGTTGGATACTTTATCTACATTTTCAGGTGACTTGAAGAAATTTACTTTGCTTCTGCTGGGTGCTAGAGGCTCAAGCCTGTAATCGTAGCTATTCAGGAGGATAAGATCTGAGGATTGTGATTCAAAGCTATTCTGAACAGGAAAGTCCATCAGATTGTAACTACCAGGAAAGTGGATGTAGAATTGTGATTCAAAGTAGTAGATCACTTGCCTTGAGCAAAAAGCTCAGGGACAGTGGCTAGGACCTAAGTTCAAGCCCCTCAGTAAAACTAAACATCTCCTTGTTAATTTATATCTTTAAAGTACACACAGTAATATAGTTAGGAACAGGAAAGTTTTAAGTGGCATTGCTCAGCCTAAATCAAGCTCACAAATATGTTTGCTTTATTGGCTTGGTTTGATTGTTACATTCCCAATTTCATGTCATTTACCATACCAGAGACTAGAGGATTGAGCCAGGTTCTTAAGTTCTGGTCACTTAAAGGTTTTCTGTGTAAAATACTGAAATCATTTTGGACACACTAAATTTTATTGAAACAAGAGGGACAAAAGATTAGTTTAGAGATGAGAGTGTGTGGCTTGTGCCTATAAATCCTAGTTACTTAGGAGACTAAGGAATATCATTTGAAGTTAGCCTAGACAAGAAATTCTGTAACACTCTTATCTCCAAATACCAACCAAAAAGGTAGATATGGAGCTGTAGCTCGAGTGGTGGAGCACCAGCCTTGAACAAAAGAGCTAAGGAATAGAGCCCAAGTTCAAGGCACAGTACCAGTACAAAAGAGTTTGGTGTAGGCTACCTCTACTTCCTGCCACAGCTTTATTTTAGTAATATGATCTGGGGTAAACTGCTTCATTTTGCCAAGCTATGGGTGTTACTGTGTTTTCAGCTCATAGCTCTGAGTTGCAACAAGGTAATTTGTTGAGTCTTGGGCATATATTTTCCATTTGTTGTTCATTCACTTAGCTGTGTGTAGACACCAAATGCTCAAAATGACACCAAGAATTTGTGTGTGCCGGCGCATGCACGCGCGCGTGTGTGTGTGTGTGTGTGTGTGTGTACTAGGTCTTTGACTCAGGGTTGAGCACTGAGCTAAAGCACTTGTGCTTTTTCACTCAAACGGCACTCTAATACTTGAGATACAGTTTCACTTCCAGTTTTTAGTAGTTATTTGGAGATGAGCATCTCAGATTTTTCTGGCCAGGCTGCCTTTGAACCATGAGCCTCATATCTCA
Organism: Megascapheus bottae; assembly: GCF_031878675.1. Taxonomy (NCBI): domain Eukaryota; kingdom Metazoa; phylum Chordata; class Mammalia; order Rodentia; family Geomyidae; genus Megascapheus; species Megascapheus bottae. The sequence goes on along the minus strand of NC_143529.1, from coordinate 29,332,220 downwards.
GCCTTCTGAGTATCTAGGTTTATGGTATGAGCCATTAACCCCTTGGGCTTATCAAAGAAAAAACATATTTGATCCCAAACTTTTAGACATTTTATTCTATTATCTTGTGCAATTGAATTCAGGTGTCTCAAATAAATGATTCAATAGAAAAAAATTGACAGAGTTGTAAAATATACAAACTCTAGAGTTGGGCAAAACAACTATAATAGGTAAAATGGTTTGAATATCTCTTTTGTGATTTACTTATTGGACCTTAAATAAGATACTTAACCTCTGACCTCTGTCAGATATGAAGTTAATTAATTTCTCTGAGGTGACCTTCTTACCTGTAGAAAAGAAGATTTCATGAATCAGGAGCAGACTTTTTCTAAGTGCTTATTATTTGCAAGGTACCCAGCTAGAGCGCGCACACACACACACACACACACACACACACACACACACACACACACACACACACACACACAAATATAATGCACCTTGGCTTATTTTATTCTTACAACTACCTCCAAAGGCAGGCACTCTGAATATCCTTTTTTATAGAGGCACGCCCAGGGTCGTTTGGCTGATTAGCACAGAGCTTAAATCTGAACCCAGTGTTCTTGTACACATTGCTAGTAATACTCAACTGTAGGACACTCTCAGAGGAAGAAATGAGCAAAGCAAAAGTAAAACGGACATGTAGGTGTTCATTCCATAGTACACTAATAAAAAGTCCAGACTCTACTTTACATGTGATCTTGCTTTTAGGAAGTTAGTAGATGTTTACTTTCCAAAAGAAAAGAAGCACTAAATTGAGCATTACATTAAGAAGAGGTCTGATCTGAACTGCCAACTTCAATTTCCAAAGTCAATCTCATGATTACATCAACTCTTCATATATTTGGAGATACATACAATTATGCTACCAAAGAATAAAGATGTAATTATGAGTTTGATTGGTTTCACAAGCATCTATAGAGATTTTGCCCAAGTATAAACACTTTCGAGCTGCCCAACCTGACACACACTTCTTAAATACCTGCTCACTACCGAAGGACAGTCAAAAAAATGAACTAGTATGTCACTTCAGCCTTGTAAGATATCCTGAATTTTATTTGTGACAAACCAACCTGTGGTCAATGAACAGGAAGTAGACTGAATATCAAAATCCTAAACTGCCTTTTAGGAGCCAAGCTAGAGCAAAAGATGGACTTAGAGGCTGGGATATGAATGTCCTTCCTAGGCTCTTGGCTTGATCCCAACTGGTAGTGATAGTCTAAGAGGTTCTAGAAACTTTAGGAGGTAGTGACTAGTCGAGAAAGTAGGTCACTGGTGGCATGCCTTTGTTATAACTGAGTCCTCTCTCAGCTTCCTGTCCACTGGGTAGTAAACAGATTCCCCCTCCATGACCTCCCTCCCCCGTGATGCTCAGAGTCAGCAATCTGTGACCATGGACTAAAGCCTATGAGACCACAGGCTTAAACAAGTGATTCCTCCCTTTCAGTTATTTCTGTGAAGCACTTTGTCATCATGCGACCAAAGTAGCTAATAGAATTAGCAAAGAAATAGTATTACTGAGTACATACTTCTTCCTCTGTAAGAGGAACTAATATTTGAAGTTTCAGAGCACAATGAGCATTCTTAATGCACCAGAAAAGGGAAAGTTGCCTGATTGTAGGCAATTTATTTTTTTTTATGTGTAATCATTAAGGCTAGCTTTTGGTAGCACAGTGTAATAATCTCCTTTTCACAAGCATTTATCTTTGTAAGTAGTTTAGAGAGAGCCAAAGCTTTATCTTAGGGTAGAAGTACATAAAGTCGTCAACCGCAGTATTCAGAGGTCACACAGAGAACTCCATACCATATCTTATAGTTTACCATTTGACTAATTTACATAAGGTTAGGCTCTTTGTAATTTTATGTTTTATTTTGTTTTTAAACAAATATGAAATGAGAATATATAGGTGGCCACTTTGTTCTCATTTTCCTTTGGCTGCTGTAGTTGATGGGGTACATGAAAGAAGATAACAGGGAATAAAGTGCCACTAAAAGAGGAACCTCTAACTTTATTTCCTAAACGAACATCCAAGTGTCTGTATAAACATGTGTGCCCATGGCATCACTTCCTGACTAGCTTCTCTTTTATTCTTGGACGTGATTTGTTTTTATCTTATCACCTGTGGTGAGAGTTATTTTTCATTGATTTTCAGACTAAAATGATTTCATTAGCCAGATGTTCCATTCCATACACACACACTTGACCTTACTACTCCCTCAACTCAGTTGTCGCCATGAGAAACCGCTTTGAACATAGATTGCTATGCTTCACATTAAGGGACGATAGATCTGACTTTCAGAATTTATTCTTCCCCAATGGCTATTATTAGCAATACATACAACTACTTGCCATTGAATGAGATCAATTAAGCATGTAGTCTTGGCCAATGAGCCATGACAATGCCTCTGATGAGTGCCTTTAGAGCCCATTTCCTAGATTGCAAAATAGACCCTTGTTCCTCTGGTCTGGACAATGTTGAGTAAAGGATAGCTATAATGACTGTAGCCAGTTTGCAATTAGCTTAGGAGGAGGAGATCAAGAATACTGCTACAAAGCTGGACCAGAGCCTAGATGTAACTATGCCTCAATCCTATCCTAATTCTGGATTTCTTGTTACATGAGACAATAGACCTGATTATTGCATATGCTAGTTGTTTTTCTGTCACCTGTAGTGCAAAGCAATATAGTGGCTCCAGATACATTTTATTTTTTATGGACAACCTTAATAGTTACCAGTTATCTACAATTGTTCATCTACTATAGTGCTTTGATGTTTCTCTAACATTGATTCAGATTAAAAATGTTCAGGTATTGCTATAAGGTTTGCTAGCCTACTACAAAGAACAATATTGACTGAATTTCATTAATTTTTAATCCTCTATTCCTGACCATGGTGATTCATTACCAAATAGCACTGGCTAGTGTAATATTAAGTGGTAGCAATACAAACTTACTCAAAATAACTGGAAAAATTTGACCAAACTGGGACCACATGGATCATTCTATTACTTCTAAAATTCTGAACATAATTATGGAAGAATTGCTTTCTTCAGAGGATGAAATATTTCAGATAAATTAGCATCATTCTCTTCAGCAATTTAAGGAATTGATTTGCCATGTAGTTTAAATTAATGTGAAATATGACTTTGCTATTGTTGTAATGCGGTAAGGAAGGTCTACTTTGCTGCCTTGTTTTACAAAACAAGTATCATCATCACAATGGAAAAAGAAATACAAGAGCAGAAATAATGTTTTGAATCATATGTTTCATATGATTCATATGTTTGAATCATATGATTGAAGTTTACATGTTTTCTAAGTTTGGAGAGAAAGAACACAATGCAAGAATAACGACGATACTATGAAGTGAGTATCAGGGTATACTGCTTTGTGTTCATTTTTTAAAGTTGGATATTTTGTCATCCATACAACAATTTTATGATATAGACATCAAGATTTTCTTTTGTGCCAGTCTTGGGTATTGAACTCAGGGCCTGGGCACTGCCCCTGAGCATATTTGCTCAAGTCTAATGCTCTATCACTTGAGCCACAGCTCTGCTTCCACCTTTTTTGGGTGATTAAGTGGAAATAAGAGCTGACAGACTTTCTTGCCTGGGCTAGCTTTAAACGACAATCCTCAAATCTTAGGCTCCTGAGTAGTTAGGATTATAGGCATGAGCCACCAATGACTTTGACATTAACTAAATTTTAAATTTCCAGACTCTAGCAATTTGTATGTCTTTTGTCCTTTTAAAAGTAGCTATTCTCTTCCCCGAGGAAGAAGAAAATAACTTTCTCGGGGAAGAGAATGACTTTATTTTACTTAGATTTTTATTTCTACCAGGTGTTTTTATGAAAAAATAGCTTATTGAAGAAGTTTAAAGATAATGCTATTTTATTACAGTTGTTGGTGGCTGTTACTATATTTTATTTACTAAATTTAACTAAAGCCCTGTACTATTTACTTGCATGGCTCTTTTTTTGGTATTTCATCTCAAAGTTAATTTACTTCACAAACAGAAAGCTAATGGCTTACAAATTTCTATATAAACTTTACTTGTTACAAATGATACATATTTTTAATTGTCCCTTGGGGGCTTCTTGATGCAGTTACTGCTATAACACTATCAATAAAAGAAAATTCATTTCCTCAAAGTATAACTACACAGATGTAATACTTATAAATTATTAATTGAGAATTTATAGTCTGTTATTTGGTTAGGTACATATTTTTATTTTCAAAGTATAAATTTTCTGGGTAAATATGGAATAAACAGAACATTGTACAAGTCAACTAGGAAGTTTCTATAGCTGTCAGTGTGATGATTTTATTTTTCATGACAAGGTGATAAAAAACAGAAGGGGCCTTGTGATATCAGACATTGAAGATTTTTCTTTAGTCCAAGATGTAGCTTGTCTCATTTATTGATAGGTCTCATATGCTCCTTGTCTCAATGATATAAGGAAAATAATGTCAAAATAGAAAAAGTACAGAGAAAAGTTTCCATGTATTTAAATGCCTATGATTAGACTGCCAGTGTTCTACTCTATTCCCCGCTTCCCCCACCAATAACCTATCATCTCAAAATGCACAATCACATACTACTACCCTACATGTGTACTAAGCCACAGCTCATGACTATGCTTACCAGTTACCTAGTGAGGACAAGGAAGAAAATAGACTATCCAGCTCTTCTATTCAAAAGCCACTAATATCTCTACATCTTCATCTCCTAATCTGAAAATCATTAATCTTTCCTTAACACAGTCTTAGTCTATTCAAAGCCATTGAACAAATCTTTAATTGGTAGGCTAGGAGCTGATTTAATCCCCAATACATTTATTATCAAATCCACAGGTCTGTGACAGCTATTTCAGTGACTTGGTATCCTGGCTACCTAGGAACTCATGGCAAAGAAGAGGCCATGTTTCCTTTAATTCAGTGCCTCATGCTGCCTTTTTTTTCACACTGGGAAAAGAGGTGGGTTTACCAAATTGCATGTCAGCCTGCACGTGCTTGCTAAGGATAAAAGGAATGGGGCCTCTGTTTTCCCATGTTAGGTCACTGTCAGCATTCCTGCTGACAGAAATACCAACTGTCAGACACATGAGATTAGTGAGTCCCTATTCTGATAGGTCAGGTGGCAGTTAGCAGACAAGCTGCCATTATGAAAGTTCATTTTCTATTTGCAAGTTACGGAATATCACTTGGCACAGAACCATGATACGTATATAGGCACATACACATTTTGAGGGTGCTGCTTCCCTCTGATTTCTGTACTGAAGTGTATAGGAAATTGTTGCTAAATCCATCTTGGGTCTGTGGGTTCCAAATTTTGAGATGTGAAAAAGGACTAAATATGTTGGCAGGTTTCAATTATTTTATCTAACCTAGTGAGTAATGTCTCTCATATATATTGTAGCCATTTGATAAATACTCACTGAATAGATGTATGAGTACATAAACACGCAATAGATTCCCAGTAACAATTTTTATTGAAGATTTTTTTCTAGTTCTTCATGGTCAAAAGCCTAAGGAAAGCATCAGTTGTAGTGAAATTTTGTATAAGTAGCACTAAGCTCACAAAACAAAGGATGATAATGTTGCTTTATAATGAAATAGAACTAGATCTTGGTACAGCACATTTCTAAAAGCTTGTCAGTGGTGTTTTCTTAGGTTCATGGTGAAAAGAAAAAAAATGTGCAGACTACTGTTTATCATAAGGGTAAATTCATCAATGTAAAAAATCATTCCTTATTTAAAAAAATAATGTCCCAGCTGGGAGTTTGGCCTAGTGGTAGAGTGCTTGTCTAGCATGCATGAAGACCCAGGTTTGATTCCTCAGTACCACATACATAGAAAAATCCAGAAGTGGTGCAGTGGGTCAAGTGGTAGAGACCTAGCCTTGAGAAAGCCCAAGGCCAGTGCTCATTCCCTGAGTTCAAGTCCCAAGGCTGGCAAAAAAAATAATGTCCCTCCATTTCTGAGGTTATATATTTTTTCTTTCATAGGGGATAGGCTCTGATGTCCTTTTTAAATCATGTTCTAGCCAAAATAGTTCAACCCTTATAGGCTTCCAGCTTACTAAAAAAATATTTCTTTGGTTTTTGAAATCCACACTGCAAATTGGCTTTGAGATATGATCTACTTGATAAGGAGGATACAGCTATTTCTTTTAGAAACTTACTTGTTGAACAAAGAGAACCAAATGCTGGCCTTATGTCTCTAATGTAGCCAGCAGGTGGGGTGTGGGTACCTTGTGCTGGCATCACTCTCAGAGCTTTCAAAATTTATTTACTCAATTGAATTTCATAGTTTTTTTGGAGGGAGAAATATTCTTATTTTCTCCATTTTATCAATGAGAAATTCTAGGCCTAGTCAAGTCTTTGCCCAAAACAGTACAACACAGCTGGTAAAGTGGTACAGGTCAGAGTCAAACACGTGAACTGTGCTTCTGGCCCTTGGAAGATGAATTCTTACAAGAAAACTGAGCCACATGACAGGCGAACAATAGAAAAAAAACCCACTGTCATTATATCCTAATGGTTATGGGCACAGAGACCAAACTAGCATACAGATTACAAATTCCTGTGCAAGACTCATATTATCTTAAATTGAATTCGGAGCCTCTCCCATTTTACCTTATTGACTCATTCTCAGTGGCCTATTTTTAGCTTGAGTATCTCCACAGATGTTGCTTTAAGTAACATTTTCCTTAAGCTTTTGTTTTGATTAGATTAAAAAAACCACAGTGTGAGGATATATTTTCTTAAAAAAAATATGAATGCTTCCTAATTTGCATGTCATCCTTGTGCAGAGGCCCATGCTACTATTTATGTAGTTCTAATTTTGGTATATATGCTGCTGAATGGGACAGCATTATACTGTATTTTCAATGAGGCACACCAACAAAGTAGAACACCCACAAGTTCAGATGTCAGAAATGAATGCAGGGAAAATTCAACCTTTATTCACACCTTTGTTTTTGTTTTGGCGCTGGTCCTGAGACTTGAACACAAGCAATGTCCCTTAAGTTTCTTTGGCTCAAGGCTAGTGCTCTATCACTTGAACCACACAGCCCCATTCTTTTGACATTTAGTGGGAGACTTTCCCCTGGGCTGGCTTCTCGAGTTTGCATTTGAAAGTGTTAAAAAAAAAAAACCCTAGCCTTCAAATGTAGACATCCCTCCCCACAGTAATTAAAATCACAAGGGGAAGAGCCACAACTTTTAAGCGGGAGCTCAGACATTCCCACTTCAGAGCTGGAACCGTGAAGAGCCACAGCACAGCATACTGAACCAGCAGGCAAACCAGGAAGGAGGATTCCTAAGAAAGGAAAAGCAAAACTAAACCGAGCTCCATTTTTTTTTTCTTTACCAAAACGTGACAACCCTCCCCCAAAACAGCAACAAAATTCTTCCAAATACGTAACGAATGGAGTCAGCCACGGAGGCTTGAGAGCTTTGCAGTGCCATTGATCATGGCAGACTTAAGGACGGACTTGGAGCTGCCAGACGACAGGGTTTCGAATCAGGTTTTTCACTCGGGTCCTCCCTGGGTCCTCCTGAAAGTGTCCCGGCGGGAAGAAGCGGCGGCGCTTCCGCAGTTCAGCAAGCGCTGGGCTGAGCCTCACCGCCCCGCAGTCCCACGGAGCGCGGAGCGGCGCGGTAATCCCCACCCTCCCCAACTCTCCCTTCCGGTGTCTGGCTTCGGCTCAAGTACCCCATCCGCAGTCCACATGCCCTAGAAACACACAGGAACCAGTCGGAGGGCGCCTCGGCTTACCCACCTAGCACCCCACGCTCAGGCTCAGTCAAGCCTCTCCCGGCCCCGCAGTCCGTCCCGGCCCAGCCCAGCACCAGCCTATGACAAGCCGGGCTCGGTCTACCGGAACTTCCCCCGCCCACTGCCCACGTGACCAGATTCCTTTACTCCCGCCCCCTGGGTACTCCACCAATCAGCAGCCACTTCTGCCCAGAACCGGGTCTCCGAAGTCCCTTTTTCCAAAAGGCCCGCTGGCTTCTCTCGCTTTACTGCCGCTCTCAGCCCCGCCCTCTCTCCGCCTCCCGGTCCGTCTGGCTCCGCCCCTTCCCTCAATTCTCCCCCCCCCCCCCTTTCTTCTTCTCCCCTTCCTCTCCTCGCGTTGAGTCCTCCCGCTCCCGGGCTTCGCCCCGCCCCACCCGGAGCGGCGCGCTCGTCCTTTTCTCGCGAGATCTTTGCGTCCCCCCCCCCCCCCTCGCCCCCCCCCGCCGGGGCCGCCCGCCTTCCCTCCCGTCCTCCCACCCCCTCCCCCATCTCCACTCCGGCTCTCCTCCCTCCCTCCTCCCCCCTCCACCCTCCGGGCCGGATCTCGTCTCGCTGAGGCGGAGGAGGAGAAGGAGGAGGAGGAGGACGTTCGGCCTGCGCAGTGAGATGTTTGTCCGTCGCCGCCGCCGCCGCCATCGCGGAGGAGCGCGATAAAGGGAGCCGAGCCGGGCGTGAGGGGGCCCCCGCGGAGCCGCCGCGCCAGCGCAGCCCCCCGCCGAGCCCGAGCCGCCGGAGCCCGGGCCGCCGCCGCCGCCCCCGCCCCCGCCGCCGCCGCCGCGGCCGCCCAGGGCCGGCCTGCGCCCCGGCCCAGCCCGGGGGCCGCGCCGCTGCCGCCGCCGCCGCCGCCCCCAGCGTTGCCCCTCGCCTGCCCGTCCGCCTTCAATGTGACACCGGCGCCTCGGAGTGCGACCCGCAGCCGCCGCCGGGGAAGGGACGAGCACCATGTCGAATCTGAGCAAAGGCACGGGCAGCCGGAAGGACACCAAGATGCGGATCCGGGCCTTTCCGGTGAGTCCCCTGCTCGGCGCCCGGGACCCTGGGGCCGGGGACCCGGCCGGGAGCCGCACGCGAGGCCCGGGCTGAACTCCCCCCCAACAGGCCGCAGGCCGGCCTCCCCTCCCCCACGCCGCCGGCCGCGGGGCGCGAGCCTTCCCGGCAACGGGGCTGCGCGGGGCCCCGCCGCGGCCTCCCTCCCGGGCCGTTCCCCGTGCCCAGCGCCCGGGCCCGGTACCGAGCCTTGGGCGTCGGCGACGGACGGGGCCGCCGCCCGGTCCCGGCACCTTCCCGCGTTGATGGGGTGTAGGCCCGGCTCCCTGCACTCCTTCCCGTTCGGCCTCCGCGCCTCCAACCCTGCAGGGATGGATGGAGACTACCGAAGTCCCGGCGTGGGGCATGTGCGTTAACTTTTCGCGTGTGTTTGCACCGCGGCTTGGAGAACGACCCCCATCCCAGGTGTTAGGGTGATGGGGAGAGGACGGGGCCCCTCGGCCTCCCGGGGAAGCCGTCAGCCTCTCCCCGACGCCGTGACAGCGCTCCCACGGACTACCCGGTGCTGGTCCACCACCATTGATGGGTCTTTTGTAGCCCCTTTTCATCTGAGCACTTGACAAACTCCTGTTGTTGAAGGAGTTGCCTGGGCCGCTCGCGGTGCGGGGTGGGGGTGGGAGGGAAGCCGAGCAGGACAGACTGGACAATCGGTTTCCTCGTTTCTTCGCCTTGGAAGCCCCAAAAGGAAAAGGGAGGAGAGTAGCCACGCAGCCTTGCTTTTTAAACCGCAGTTTTAAACGACACCAGAAAGTATCCTGTTGGGGAAACTTTTCCCTTTTCCATTTTTTTTTTTTTTGAGTCAGACGCTTTTGGGGTTCAGTGGATGAGGGCATAACTTGGGATGTCATACCTGCTTCAGCTAGCTCATGGCAGACAATTAAAATGTATTCTTGTTAAAAGAACTGGACCTACTGGCTCCTGTCGCCCCAGTAACAGGTATAAGTTAAGATAGAGAAAACTGGGTAATGGAGCTGGAGAGCTTTAAAAAAGTAAAACTTAGAAAGTCTTGTTAGATTCATTGTATCTGGTGGGGGCGGGGGAAGAGCATTTGTATTCATTTCCTAAGCATGCTGTTTCTTAAGTACAGTATTGTGGGGTGTGTGTGTGTGTGTGTGTGTCTGTGTCTGTGTCTGTCTGTCTGTCTGTCTGACCTTAATATGATTGATTGGTTTAATTAGGTAGCTTGGTTCTAAAGAACTTGAGGAAGACTTTATTGAATTTTTAAATTTTTAAAGGAAAGAAATGCCTGATTCAGAATTCTCAAATTGCAAGAACTACATTAATGTGTGTGTGGAAATTTAGGGCTTTATGTAAATAAATAAGCCCCCTTTAAAGGAGGCTTGAGTGTTTGGAATTGTTTTTCTAAGTAAGTGTACAAAACTATATCAGAAGGAGAAATGTTGGCAAAAGAAGTACTAACTAGCATTCGTTTTGTGAGTATTCAACTCATTGTAATTCAACTACCCTGTTGATAGTCAGATCTTGCCTTTTTTTTTCTTTTTAACAAAATTTAGGATTAGTTAAAAAAAATTGATGTCAGTAGTTTAACACACCAGATTTTAACCAACTCTTTATTGTCTTTAGACTTGCCCACTTAGTTCTTAACTATTTTCCTTTGCCATCTTTCATTGCTTCCAGAGATTGAGTAGTACTTTGTTCCTAAGAGTTTGTGATTTACCTGTATAGATTGAAAGACCAAGATCTCTGCTGTTGGGGATAAGGAGCAAAATGGTGTTTGGTATTTGTGGTGAATACCTACTACTTCCTAAAAGCTTAACATTTTTTTTCATTATTACCTTGTAACTATTAACATCACTTGCAGATAGTTCCTATTGCAAATAACCATTACATTTCTGAACATAGTGTTTTCATTGTTTAAGTCATTAATTAGAATAGATACATGCATTAGTGATGAGATAGATGCTTCACTGTCTTATCCTTTGGTAAATGTGTATATTTATAGACCTTAAATTTCCTTTATTCACATTAGCAATCTTTGTGTATAATTACTTTCTGATTGAATTGCTCGTCAGAAGTTGTAAATATATAGTTCATGAGAAAAGATTTATGTTTATACATATGTAATACTATTTGGGTAGATAGATCTGTGCTTTAGTTCAAATTTTCTTTTACAGAATTATGTAAAAGTGAAATGATGCTTTGGAATTGTTTGACAAAGTAGGTAAACATTTTTCATAGATGGTGTGAAGCTACACTAAGTAGAGTTTCACCATTAAAACAGATTGTTTTTAGTTTTCTGAGTGCATATTTTAAATACGCTGTCACTGCTGTTCAAAAGAGTAAAATATAGCAGAGCAGTTTAACGCAAAGTTTGCTTTTTGGTGCTTGTTCTGGGGTTTTAACTAAGGGCATGGATACTGTCTTTGTTCCACTAGTGCTTTCTACTTGAACCACAACTCCACTTCCAGCTTTTTTGGAAACTGTTTGTAGATAAGAGTTTTTCCGCTCAGGCTCACTTTGAACCACAATTCTCAGATCTCAGCCTCCTGAGTAGCTAGGATTTACAGAAATAAACTGCCAGCACACAGCCACAATTAACATTTTTAAATTAACATTTTTAAATAGCACAGAAGAAATGATTTTTTGAAAAGATCAGGAACAATAAGAGGATTTCTGTTGGCAGAGGAGAACTTTATTTGTAAGCTTTTTCTCTGTGACACATACACCTTATTATGCCTTTTTGTTAATAATACATAAAATAACAAAGGGCCTCAAAAACATTTTTTTAATGAAAAGAGGTTATAGTTGTGAAAGGCCTGGAACAGATAATTTCAGTCCAAGAAACCTTTCCCCTGTTGCCATTGTCCTAACTTCCGAGCTTTTTGGTGTTTGTTCATTCTACAAGAGCTCTACAGGCTTGGTTTGAATTGGTTGTTTTTGGTTTTTGTCTTTTTTTGGTAATACTTAGGATTGGACTCAAGGCACTCTCCCCTTGCTTTTTGCTTTTGCATTTGAGGTAAGGTCTTCTTTATGTCTCCAGATCTCTGCTGCCTCTTAAGTGTCTAGGTTTGAGTCACCTGCCCAGCTTTGGAAGGGTAATTTTTTAATGAAAATGCTATCTTCTCCTATTTGCTTTTCTTGGCTTTGCCTTAGAATTTAGGGGACATTGAGAAAGCTGCTGTTTTTTTGTTAAGATTTGCTTCTTTCTTGAGTGTCCAGGAAATACTATCAGTTGTTAGTTTATGGAACGTATTTAATCTATGAAAGGAAAGACTTACTTCTTGCACTTCATATTTTAGATGAGCTCCGCCTATCTAGTATGGAGAGCAGATGATAGGATATACAGATTATTTTGGGGTGGAACCCACAAAGTGACGTTAATGGAAGAGATGTTTTAAAATTATTGGTGATATACTTAAAGGCACAAAGAGATAAAAACAGAGAAGAACAAGTTAATAGTTTTTGTTGTTACTTTTTTTTTTGTTTTGGGTTTTTTGGGTTTTTTTGTCAGTCCTGGGGCTTGAACTCTAGGCCTGGGCACTTTCTCAAGGCTAACTGTGTCACTTGAGCCACAGCACCACTTCCAGCTTTTTCTGTGTATGTGCTAAGCAAGCACTCTACCACTAGGCCACACTCCCAGCCCCTCTGTTTTACTATAGTATTACTATAGTAATACTAGCCAGATTTGAGAGAGCAGTTTGATCTTCATAATAGGCTCTCTTTCAAGTAAAACTTGCTTAGCACTACCTGGTCTGCATGTACAGGAGAGCTGAATAATACTCTTGAAAATCACAGAGCAGGGAATTAGCAATACATTTGTTTTCACTTTCTGGGGTACTTTCTTAATGGAGAAATTATGGAGTGAGAGGTAATAGATTCATGAACATGTTGCTTACTTTAGACTGATATGTTAATAGTATTGGGACAGCCAAGCTATGTCTGTTAGTACTGTATTTGCTGTTAGTAGCTTAAAAAAAGAGAATGAAACTGTTTATTACTGTTTATTTTACCTTGTTGTTTTAACCAGTTGAGTGGAGCTTGGAAAATAATAGAAACTTTTAATGGCATAAGCCATCATGTGAATATTGAGCTTTCTCATAATACATTAATTACAAAGTTCATTCATTCAAACAACAACAACAACAAGACAGCAAAAGCTCTTGTATGTCATTTGTTCATTTGAGGTAGGTAAGTAGTAACAGAATTTGTCCAAGAAGAATATATATAATTATCACTAGAAAAAGCAATATGCCTTTTATTTGGATAAGAGAGGTAATTATTTTTTCAAGATTGGAAAGAAGATCTTTAACTAGACAGTTTGTAGTTTTAAATAATGCAACTTTGGAAGTATTTTATGTTTGCTTATGGTAAAGCCAACTTAAAAAAAGAAGTACTATGAGTAAGAACAAATTGCTGAGATAAAATAATGCATTGCAATTAGTCTCAGTGTATGTTGAAAACAGTCCAGTAATAGTCTGTCAGGAAAGAATTCATTTAATAGTTTTTTTAGTTATAAAAATGACAGAAAACTTGATAAATATGTCTTTAAATAGAAATTACTTGGAGTCTTACCACTTGGAAATAAAAAATTAACATTTTGATGGTGCTCTTAATTTTTTATATGTATTTTTATATATTGCCTTTTTAAAAAAAGCTTTTTACAGCACATATATTTTCATGTTTGGTTTTTCTTTGTGCATGGTGTGTGTGTGTGTGTGTGTGTGTGTGTGTGTGTGTGTGTGTGTGTGTGTATATGTATGTATGTGTATGTGTGTGTGTGTTATTTAAAGTTTGAGTTTGGGCCTGGAGCCGGTAGCTCACATTTGTAATTCTAATTGCTCAGGAGGCTGAGATCTGAGGATCCTCATTCAAAGCCAACTTGGGCACAAAAACACCTGAGACTCTTATCTCCAATTAATCACCAGAAAACTGGAAATAGTGCTGTGGCTCAATGTGGCTCAAGTGGTAGAGTGCTAGCCTTGACCTGAAGAGCTCATGGACAATGCCCAGGCCCAGAGTTCAAGCCCCACAACTGCCCAGAAAACCCCCAAAACAGAAAAGAAGTTTGAATTTGGGACCTTGTGCTTGTTTGCTAGGCAAGTGTTCCTTCACTTGAGCCATTTCCACACTCCTTTATCCAAACAGGGTCATTTCCCTTACCTACTCCCCGTCTTAGCAGGAGAGGCTGACCTGTACAGTAGTCCTCTTCCTTCCTAGTTGGAACCACAGGTCAGTCATCATTGTGCCCAGCTGCTCATTGAGGTTTGTTTGTTTGGTTTTTTGTTTTGTTTTGTTTTGCCAGTCCTGGGCATGAGCTCAGGGCCTGAGCACTGTCCCTGGATTTTCTCAAGGATAGGGCTCTGCCACTTGAGCCACAGCACCACTTCTGGCTTTTTGCTATATATGTGGTACTGAGGAATCGAACCTGGGTCTTCGTGCATGCTAGGCAAGCACTCTACCACTAGGCCAAACTCCCGGCCCTTGTTTTGTTTTTGTGTGTAATCTATCTGCCATTGCTTGTCTTCAGCTTTGATCCTGATCTCAGCTTCCAGAGTAATTAGAAAAACAGGCATGAGCCGCCACATCCATGCCCAGAGAGGTAGAAAAGGAAAAGCTAACGCCTATTGAATGCTTATTATGTACCAAACATTGTTATTTGTGCTTTGCTTGTCTAAAGTTGATTAATTCACACAACTCTGCAACACTTAATGTCATCTGTTTTATGAAAGAAGCCTCTAGTAGTTAAATAATTCATGTAAAGTTACTCTGTGCAAGAGGGCAGAACTAGAGATTCTAACCTAGGCACTTGGGCTTAATGGTGAATGTCCCAAGTTTGTGCCATTTTAAGTTACTTGTAGCTATTATATTGGCCACATAGTGTATCTTAACTATCACAGATGAAAAATAGTACTTCAGTGCTTTAATTTTCATTTCCTTGATTGTAAGAATGAGAATGAGCATAGTCTAGAAGGTGTTTTAATTTCATTTTAAAGTTGCATATTGAGCATATGTATGAGAACTGTAACTAAAAAGATGAGAATAACTTAAGAGTACAGATTCTGCACTCCCAGGATTTGAACACCTTTTCTAGCTGCACTCTGTTACTTCATCTCTTCTAACATGTTTTTTTCTATGAAGTGAGAATGCTAAGAGAAGTAATCTAACATGTTTTGTGATAAAATAAACTTTAGGTTCATACCTAGTACATAGCTCTAAACAATAAAATTGAATAGTTTTTTGTGAATCACATTGAAATGTTTCACTAACATAGGTGATACTCCCCACCCTTTTGTACAACTTTTTACGTTTTGAAAAGATGTCCAGTCTCAAATAAATATATATATTTATACATACATGTTAATGTTATTGTGTATGTATACATACACATATACAAGTGTAGTACTTTGAGTCACTATAGAGGAATGGTGTTGTTGTTTCTTGGGAGGGAGAGACTTCAAGAAAAATTTCCAGTATGATTCTTGCATAGTGAAGGTATTACAGAAGGCATAAGCTTTCCTTTACTATACAAATCTTAATTTTTCATTAAATGTTCATCAAAAATAATCTTGCTTTTCTTTTCCCACGCCTCCTCCCCTTGTTACCACCTTGAGCTATAGTAGTAGGTTGTGGCTTTTACTCTGTGCTTATATGAGGCACCATTTTGAACCACAGAGCACTTAACACAGTGTGGGTGGTTAGAGACTGATTGATTAAATGAAAAACTACTAGCTCTCTAAGCTGAAACATGTAGTGATCGATTGTCAATGCAACTGCTGCTGTACAGTATTAGAATTACCTTTGTAACTCCAAGTGAATTCTTTTTACTACATCATTAATGATATTGTGGCTTTTTGTCTTTTTTTTTTTTAATACCAGTCCTGGGCTTGAGCTCAGGGCTTGAGCACTGTCCTTGGACTTTCTCAAGGCTAGAGCTCTAGCACTTGAGCCTCAGCACCACTTCTGGCTTTTTTCTATGTATTTGGTACCGAGGAATCGAACCCTGGTCTTCATGCATGTTAGGCAAGCACTCCCTGGTCTTTGAATAGTAATGTGTTGGTGTTAACCTCAAATTGAGCTTCAGAAGACTTTATTCTCTGGTCCCAGTATTTTTTGTATACTAGCTG
Source organism: Megascapheus bottae (assembly GCF_031878675.1). Taxonomy (NCBI): domain Eukaryota; kingdom Metazoa; phylum Chordata; class Mammalia; order Rodentia; family Geomyidae; genus Megascapheus; species Megascapheus bottae. The sequence continues at coordinate 29,316,241 of NC_143529.1, read as the reverse complement.
AACTTCATCCTTCATGACTTTTTCCAACTCCTCTGATCTCTACTTCCCTTGTGGGTTAATAACTCCCATATATCTTGTCTGTTCTCAGAATTCTCTGCTTTTCCACCATGTGAAAGCTGTCTTAACTTTACCTAGAGCAACAAGCTTACCTTCTTGAAGTGAGGTGCCTGTTTACTTTATAATCTGTCAGCCTTTGGGCCCCAGTGGTGTTTATTGCCACATCAGTCATTTTCTCTTTTGGCTGAAACTTGAGAAATGCTCTTCTTCTCAAACCAGTTATTAACTTTTTACTCAGGTTCCCTCAGATTTTGAAAATTTTAATACTTTCTTTGGACATTGCCACTCTGTTCATTTTGTCCACTGGCATATGTGAATGGAAATTATTCCATTTTTGATAGTTTTATTGTGTTTACTGTATGTCAAGCTTGGATGTATGGTGGTGATCAAACAATGCTGGCATCTTTGTTGTAGTGATTTTCACTCTGTTTTTGGAGCTTGTTATTCATTCCATGTACCTTCTAACTGTTGTCACTTTTATAAAAGGACAAAATGGTAATGCATACCTCTTAAGACTGTTCAAAGATAGTTACTACATGTAAACATATTACAGTAGTTCCTGGCACATAATAACTGTAAGCTGTTACTTAGTAATTCTGTTCTCTTGCTGGTTGTTTCTTTCTCACAGTAGTATGTTCTGTGCATGTCAAGAAGACTTGTGTATTTTCTCAAGCCATGGTGCTATTGTTCCTATTTTCCCTACACACCAGCCAGACATACCAGCAAAAATGCATCTTGGGTAATTCCATGCATCAGCCTTCACTGCTAATACTTTCTAGGCTATTATGCTCTCCTGGAGACAATCTGAAGGACCCTGGTCTCTAATTTAGCCGGCCTGTCAGTGCCTCAGGGCAGTTTTTCTGTGTTCCTTGTAAGCGCCCTCTCCCTTTTCCTACTGAGCCTTTTGTAATTTTAATCACAGTCCTTAAGCTATTTATTGATAATTTTCTTATCTCTCTTCCAGAAACCTCTTCACAGCTTCACTGTGAAAAACAGTGGTGGTAGTTAAAAGCTCAGCTCTCTTTCTTATCCTCCTCCTCATGGTCACTCTCCTACTATTCTCTACAGTCCAGAAAATAAGAAAGCATTGACCATTTCCTTTTTAAAGACATAATTTTGTTAGAGGAGGCATCCTGTCCAGTTTTTATTGGTCTTAATTGGTACGGCATAACACTATTCAGTGTATAGTAGGCAATGTTGGATTAATACACTAATGTAATACTCTTTGGTTTCATATTAAGTGGGAATTGTGGACATTTTTCAAAAAGTAATAAAGGCTGCTTTCTAGTAAGTAATAATGTTAGAATTTTCAACGAAAATATGTTGTTTCTCTTAGGACATTCACATTCAGATTCTTTCAGGGATCTTGAACGAACGTTTTCTAGGGTCCAGCTAAGCATAAAGATTAGAGTTGGTATCTTTGAAATCTCCCTTTGATTATTTAGAGCTGTTCCTGTGTGGCCATTTGCACATGGAATTCGGTAAAATAAGCCACAAAACTCTGTTAACTATTGCTTTAAAATCACTAGTCAGTAGAGTAGTCCTGATTCTTTAAGAATGAGGCTTTATGTACCTAATTTGATAATAGTAAGAAATTTCAAACTCTGTAATTGCCTTACTTTGTTTGCTATTAGAAAACATTTACTTTATATAGAGAAGGCAATGTTGAATGAATACACTAATGTGACATTCTTTAGTTTGTCTCATATTAAGTAGTAAATGTGCAAGTGGGTATTGCACAAGACTTCTTAATTTGACTTCTGTCATTGACTTAGAATGAGAGAGAAAGCAAATTGACTCAACTTTGCTATTTATAAGTTGCAATTTGGCTATTTACTGCTGAGTGAATAAACTTCAAAGGGAACAATTTCTTAGAGCTACTTTTCTAGAAGTGGTAGCTCAGTGCCTGTAACCCTAGATACTCAGGAAGCTGAGATCTGAGGATTTTGATTTGAAGTCAGCTGAGGAAAGACAGTCCATGAAACTCTTTATCTCCAATCAACTTCCGAAAAGACAAATGGTATAGCTAAGAGAGTACTAGCTTTGAGCTGCAGGCTCATGGACAGTGCCGGGGCCCTGGGTTTAGACCTGCAGTACCAGCATCAAAAAGCAGACAAACAAAAATTCTTTAACATAGTGCTTTGCAAGTTATTCTGCCTGAAGCATCTTCTAGCTTAACACTTAAACAACACTTCAATTTACTTCATCCTCTCCAAAGTTGTAAAACTAATGTTTTTGCCTTTTTAATCTCCAGTAAAAAGGCCTTGCTTTATAATAAAGAATAATTACAACTTGTTGAATATTTTCTTTGAGCTAGGGTTTTTTTTTTATTATTGTTGTTGTTGTTTTTGGCAGTCCTGGCTTGAACTCAGGGCCTGAACACTGTCCTTGGGCATTCTTAAGGCTAGAGCTCTACCACTTAAGCCACAGCACCACTTCTGGCTTTTTCTATGTGTGTGGTACCGAGGAATCAAACCCAGGTCTTTGTGCATGCTAGGCAAGCACTCTTGACCACTAGGTCAAACTCCCGGCTCCTAGGCTATTTTTTGAAGGAATTTTGAATTACCTTGAATTCTCAAAACAGTTTAGGTTTAACATTAGGCCTATTGTAAATCCCGATGGAGTTCAGAGATTCATCAAACAATTATATAGAAAACTAGAAAAGGATAGAGCTGTGATTGTGTGTGACACAAAATTCCATGTCCTTTCTGTAATGCCACACTGCAATGTTAATGGATTTTAATATTTTGAACTAATTTACTTTCTTAATAGGAGCATACTGGAGATTAGTTTAAATTATTGACCATAGGCAGATCCAGAGGTTTTGGAGCAGTACTATGTTTTTTAAAAAAAGAATTCATCAACTTCTAGCTCTTCAGAGAGATGTAAGCTGAATGAGCCTCTTGTATGTGAATAGAAGTTAAAAAAATTTCAGATTGTATTTTTCAGACATTTATATATATAAATTGCTTAAAAGGGGACCTTAGCAAATAAGGTGACCAGAATTACAATCAAAAGAAAAATATGGGGGCTGGGAGTTTGGCCTAGTGGTTGAGTGCTTGTCTAGCATGCACGAAGACCCGGGTTCAATTCCTTGGTACCACATACATAGAAAAAAGCCAGAAGTGGTGCTGAGGCTCAAGTGGTAGAGCGCTAGCCTTGAGAAAGTCCAAGGAGAGTGCTCAGGCCCTGAGCCCAAGCCCAGGACTGGCAAAAAAAAGAAAAAAGAAAAACATGAATTGACTTATTTTTTTGAAAACAAGGTCTTTCCAATTTTAAATCGTAAGGCTGATAATACTGCTTTTGTAAAAAAATGAAAAAATAGTTTGCATTTTTAAAATATAGTTAATTTTTGTTTGCAAGAGTATACTAAAATATTCATATTGTTACTGTATCTTGACTTTGTTATCTGGTATATCGTATATGTGCTTATTTGTTTATTTGAAATAGGAAAGGGAAGGGGGAAACAAGGTGATTGGGAAGGGGTGGAAGGAGGGAAATGGGGACAAAAACATGAGGACAGTGTGTGGGAAGTAACGCACCTACTACCTGGCGAATGTAATTGTAACCCCTCTATACATTTCCTGACAATTAAAAAGTAAAGTTTAATGCTGTTAATCCAGAGGATGTTTCTGTAAAAACTGTTGGCGGATGGATGGAGAATTAATAGAATTTGTAGCTATTATGTTTGCCCTTTGCAACCTAGAAAATGTAATTATTAGAAAGTCCAAATACTGAACCTTTTAGACTTTAAAAAAAAAGAAAAAATATACCAAAATAAGAAATTAAACAGTGAAATGATTCGGAAGCACAAAGATAGATACTTCATATTAATAATTTATTTCTCATGAAAGTGTAAAGATTCATGATGGAATGCTAAGACTTTGGGAAGCTGGGAAGTTTACAGGCAGGGTGCTGGTGCATTGAGGGCTCTCTGTTCCCAAGGTGCAATTGGATGTGGCATGCTCCGCAGAGGAAGAATGCTGTGTCTCAGGACAGAAAGCAGAGGGGATTCAGTCCTTCAATTTTTGTATGATATTACCTGATCTTATTCAGAAGGCTCCACTATTAAAACCTAATCATCTTTTGGCCCCACCCCTTAATACTGTTGAATTATTTTTCACTGTGAGTTTAGAAAGAATCTTTTTATTTAACAAATGAGAATGTGGAGACAGATAAGGGCTATGTTCATGACTGATTAAGATAAGAAATATGTTCCTAACTTGAATTTATGGAAGAATTACGATTAAAATAAGATTTGGGGGAGCCATATTCTGCTGACTCATGATTATGGTTTGAAGCCAGCCAGGGCAAAGTCCCTGTGAGACTTTTATCTCCAGTTAACCACTCAAAAACCTGAAGTGGTGATGTGACTCAGATAGTAGAATGCTAGCTTTGAGCACAGAGAGGCTTAGGGACAATGCCCTGGCCTTTAGTTCTAGCTCCACAACTAACCCCCCCCCCCCCCCCCAAAAAAAAAAGGTTGTGTGTGTGTGATTTTTGGTAAGTTCTTTTCTCTAGACCAGATTCTGACCAGTATAGTCAGTGATATAGTTAATTCAAAATCATTTCTTATTGAGCTTCTTCATGTTTTAAGTTGGCATGGACAGCTTGAGTGGAAGGACACTTGAGTTAGGCCCCTTGAATTTCTCCATTGCTCTAGTTTTGTGATATTTGATAAGCTTTGTTTCAGCCTTAGATTTATCTCTCTTTAAAGTAGGAGTATCATGCTTTGGTGATGAGTGTTAGGTACTGATAGGAAGCAGTAAGGAAATTAACTAGGTTTTGCATACTGTGTGTATATGTGTGTGTGGCAGAGTGAAAGAGAGGACGAGAGATGTTTCAAGCAGACTCCATAGCAGATTTTTTTTTAATATGGATTTTATATGATAGAATTGTGCTCTGGTGACTCATTCCTGTAATACTACTTGCTTGGCAGGCTGTTATTGTAAGGATTGTGGTTTGTGGTCAACTCCAGGTAGAAAAATTGATGGAACATCTTTTTAACTGAGAGTTAGGCCAGTTACCTTGGCTAGAAGAGGAAGCCTAATAAAGGATCAAAACCAAAGACTGGAATTATTACATTGGTACCAGCACCTGCCTATCCAGTCCTAGATCTGAGCTCAGCCAGGCGTGGTGGCTCATGCCTGTAATCCTAGCTACTCAAGAGGCTGAGATTTGAGAAGCATGGTTCAAAGCCAGCCCAGGCACAAAAGGACCCGATACTCTTATCTCCAATGAACCCTAAGAAAATTGGAACTGGGGCTTGGCTTAAGGGTAAGGCAGTAGCCTTGAGCTGAAGAGCTCTGGGACAACCCGGTGACCCACATACAAAAACAATACTGCTCCTTCCTCTCCCTCACACCTTCACCCCCTGAGTTTTATATAATGAGCCTTGTCGTGTCATCACATCTGATTACAGTTAGGTTCATTCAAAGACAAAATAACTGTGGTAGTTTAAACATTTTTCTTTTAAGTTTTAGAGGATTTTATTTCCTATTTATACTTGGATTTGAACTCAGAGTCATACTAACTTGTTGCTCTACCACCTGAGCCATGCCTTCAAAGCCCTGTTTTTGATTACTATTATTATTATTGTTATTATTTTGTTAGTTTTGAGGTTTGAACTCAGGGCCCTGGGCATTGTCTCTGAGCCCCTTTGTGCTCAAGGCTAGCCCTCTGCCACTTGAGCCATGGCTCCACTTCCAAGTTTTGAATGGTTACTTGGAGATAAGAGTCTCTTTGGGACTTTTCTGCCTGGGCTGGATTTACATTGTGGTGGCATGAGCCACCGGTGCCCGGCCTTATTTATTTTTTGAGATAGGGTCTCCTTAGGGCTTTGATTCCCACTCAGGTGCATCCCTAAGCCACTTTAGGCTTGTTGTCCTTCCTGAGATGACAAGTGAGTGCCCTTGCACACAGTAGTTCTAGATTGTGAAGTTTAACAAACTTTTCTGCTCTGATTGCCTTGAATTACAATCCTAGATTCAAGTAGCAAGGATTACAGACATAAGCTACCAATATCCCATCTCAGTTTATAGAATTTCTTTTTTAAGAAAAGTTGGTAAAGGGGCTGGGATGTAGCTCAGTGGCAAAGTGCTTGCCTTAGCAAGCAGTAGGTTTGATTCCAGGGACCAAAAAAAAAAAAGATTAAAGCTGATAAGTTTATTCATTTTCAAAACCAAATTTTAGTGACTTCAGCTACTGGGGAAAAAAAGTAAAAGTAATAACAGTGCTATAATTGTGATTAAAATAAATAATTTTAGATTTTAGAAGTATGAAATCCAACTAACCACTTTTCTATACGATTTTTTTTCCTCCTTAATATTACAGCAACTATCTGGAGATTCTATGTATAAAGTACATGATTCCTATTTCTCCCATTATTTTTTTTGTCAGATAAATGTTTAAATAATTTTATATGTGACCTATTAATTGTAGTATTTCAGATTTAATAACATATTATGAAGTACAGCAAATTGTGAGTAAGCTTGCAGAGTTACTGCGTTCAGGAAGCCCGCTCACGATTTTTTTTATTTTATCTGTGATGAAAAATCAGACACCAACAAATTGCCTCAGTGAGAGTATAGTATAGTTCCCATTTAACCAGTAGGCGACCAAAAATATTTGGGAAAAATTGTATAAAATCGTGTGTATAAAATTGTGTGTATAACAATATGTACAGACTCTTGCCTTTCCCAGTAATACAACTATTTACATAACATTTACATTGCATTATCTATAGTTAGAGGGTAACCTAGACTTGATTTAATGTATAGGGAGGATATGTGTGTATACCATTTTGTATAAGGATCTTGAACTCCCTTGGATTTTTAGTGTCCATAAGGGTCCTGGACTCAAACCTCTGCTTTTTTACATGATTGCCTCTTATTTTGGTCATGTCATTCAGATGATGAAATGTTATCTATCCATATATACATATGATATATGTATATGCTTACATGTGGTTGATTATTGTTGATACTCTTAAGCCAATTCTGTAATTTTAATGGACTTTGGTAAGCTAATCTGGATACTTGATCTTTTTTTCATATATTTTTATTGTAATTAATAGAAGGGTTACATTATATTCACCAGATAGAAGGTATATTACTTCACAAACATTGATACCCTTTCTCATGTTTCCGTCCCCATTTCCCTCTGGATACTTGATCTTTACTTTGTGTTTATGAAAAAAATACTACATTTCCTAAACAGCTTTATTTTGGAGTATTCTCATATATTAAGGATGCTGATTATAATTGAATCCTGTTGATTGAATTTATAGATACTAACGCTGTCCTGTATTTAAATGATATTAGGGCCAGTTGACTAGATCAGGCTTAGTTTCTGATTTCATGGAATTGTTCTAAACTGCTATGCTTTTCTAGTTGATAATCTTTCTCTTTTCCTCTTTATTTATACTTCCAGTTCATAATTTCCACTGTAAAGAGAAATAGTCAAACAAATATTAATATTTTTACATTCATTTTAAGTAATTAACAAGGTCGTATGTCTATTGTGTGGTAAAGTCCTGATGAAGCCAGGATCAAATCATGCAGAAAGAAGCAAACATATCTGTTGTGCACATCCTCCATGCCACATGCTTTCATAAACGCTTAGTTGCCTCAGAGTGCAGCAGTACTCAAGCCAAGAACGGATGAGAAAAGTGAGGTTTAGGAAGTTTTAATAATGTACTTTATTAAAGACTGTGCCAAATTGAGCTGTTGGCCCCAAAGTCTGGAACTATGGCCATTTTTGATGGTTGACAGTGATTAAGAATTATTATAGATGTCTTATGTTATTGAATTATTAGTCATCAAGTAAGATTCTGTTATTAACTGTTAAACAGATTGTGTTCAAATAATTCTTTTGAATGTCACTTGGCATCATACCATGTATATAATAAAAAAGGAAGTGAGACCGTATATATTCTGAGCTGGAGCTTTCTTATACAATGTTTGTATTTGTCTAGAATACTGCTATTCCCAAAGAAATTGTTTTTGGGGCTGAAGCTTGAAAATAAGGTCATGCATTTTTCCTTCTTTATTTTTTTCTAGCTGTGTCATTCTGAATTGCCTGGAATTTCACATTTTCACCCATTTCTCCCACCCACCCTATTTCAAATTTCTTCATGTAGATGATACAAAGGACTAAAGACTTCTTGTGCTTTGTATATAGTGAAGCAAAGAACACAGTTCTTTTCAGCTCAGATTCAGTTTGTCTTATGATATAGTTCTGTCCAACTTTTGGTAATTACAGAACTGTGACGATGTATAAGTATATAACAGACTTATCTGCTTTTGAGATCGGGCATTTTGAAGTTATCTTTTGAGATAATGCAGATGAACAGTCAGGTATTTTTTAAAGGAAATCTTTTTGAGTCATTTTTCTTATGGGCAATTACAAATGAGGAAATAACAATTCTGGATTGGGAGGAGGTATGGTAAGTTTTGAAAATATTTGTTTTAATTCTTTATAACTCATTATTTAAGAAAAAAATCTATTTAGTCTACTAAATAAATGTGTTCTGATCACTTTATAACTTGAGTTTCTTGGGGAAAGGTTGTTTATGGAACTCATAATTAACTGGCAAATACTAAATGTGCATATGTGTGTATGTACATTTTATTTTATTGTTTTGTTTTAAAATAGAACAAAGCTGCAGCCTTGATGTTCACATTCCTTCTATGTGCGTGTGTGTGCGCGCGCGTGTGTGTGTGTGTGTGTGTGTGTGTGTATTTTGGTCCTGGGGCTTGAACTCAGCTCCTGCCTGTGAGCCAGCTCCATTTCTGGTTTGTTGGTGAGTAATTGGAGATAAGACTCTGACTTTCCATCCTACTGGCTTCAAACCACAATCCTCAGATCTTAACCTCCGGAGGAGCTAAGATTACACTAGGTGTGTTTTTTGTTTTTTGCAATTACTGTCACCCTCATCAGTGTCATTAATGAAATTAAAATCCTGCTCAAACAGTTGATTAGACTGCCACTTTAGGAGAAAACGTACTTAAGAAACATACTTAAATTGGAGCCTTTAAATTTGATACCTTTGTGAAGTGTAGCTTATGTTTTTATTGTTAACATATTGATGTTGAACATTTAATCTTTAAAAAAAAAACCTCTCAGTCATAATTAATGTGTTTATCAAGGATTCGCCAGTAGGAGATTTTAGGCTTATCTGTAACAATTATTTTGCTAGTGTTGTTGCATTTGATGCCAGGACCAAATTGTGTATATGGAGGGATTTCTGCTGGCAACTTACTTCACTTATTGTGGGTTTTTTGGGGGACTTGTTTATTTAGAGAAAGGAAGACTGTAGCTTATTGATCTCTCTTGAAGGGCATATTCTGTTCTTTTTTTTTCCCCAGATAACATCAATACATTTAATATTAATATTTATTAATAAGTCAACAGCTTTCTGAAGTCTTTAAATAGGAAGAATGCTTTTTTGATAAGTACATTTAAGAAATGTCTGCTGTCATACTTAATTCATTTGAAAAAGATGTTTAAAAATTAGGTTGTTTTTAGACAAGCACATTCAAATGATTGTCCATACTATTGTTCCTAGTAACTATCCACATTTTCAAAATTGCATTCGAAATAACATGAAGTATTCAGTAGACATTTGTTTATCATCATCTAAGTGATAAAAATGTGAAGAAAGTTAAGAATCTCATAACCTTGAAGAAGATGCAGTATTGCCCAATATGAGATAGATACATTGGAGTGCTATGGAATTGGGGAGAATCATTCATTTTGAGGCAGCCAGGGAGCAATTCAGTTTCTTAGAGTCTATGATGTCCGAGCTAGGTATAAGAGAACACATAATGAATCAGATAAATAAGCAGAAGGGGAACCTCAAGAAAAGTTTGGATGGGAAGTAAGGGGAGCAAGGTTCTGTAACAGCAACAGATAAACTGCAGCTAGATCTTGCAAAATGTGTTCCTCCTGAAGGAACTTCTTACCCCCATCTTCACTGAAGGGTTTGGATAAGAACAAATGTTAAATGTAGGGTTATGCTTCTGTTTTATAAAATTAGGTGGCATATGTTGTTGTAACTAAAGATAGGAGAAAGGTCTGGAGCATTGGAGATACATGGTAGAAGATAAATAATTCTAGGTTTGGGGGGGAAATCTAGATTGGTCATATAGAAGGGAGAATCATTAACATAAACCAGTAATGTTATCTTTTTTTAAAACGTGTGCTTTGGAAGTTTGGTTAAAACTAGGAAATCTTGCTAAGCAGTGGTGGCTCATGCCTATAATTCTAGCTGCTTAGAAGGCTGAGATCTGAGGATTGCAGTTCAAAGCCATCCTGGGCAGGAAATCTGTGTGACTCTTAATCTCCAATTAATCACAGAAAAACCCAAAAGTGGTGCTGTGACTCAAGTGGTAGAGTAAAAAAAAAAACAACAACTCAGCGATTGGGTCTAGGCCCTGAGTTTAAGCCACAGGAGAGTGCCTTCCCCCCTTCCCCCCCCCAAAAAAAAAAGCAGGGCTGGGAGTTTAGCCTAGTGTTAGAGTGCTTGCCTAGCATGCCTGAAGACCCGGGTTTGATTCCTTGGTACCACATACATAGGAAAAAGCTGGGAGTGGTGCTGACGCTCAAGTGGTAGAGCTCTATCCTTGAGAAAGTCCAAGGACAGTGCTCAGGCCCTGAGCTCAAGCCCAGGACTGGCCAAAAAAAAAAAAAAAAGTTAGAATACTAAGAAAAATTTTTCTTTTCTAGAAAAGAAATGCACACAGTTTAGACTCCCTTGAGGCCAACCTATGCATGAGAAGTTGTAACCATGATAATGAATGAAAATACATAGAGACTCAGAGTGGAGAATAAAAAATGCAAAGGAGAGTAATAGGGCCGAAAATTGTTTATATGACTTTAGGAAAAGGAGACAAAAAGAATAATCACGTTTCTGAAAGAAAATTACATTATGTTTCATGTGACAAAGTTTTATCTTTCACGTGCTTTTTTACTTGTGTACATATCTATCTGCAAAGCTTAAAAGTTACATTCCTTTCAGATATGTATTTGATGAATGTTGATTAGAGTTTAGGATAGATTAGAGTTTGATAGATTATATTGTATCTTGGGCTTTTCTAAGCCACATTTACTGACTGTCTTATTTAGCCTTCATGGCAGTCTTTTGAGATGGATAATGTTATTAAACCCATCCATATCTACTGACTGTCTTATTTAGCCTTCATGACAGTCTTTTGAGATGGATAATGTTATTAAACCCATTTTTAAAAATGAGGAAATCAAGGCTTAAAGGAGTTTAAGTATTTGTCCAAGTTCACATGGCTACTGAGTAATGGGCCATGATACATATGGACATGGGTCTTTTGACAGCAAAACCTGTATTCTCTGCTATTATGCTGTACTGTGTTTCCCCAGATAATCAGTGAGTCACATTCTTATACTGCTTTTCCATGCTACTACAATGAAATAGGTGAGTCTAATGATTTGGATTTGGGGATAATATAAATTTAAATACTAGCTCTGTGATTTTGAGGAAGTTACTTAATGTCTTTTTCTTTGTTAGAAAGTATTTAGTAGTCACTAAAAGACACATAGGTATCCTTTGGCCTAAAGATTGCTGCATCTGTGAGATATGAACACAAAATAATAGAACATACATATAGTGTGAGACAACTCTTTTTTTTTTTTTTTTGAATTGATTGTAGGGCTTGAACTGAGGACCTGGTTGCTGTCCCTGGGCTCTTTTGTTCAAGGCTAGTGCTCTACCACTTTGAGACACATCTCCACTTGCAATTTTTGTTTTGTGTGGTTAAGTGGAGACAAGAATCTCATGGGGAATACTCTCTGATCTCAGCCTCCTGAGTAGCTAGGATCACTGGCATGAGTCACCAGCACCTGGCTTATGAAACAACTTTTAAAAAGTTTTTTTCTTGGGGCCGGGAGTTTGGCCTAGTGGTTAAAGTGCTTGCCTAGCATGCATGAAGACCCGGGTTCGATTCCTCGGTACCACATACATAGATAAAAGCCAGAAATGGTGCTGAGGCTCAAGCGGTAGAGCTCTAGCCTTGAGAAAGTCCAAGGACAGTGCTCAGGCCCTGAGCTCAAGCCCAGGACTGGCAAAAAAAAAAAAAAGGTTTTTTCTTAAATTATTATCTTTAGTTGTACAACGGTGCTTCTATTCAATTTGCCAGTTTTTAATTATAGTGCATCTTAATTGATATTATTTCTTTCATTCAAATTCCTCCTTGTATTCTAAAAATTCTTTCGGTTCTCTTAGAAACCTTAGTTACTTATGCTGAGTGTTTTTTCTAGTTTATGTTGGTCTTTAAAGATCTTAAAAAGATGATTTGAAATGTTGCTCAACTAGTAGCAATATAGGAATCTCTGGAATGGATACTTCTTTCTTTGCAGTTGTTTTGAATAATCTATATTGTTATTTAATTTCAGGAAATGTCTTAGCTTACTTATAACTTAGATATATTCTGTGAGCAAACTAAAACCAGATTGTACATGGTATTTGAGACCATAGGCTACTTTTGTGGGTTTTAATTTTTTGTGTGTGAAAAATTTCATAGAGAACCACACCTTTATCTTTTTACATGAATGTTATTCAGGGTATCTGGTTAAAAAATGCATAGCATTTTAATTATAGGAATACACTCTTTGAAAATCACTTGTGTAAAAGTCATTGATAGACCTAGGACTGGGTTAAAAAAGAAACTGATATATTAAAGCATTAAAAAATAAAACTCAACATAAAAGATTAAAATAAGACTTGATTTGAACCACCTGTTTAGGGATTTTCTTGATTTACAATTCATCTGATCTTTTTTGTTATCCAGCTAGAACGAGAGAACTTGTTCTTTCACTCTCATATCTATCTGATCAGTTTTGGCACAGATTGAACTAGCTCAGTAGTTTTTATCTAGTTCAGGTGAGAAGGTATAGTGCTTAATTACATTATGACCAATGTTACCCAATTCAAGGGTTTCCTAGTCATATATCAGCAGAAAATCACTCAGCAGTGCTTGTTAGGTACTGAGGAATTACAGCTGCTTAAATTATGCCAGATGATGGTGGCTCAAGCTTGTAATCTTAGCTACTCAGTAGGCTGAGGTCTGAGGATCCTGTTTCACAGCTAGCTGGGCAGAGTCCTTAGATTCATTTAATTACAAGCCAGAAGTGGAGCTGTGGATCAAGTGGCAGAGCCCCTCAAGCAGCCCAGGCTCTAAGTTCAAGCTCTAGGACTTGTGCAGTGTGTGTGTGTGTGTGTGTGTGTGTGTACATATGTATAATGTATTTATATACACTGTGTTTATATATACATATGTATGTATATATGTACACTCACACAATCTTTGAGGAGCTGACATTTCAGAAAATACAAAGAGAAATGAGGTTGAATTTGGGTGGTCAGTAGTGAAGGGATATTAATACTATCCATAGAGTAGGCATTTAAAGATTCATTGTGAACTAACTAAGCAGAAGTTTGGGTCATTTGGTCATGCGCATATCCAAGGGAAGAACATTCTGGAGTATCAAATACCAGGATACTGGAAACGGTTTGATTATGTGTTCCAAGGAGTAGTAAGGAGTCTGGTGTGCATGAAATAGTGTGATCAAGGAATAAAGAGATGAATTGAGAAGTAATAACATGAAAAAGGCTTCATGAGACATAGTAAACTTGACTTTAGTTCTACTTGACTTGGGTATCAAGGAAAATAAGTCATTTGAGGATCCTGAACAGAGGAGTGATATTATTTTATTCATGTTTTATAGCAGACAGAAGTGTGCAGAGGGTGTTTGAATCATTTGATGATGGTTTGGACCATCATGGTGGCAATGGAAAGTAGTGAGCAGGAGTTACACCCTAAATGTATTTTGAAAGTGAAGACAACAGTATTTCCTGTCAGACTGGAAGTGAGATGAAGAGAGGAAAGATAATATCTTTGTCTCCTTAGTAACTAGAAGGATGAAGTAGACATTTGTTCATTTGGAAGACTACAAGGCAAAAAGTCTGGGGAAAAATAAGAACTTACACAGTACTTTGTAACTTACAGGCTTATTAGGCATTCCATAAGAAATTGAGTAGGTAGCTGGGTATATGACTTGGATATGCAAGGGAAAAGGCCAAAAGGCTATATAAAACTGGAGGTTAACTTAAAGCCATGAGAGTAGAAGCGATCCACTTCACCTAGAAACTTAAGTGTAGATAGACCAGAGGTCCAGAACTTGAACTTTGGATTACAGATTTTAGTAATGAGTAGATCCAGCAAAACAGACTACTGAGGAATCCCTTTTGGTGATACTGAGGCTTGAACTCAGTGCCTTATAGTTGTTAGGCTGGCACTTTACCACTCAAGCTGTGCCACTAGGTTATTTTTGAAATAGAGTCTTTGTTTTTGCCCTAGGGAGCCTAGACCTTTTGGTATTCTTAATTTATGCTTCCTGTATAGCTGACAGGTGATCTCCACTCAACTTTGGAATAAGAATGGATCTCAGAAACTTTGTACAGGCCTTGAACCACAGTCTCCTAGCTTCCTAGGTACCTAGGATTATAGCCATGAACACCCTCCCACACACTAGGAATCTATTTTAAGGAAGAGTGATCTGCTCTGACAAAATGAAATTTGATTAGAGGGCCTTTTTGAGAGAAGTTACAGTGAAATGGTAAAGAAAGCCACCTTACAGATTAATTAACATGGAAGTATTTTGTCAGACTTTATTTTTTCTGTGTGTGTGTGTGTGTGTGTGTGTGTGGTTTTAAAGGTTTTTGTCGGGGCCCGGGTGGAGCCTGAAATCCTGAAATTGTACATTTCTAAACATTCCTATGAGATTCCTATTTGTACCACCTGTTACTTCCCTTAGATACAAGAACTTGGTGCTTGTACACAAGAACTAACATATTATACCAACATGATCATATTGAGTTATGATCAAACTTCCTGCAATGCTTCTTCAGATTGTTTTCTATTTTCCTAGTAGACTAGGAATTGTTTATCCTCGAGGGAGGATGTAGGGGATAGTGTGAAATTATCTAGAAGAGTGGAATCAGGAGGGAAAAAGTGGAATCAGTAGACTAGAGTAGTGAGTTTTAGGAAGGGTTCACTTGAGGCTAGTGGTCATGAATTTCGGCTTCAGTTAAGTAAATATGGGTATGTGTTACTTCTAACTGTATAGGTTCATGTAAGGAGCGCAAAAGGACATGTGCTGTTGGAATTCAGCATTTCAAGTAGTACATGGAAAAGTTGAAGTGTGTTGGTAGGTTTAAGGTACATAGATGATGACGTTATTTAAAGCAAAGAGTTCTATGGGTAAAACTGGAAGAGGTAAAAGATTAGGGGAAAATTACATTTATCAGCTTTAGAAATTCAATTCTTTTTAAAAAGAGGTTACTACCATCCTTATAATTCATGAGATTTATAAATACCACCAGTTGCAGAAACATTTCAACCATTGGTTTTTCTTTTGTCTCTTCTCTCTTTTGGATATTACAGATGACCATGGATGAAAAATACGTAAACAGCATTTGGGACCTTCTGAAAAATGCAATTCAAGAAATCCAGCGTAAGAATAACAGTGGTCTTAGTTTTGAGGAGCTATATAGAAATGCATATACAATGGTTTTGCATAAACATGGAGAAAAGCTCTACACTGGACTAAGAGAAGTTGTTACCGAACATCTCATAAATAAGGTATCCAACTTTAAAGGACTGTTGCTAATATAATATTAACTATAGAAATTTTTTTATATTATATTTTGACTGTAATTTTGACTTTAAAGTTGACTAGATAAGCATTTTTGATAGTTTGTAATGAAGTTTATAATCTTTAATCATACCCAGTAAAGCAAATATTCAGTGATTTACAAGTGCATATTAATGTTACCTAAAATTAACTTTCCTTAACAAAGTTTTACCAGCCATTTTAGCTCTCTTTTTTAGTATATATGAAAAACAAACTATATTCACTAATAGAAACTGACTTTACTCACTTTAAGTTCTGTGGTAAATGAATTTTTTTCAAGATAAATTAGTGGTAGACTAATATAAAAAATGGTTTTATGATCCCAAGAGAGTATATACACTTTTCGGAACAAGTTTTGTAAAGAAAACTACAAATAAAATGTAATTTTATTTCATGAGTAGTATAAAGAACTTTTGTGTACTATATACCATTTGCTAACATTTTGCCACAGTATTGCAACTCTTCCAATTGTTTTTGTTCTTATTACTGCTTTTGAATGATAGGGAAAAGTTTTAGATTTCATTTATTCTATATAATGCTTTATAAACTTTCACCTCAGAATAACAATATTTTAGTAAATCAAAGAACTGTGATCAAAATCAACTATTTATATGTACTGTTCTGCAGCTGATAGTCACATTTTACCAGCTATCCTGTGTAGCAGTAATGTCCTTGGTTTTCTGCTCCAGGATTCTATCCAGGATCACATACACAGTTCCTTCGGCTTTCTTTCTTCTAGCACTTTTACGTTTTTGAAGAGGATAAGTCAGTTGTTTTATAGATCATCCCTCAGTTTTGGTTTGTCTGATTGTTTCCTCATGACTAGTTTCAGGTTATGCATTTTTGGCAGGAATAATACATAGTGATGTTGTGTCCTCAGTGCATCACATCAGGAGGCACATGATGTCAGTTTATCCCATTATTGGTGATGTTAACTTTGATCACTTGGTGTTCGCCAGATTTCTTCACTGTGAAGGTACCATTTTTCCCTTTGTAATTAATAATCTGTTCAGTTTAATTTGGAACTTCTTGAATAACCTATTCCTTTAGGACCCTATCATGTGACGATTTTAGCATTCATTGATGACTTTCATCAGTTATTGCTGTGGTAGCTATAAAATCACAACATTCTACTTCTTCCTTTTATATTACCTTTCTCTTCAAGGGGGTGGGGATTTCATGACCCAAGTACTTTAATATTTAATGGAATAAGGTGATTGTGTTCTTCATGCAATCATATTTTTTGTTGAAGCTTTATTATTTATTCAGAGCTTTCAATAAAGAAATACAGGAATCCTGGGATATACTGTACTATCCTTAGGATTGTCTATGCTTTTCTGTTAGAGATGGAATATTTAGGTAACATTGTGAAGCATTGTGTATGTATGTGGCAAATACGTTGTATAGATAAATAATTTTGGAAATTCACATGAAAGAGAAATTACCTGGTCTATAGTACTTTGTGGGAAAGGAAGAAACTGAACTAAGCCTAAAATAATTGGGAACATATGAACAGTGGAGAAGTCATTTCAGGGTGACAGCATATTATTATAAAGAGTGAACTTGTTTGACAGAGGTGTGACAGATAAGCATTACAAAGCACTCCAAGAACAGATTATACAGAATTTGAATGCTAAGCTAAAAAAAAATGGATTGAATAGTAGAGATTTGGGGGGCCGCGAATGTAGCCTAGTGGTAGTGCGCTTGGCTAGCATGCGGGAAGCCCTGGGTTTGATTCTTTGATTCCACATACACAGAACAACCCAGAAGTGGTGCTGTGGCTCAAGTGGTAGCATGCCGGCCTTGAGAAAGCCCAAGGACAGTTCCTAGGCCCTGAGTTCAAGCCCCAGGACTGATTTAAAAAAAGAGAGAGAGAGATTTTTGGAAGATTTAAAGTGAGTGATAGTGTAACAATACTTGGAGATTAATGTGATAATAATAAAAATGTAGACTTCAGAGAAGGTTTACTAGAATAAAGACAAAACCTGGAAAAATTTTGAGGAGAAGTCAGAATTTGGTTCCTATGAAGTCCAGAGTAGAGAAATGATTTGGAATGATTTGAAGTGATGATAGATTTTGTTAGATGTCTATGTTATTTTGGCAACTCTTATAGCTGGAAAATTCCCATGAAAGCATGTTATGTGTGGGAAAAATTGTGAGTTATAACATGCTCAAGTTCATGGTATGTAGTACACAAGTTTAAAGCTATAGCAGAACTGGACATAGTAACGAATTCGGTAGCATATATTGAGCAGAAAATGGAAAGTCCAAAGCCAAGACAAATGAATACTAAGGAGCAAATTATGATAATGTAGCCCTGTGAAATGAAGATTGATTTAAGAAGTTTAGCATTAAAAATGCAAAGAAGTGTTTTGCTTAAAGTCATTGAAGGGTATAAAATTTGAACACCTGAGGTCTTACACATAGAAAGATTATGGGCGTTAAGAACAGTGGAAAAGTAAATATAGAAGAGGCATGTTCAAATTTGTCAGAAGTTTTAGGAAGTGGTTATATGTTTCATAACTTTTTTGGGGGGGGGGTTGGCTCATGGTGCTTAAACTTGGTCTGGGCTCTGTCGCTGAGCTTTTCAGCTCAAGGCTACTACCCTATCCCTGGGCCTGGGGGTTGTCCCTGAGCTCTTCAGTTCAAGGCCACTACCCTACCCCTGAGCCAAGCCTCACTTCCCGTTTTCTAGAGGTTAATTGGAGATAAGAGTCTGTTTCTTTTGTGCCCGGGTGGGCTTTGAACCCCAATCCTCAGATCTGTCTCCTGAGTAGCTAGGATTATAGGCATGACCCACTGTACCCAGCTGTTTCATAACTATTACTTTGTATTTGCTGTGTGTTAGGCCCAGTTTTATCGATTTTTTTTTTGTTTGTTTGCTTTTGGTCATGGGGCTTGAAGTTTGAGCCTGGGCCTGGGTGTTGTCCCTGAGCTCTTAAGCTCAGGGATACTGCCCTACCCCTTGAGCCACAGCACCACTTTCAGTTTTCTAGTGGGTAAGTGGAGATAAGACTCTCTTGGACGTTAGTGCCTGAGCTGGCTTTGAACCTCTGATCCTCAGATCACAGCCTACTGAGTAGCTAGGATTACAGGCACGAGCCACCTTGCCAGGCAGTGTATCTCTTTTATGATTGCTTTTTTGCATATTAAGCCCACTGGTCACAACCTAAAGATACTATTATCTCTGTTTTACAAAGAAAGAAACTGGCACAGAGAATTGGTAATTTATAACCAACCATCCACCAGTTACACTTAGTAAACAACCCAACTGGATATGAATTCAGATGTTGTGGCTTCAGGCTGAGCCCTTAGATACTTCTCTAGATCGGCTCTGAGGAAGGAATTAATTGATTAAGGGGTAAGGTGCTGAAATTGGCAAGCGGCTTCCAAGTAACTTGAATCTAATGAACCATGTCTTTATGGAAAGAGTTCTACATTTATAACATGGAGTTTTGGAATACTTTCTATGAAAAATATACTGAGGAATCGACGAGTGTGTCTATTATTATGCATTATTTTTTCTTTTTAAAACAATACTTTGTAGTCTCAAGACAGGTGTCTGTGTTATGTGTTATGGTTGAGAAATGCTTCATGCAAAATGTGAGACGGGAAGCCAGAGTTGGAGATCATTGTTTAAATGAATGAATTTTGAATCATGTTTTAGAAGATACTGAAGTTGTAATAGTGGCATGAGATATTGAAAAGATTCTAAGTTGTTAAAAAGATCCTATATTTGTCTTACCATGAGCTACCATGATAAATGCTCTGAGTGGTTTAAACAGCAACATTTGGTTCTCACCAGTCTGATTCTGGGAAGTCAGAGATCAAGATAGGTAGGTAGGTAGATTTTTCTTGTTACTAGTCCCTCCTGAAGGCTGTGCTTCAACATATGAATTTATAGATAAACATTAATATTCAACTAACATCTCAAAATGTAGGTAGTTCTTTATAATACCTTCACAAGACATGTATTCAAAGTTAGTGTACTAAAAGTCTATGCTAGATTTGAATTTTCTTCTGGCACATATTCATTGATACAGCTCTAGAATCTGATAAATTCTTTATTATTTTTTTTCTTTTATATTCATTTGACTATTTTCTATATATTCTGATTTATTTCCATGTGTCAATTACATTTCTGGAACCAGGTGATATCCCTGCTTTCATTTTGTTTTAACATATTTTTACATACATACAGTTTCTGTGTACATATAAATATACAAATAGTGCTTTGTTGTTTATATGCAGGACCCATCTTTCTATGGCAAAGAATTAGAAGGAAGTGTGTGTGCGTATGCGTGTGTGTGTGTGTGTGTGTGTGTGTGTGTGTGTGTGTGTGTGTGTGTGTGTTTTGCCAGTCCTGGGCCTTGAACTCAGGGCCTGGGCACTGTCCTTGGGCTTTCTCAAGGCTAGAGCTCTAACACTTGAGCCATAGCACTATTTCTGGCTTTTATTCTATGTATGTGGTACCAAGGATTTGAAACCAGGTCTTCATGCATGCTAGGCAAGCACTCTGCCACTAGGCCAAACTCCCGGCTAGGAAATATAATTTTAAAATAGAATCAGGGCTGATTTTTTTCATCTAGTTTTTCGTAATTTCAGAGTAAAAGTATTGACTTTTCCCCCCCTTTTTTTTTCAGCTTGTACGTCAGCTTTATTCACAGAGCCAACCTTCATGTGTTAACAGTATAGCCCTACCCTCCCATCTTTCCCAACTGTTGTAGGAATCATGTTCCTTCTTACATGTACCAAAACTCATACTCAGCAATGAGTTAGTTCTGGGTTCCAAGAAAGGACTTACTGTTTGCATCTGTCTATAAAGCTTTGTTACAAATTAAAGACATGTAAGTGCTGCATGAACTTTAATAGTGAAAGTTTTGACCTTTTTGTTTTGTTCTTGTAAATAGAGCAGTACACCAGACAGAGAACAGATGATGGGAAGTTCCAAAGAGGTCACTGGGGTTAAAATAAGTTGATTATTGGCTTTGGAAATAACTTTCCTCAAATAAAAATAGGCACAGAAAACCTAAGTGCTATTTTTCTAGTTCACTTCTGGTGAACTTTTCTTTAAAGTAGTGTTTCTTTAAGGAAACAGACCCAGGGAATTGGTAGCATTCTTAAAGTTCAAAATGCAGGGTGTGATGTGGCCTTTGTGCCTTGCTGTATGAAAAAAATCATAGTTTTGTAAATTTGGGAAACATTTCAGTTTCACGGTTCTTCCTCCTGTTTTCTAAAGAAATTTACTGAGTAAACATGGTAATATTGGAGGGGAAAAAAGGTTATTTTCTGATTATGAGAACTTTTATGTTTCACCTTGTCAGAACTTCAGAGACACCCTAATAATTCAACATCCAAATTCACTTACTATTTGCCAGGTTCTGAGTTTGGCATAACACATGTATTGATAAGCAGAACATACCTGATCGTGGCACTCATGGAACAGATAATAAACAGTGATGATTCTAAAATACAGTATTAAATATAATAATACAAAAACCTACTGTAGTAGATTAACAAGAAGAAAAAGGCTAGGTCAATTACCTAGGTCAAGAAAGGGTGCTTTCATGCAGTGGTAGTGTTTAAATCTTGTCTTAAAGTGAGAGTGTGCATTAGAAAAGAGTATTGTAAAACATTCCTATGAAGAGCCTGGTAGCCAGTGTTTGGGGTTTTACTTTTGTCTCTTCTTTTTGAGCCATGCAGTCTCTGTCACAGTTCCACAGTTTTGCTGCTGTAATACAAAAGCAGCAGTAGAGAATATGTGAGCGAATGAGTATGGCAGGATGCCAGTAAAAATTTATTTTATAAAAAGGCATCAGGCCATCCTAGAGCAAGACCACGGCAAAAAGTTTGTTGCGAATGGTGAGTTTAAGAATGGACAGAAGGCCAGGCAGGCCTTGAAGCAGTGGCAGAAGGGCTTTATACTACCTGTATGTATGGTAAGAAGCCATTCATGAATTTTAAGCAGTACACGCTGTGGTGCAACTTTTTAAATGTTATAGTGGTAGTTGTATTGAAAACTGGAGAACTCAAGAGTGAAGTGTGAGGGTACTAAAGGAGTAATGCTGTGGCTGAGATAAGTGATAGTGTATTGACAGTGGTAACAGAGAAGTTTTCAGATCCAGGACATATTTAATGCACGGAAGGAATGATAACCTGCTCATTGATGATAAACAGTAAGACAGGGAAGATTCCAAGATAATTTCTAGGTTTTAGAGTCTTGGACAGCTAGCTGGTGAGTGATTCTACTTTTTGGACAGATAAGTTTTAAGATGCCTGTAAAACTGAGTATGCAAATACAGTTCTGAAGATTGAACTGGAAATGTAAATGTGGGGTTGTGAACATACATAGGTGATAGTTAAGGTGATATTGGTAGGTATTCTAATGAGATCAGAGACAAAAGATCCAAGCTGGAACCTGAGGAGTTCAAATATTTATGTGTTTTGATAGATGAAAGATTGTAGTGGAGAATGAAATTGGCCAGGATGTTAATGGATGGCTCCCTTACCCCACCCCACCCCACCACTATGGTTGAATTCAGGACCTCA
The DNA here is from genome assembly GCF_031878675.1 of Megascapheus bottae. Taxonomy (NCBI): domain Eukaryota; kingdom Metazoa; phylum Chordata; class Mammalia; order Rodentia; family Geomyidae; genus Megascapheus; species Megascapheus bottae. Next base: position 29,293,909 of record NC_143529.1, on the reverse strand, counting down.
TGCTTGCTGGAAAAGTGCTTTACCATTAAACCTCAGACTACCATGTGACCTGAGTCTTTGCTTTACCTTGTTTGTTTGGTTTTTTTTTTTTTTTTTTTTGACAAATCCCTAACTTTTCCCTACCGGCCTTGGGACAGTGAACCTGAACCTCTTGCCTTCTGCTCCTGAGTAGCTGGGGTTACCTTTGTGTACTACCACACCTGGCCTCAGTTTAATGGTACTTTAAGACTCAGTTCATCTAGCAGTTGCAGCGTTTCGTGGATATTTTATTTTCATGCATGTATTTCAAATGTTGAGACACAGTTATGAATTTAGAAATATTGAGTAGTTTCCTCACTTGTGGACAGTTTAAGGATAGAGTCATCTCTTCGATTGTCACTTGCTGTTTAGGCCTGGGTAGCTTTGGAATTTACCAGGCACCTTTGTTTCACATTTGCTGGATTATATGTGTGAGTCATCATACTTGGCTTGTTTATATTACTAGTACTTAGAAGCATTATAGTTTTTGAAGCCTACGATTCATACACTGTCATAATGTGTGTAAATTAAAGTGATTACAGTTATTTTTTAAGTGAGAGGGGGAACTTTAGTGTTAATTTGGCAAGAACTTTATTGTCTGTAATACTCAACAGGTTTCTTAGATATGTCATCTTTCAAAGCAATACTGTACAGTGATAAATAATATAGTCTCACAAATACGCCTATGGAAGCTAATTCATGTACTTTGAAACTTTGTTTTCCTCTGGGAAAAAATAGCAAAAGAAAAAGGGTATTATGGGCCGGGATTTTGGCATAGTGGTATAGTGTTTGCCTAGCATGCACAAAGACCCCATTCGATTTCTCGATACCACATACATAGAAAAAAGCCAGAAGTGGTGCTGAGGCTCAAGTGGTAGAGCTCTAGCCTTGAGAAAGTCCAAGGACAGTGCTCAGGCCCTGAGCTTAAGCCCAGGACTGGCAAAAAAAAAAAAAAAATAACAAACTTTTAAATTCCAGAAACAATTTCTTATTGATAAAGAAATTTATTTCAATTTTTTCTCAAAGTTTTCCTATCTGTATAGCTTATTTGAATAATCTTTTACAGTGATTGAGAAGGCAGAACAAATTTCTTCTGAAAACTGTCAATTGGGGACCTATTAAAGTGCCAGTGACTGATTTAGGCGTTTCAATATATCAAGCAATGATCCGTGCCTTTGTGCTTTGGACTTATGTATTTGGATCTGTGTCTTGGAGTCCTAATTTAAATTCTGAGCTCTTTGTTTTGCAAGTAGGGAAAGTGGAACCTAGAAGGGAACACATTGTTTTCTGATTTGGGGGTTTGGGTTTTTTTTTTTTTTTTTTTTTTTGAGGGTCTGGAGTTTGAACTTAAGGCCTTGTGCTTACTGAGCAGGGGCTTTACCACTGAGACAAGCCTCCAGCCAAGTAGCTTGAATTTTTAAATGGTTTTCTTCTTCCAATTTCTTTGTAAACTGAGAAGTCTTATTTGTAGAACAAATAACATTCTATCTTTTTGTATGTAGGGACGCTGAAAATGACATCCTTGTGTAAGCTATGTTTTGAATGTATTGATTTTTCTCTTCATTTTTAGGAGGGGGAAGGAGAAGAGCAAGTGTTTTAAATGGTATATTCATTTATAGGTAAATTAAGATGGTATGTGAGGGTACTACTAATGCCTCTGGAAATGAAGTTGGTAATTTTAAGGTAAGCTATGAACCATTTTGTAGGCCAGTTATTTAAGTAGATTATATTAAAAGTTTTTGATTGTTTTTCCCTTTGGTAGGCAAATACGAATGAGAAAGACTTTCAATGTGTGTTTGTTTACTATATAAATACAATAATAGAGTGAAATTAAGAATATTGATGAGTTAAGAATAAGATTTTTTGTTAACAAAGGCAGATTCAATTCTAACCCCGCAGATAATAAATATTTTGGCCACTAGCAAGTAAGTAAGACATGATGCCTGCAAGTGAGAAGCTGCAAGTTTTAGTGTGGTAATCAGAATTGAAGGGGACTTACTTTGCTGAGGGTTTCAGGATGAGATACAAAGCAGATATCATTTGGGGCAGGACCTTAGAGATTCATCATGTCATCAAAGACAAAATGCAGTCCTTGTAGGGAAAATGGTATATACTCAGTAGATCAGTGAAATAGAAAAAGTTGTTAAGTATATTTGTAGGAAATGAAAGTGTTAAAAGTGAATTAAATTAGTTTTGCGAAATGTTGTTTGGAGGTTCAGTCTTAATTTCACTGGTGAAATAAATAGCTATTATTTTTAACCTTTCAAAGAGATTTACTGCAGAGGAGATGTCGTTAGCTTGAGCACCATTTTCAAGGCTACACTGACAGTTCAGTTCTCTGGAAGTTTTTTTCTAACTTGCTGGTATTAGAAAAAACAAAAAATATGTTAAAGATTGGAGTGGTTTGGGATGGTGATAGGAATCAAAGAAAAGCAAGGCTGTGAACTAGATATAAAATCCTTTGGCATGATATGGAGTGAGTTACTTGGGTATGAGAGTGACGGGTATTGAGAGAGAATCTAGAGGATGAACAGTGGCTTTCTTTGAAGGGTTAAGAGAGTCGGTGATACTGCTTAATACCAAGAACTGCCAATTCTTGTATAATTTGCTGGGTAAATACAAGGTCTGTGAGAGCAATTGTTCTCCTACTGCCCAATTTCACTTCGTGTTCTAGTGGTGTTAATATGCATGAGCTATAGGGCCTTTCATTCATCTTTGTATCTTATTTTTATCTATCATTTGCATTTTATTGTCTTTTGAACTGGAATCTCATAATACCAGCTGTCCAGTAGAAACTACTGTAGTTTGTAACCATAAATTGCTAAGATTCATTTTATCTTTTGGTATAGGAAAACTACAGTTTAAATGCTCAGTATGACTTTGGGACGATCCATGTACCTTAGTAGGTTTTTGTTTGTTTTGAGATTCAGGTGTTCCTGCTACAAGCCACATAGTGATTTTGTGAAATTGTCTCATTTTTTCCCATGGTATCCAAGAGAACAGAAATGGTAATGGCTACATTGCATGATTTACATACATATGTACATATATATATATTTACTACTTTATTCACAGTTAAACTCTTAGCAGCATAGATACTGTTGCTCAGAGCAGAGTTCAACTGATACTACTGTGATAACTTTCAGTGTATCTTTTAGTATCTTAATCATTGGGAATTGAATACTTTTTTAAACATTTTATTTATTTATTTATTTATTTATTTGCCAGTTTTGGGGCTAGAACTCGGGGCCTGGACACTGTCCTTGGACACAATTTACTCAAGGCTAGTGCTCTACCACTTGAGCCACAAATACGTCTCGCCTCTTCTGTATATGTGGTATTGAGGAATTGAACCCAAGTCGTCATGCATGCTAGGCAAGCACTTTACCACTAGGCTATGCTCCTGGCCCTATGAGTTGAAATACTTTAAAAATGATCATTTGTAATAGAATCATTTTGTCAAGAATTACCTTTCTTCATGATCCTCAGATCTGTGACTCCTGACTAGCTAGTATTATATGCATGAGCCCCCAGTTAATGATATTCTTTTGGACTTGAAGCTGTAGTTTTCTAAGGTTTGTTGCTTTTTTAAAAAAAAAAAAATTTGAGCCAAGAATGCATCTCTTAAAACTGGTATCAAATATACCTCTCATGTTGCAGGTTATGTATGAATATGAAAATATATTAGCTTTACATCTTGTCTGTGTGCCGCTCTGAAGTTACCTCCTAAAATCATATTAATACTAATGTTAGGCTCCTCCTATGTCCCTGTAGAAATCATAAAATGAATAATAACATCTTATATGCTTTCATAGTGCCTAGCATCTGGCTTTGCTTATTGAAAGCAGTTATAAGTATTAGAATGATAAGGTTGGGGAAGGACTTACCTTTGAGTAGTTGATACGTGATACTAGGACCTCATTTCTTTATGACATTTGAAGAAAAGAGTAAAGGTAAGAAGTGAGGCATATTTGATTTGAAATTTTTTTTTTTTAATTTTGGCTTGAGCTCAGGACCTGAGCACTGTCCTTGGACTTTCTCAAGGTTAAAGCTCTACCACTTGAGCCTCAGCACCACTTCCAGCTTTTTTCTATGTATGTGGTACCGAGGAATCGAACCCAGGACTTTGTGCATGCTGGGCAAGCACTCTACCACTAGGCTAAACTCCCAGCCCTTGATTTGAAATTTAAAGAATTATGGTCTTTGTAAAATCTTTAAAGCTATCTTACCAACTGTAGGTGAGTTAAAGTCCAGAAAAACCTTCTGACAGCAATCAGGATAAGAGGACATATGCTATCATAATATATATATTCAGTTGACTTAGGTTGACAATATAATCAATGTTCCTATTGTTTATGTAAATTGGAGTTTTGACTATTAAGAACCTTTCAAAGAATGAAGAGTTGTTTCAGTGAGGTAGAAATAGAGGATAACATTTATCTATAATCCTGTGCTGCCATCATTCATTATGGGTGTGTAAGAACCTTTCAAAGAATGAAGAGTTGTTTCAGTGAGGTAGAAATAGAGGATAACATTTATCTATAATCCTGTGCTGCCATCATTCATTATGGGTGTGTAAGGTGTACACTTGTTCTCTTTCTCTGAAAATAGGAACACACTGCAGTGTCTTCTTAACCTTTCAAGTAAGGGATGCTCAAGTTGAGTCAAAAGAGTTTTAGAGGCGTTTCTTTCAGACTGTTGCTGTCAGGTTGATAGAGATGGCCTGTATCCCAAGGCTTGCCTCCCATTAGGATCATTGCTTTAGTAAGCCATTTTTATTGTTAAATCTGTGCCATGTCATTCAGATTTGATAAAGTGAAAACTGTTTTCAGGCCCACTAGAATTCTATTAATATTCTTTGGAAAAAAATTGAAATTTACTAACCTGGAAAATTTGCAAAAATGAAAAAAGCTAATCATGACTACAGATGATTATTAGCACAATGCTCAAATTTAAAAGTTGTTACATGAGACAAATGCTGTTTTTATAGATCACAGTAAATGTTGCACATTGGTATATTACATTGGCTTTATCAAATGAAACAAGCAACATGTTGTAGAGTTAGTTTAGACCAGAAAAGTATTAGAAGGTATCAAATGGTTTAGTCCTTTTAAAATTAAGTAGGGAGGAGGTCGGGGGGGAGGGGGAACATTCAAAATGTCATACAAAACTTACATAAATAATGAGGAGTAATACAGTGTTCTCTATTGAGTGAGTCATCTCACTAGAGCATGATGCATTGATCTGCTCAGTCACAATCATAGGTAAGAGGGACGTAGACTAGATAAAGTGATTTAGTCAGGGTCATAGTAACTGTTTTGTGCACGCTTGTTTGCAAATAATAATTTTGAATATTTTAGCTTTTGGATGAATGTTAAAATACTACAGATATCTAGAAAGGCACATCTCTTAAAGTTACAACTCTTGCACTTGTGTGTGTGTGTGTGTGTGTGTGTAACTAAGGTTTGAATTCAAGACTTTGTGTTACTAGGCAAGTGCTCTACCACTTGAGCCACACTTTGATTCTTTTACTTTTTTGGGTTCTTTGTGTCATTAGCATGTAAGCTATGTTACCATTTCCTATTCCATGTTTCTAGTGCATAATTTATATTTTTCTATAAAATGAAATATATAAATAATACCCTAGGTATAAATGTCTGTGATTACAGCGTTTGAGTATTTGTCCTAAATTTTGAGACTTTTTGGGGGGAGGGGGGTCCAGGTAATGTATAAAGGGGTTATAAGAAGAGAGTCTTTAACTTTCAGTGTTCCCTGTTCTACTTTGGATGAAGTTTAGAATTAAAAGTCTTTGTCTTATGTGATGATTTCTTTGTCTTACCTTAATACGTAATTTTAGATGGGATGACTGGAATTTTGCCTGATGTATTGAAATTAAAGGGTGAACATCCTTTTGCTAATGGTTAACATGACGAATGTTTGTAGAGGATCCTTGCCGAGGGGTACTGTACAGATGAAATTCCCGTTTTCAGCTTTTTGTCAGTCCATGGAGATGCTTCAGTATGGATCTGAGCATATGCTCATGCTTGTCCCTCCCAGTGAGGATTCTTGTCAACTCCCATACTCACCCACACTTTGATTTCATTTGGTATGGATCCTGCACTTGAGGGGTTTTTTGTTTGTTTTTTAATCAGTGTTGATGGGGAGGGTGTTGGACTCAGGGTTTTAACCTGAGCTGGCTTTACAGGCATAAGCTATTAGCACCCAGTTTGGATATTAACTTACCAGTGAAGAGATTTATAACATTGCAAAATGATTTCTTTTGTCTTAATTCTACTTTAATCTTTCCTAAGGATATAATGTTGGAAAATGCAAAGAAAAATGCTATCTATTTCATGGAAAGAACAATGTAACAAATTTAGATTGTTTTTGAGTATACCCAAAATAACAGTTCTGACATTGCTTGGCATTTAAGTTGCTTTATGAACAAAGTTTGTGACACAGTTTATGCTAATGGGATCTGCCTTGAGAATAGTAATTACTACAAATTTCTAAAGATTAATATGTAACAAAATTGGCTTTTATTTTGTGTATAGTCATTTGAATTGTAACATGTGGATAGATTCATGTAACCACTATATCCTGGATATAGAGCAGTTGCTTTTAACTCCATAGACTCCCTGATGTACCCCTTCATACTATGAAAGATAGCTGTTGTGTTTTCAAGAACATTTTAGAAACTTGGCATGATATTAAACACCTGTAAGCTACCCTGGAGGCAAAGGCAAGAGGATTACCAAGTTGTAGGCCAGCTTTATCTGCCTTCTGAGTGAAACCTTTGCCATTTAAACAAAACAAGAACAACCCAAACATTAAAAAAAAAAAAGAAAGAATGTTATGTAAGTAAAACAATAATTTAATCTTTTGCAACTGGTTTCTTTCCACAATTGTGTGTGTGTGTGTGTGTGTGTGTGTGTGTGTGTGTGTGTGTGTTTGTGTGAGATTGTGCAATTGGAACTGGGCCTCTACTACTTGAGCCATGCTTCTAGAACCTTATTCAACATAATAATTTTGATATACTGAATCATATTGTTAGAAATGCCACTAATTTGTTCTCTCTTGTTCCTTTTTTAAAGCAGAGTGGTACTCTATTATATAAATGGATGCCAATTTCCTTATCCATTTACCTATGTACTTGTTGAAAGACACTTTTAAGTATGTCTTTTTATGATTGTGTATAGAGTCGTTATGAACATAAGTTTTCATTTCTCTTGAGATTAAATGCCTACATTTGCTGAGTCATTTGGTAAGTATATTTATCTTACAACAGCCAAACTTTTCCTGCACAGACTGTACATTTGTGCTCATAGTACCAGTTGTGCTCATAGTTCCACTTGCTCCAAATCTTTGCTAGCACTTGATATTGTTGGCTCACTTTTATTTTAGCCATTCTTATGGGTCATCCAGTTTTAATTTGCATCTTCCCATGAGTAATGTTGCACCCATGTGTCGGTATGCAAAATTGCTTTTTGTGTATTTTCTTTGGTGAAATGCCTGGTCAAGACTTTTGCCCTTTTTAAAAATTCTGGATAAAAGTAATTTTTTCTCTTAGTTGATAGCTTTTGTTTTGTTTTAACAAGATCTCCGCAACAAAGCTTTCAAAAAAAATTGATGAGAGTCCAACTTTATATTTTTACATCATGGTTAGATCAGCTTGGCAGTTGCTTAGAATTCTCAGCTTGCTTCTTCATTGTAGATAGCCTATTTTCTTACAGATGATGCTTTGAAAATATGCTGCAAGGTAGTTATTGCTTTCTTGAAGCACAGATTAGTATTGAAGTAATTAATGGCTTTTAAAAATAATCAGACATCTAATTGCTTGAACGCTGTCATAACAATGTAAAAACATTAACACTGAAGAAATTGTACAGAAGGAAGATACAGGAATGAGTGATTCATTCATTCATGTTGGGAGTTTCCTAACCCCTTATGTTGTGTCAAAATTACCTAAAGTTGCCTTTAATTTTTATCTGTCTTTGGATTTTGGTTGACTCCAAGTTGGATTGTATTAAGTAGACTTCGTTTCTCAGAAACGTTTTTACATCCAAATAAAGAGGAAAGTATAGCAACTTTCCATTTCTTATGGTGCGATGTTAGTCAGTGAACCTAGTCATTGGTATGCTTATAGTTTAACAAAGTCTTTAGTTTACATAAGGTTTGGTGTGAATCTGTTGTGTGGGTTTCCAAAATAAACTGACTGCTCTTCCTTCATGACCCAAGCTAATCACCATAATTCTTTTTCCCAGCCCCTTAGTTTTTTTTTTTTTCAGTTGACTCTGCCTTTTATTTATTTATTTATTTTATTGTAATTAGTAAAAGGGTTACGTGATATTTGCCAGATAGAAGGTGCATTAATTCACATACATTGATAACCCTTTCACATGTCTTGGTACCCATTACCCTCCCCCCTACACCCCCTACCCATCTTGGTTTTCCCCCCTTCCCTATCAAATTTCAAATAACCTAATACAAATAAATTCAATATATCAGATAACAAAGGGGGGTACTGTAACAATATGAGATAACCAAGGGACAGCAAAGGAGATGAGAGACAACATAGTACATTAAGGACAACAATCATTCGTTATATGGCTTTTGTTTCAATATCCTGGAGGTCCTTTCAATTAGCTTCATACTGTATGGCCTTATGTATCAAGATTTTGCTCTATTGCAGATCTCTGCTAGTAGAGCCCAAGGTTTCTACTGATTATGACGAATGAGGGAAACCATTGAGCCTAAGTTCCTTTGAGTCTGGCTTACTTCACTTAATATGATTTTTTCTAAGTCTTTCCATTTCCTAACAAATGGGGCGATGTCATTCTTTCTGACAGCAGCATAGAATTCCATTGTGTACAATTCCATTGTGTACAAATACCACAACTTATTGATCCACTCATCAACTGAGGGACAACTTATTGATCCACTCATCAACTGAGGGACATCTAGGTGGGTTCCATATCTTTGCTATGGTGAATAGTGCTGCGATGAACATTGTTGTGCTAATGGATTTAGTATGCCCTTGTTTCTGGATGGTTGGGTAAATGCCAAGTAGTGGAATTGCTGGGTCATACGGGAGTTCTATGTTTAGCCTTTTGAGGCACTGCCACACTGCTTTCCATAGTGGTTGAACGAGTTTGTACTCCTACCAACAGTGTAGTAGTGATCCCTCCTGGCCACATCCCCTCCAGCATCTGTTATTATTCGTTTTCCTGATCCTGGCCATTCTAACTGGAGTGAGGTGGAATCTTAGAGTTGTTTTGATTTGCATTTCTTTTATGACCAGAGATGTTGAGCATTTCTTCATGTGTCTATAGGCCATTTTTGTTTCTTCTTCAGAGAAGACTCTCTTTAAGTCTTTGGCCCATTTTTTAATGGGATGGTTGTTACTTTGGAGATTAGTTTTGGAGTGATTCAATTTTTGAGTTGTTGATATATTTTAGATATGAGGCCTTTGTCTGTTGTTTGGTTGGTGAAGATCTTCTCCCACTCTGTAGGCTTCCTAATTAATTTACTAGCTATGTCCTTTGCCATTCAAAAGCTCTGCAGTTTAATGCAGTCCCACTTATCCAGCCTTTCTCTGATTTGTTGTGATTCTTGGTCCTTATTAAGAAAGTTTCGACCTGTGCCAAGGAGGCCTAGTGTATCTCCTATTCCTTCCTGTAAAGTTTTCAGTGTGTCAGCTTTTACCTCCAGGTGTTTGATCCATTTGGAGTTATTCTAGTGTAGGCTGACAAAGAAGGATCCAACTTTAGTTTTCTGCAGGTGCTTAACCAGTTCTGCCAGCACCACTTGTTGAAGAGGCTGTCTTTCTTCCATTCTATTTTTTTGGCTCCCTTGTCAAAGATTAGGTGGCCATAGGTCTGTGGTTTAGTATCTGGGTCCTCAGTTCTATTCCATTGGTCTTCAGGCCTGTTCTTGTGCCAGTACCAAGCTGTTTGGAGAATTCTAGCTCTGTAATAGAGTCTAAAGTTTGGAATTGAAATTCCTCCTTCTGCTAAGAACTGTTTTTGCTATACGGGGTCTTTTATTATTCCATATGAAATTTTGAATTGCCTCTTCTATTTCTTTAAAGAATGCCATTGGGATATTGATGGGTATTGCGTTGAATTTGTAGATAGCCCTTGGCAAGATTGTCATTTTCACAATGTTGATTCTTCCAATCCAGGAGCATGGGAGGTTTTTCCATTTCCTTAGTTCTGCTTTAATTTCCTTTTTTAGTGGTATATTATTTTCATTGTAATTCCCTGTGGTAGTTTGGCATCTATATATTTTTACATAGGTATCAGGCCTTTTGCACATTTGCTAAATTGGTCTTCTATAGATAAATCTCTTACAGGTATTTCTCCCAGCCAGAGACTTGTCTTCTCATTGTCACTGTCTGGACTAAAATTTATTTTTTAAAGTTCTTCAAGTAATCTTAGTTCTCTACAGATTGATCCCCTGTTCTGTGTTACTTTTTCTCATTGTTCTTTTGGGCACTCATTTTTTTTGTGGGTTTTTTGTTGTTGTTGTTGTTTTTATAGTTGGTCCCAGATCTTCAGAATGTCTTGTCTCCCCTTCCAAATACCAACTGTGTTTGTCGACAACCCCCGTATAGATTTTCTTTCATTATAATACCAGTATAACTGATGATCCTCTAGTCCTCTTGTGTTCTGTAAGATTTATTTCCATTGGCCTTGCTGGCGCAAAATAATAATGGTTAATGGATGGATAATATTGGCAGTGTTAGTGCACATACTCATCTATTGCCCTAATTTTCTTTTTTAACTTTGTGTTTGATCTTAATAAAATGTTTCTTTTCACTTAAAGTCCATTTGGTTTATATAACAGTATTTTTAAAGCATGTTTTACCAATCATAAAAGCTGAATTTTTGTTTCATCTTGGATTTTATTGCATTCTGTTTATTACTTTTTGTGTATTAGAGAGAAAATATTTTTTACAGAAATGCTATAGGAAGATTCTTTTGCACATAGCATGACCTAGGTAATTAAGAAGAAATTGCAATAACTTTATGACTTTTATCTCTATATAAGTTTGTATGCACATACAAAAATAATAAAAAGTTAGCTCTTAATTACTGCCATTCCACTCACGTTTCACTGGTATTGATTAGTCACTTAGGAAACATTGTAGTAGTTGGTCTCATTGTGTTTTGCAGAAAGTCAGGTATAAAAAATTATTATATTTGTACTTAGTATTTTTTATTCTAAAATGCTTAAATCAGTGATTTAGGAAACACTTTTATTTTCAGTGGTACTCAGGCACTGTGTGCAAAATAATCTACCCAACCTGACTTGTGTAACTGCTCTCTATATTACCTATATATATAAAATTATATATATATTATATAAAGAAATTTTGAAGGAAGTATTTTTATTTTATAACATCAGGGGCTTCTGTATGTGTGTATTTTGATTAGTTTTTCATTCATTGGACAAATGTGCCAAGTACATTTGGAAATCATTTCCTAATTTGAAATATGTTCCAAAAAATCAGAATAATTTTTAATATAATTTACATTTAACTTGCTGTTATAATGTTATAACAAAGAATAACAACTAAGAATAATGACATGGCCAGGAACTGATGGCTTAGGCCTGTAATCCTAGCTACTCAGGAGGCTGAGATCTGAGAGGATCATAGTTGAAAGACAGCCCCAACATGAAAGTGCTGAGACTTCAATAAAACACTAGAAAACCAGAAGTAGCACTGAGTTTCAAAGTGTTAAGAGTACTAGTCTTGAGCGAAAGAACTTAGGACAGTACCCAGGCCTGGAAGCCCCAAGAATTAAGTGGTTACATATCCTGGGATCTTCAGTATTGTGTGTGTGTGTGTGTGTGTGTGTGTGTGTGTGTGTGTGTGTGTGTGTGTGTGTGTGTGTGTGTGTGTGTGTGTGTGTGTGTGTGTGTGTGTGTGTGTGTGTGCGTGTGTGTGTGCGCGCGTGTGTGCGGTTCTGTCATTGCAAAAATGTACCACCACAACCATCTTGCATTGTCACAATTCTAACTTAATTGCTACTTGTAAATTAGTGGTTGAATCCAAGTGTAAGAAACCTGGTGAAAACTTGTAGACACCAATTTGGTAGGTAGGTTGTTTCTTTGTCTTAGCTACTTTGGAATTCATATCTGACCTTGGATTTAATGCATCACATTTTGCTTTTGTGGGGGTAAACTCACTATATCCATTTATCAGTATAATTTGACAATTGTATACCCATTTTTGAATAAAAGTATTTGTTTAACATAGTACTATAAACTATTAATATATGAGTTTGTAACTTGTAATAGTCAACATATTTATGGAACAGTTATCAGGAGTTAGCTTCAGGGAGCTTGGTGTTAGAAACCATGTATGAAATATATAATCTAAATTATGTGGTATAGGCTAGTAGATTTCATAGTGAACATAGTCTAGACTCTGTACTATTATGTCATTAAAATGGGGCTGTTCCTCCAGCTCCATATCCCCAGCATACAAGGGATAAACTAGCCCAGGGCCCCTGCTCACATTTATAATTCTAGCTTTTCAAGAAGCTAAGATCCAGTGGCTTGGACAGCCTGCCTGGGCAGAAAAGTCTCTAGATTCCATCTCTGGAGGCATGACTCAGTAGGCAGAGCAACAACTCAATAAGTGTAGGCCTCTGAGTTCAAATTCCGGTACTGGCAAAACAAATAAACATCTTTTCTCCCTTTAAAATTTTTCTCATACAGTTCATTGACTGTTTTCTGAGTCTTTGATCTACTGTGGAATGGCATTTTATTGTAAATACCTATATATCAGCACACACAGTGCATATTATCAAATAGCATCATGACTTCAAATTCTTCTAAACCTGAAAAGTTTGATTATAAGTACAGATTATTTACAACAAACAATATTTGAAGCAAGTCTGGGTGTCATCTCTCTGGGCCCTGTAAGCCCAGCTATTAGGGACACAGAAGTCTGGATGATTGTTGTTTGAGGCCAACCTAGGCCAAAAGTTTAATGAGATACCCCCTACCCCATCTCAACAATTAACATAGATATAGTATATATTCCTGTAATTCTAGCTGTGAGGAAATAGAGAAAGGCTGGCCAATGAAAAAGTATAAGACTTTCTAAATAAATAAAACATAAAAGGGGTAGAAGTATAAGAGCACTTACCTAAGCAGGTGAAAAGCCCTGCATTTAAACTTTCTTCCCCTTCCCCTTGCAAAAAATAAAAAATACAAATAGTCCACGAGGTTGGTTAGATTTTGGAATAATTATAGAAGTTGAAAATATAGTAGTCATCTCTTGGTATTCTCCAGGAATTGGGTACGGGATAATCAAGAAAACTAAAATCCATGAATGTGCAATCTCTTCTGTAAAATGGGGAATTACTTGTATATGTCCTGTAGTAGTATATTCACCTGTGTACTTAAAGTCAGCAATAAATTACATGAATTCTCTAATACGATGTAAATTCTCTGAAAAGCTGTTATATTTTGTTATTTGGGGAATCATGACAAGGAATAAAGATCTGTATGTGTTTAGTAGAGGTGCAGTGGTTTTTTTCATAGGTGTTTTTGATTTCTAATTACTTGACTCTTCAGATGTGGAATTCATAAGTATGGAAGTCTGACTAATCTCACAGTATTCACAGAATTTAGGGCACAGACAGATTGCTTCATCATTCTAGGTCCCGTTTTTCTAGCAAATTCTCCTGTTGGGCCAGGAGCATGGCAGGATAAAGAGTGGTCAGGAACCTCTTACTAGAGGGGGTGATTATTACATTATGGAAAGAAAGCCTTGGAGTTTAAGTAGTCTTTTTGTCAGGGATGGATTAAGGAGGCATATCAGACTTCAAGGACTGAGTACGAGGAAGAAAAATTAAGTGTAAGGAAGAAGAGATGAATGAGGATTATTTGAGATGGAATGGAAGGGGAGACCTATCTGTTATATAAAATTTGAGCAGAATTAAAAAAAGACCTGTGTGAGTTGAGGTAGGATCAATGGCAGAGCACAGTTTCTGCTAATTATGTTTGTGTTTACTTAATGTGAGGCATTATCCTAAATGTATTCACTATATTAGGTGTCCTGACACAAATCCTAAAAAAATGACACCAGTTCACATGCAAAGAAACAGAGGTCCTGAGGGGGTTTTTGTTTTTTTTTTTTTGGTCTTGTCACAGAGGTATCAGTACTTTAAATTTTTATTCAGAGATGTAGGAAGGAAGGCATAGTAGGAAATTTAGTTGGTACAGGGTTTATTACAAGAGTTTAGGATCCTATTCTAACCATGATGTTGCTAGTTCAAAGTGTTAGGAGATTGCAAAAGAGAAGTCTGGACTGTGCACATTTGGTAGCTTAAAATATTTCTGTATGCTTTTGATGTAAAATTAAGCAAATACATATGAGTGTTTGTGTGTTAATGCAATTGTGTAAACTAATGAGCTGTTTTATTAATAGGTACGAGAAGATGTACTAAATTCATTGAATAACAACTTTCTTCAAACACTAAATCAAGCTTGGAATGATCATCAAACAGCTATGGTGATGATTCGAGACATCTTAATGTATATGGTAAGTAGAGGTAGTTGAGTCTCATTTTTACTTGTTAAGCATCTTGAAGCAATGATTTCCTGTCAGATTTACTCAGGTGATATATTCAGTGTAGAAGGGGTTTTGATTCTGTTTCTTAAATAAACATTTCCTTTGCAAGAGCTATCCTCAGCCTATGTAAATGAAATCTTAGAAAATAAAAATTTTGTACATAAAACTTTTTATGGTAAAATTTAAAGATATATTTTATACTTGAATTTTTACAATATAGGTAGAGTAGTATCAAGTTCTAAAATTTTAAGAGACAAGTTTAAATGTATTGAGAGTAACCTGGAAAGGATGAGTCACTACTTGTTTAAGCCGTTTGGTAAGTCATCAAAGATTGATAAGGAGGAAAAGTAGAGGCAAGCTCCAGAATTCCTTTTGGTGCTTAGTATCCTTCATCTAAAATAGAAAATGAGACTGTAAGTTTACGGAGACAGATCATATAGGTTATTGAGAGCTTGCAGAGTGTTACAAGCTGAATGAATAATGCCTGTCTTCCAATATGTCTGACAAATTTCTGGAACCTGGAAATGTTCCTTATGACAAAAGAAACTTTACAGATGTGCCTAAGAATCACATGATGAGATGTCCTCCACTATTTTCCTACTTCAATGTTATCCCAGTTGTCTTCACAGGTAGGGCTCAGGAGGAATTAGAAAGGTTAAAGTTAAGTCATGACAGACATAGAAATTGGAAAGGTGTCCTAAGAAGATGGAGAAGGAACCTCTTCTAACCAAGTAATACAAATGGCCATAGAAACTGAAAAGAGAAAAGATAGATTTCTTTCAGGCTTCACAAGGAATCAGAATCTTGACTAGAGTTTACTGACACTGATTTTAGCCTTTTCATTTTAGAATTAAAAAGGGTAAATAAGCCACTGAATTTATTACAGTTTTTAATAGATTTTATAGCAGCAATAGGAAACTAATAACAGGGAACCATTTAGGATACTCACTATGCAACAGTATGAACTAGGTAGAAATATATGGATTCTGTTGATGTGAGGGTATAATAATGTAGGTGTCTCTCATAAATTTTGAATAGTGGATCCAATCAGCAAAATCTGTACTTGTTTACAGGATAATTGGCAGCCTTATAGCAGTAGGATTTCCAATATAGGGGATGGAGATCACAACTGAAATGTTGAAGAAGTCAAAATTAGTAGATTTAGAGCTTCAGTAAAAATAGAGGGAGTCTTATTTAAAGATAACAAAAAATGGAAGAAAAAGATGAACGTCAGTGCCAGAATTATCTGAGGTTATGTAGTGATGAGATTTAAGATTTGCTCATGTTATATGAATGGATTTTGGTGGCATGGGAGTTGAAAATTTGGCATCTGCAAGGAATTAGGTGAAATTGCTCATTAGTAAGAATACCGCAGTTACCAAAGATACTGCACAGTAAGAAACAGAACTGAGGACACTATGCAGTTGGTTCACCTGTCAAGGATGATTTGTCATCCCTTCAAGGTCTGACGATATGATGAGAACTTAGAGATGATTGGGTTTTTAATTCTGCATTGCTCATGTATACTTCGGTGCATAATTGTATTCATTTTGTTATTTGTACTTATTAATATTTTCAGCTCCTGTTTGAAATAATAGTACCATGAATACCTTAAGCCATGTCTCTTTGGAAGTAGTTTTTGGTGTGTGGTGAGGGCTTAGCAATCCTTCACATTAGGTTTTGGAGGACAAGTGTTCAGATCTGATATTGCTCAGCATGGAGTAAGTGATATAACACATTTTTTTTTTGAGGTCTGGCTTTGTAGTACAAGCTGACCTTGAACTATTTATCTCTGCCATCCAAGAGTGCTAAGGTTTTAACACATGTGTCATGTGTCCTGGTCTAGAGTACCCACAGTACTGGGGTAAGATCTAGCACTTGCTAGGCAGGTGCTCTATTGTTTGAGCCATGCCTCCAACCCTTTTACTTTTTTTGCAGATAGGCTTTTAATTTTTTGCTGAGGACAGTTTTAGATTCCTGATATTCCTATATTCTGTGTGTCTGAGTTGACTATTGCTCCCAGGTTGTTGATTTAGATGGGGTTCTCAACAACTTTAGACACAATTTTTATTTCTCCAGTAGCTGGAATTAGAAGCATGAGCCACCATTCCCAGATTAGAACAGTTGTTGGAACAAAAGACACATAGATCAGACTACTGCCAATACATATGAGAAGTTTGAAGTAGAAAAAGTGATGAATAAGAGACTTCTTTGGCATTATTATGCTTAAGTGCTTTAACCTTTCTGGTTAAGACTGTTTTACTTACCTGTGAAATTATTTACTGGACCAAAACTCTACTTCCTACCTTTCTGGAAGTTAGAATTCTGACCCACCAATGTTTTAAGCACGTAACATTAATTCATCTAGTTCTCATATGTGTAGTTGTAATTTTAAAGCAATAGTTTAGGAAAGCAATAAAAGTTATTTGAAAAGTAAAAGTACTCCTCTGAGTATATAACAACATCTTATCTTTTTATTAGTTATATCACTTTGCTAATGCTTTATATTCTTGACCTTTTAGTGGCATAATCTTCATTGTGTGGACAAAGAAATTTAAGTTAGAAAGATAAACCATTGAGGATTGAGACACTGTATTGTTGCTATATAAACAAAGTAGATAGATCCAAGCCTTATGTTTTTTTCTTTTGTTTTATGTGTCTGTACTGGAGCTTAAACTTAGGGTCTGGGCACTGTCCTTGAGCTTTTTACTCAAAACTAGTGCTCTATCACTTGAGCCACAGCTCTGCTTCAGCTTTTGGGTTTTTGTTGTTGGTGGTGGTGGTTTTGTTTTGTTTTGTTTTGTTTTGTTTTGTTTTGTCTATGGTTAATTAGAGGTAAGAGGCTCATGGACTTTCCTACTCAGTCTAGATTTGAACTTCAGTCCTCAGATTCTGTTTGAGCCAAAGTAATATCTCTTCTTTTTCTGTGAAGCTGAACTTAGCAAGTATTTACTCAGTATGTGTTATATACCAGCACTGTTTTGCTCTTTCATTGAGCAGTTTTCTAATGTGGAAGTTCTGGTTTCATCAGAAGTTATTTGAAACCATTATTGAAGTACTTAGAAAATCTTAGATATCCTTGTACTCATTCTGTCCATTTGATAATCTGTCAGTGTTTTATCAAAATCTTCAGCTTGCATGTGGATAGACTTATATATAGCATAGCAGTACACAAATTCTTTTGCTCATTCTTTTTTTTCCCTTAAGTGAATTTGTCTTTTTCTTAACCATTGGTTTGCATTTCTTAATTCTGGATAAAGTTTAGTCAGATACGGATTTTCAAGGTATTATCTTTTATTTAATGATGTCTTTGAGTAGCAGTTTTTAAGTTATTTATTGTTGTGCAGGAGTTCAAACTTGGGACTTAACCACTTAGGCTACGTGTATGTGTTTAGTCCAGCTTTTCACTTTTTTGTTTTGTTTTGTTTTTAAATCAGAGGATGGGAGGTGGAACCTAAGAAACTTTTCTGTCTGGGCTGGCCTCAAATCACAGTTCTTCATGATTCACCTTCCTAAATAGCTAGGATTATAGACATGAATCATCTGGGCTTAAGATAGGTTTTTAACTTCGAATTGAGTAAAAATTATATAAATACCAGTTTGGTCAGATTTATTAACAAGGTTGTTTTGTTTTCCTCCCCTTCTTCCTTTTTCTGGTTGTGGGGCTAGAACTCGGTATCTGGGTTCTGTCCTGAGTTCTTTTTGCTCAAGACTAGCACCCTACCGCATTGAACCACAGCCTCACTTCTCATTTTGAGTGGTTAGTTGGAGGTAAGAATCTCATGAGGACTTTTCTGTGCAGGCTCTCTTTGAACCAGGGTCCTCAGATTTCAGCCAGGATTACAGGCATGAACGACTGGCACCCCGCTTAATGAGGTTTTTTTTACATCCTTTTATTCTCCACTTTTTTTGGAGGAGGGTTTTTTCTGGACTTATTTCTCGACTGAATTTTAGGTTTGTTGCTCTTAATTTATGGGTTTTGTGGTTTTGTTAGAAAGTAAATACTAACTTAATGATTGTTTAATGTTCTGTTGACTTTCATTTTTATAGACAACTATTGGTTTTCAGTAAAAGTCTGTGTAACCTAAAAGTATATTAACCTTTTTGTTAATGTTTTTGCAATAAAATTTTCTTCCCATTTTTTTTATATCTTAAATTATGTTCACTTGGAAAATACAGTAATACACTTTAAGACTCTTTTTTTTTAAATCAAAGCATTTAATTCTTTTTTGTCTTGTTTTGGGAGTTGTTTTATTGTTTTGTTTTTTTGTTTTTTTTAATGTGGGTGAGAGAGATGGACAAAGACAGAGACCGGGAGCTTGAACTCAGAGCCTGAGAGTTATCGCTGAGCTTCTTTGCTCAAGGCTAGTCTTTGACTACTTGAGCCACAGCTCCACTTCCAGCTTTTTTGGTGTCTAATTGGAGCTAAGTACCTTATGGGCTTTTCTGCCTGGGCTAGCTTCGAAAAAGGATCCTCGGGTGCTCTCATCCTCCTGAGTAGCAAGTACAGGCTTGTGAGCCACCAAGCACCTGGATAGTTCATTTTTATTTAATGCAATTACATTAGATTGGGCTCAAATTCCCTGTCTTATTTTTTTGCATTTGTCTTATCTGATCTTTTGGCTTTTTTTAAAAAAATTTAAGCTATTTAAGCATTGTTTTGAGTTATTTTTGGTCTATCATGTGGCTTGAACTCTGGGCTTGGTTGTTGTCCCTGAGCTCTTCAGCTCAAGGCTACTGCCCTGTACCTTGAGCCACAGTGCCACTTCCAGTTTTCTGGTGATTAATTGGAGATAAGAGTCTCATGGACTTTGGTGCCCAGGCTGGCTTTGAACCAAGATCCTCAGATCTTAGCTTCCTGAGCAGCTAGGATTACAGGCATGAGCCACTGCACCCGGCTTGTGAGACTCTTTTAACTCCATGAGTCACCCTGTGCAGCTAAAATAGCAGTTTTTAATGTGCAGTTTGTACAACTTTGGCATGTGTAAGAGTTTTATTGTCTTGTGACTTGGTAGACATGATAGACATTTGTTCAGTGGAAATT
This sequence comes from Megascapheus bottae, assembly GCF_031878675.1. Lineage (NCBI taxonomy): Eukaryota > Metazoa > Chordata > Mammalia > Rodentia > Geomyidae > Megascapheus > Megascapheus bottae. Next base: position 29,274,254 of record NC_143529.1, on the reverse strand, counting down.
ATTTTAGTAGTTTTTTTCCCTAACAATTAGTACATTGTTTTTATTAAAATCCTTCAGAGCACTGAGAAAGCTCCAAATCTGAGGCAGAACTACTGAGCCCAGTTTATAGTGGTGGAAGCTGACTGAGCTCGAGTCCTGTGTAAGTCTTCATACAAGGGTGGTTTTTTGTTTCTGGGGTTTTTGGGGGTTTTTTGGAGGGGGCATGTCATAAACTATTGTATACTGTTCTATATCAGGTCTACTATGTTTTCTGTACAGTTGGTTATTTCATTACCTTATTGGTGCTCTTTAAAAATATAGGCACTATTCGGTTTTATAAAAACTAATAGAATAAGACTTTTTCTCTTAATTCTGCAGTATAAATTTTGATATTAAATAGACTGTTTTCTTTTCCTGCCTTCACATTGTCACTGTGTATTTCATAACTTAGAAAATGAACACAGAAAGCACTTTATTACTTTAAAATAGAAAAGATTGCTTAGTGATTAAGCTCACTAAGGCAGGCTCAAACATGCCTCACAGGCTTGGAATAGATTTGCATCTTTGTTTTGTTTTTAACTGCAAGTTTAGCATCTCAGAATTTAGCTGTAGTTTACACAATCAGAATACTAACACTTGTAAGAGTTTTTTTTAACTGTCATGTTTCTCTTTTCCTATTGCAAAAAAAAATAGAACACAATTTGATGCATACTATGGTAACAAGAAATAATAAGCCGTCTTTTACAATATTCCATAACAATTTAACTTTACTTCAATGAACAGGTATCATTGGCCATAAATAGAACTGGCCAGTGAGGTGCAGATGCATGATACTAATACTAATATTGTATTATCGAAAGTAGAAAACTATTGGACTTTAATAAACCAGACATTTTCTAAAGATTTCCTTCAAACTTTAAGATTAAACCAAAGAACCACTGAATATTTATAGTTGAGTGAGACCCAAAGATTAGCTTTAAAATTTGCTCCCTAAACTCCTGTTTTTAAGTTGAGCAAGCTTTGTCCAAAATGAAGCACATTAGGAAACAGTGATAATGAAAGACTTTTAAGTTTTTTCTAAACATTATTTTTTATTTTAGTGCAACACTTGGGCTGTTTGAGCCACTTACAGAGACATTTTTTTTTGACTCTACATAAGTTTACTTTAAGAACTGCATCTCTGCATCTCTGAGCATACTTTTGCATGCAGTTTATTTATGTATCAGTTAATGTTTTAGATATATTTGTGTTTCACAGCTGTTAGAATGAAATGACATGTCTTTGCTAAGATGGTGTCAATCACTATGCTTTATAGAGTTCTCATCTATTAGGGATGCAGGGACCTGAAATCCTATATAGACACTGGTCCCACAGTTACATAAAGGTCATGTTAAGGGTCTCTTGTTATTGTTGTAGTCCTGATGCTTGAACTCTGTCTCGGCACTCTTCTGACTCAGGATGGGGCTCTAAATTGGAGATGAGTCTTAAGAACTTTGCTGCCAGTCTGGCTTTGAACTACAGTCCTAGATCTCAGCCTCCTGAGTAGCTAGGATTACAGGTGTAAGCCAGCATTACCTGGCTGGCTGTCTTTCTTTTTTTTTTTTTTTTGTCCAGCCTTTGAAGCCGTTAGGGCAATTGTTCTTACAGAAATGATTTTTTTTCCAAGATTAGAATAATGTGCGATAGAATTATATTACAGATGAAGTATTTGTAAGTTGACTTTGTCAAGCTATCTTGGCAGTGAAATCATGTTTAGAGTCCTAGTTCTACCCACCTTCATAAAATGACGACATGATGTAGTACCCATCCCATGACTGGTTCCATCTTGTTGTTCCAAGATTGGGCCGATCTAGTTTGTGGAGGTTCTTGCCCAACTTGAAGTCTTGATTTTCAATGTGTTTAACTAAGTATAGTGTTTGACTCATTAGGCTTTCAGATAGGTCTTTCAAAACATATCAAAAATGTCTGTACTTTGGCTTTAAAATAGCAACCTGCAGTAGATAAGTGGTTGTTGGGCTCAGACAAAATCACATATTGGTTTAAGACTGTGATTAAAATATTTTATTTATTTTTGCCATTCTTGGGACTTGAACCCAGGGCCTGGGCACTGTCCTTGGACTTTTGCAAGGCTAGCACTCTACTGCTTGAGCCACAGCACCACTTTAGCTTTTTCTATGTATTGTGATACTGAGGAGTCAAACCCAGGGCATTGTGCATACTAGGCAAGTACTCTTAACACTAGATCATGTTCCTGGCCCGATTAAAATAGTTTAAAGTTATTCTTTAACGAATTTTGGTATTTTGGAAAATTTCTTAATCTTGTCCATTTTAGTAGTCTTGTCCATCTATTACTAGGTAGTAAGAGGTTTTGCAGTGCTGAGTTCTTAAGAAGAAAAAAACATGGAAAAAGTAAAATTCTCAGTGATTTTAAGTGACTTGAGCTACAGTAAATAATACTGCATTGTATATAATCAACAATATTTCAAAGGGGTGCTCTTAAGAAAATTTGTTATTAAAATACTGTTGAAAGACTAAATGCTCAGTCAGCAAATATTTCAATATGTTACCACAAGTTTATTGCAAAAGTGTGCCTACAATACTGTTTAACATGTACACATGAGCACTGGAATTACTGTTATTATAGCCTCAATTTTACTTGGTAATTATGTTTGAAATATTGTTTATAACTGTAATTTGAAGTATTTTCCTGTTACCTTATTCAGAGTTCTTTTTTTCATAAGCATATGTTACAGGGGGATTTCCTTGTGATAGTTCCATGCATGCCTACAGTATACCTTGATCAAATTTACACAATTCTCTTTGTTCCTCATACTCTAGTTGTACATATTTAAATGCAGTGTCAAATCGGAAGCTAAATGGGTTGGCTGTTATACTAAAGTATCTGTGTTTTCCTTTTCCCATAGCTTTAAGTGTTCTATATTTTGTCTACACCTTCTGCCTGTGGTTTTTTTTAAAAATTTTATTGTCAGGGTGATATACAAAGGGATTACAGGTACATACTTAAGGTAGTGAGTACATTTTCTTGTTGGATGTTCTTAGTTCCTCCCATGTTTTTCTCCCACTTTCCTACCTCCTCACTCCTCCAGGTTATAGTTTTGGGCTATTTCCAACATATTGTGTGTATTGCTGTTACATTGGTCTGCTTGTGTTATCATTCCTGGCTTTCTATATTCCCCCTCCCCCTACCCTTACTGTATCCAATCCTTCCCTGCCTTTTTGCCACAAGGCTTGAGATATCAAACATTGTAGGTAGTCAGGTACTCAGTCACCTTCTGTGAGAGCTGCACACTGATTCAGAATGTGAATACTCAGGCCAGTGAAGACATAAGTACAAAAGGAAGTGGTGGTGGTAGTGGTGAAAATGTCTTAACCCTATCCACATGAGTTTTGGTCTAAAGAAATCATTAAAAACTTAAAGATTATTTTTGCTAACTTTTGTTTTACTGAGGGCCAGAATGAATAAATGACTTATTCAAAATCTAGTAGTAGTTAACAGTGGAGCTGGCAGCCTAGGATCATATGAAAAATCCATAATTCAATGTTCTTAGCATTATTGTAATTCCCATATCCAAAATCTTGCTGTCACCGAAATATTCACTTTAGTAAACAGCTTGGTAATTTCTACCAGGCCCAGTAATTCCACTGCCATAACTCACCAAGGAAAATGAAAGCATGTCATCAAAAAGGTACAGATTTAGTAGACAAACAGAGGTGGGGAGAAATAGGAGGGAAGAAGACAAACAAACCAAAATGTTCACCAGCTGATGAATAGAGTAGCCAAAATATGGTTTATACATGTAGTGGAATACTGTTTAGCACTGTAACAAACAGGATAGCAGCATTAACAAGCTTTGTAAACAGAGCTTTGTGAATGGGATCAGAGACACAAAGATTATGTATCATATGATAGTTTTATAAATGTCCAGAGGAATAGACAGAAAGTCGTGGTTCCAGGAATGTAAATGGCTATTTACTGTCTCAGGTTTTGAATGGTGGATATACTATAAAACTGGATTATAGGTATGATTGCACAACTACACTTATTTACTGTAAATTATAAGCTGAATGGTTTTATGGAACATAATTGAGTTTTATGAAAACTAAGTGGCCAGATGTATTCATGCCTATAATTCCAGCTAAGTTGAACGGGGGAAAATTGAGGCTTGAGGACAAAAAGTCTGTGAGACCCTTAAAATCAGTAGTTGGTCCATACCTGTAATCTCATCTGTGTAGAAAATATAACAAAGGTGATCTCTGTCAAGGCTGGATTGACCAAACGTGGGAGACTGATTCTATATGAAAATAGGGCTGAGATATGGCTCAAATGATGGAGCACCTTCCTAACAAGTGTGAGGCCCTGAGTTCAACTCCCCCAGTAAAGCAGTATTAAAAATAAGCATTAAAATATTAATAAAGCCCTCCCTTTGAAGATTGCATTTGTTCTGTAATTCTTGGTAGTCATTTCACCAAAATAAGCAGTAAAACCTGACCTAGTTACTTCATTATCTTAATCTAAAGGAAAATACTCAATTTCTTTAAAAAAAAAAGATAATATCTTAGGTGTATGTTAAACTATGTACATATATATTTTCCTTTCTTCAAAATTGGCTGTATGTCTCCTAGACTTGTTTCTAGTTGAAACATACAGAACTTGCATGCAGAATTGGTGGCTCACAGCTATAATCCCACTTTCTCAGGAGGCTGAGAGCTGGGGATCACAGTTCATAGCCAGCCTCAGCACAAAACTCTATGGAGACTCTTATCTTCAATCACCAGAAAACCAGAAGTGGCACTGTGGCTCAAGGGGCAGGAGGGTAGCTTTGATTGAAGAACTCAGAGGCAGTGGGCAAGCCCAGAGTTCAGGGCCCACAATGACCAAACAACAACAACAAAAAAAACTTGTGTTAACTACCAGAACTTTTCTACCTATAAATCATCCAGACTGATAGAAGTTCTTTTACTGTTGTTAGACTGCTTTGTAGTGAAAACTTATACTATGTAAATCTAGTTGAGATTTGTGTGCTTACTGAAACTTGGTTGTGTTTTTTCAAATTTGTTTATGCAAGTTCTTGGTTTTATATACATTAAAGTGGCTTGAAAATGGAATTCCTTTGGTGTTGTTACTGCTCATCTTGATTTGAATGAGTCGTGAGTGATTGAAAACAACAATGAGGGCCAAACTCCTGGCCTAGTGGTATAGAGTGCTTGGTAGAGAGACCCAGGTTCGATTTGTTGGCACCATATACATAGAAAAAGCTGAAAGTCATAGGTGGTAGAATGCTAGTCTTGAGGAAAGCCCAGGGACAGAGCTCAGGCCCTGGATTCAAGTCTCAGGATGGGCAAAAAATAAAACAAAAATACAGCAATGAAGAAATTAAAAAAAAAAACAGAAGGAATTTACATTTGTATTTTATATTACTTCAAACATTTCTCTAGTTCATGCTATATCTTAATGAAACTGAAACGAGGAATGTTAAGCAAGTTTTTTTAATGTTACATGTACATGTAGGAAGGAGTTTTTAAATCATAGGATTCATGTTCAAAGAAAGTTTACACCTCAGAATTTGGGGATGTTAATGCAGTTGTAAGTGATATGTGAGGCCCTGGTTTCTAACCCTAGCACCCCTTTCGCAGATTGTATTGGTATTAGAGTAAACATTTGTATCTTTCAAATTGTGTTTGGGGAGGGAGGGGTTATACATCCATGTGATAATTTACCTGTTTCTAGTTAACCAACCAGATACTGCTTTTGATGGCATCCGGTAAAAAGGATTCTTGTGTGTGTGTGTGTGTGTGTGCGTGCTTTATTGTGCCACAGAAATTTACTTTCAGAAAAGTAGTTAATTAAACAGCCATTTTATAATTAAGAGTGTGTTTGCTACTTTTTGGATTATGAGGTTTATGACGGTTCTTATTGCATAAACCTGATTTTTGCTGAAAAGACAGAGTCAAGGTGGCAGGCAGGAAGGGTTGGAACTGAAGATCACAAGACAGTAGGAGGTTCAGCAATAACTAAGACATTCAGCCTAGCACCACTGGCTCAGGCCTGTAATCCTAGCTACTCAGGAGGCTGAGATCTGAAAATTGAGGTTCAAAGCCAGCCAAGGCAGAAAAGCCCATGAGACTCTATCTCCAATAAACTACTTTAAAAAAGCTGGTGGGGTGCTGCAGCTCAAGTGGTAGAATGCTAGCCTTAAGCAAAAGAAGCTCAAGAACAGCACCCTGGTCCAGACTTGAAGTCCCAGGTCCAGAAGTGAAAAAGAAAAGAAGAGGTTAGGAAAAAGTAAGAACCATCAAAACAAAGAGACAAACTTGGAATTTAAGGTGTTAAGGTTGGAAATAATAGAAAACGCATCAATGAAGAATTTGAACTCACTATATTTGATTTCAGAGTTGGTTCATGAAAAAGCTTATGATGAGATTATACAGAACTTAGAAACAAGAGCGCTGAAGTTGCTAACAAAAGAGGCTTTTCCTTTGACTTGTAGATGTGTGTCTTATGTAAGATGCGTGGAAAGAGATGATTGGAGGACTGATGCTGTGTTAAGTGAAGGCTGCATAAAGAAAATTTAATTAACTGGAAGGTTGATCAATAACATCCTTCTGTTAATAGCTCTGTTCATGTTCATTCTGTTGCTTTACATCCAATACAGTTTTTTAGAAAGTCCAAATAGCAACTTTTTTCATTGTACACGCCTCCAAGACTCTAGTGAACGCTTACAGGTTGTCTTTCTAGTGTATTTGGGGTAAGCAAGCACAAACTTTCTGGTACATATTGGCAGATTGCTGCAATGCTCATAAAGATCCTTGTTAAGAACAGAAAGGAATTAATAAGCCTTCCCTGCATTGAAATTAGTTTTTTTCCCTTGTTTTGATGCAAATAAGGATGTCAAATGATACACTATGCAACAAATAATTCTAGATTATCTATTTTCTGTATAATCATGTTGATTTTTAAGGACTGTGGTTCTGATTTATTAGAGCCTTACACTATTTACTAGTGGCAGTCAACTAAGTCCTATGGATCTATTTCATTCGCCTTTTGCTTTAAGGATGTGGCCTTCATGTAGAGTTAAAAGAACCTTTGAAGTATAATAAGCTTTAAGAAGGTAGATGTAATTTTAACTTGGGAGTACTACAAAATTCCACAAAGCTTAAGGTAATTTGAAGTGTTTTTCACCAGAGAAAAGATTGTTTTTTAAATAATGTTTTATTTACTTTTTATTGTTGGAGGTACCAATAATGACTTTTGTGTCTTAAAGGTTCTACTCAGGTTTATATTCATTTGTTTTAACTGCAGGACCGTGTATATGTACAACAAAATAATGTGGAGAATGTCTACAATTTGGGATTAATTATTTTTCGAGATCAAGTTGTGCGTTATGGGTGTATTAGAGACCATCTTCGACAAACTCTATTGGATATGATTGCTAGAGAGCGAAAAGGAGAAGTCGTAGACAGGTATATCACTTGTCTTTATTGGGATTCTTTCCTTAATAGCTGTTATTTCTTTAAAATAGAGTCACTGTCATAGATTTATTAAAATACAAAGCTTCGGTGTTAAGCACTAGTAAAAATGTTCAGAATGTTCTTTCATCCTTAACAGTTACCTAGAATTTACTCATGTCATCTTTTATGTATCAGATTTGTCGAAACATAATAGCCATGTTGACATTTTGTATCTTTTCTTTTTGCTGTGTAGTAACATTTTTATTCCTTGTGTTAGTGACTTCTCTGGATGTCTCCTTACCTTGAACAAAAACCTAGTCTAAAATGCCTAAGAGCTGTTATTCCCAATAGTTACATTTAGTGACTTTTCCTGATACAATTGCAATGTAGTTGTTTTTTTTTTTTCCCAATATTGCTTAGGAAGAGGTTTGAAACATAGATCGCCTTATTGAATTCTCTGTTTTCAGACCAAGAGTTAGCTGGAAACATATACGGTGTTGCTGTATTTTAGCATTAGTGCTTTTGATTAGGATCCCCAAAAGGCCATTCAGTATAAAAACTTAGATTGCTCAATAGTAGCTGGAAGCATAGCCTAGGTTATCTGTCTACCTTCTTCCTGCTTTGATAAACAACCTCTCTGTGTTTTGTTTTAATTTTATTGTTATAAAAGTGAGGTATTAAGGGGTTCTAGTTATATAAGGCAGGTAAGTACATTTTTTTTGGACAATGTCCCTCCTTTTCCTGGCTTTGTTCCAATTTTCCCTCCTATTTCCCTACCCACACACAAGTAATATAGTTTCTTTTCAACATAATGACTCCTGGATGTCACTGCTAGCTCTGTTTGGTTTTTTTTGTTTGTTTTTAATTAGTGGAAAGTACATGCCTGCTAGATACTCAGGAGGCTGAGATCTGAGTGTTGTGGTTTGAAGCTGACCTGGGTGGGCAAAGTCTGTGAGACTTTTTTTTTTTTTGGTCTGTCATAGGAGATGAACTCGGGGCCTGGGCACTATCCCTGAGCTCTTCAGCTCAAGGCTACCACCCTACGCCTTGAGCCAAAGCACCACTCCTGTTTTTCTGGTGATTTATTGGTGATAAGAGTCTCATGGACTTTTGTGCTCAGGCTGGCTTTGAACCAAGATCCTCAGATCTCAGCTTCCTGAGTAGCTAAGATTATAGGCATGAGCCACTGTGCCCAGCTTGTGAGACTTGTTAACTCTAATTAAACACTGAAAAGCTGGAACTAGAGCTGTGGCTCCAGTAATAGAGCACTTGAGCAAAATGCTGAAGGACAGTACCAGGCCCTTAGTTCAAGCCCTGGGATTGGCACCAAAAACAAAACAATACATTTAGACATCTTAATATATTTTCTTCAAAGTTTGTGAGTTACAATGGGATAAGACACTTGATAAATAACTATACTGTCAAAATCTGGTTTTCAGTTTTAAAAAAAAACAAAACTTTAAATCATAGACTACCGGAAGATAGGTCACTGATAAAAATTTTGGTGTCCTAAAGGTATGTGTATCCACTTTCACATTTTTAAATCTTCTTTTGAGTCTGTAATGTACTAATGTACTTTTATTATCATGTGCTTAACTTCTTTTAACAGGGGCGCAATAAGAAATGCTTGCCAGATGTTAATGATCTTAGGTCTTGAAGGAAGATCAGTCTATGAAGAAGATTTTGAGGCTCCTTTTTTGGAAATGTCTGCAGAATTTTTCCAGGTAATTAGTGACACTGTAAATAAATTTAATTAGTTACGAATTCATAATTTGAGCCTCTTGACTGAAACCCATTGGAATAGATAGTACAAAAACAGCCATGTAAGCATTCTGTTCCACATTCTCACATTAAGTAAACTTGTTGGTAACAAATTGAAGAATTTGAACTTACCTGTGTTGCTTTAAAAGTATGTATTGCAAGACATATAAACGTGGAAATAGTCTTAATGCCTTTTTAATTACAAATTACATAATATAGGCAACATATCACTAATGAAGTAAGTTGTACATTTTTAGTAGCTCTGGTCCTCACAAAATAAGCAGATATGTACAGTTTGGTAGTGCATATTTGCCTTTAATGATGGTGGAATTATGGATAAATAACTAAAAAGTATAAATAACTTGTCCTAGCTAAATTAAAAAATTGTCTACACTAGAAACAATTTGTAATGAAGTAATGTAATTAACAATAATTGACTACTGTTTACAAAAAGTGTTGAAAAACAAAATCCATTTTGAAATCTGCAACTATCTGAGTGTTTTCACAGTTTTGTAGTGTTACCCTGACAGCTTTGTTAAAGATTTTTAGAAATGAATGTAAAGGCCGAGAGCATGGAGTAGTGGTAGAGTGCTTGTCTAACACGTACAGATCCTTGGGTTTGATTCCTTAGTACCACATATATAGAAAAAGCGGTGCTGTGGCTCAAGCTAGCCTTGAGAAAGCCCAAGGACAGTGTTCAGGCCCTGAGTTCAAGCCCCAGGACTGGTTAAAAAGAAGAATGTAGAACTATTAACTTAGTAATCAGTAGAACATTCATAGGAACCATTAGATGAATGTGAAGATGGAGTTCAGGTGTCAGTTTACCCATGAAGGAGCAAAGGGTAGACCTGCTGCTGCCTTATCCCAAATCACTAGGAATTTTGTGGGCACACTTATGCACTTGGACTGCTTTGTGAACTTAGTTTCTACTATATCAAAGTGGGTTTTTTCCCCCCTGTATCACCTAATTGGAGCTAGTTTGGAAATTTCTCAGTTCTGATACATTACTATAATAGCTGCAGTGGTAAAAATTTGCATGCATGCCTGCATTTGTGTGAGCACTTACACATACTGTTTTTAGTAATTAATGGCATTGTATGTGAGTGTTTTGTTCAGTTCTTAATGCTTAGGTATTTGTTTATTTTTTTTTAATTAAAACTATTTGCTAAGACTGAAAATGTTTATATCAGTATGTCTTATTCTTAAGTCATTTGTCCTGGTATGAAATAGGATAAAATCAATTAGAATAACCTAGTGAGATTTCTGTTAAAGATATGATTAATCCTGATGGGAAAATTCTTCTTCAAAACTTCATATGTATCCTCCTTTGATTGTGGGACTATGATGGGAATGGAACTTGGTAACTAGCAGTATGCCAGGAAAACTTTTGCCAAACAAAATCCTTATTATAATTTTACTGTAAAACATTAAAAAATACCCATTTCCATTTGGAGTCACATACTTCTGTTTGAAATATTTTAGCTATGTTTAGCCAGGCTTAAAAATGCTGCTTACAGATTTAGTCTTAGGTAAATAACTGCTTAAGGACTATAAGGCAGACTATGATAGGAGTTTGTTTAGTGAGAAATTATGTAACATGAAAATGAGTCATGCTATTTATACTGATATATGATGAACACTATAGAAATTCCAGAAAACACATCTTTTTGTTTGTCCAGTCTGAGGCATGAATTCGGGGCCTGGACACTGCCCTTGGGCTTTCTCAAGGCTAGCGCTCTGCCACTTGAGCCACAGCACCATTTCTGGCGTGTGTGTGTGTGTGTGTGTGTGCGCGCGCGCGTGTGGCTGAAAAATCGAACCAGGGCTTCCTGCAGGTTAGGCCATACTCCTGGCCCTATTTTTGTTCTTTTAATAACATGCTTTTTAATTGCAGATGGAAAGCCAGAAATTTTTAGCAGAAAACAGTGCTTCAGTATATATAAAGAAAGTAGAAGCTAGAATTAATGAAGAAATAGAACGGGTAATGCACTGCCTTGACAAATCAACTGAAGAGCCCATTGTAAAGGTGGTGGAGAGGGAACTCATTTCTAAGCACATGAAGACTATAGTAGAAATGGAGAACTCTGGTCTAGTACATATGTTGAAAAATGGAAAGACAGAAGGTAAGTGTTATCTATTGAAAAATAACTACTTTTCTACCAGCAGTTTTTTAATTCTCTTAGAATTAAAGTTGATTATGAATGTTTTCTAGAAATTGTGATATTTATTATTAAGTTGTTACTGATTGTGTTGATAGGATTTAATGCTAAAACTTTATATCCTTATACATGAATAAATTTCAATCTTGAACTTTTTCCCTACTTCATTCATCTGAAGTTCTCTTAAATTCATCTTTTTCGTGTTTTTGCTGTTGTTTTTCCTGTTTCTCTCTCTCTCTCTCTCTCTTTTTTTTTTTTTTCCTCTCCAGACCTGGTTCTTGAACTTGGGGCCTGGGCACTGTCTCTGAGCTGCTTTTGCTCAAGATTAGGGCTCTCCCACTTGAGCCACAGTGCCACTTCTGGCTTTTTCTGTGTATGTGACACTGAGGAATAGGCTACCACCAAGCCACATTCCCAGTCCATCTTTTTTTATAATAGCTATTTACTTTCTTTCCTGAAAATGATTTAGGTAATTGATCAATACCCTAGAAAAATACTGAGCTTCTAATGCTTTAAAATTTGTACTTTTTTTTTTTTTCCCCAGTCCTAAGTTCAGGCCTGAGCACTGTCCTTGGACTTTCTCAAGGCTAAAGCTCTACCACTTGAGCCTCAGCACCTTTGGGCTATTTTCTAAGCATGTGGTACTGAGGAATCGAACCCATGCATGCTAGGCAAGCATTCTACCACTAAGCCAAACTCCCAGCCTAATTTGTACTTTTATGAGTTATTTAAAATAAATGTCTCTGCCGTTCTTCTGTTTTTTTAGGCAGATTTTAGGAATATTAAATCTACTTTTAATAAAAGAGACATATAGCCTAAATTTTCACATTGCTTATTTCAGTAGTCATGTAGTCATTGGATAGTAATAATAGAATCTTTATCACTTTAAGTTTAGCTAATTTGTTTTTTCTTTGTGATTGCAGACCTTGCTTGCATGTACAAGTTATTTAGTCGTGTGCCAAATGGTTTGAAGACAATGTGTGAATGTATGAGTTCCTATTTGAGGGAGCAAGGCAAAGCCCTTGTTTCTGAAGAAGGAGAAGGAAAAAATCCTGTAGACTATATCCAGGTAAACAAGCAAAGATTCTCTTTAAGTCGATGATAAAAGTCACTTGGACAGGTACTTTGGCTAAGCCATGTACTATATACTTAGTTTTATTGTACCATTGGTGAACTAATACATATCCTAAATACTTCAGAAATTTTCAGTACATATTTACATCATGGTGCCAAACGCAGCAGCTGCCTTTTGTTGCTGACCTTATCAAGACCTTGTGAAAAATAATGTCAGTTTGGCTGTAAGCATGGCCTATTGGTAAAATGCTCACATAGCATGCACAAAGACCCTGGTTTGATTCGTTGGTGCCACATACATAGAAAAAAGCTGGAAATGGTTCTGTGGCTCAAGTGGTAGAGCTCTGTCTTTGAGAAAAGCCAAAAGACAGTGTGTAAGCCCTGAGTTCAAGCCCCAGGACTGGCAAATAATCATAATAATAATATAATATAATAATATAATGTCAATTAAAGTGAACATGTTTGATGTGTGGTTTACTGCTGAAAATGCCTTAAAGTGTTTGGAAAAAGCCAAATAGCCTATTAACTAAATACTTTTTGTCTCCACACTCTGTTATTTTTCGAATAGTCTTGTGAGTAAATTTTGTCCCATGTTATTCTTGTATTAATGCAGTTTCTTTAATGCATTTATTTAAGCTTAATTGTCTCTTCAGTTGATCGATTTGGTCAAGATAGGAGAGCAAAAAGTTTGGGGTTTTGGTGCTGCCTTTTCATAACAGTATCTTTTGAGGATGGACTCTGCCTGTTACCACTGACATTTTTTTCCATATATTTTTTATTGTAATAGAAGGGTTACATTATATTCACCAGATAGAAGGTGCATTACTTCACAAACATTAATACCCTTTCTCATGTCTTGGTCCCCATTTCCCTAAGCTCACCCCCGCCCTTCATCTTGTTTTCCTCCCTTCCCTATCTGATTTCAAGTAACCAAATAAACATATATACAATATATCAGATGTCCTGGAGGTCCTTTCATTTAACCTCATACTATATAGCCATATGTATCTAGGTTTTGTTCTATTGTAAACCTCTGCTAGGAGAGCCCAAGGTTTCCCTAATTATGACAAATGAGGGAAACCATTGAGCCTATGTTCCTTTGAGTCTGGCTTACTTCACTTTAATATGATTTTTTTCTAAGTCTTTCCATTTCTTTACAAATAGGGCAATGTCGTTCTTTTTGATAGCAGCATAGAATTCCATTGTGTATAAATACCACATCTTGATCCAGTCATCAACTGAGGGGCATCTGGGTTGGTTCCATATCTTTGCTATGGTAAATAGAGCTGCAATGAACATTGTTGTGCTAGTGGATTTAGTATGTCCTTGTTTCTGGACGATGGGATAAATGCCAAGTAGTGGAATTTCTAGTTCATAGGGGAGTTCTGTTTAGTCTTGAAGAACTGCCATACTGCTTTCCATAATAGTTGAACGAGTTTGTACTCTCACCAACAATCACCACTGACATTTTAAATGTAGGCTTAGATATAGTCTGGACAGCAATCCAATAGACTGTATACATAACTCTGAACCCACGTTTATTACCAAGGAAATTAAGGCAGAACATGCACTCAAAAGTATATTTGTGCTGAGCATGGTGGCTCACGCCTGTAATCGTAGCTACTCAGGAGGCTAAGATCTGAGGATCAGGGTTCAAAACCAGCTCTGGCACAAAAAGACCTGAGTCTCTTATGTCAAGTTAACCTCTAGAAAACGGGAAGTGGGGCTTGGCTCAAGAATAAGGTAGTGGCCTTCTGCTGAAGAGCACAGGGACAGCGCCCAGGCCCAGGGGTAGGGCAGTAGCCTTGAGCTGAAGAGATCAAGGACGGTGTCCAGGCTGAGTTCAAGTCCCATGACCCACCAAAAAAAAAAAAAAAAGTGTATTTGTCATTTAGGGGAAAAGTTTATAATGCATTGTACTTTTCTTTGTTTTTATTTGTAAGGGTTTATTGGATCTGAAGAGTAGGTTTGATCGCTTCCTCCAGGAATCGTTCAATAACGACCGGCTCTTTAAACAGACTATTGCTGGTGACTTTGAGTATTTTCTCAACCTCAACTCCAGGTCTCCTGAATACCTCTCATTATTTATTGATGATAAGCTGAAAAAGGGAGTCAAAGGGGTAAGTATTAGTGTATTTGAAAATATATTTATAGATTATGGGAAGTAGATTTTATTTGTTGCTAGGATAGGACATTTAAAAATGAGGGAATTTTATAAATGCAAAATTAAGCTGTGAACCATTGAACAGTAAGTATATTTGACTGTCAAGACGACAGTTGATGCTACTTTGTGTATAAATGGCATACAGATCAACTGAACAGCTGTAGTTAGTAAAAACAGATGTAGTTTTTGCCTGAAAGTTAGATGTACCATAAATGACAATAATCTGAAAAACTCTCTGGTAAAACAGGCTGTTGCTTGCTTCCATCCAGTTCTTAAGGGTCATATATTAGAAATACTTGCATTCTGGGAATTTGTGAGAACAGTTAGAAAAATAGTCCACTGAAAATAGTTTGAAATTATGTATTAAGGTTTAGTTTCAGAAGTTTAGTTTGGCAGGTTTAGTTTCAGAAGTTTAGTTTGGCAACTTGAGGTTATATGGGAGCACAGAACATCAGATTAAGCGTATTTGAGTTATTCTCTCTTGGCTTCATCTTGGAATTTGAGACAAAGGAAAAAATAGCAAATGGCTACCAATTATACAGCCAGCAGTTATAAGAAAGTTTTGATTACTAAGGATACATAGAAATCACACATTACCTTACTCTTCAGGGCTTGCCTGGCATGCACAAAGACCTGGATTCAATTCCTCGGTACCACATACATAGAAAAAAGCCAGAATTGGTGCTGAGGCTCAAGTGCTAGAGCTCTAGCCTTGAGAAAGTCCAAGGACAGTGCTGAAGCCCAGGACTGGCAAAAATGGGGGGGGGGGGAGATAATGGAGTCTTTTTTTTGAGTCATGGTGCTTGAACTCTGGTCCTGGGCACTGTCCTTGAGCTCTTCAACTCAAGCTTAATGCCCTACCCCTTGAGCCACAGTGCCACTCCCAGTTTTCTAGAGGTTAATTGGAGATAAGAATTTCACAGTCTTTAGTGCCTGGGCTGGCTTTGAAACTTGATCCTCAGATCTCAACCTCCTAAGTAGCTAGGATGACAGGCATGAGCCATAGATACCGGGCTAGGCAAGGAGTCTTTATTGTTTGGATTTTAACATTTTTATTTTTCTCTTTAGTTTAAAGGGAACTACCTTTTGTCTATATAGTTCTGCCTATATATTACACAAAAGTTTCTAAAATATTCTCTGTGACTAAAATCTTACGCTCTCAGTCATCCCTTATTACAGCTGTATAGAAGGTATATTCCTAAAGCAAATCCCTTTTATTTGTACATGAGATGTGATGCTTTCATATAACTATCGCTATATAATTATTAAGTCATGTTTTAATGAATTTTGCAGCTAACAGAACAAGAAGTAGAAACCATATTGGATAAGGCAATGGTCCTTTTTAGGTTTATGCAAGAAAAAGATGTATTTGAACGTTATTATAAACAACACCTGGCAAGGAGACTTCTCACAAATAAAAGTGTTTCTGATGACTCGGAGAAGAATATGATATCTAAATTAAAGGTAAAGTATATATTTAAGAGGGAATGGATTGCATTTAACATACATCTGTTACATTATGACGCGCCAATGCTTGGACTGGAAATCATTGACTTGATTTTTTTCTTCTTTTTTTACATAAAAATTACATTCTTTTTTTACATAAAAATTACATTCCTTGTACAAAGAGGTTTCATTGTGACATTTCCATCCATGATTTTTAAGTGCTTGTTTCTGAGATATTAAATGTAGATTGAGTTAATTTTTTTTTACAATTTTATTATAATGGTGATTTGCAGAGGGGTTGCAGTTATGTAAGTCAGATAAATGAATACATTTCTTTTTGAAAAGTGTCACCTTTTTCTCCCATTTTTTTCTGTTCTGACCCCTCATCCCCTGAAGTTGTATAGTTCATTTTCAACATAGTGTCTAGTGAGTTTCACCACTGCATTTTTTCACCCTTTATCCCACCATTTCTGTGCTCCTCCTTACCTTCTCCAAACAGATAAACTGAAATATAAGACAGAAGATAAATCAGAAATAGTAGCAAAGAGAAAAAACCAAGAAGCGAAGTTACAAGAGGCAGCCAGGCGCAGTGGCTCCGCCTGCAATCCTAGCTACTCTGGAGGCTGAGATCTGAGGATCAAAGTTCAAAGCCAGCCCGGGCGCCAGAGAATCTGAAACTCTTGTCTCCACAAAATGGGGCTTGGCTCAAGGGTAGGGAGGTAGACTTGAACCGAAGAGCTCAGGGACAACACCCAGGCCCAGGGGTAAGGTAGGGCAGTAGACTTGAGCTGAAGAGCTCAAGGACAGCGCCCAGGCCCAGAGTCAGAGTTCAAGCCCTGTGGCCCCAAAATAAATAAATAAAGCGTCCTATTTCCATTTCTTGGAGTTCCCACATGCATATAGCCATTGTACATCTCTGATCCTTTCCTAAGAATATCCTCCTTTGGGCCCACCAGCCATGGGAGGATGGGGCAGGAGGATCATGAGGTTCATGGGCTAAACCACGAACTACTCATTTTAGTAACCACATGCATACAGCAGCTAAGAGGAAGGTTGGCAATAGGGGAAATGTTTCAATAGTTTTTAAAGAAAAATCCATTCATTTGTATATATCTGTGTTTCCTCCACAGACTGAATGTGGATGTCAGTTCACATCAAAACTGGAAGGAATGTTTAGGGATATGAGCATCTCAAACACAACTATGGATGAATTCAGGCAACATCTACAAGCAACTGGGGTAAGGCTATTTAAAGTCTTTGTAGTGAAAACTTTTTTTTTTTACTTTTCTTTTTGGGGGGGGGCGGCAATCCTGGGGCTTGACCTCAGAGTCTGAGCATTGGGCTTTTCTCAAGGCTAGAACTCTACCACTGAAGCCACAGCACCACTTCCAGCTTTTCTATATATATATATGGTACCAAGGAATCTAACCCAGGTCTTTGTGCATGCTAAGCAAGCACTCTTATCACTAGGCAAACTCTCAGCCCTATAATGGAAATTTTATTCATAATCAAATGGCTGGTCTTTTGGAATCATTTCTTTAAGTGCACTGCAGTGTCTTCTCATGTTTTTATCCCCTTTTCCCTCCCCTTAATTCTTCCCCTCATCTTATTTTCCCCCCTTCCTTTTCCTATCTCAAATAAATGTATTTAACTTTCCTAAAATTTAAGCTTATTTTTTCTGCTTGAAGGAATGCATTGAAAATTTAATAATTTTTTTGTTGTTATCATAAATTGTAGAAAGAATACAGAGCTTAGGAAAGCTACCTAACATTTCTTACTTTATCCTTGAGTTATTTTGGGATAGTTACGGAAGCGTTTTTACTTCAATAGTTCCTCATATCCTAAGACAGGAGAACAATAAACTGAAAATTCAGATATTTGTGTGTTATCAACACAAAATGTTATCAGTTTTTTGTGTTATCAACACATTGTGTTATCATTGTGTTTTGTGTTATGGTTCCTTATAAGATGCTGAGCAACTTCTATTTTTAGTTAGACAATTAAATAGTCACTTAAAGTTTTCTTTGTACGTGACCACCTACTACTTGACAGTTAAAGAACTTGAGAATCATTAACAAATTTAGAGGCTTTTCTTTCAATATTTAAATGAGAAGTCTTCATTTCTACTGGTATCACTGGCCCATCACATGTAAGATAGGAGAATATAACTTTGTGTCTAAGCATGTGTATATAGATAGAAGCATTCTGAGTCCTTTCTGAATAGTTGTATACTTTGCCTCATAAATGGGATTTAATAGTAGAAAAGAACCTATAGCATAGAAATCTGGAAAGCAGAAATGTGTGTGGAGAGGAACTGAGTGATTGCATTATCCTCGATTCTTCTTCAATTGTTTTACTTGAATCCATCCACTGATAGGCCTTTCTAATCCACTTAGGCCTTTCTATTTTCTATAATAATTTTTCTTAAATCTTATACATATATAAATATTGAAAGCTAGGGGCTGGGAATTTGGCCTAGTGATAGAGTGCTTGCTTAGCATGCACAAAGACTTGGGTTCAATTCCTCCATACATACCACATACATATTTTTTAAAAAGCTAAAAGGGGTGCTTTGGCTCAAGTGTAGAGATCTAGCCTTGAGTATGCCCAAGGACAGTGCTCAGGCCCCGAGTTCAAGCTCCAGGACTGGCAAAACAAATAAGTATTGAAAGCTAGAGAACGCCAACCTTGTAAGGATGAATTTTCTGTGAAAATTGTGTTGGATAGATACTGAACCTGTTGTTTTAGGAAGTGTCTAAAATATGTCTATGGTAGTTGAGACTTAAAATAAGAGCATTTACATGTTTTTCTATGTTTTGTGTTGAAATTAATTTATTTGAAAAAATAGTATATGCTGGGAATGTAGCTTAGTGGTGAGTTCTTGTCCAGCATGCATGAAGCTCTAGGTTCGATTCCTCACACCAAATAAACAGAAAAATTCAGTGATGGGTCTTGAACTTTGGGCTTGAGCGTTGTCCCTGAGCTATTCAGCTCAATGCTGCCACCATCTCATGGACTAAAGTGCTGGGGCTGGCTTTGAATCGCAATCTTCAGATCTCAGTCTCCTGAGTAGCTAGGATTATAGCCATGAGCTACTACTGCGCGTAGCTATAAAAGAGGGCAGAAAATCTACATGCCATCTTGTTAACATATCCAGGAGCCATAAAATATCCTGACAGATATTACTAGTACTTTTATCTGTGTACTTGTTATTTTTCAAGTGGTTTCAAAATAGCACTGCAAGAATCATAGTGTGTTCCCTATTTAATAATTGAATAATTCATCAAGTGTTCAGCAGCTAAGCATTTATACTATTTACTGGGGATATAGCAGTCCATGGGACAAAAGCCTTTGCCATGCGAGAACTCTTAATTCTGATCATAAACATAAGTGAATAGTTGTAGAAGGAAACAGGAAACACTTGGCTTAAAAGTAACATTTTGAAAATAACTTCTTAAAGGAGATTAAGGAACGAGATACGTACATATTCAGAAGGAATTGTAGTGTTTCCATCTTTGAAATTTGATAGGTCATATGTACTTGATAAGGGGTGAATGGATTGTTCAAATAGTAACACACATTCCAGTTTGCAAATTTTTTGCAAACTTTTTGCAAATTTTCAGTTTACCATCTTAGCTTGTGATAATCAGAGTCTCTAGTTTGATGCTCTTTTTTCAGCACCACCTAAGATTTTTAGTTTCAATTTCTTTAAAATAGAATGATCATTTAATAGATAACGTGAAGAAATGAATATGGATGCTTCTTGATATTGTAAACTCATCTATACCTTTTAAAAATAATTGCTGTATTGCCAAATTTAAAAAAGAGATTTGTAATATAAGTCATACTTTATCCATGAAAGCATATTTTGAAATGCTTAAAAATTCCTTAGAAATTTATTTTGAACAAAATACCTATTTATGATGTTTCCAGCATGCTATATAAATGTGTCTTGTGCTAGGTTGTTAGAATGTGAGCTGCATTAACTGTTAAAACATAAGAACTTTTCATCAGTGTAGTTGAACTTTGGGTGTTAGGGATGTTTTTGTTTGGTATGGTATAAAAAACTAAAATGAAAGATATTACAGATTTTGCAGTTTACCTAAATTTTTTTAAATTCTAAGTTTTGTAATTGTTTCTTTGCCGGGATTATTTAACTTTAGGAAGTTGTAGATATGTCAAAGCCCCCAAATTTGTTTGATTTACTACACTTTGGGCATGGAGATCATTATTGTGTTATAGATACTTTGATAATTATAACACAAGCATGGAATGGTAAACAAACCCTAGTTAATTTTAGGGGACTTCCCCTTTCTGTTTTACATAGGTATCTTTAGGTGGTGTTGATCTTACAGTACGGGTTCTCACAACAGGATACTGGCCCACTCAGTCAGCCACACCAAAGTGCAACATCCCACCAGCACCAAGACATGCTTTTGAGATATTTAGAAGGTAAGCTTGCATAAATTACTGTCTACAACTAAAACAGACTTTAACATTCTTGATGTTCCTAATTAAAAATGAATATACTCCCATTATTAACTTCACGATTCATAATAAATTATACTTTTAGTATGTAAAAATCAGTAAAATCTTGTCAGGATTATTTTATTTATATTCTGTTTACAGCACTAATCATGGTTAGTAAGAAAGTTTTTTTTAGAGTTAATGCCTTTCACTGGCTTATAAATAAAACTGATTATTGGATTACCATGGAGGAAGCTGGTCTTACACACAACAGGGATGAATTAGTATGTTGGAGCAACAGTTAAAAATCTTAAGTGCCCCTCAGTTTCCTCTCTGTGAAGAGTTGGGAGTGAACTTCATTCCGAGGTTTGATATGATGAATATATTCGTTAAACGATTGTTGTCTTATAATTTTATATCAAAGACATGAGTTGCATGATTCTCTAAACCTGTTTTGATCCACTAAAGGTTCTACTTAGCCAAACACAGTGGTCGACAGCTCACACTCCAGCATCATATGGGTTCTGCTGATCTTAATGCCACCTTTTATGGTCCAGTAAAAAAGGTAAATACTAAGTGAATTAAAATTAATCTGTATGGGCCGGGAGTTTGGCCTAGTGGTTAAAGTGCTTGCCTAGCATGCATGAAGACCCGGGTTCGATTCCTCGGTACCACATACATAGAGAAAAAGCTGGAAGTGGTGCTGAGGCTCAAGTGGTAGAGCTCTAGCCTTGAGAAAGTCCAAGGACAGTGCTCAGGCCCTGAGCTGAAGCCCAGGACTGGCAAAAAAAAAAAAAAAAAAAATTAATCTGTATAACTGATCTGAGATTTATATCGAGCTGAGTAAACTTATTCAAAAAAGCTTGAATTTCATTGAGAATTTTATAGATGAGGTAAAACTCAAGATCATATTGCATAAAATAATATGTAGAGTTGATTTGAAAACATAAAATTTTAAAAATATTCTTTAAAAATTTTTGTTTTTAATGAATCAAAACCAGGAGAATGATAATTGAGATTTGTCAGGCATAAATATTAGTGCAGTTTTAAAAAATTATAATGCACATTGGCGGCTTATTTTATCCATCTGTCTGTCTGTCTGTCTGTCTGTTAATCTAATCTGTTTACTGCTTCTGGGCTTGAACTGTGCACCTGAGCACTGTCCTTGAAATTCTTTTGCTCAAGGCAGGTTAGCTAGTCCTCTACCACTTGAGCAACAGCACCACTTCTCGCTTTTTCTGAGTAGTTTATTGGAGATAATAGTCTCACAGACTTTGCTGCCTGGGCTGGCTTCTAATTGGAATCCTCAGATCCTCAACCTCCTGCATAGCTAGGATTACAGGATGAGCCACTGTCACCTGGCAATATTTTTAATACTTAAATTATTGGGGTTTGTAGTAATTGGGTATTATCAGTATTATCATTAATGTGGTATGATTCAAGTTTCCCATAAAAGTGAAGTACAAAGTGTTCTAGAAAACCATTTTAAAAAATTCCCTGGTTGTTACATATGCATCCAATAACATTTTATTTTAGATTTTAACTTTAGAATATTAATGCTTTGATATTTGCATATTAGTGTAAGAACAAAGTATGTTTTAGTATCATTGGAAGTATATAAGTACCATAATTTTTTTTACTTGAAATGCGTGTAGTCTAACAATTTACTTGGTAGAAAATTATTTGACATATTTAACCACGAATGGGAAGTCCAAAAAACAGAGAGTAAAGAACTGGGGTCTTTCTAAGTCAAGTTTTTGACAGTGGATTTTTCAGACATGCCCTTGTTAATTATTTGAGGACATAAGGCTACACTTTAAACCTCTTAAGTCATAAAGCAGAAACTGACATTTTTGGTCTCTCAGTGCTATGACTAGAAAAGAAACAAAATTGTTAGTCGCATTTCATACATAAGTGCATTTTGATTATCATCCCACTGTGTACTGTTAACATTATTTGAGCTTTAAATGTAAAGGAATGGGAATTGTTGATTAGTTACTTGTTCAGCTGCATTAAAATTTTCACAAAGGGGAAAATGAAAAAGTCCTAAGAATCTCTGTATGTGTATGATAATAGGTTCCTTTTAATATAAGAGTGAGTAAAGTAGTTTTATTTCAGGGAGTAGTAGGAGGAAGTTTTTAGAACTTTTTTTCTGAAACACTTTTTACCCTGAGATAATTGTATTTTGTTTCTTTTAAAAAAAAAAAAACCAACAGGAAGATGGATCTGAAGTTGGTGTTGGAGGTGCACAAGTTACTGGCTCTAATACACGGAAGCACATATTGCAAGTCTCCACTTTCCAGATGACCATATTAATGCTCTTTAATAATAGAGAAAAATATACATTTGAGGTATGAATTTTTATTATATATATTATTGGATCTTCTCTAGGGAATAGCTTTTGTTTCTATACACAAATTATGTGATGGAGTACCAAGAATATTGATTAACCAAGTGTTAAGTACCTTATTCAAACATCATTTATAGGACTTTTCAAACTGAGATGGAGTTTTTATCTTCAGTAGCTATTTTTATTATAGGTATGTTTAATAATCTTCCGTTTCAGTTAACTTTAAGCAACTTGAAAAGCAATTAAATGCTGCATTGAGAAAGAATGTATCTGGAATACTGGCCTTGTTAAAAATTTGCAGTTACCTGGTATATTGTATATACGTTTATTTGTTTATTTGAAATAGAAAGGGAAGGGGAGAAATAAGATAATTGGGAGGGGTTGAGGGGAGGGAAATAGGGGCAAAAACATGATAAAGGGTATCACTGTGAGAAGTAATGCACCTACTACCTGGTGAATGTCACTGTAACCCCTCTATACATTACCCCAACAATAAAAAATAAAATAAACACCATTAATTTTCTCAGTGACATTCAGTTCATTTTTTGTTTGTTCTTTCTACAAAGATGCTTTTTCTTGTTTGCATTAAATAGTTTAATAATGCAAAAAAATTTTTTTAATCATGCTAAAAGTACAGAAATATATGGATCAAAATAAAATAGGATAAGAGTCTCATTCTTCTCTTTATCATAACAAAAGTAGGGAATTCCTCTAGTTAAATCTTGTTGCTAACATGGGAAATCTGAAAAAATCAGTGAAAAAGAGTCCAGCTTATGATTCTTTTATACTTAATATTGGAATGTAAATGGGTGTGTTCATGCATAAAAATTAAGATACTAATTTGTGCCAGATATAGATGAATGGAGAAAGTCATAGAAGGTTGCATTTTTGAATTGCTGTAGTTAGCTCTACGAGCGATTGTAATTTTTTTAATATCACTTAAGTATTTTTAGTTCTTTGAATATGAATAAAATAGATATCACTTTATTATGTGCATAGTATAATCATATTGTAATACTAACACTAATATTTTTAGAGTAACTTCTATTTCATGTGTTTAACATAGTACTAAAGTGAGGCTCTGTTTGCTCACATTTGTAACCCTAGATATTCCAGAGGCTGAGATCTAAGGATTACAGTTCAAAGCCAATCAGGCAGAAATGTGCACAACACTCTTATCTCCAATTAACCAGCAAAAAGGCCAAATTTAAGTATGATTCCAAGTGGTAGAGTGCCAGGTATAAGTGAAAAAGCTAGACGAGTAAGCCTGATTTTAAGCCTCCATATTGGTATGCAAAATCCATACATACTAACCTACAAGCACACATACATACAATTATAAATGCGGAGATTATTTGAGGCAAAGAAATGTGCATGATCTGTGAAATGTATATTACTTGAGGTCCTGACTTTTAAAGTAACAGAGGACTAAATCATACAAGTATGCAACTTGCCCCATCAACCTGAGAAGAAAATTAAAAACTGCATGCCATTCTATCCCAAACTGCTTCCCTTTTTCTCTTTGTTGGTGGATATTATTCGCACCCTAAAGTTCTTCATCTGGACTTCAGAGCAGATTCATTAAGGGTTTGCTTTTAGTTTTCAGGTATTTAGCTTGTTCACTTCATCAGACAGTAGGTATTGTCAACTTAGATTCTGAATTTTGATTTTATGATAGAAGGCCCGAGCTTATGTTTACTTTGTTTCTTTCTATGAAAGCACATTGTTAAGCAAAGTGAATGTGTGGAAAAACTTGAAAACAGAAAAATACCTCTAAAAGTAACCTGTGGTTAACAATGCATTTTTTCTTAATTCTGAAGCAAGTTCCTAGTATTGTCTTCAGGGTGATATTTCATTTCTCGATTGAGATAATCAGATTTTAGTGACAACTCTTAATATTTAGTTAGAGTATTCTTAGTTGTAAATCACTGTGTCTCCGCTGGGCATCGTGGCTCACCCTGTAATCCTAGCTACTCAGGAGGCTGATGTCTGAGAATCTAGGTTCAAAGGCAGCCAGGGTACAAAAGGACTGGAGACTTTTATCTCCAGTTAACCTCTTGGGAAGTAGGACTTGGGTCAAGGGTAGGGCGGTAGTCTTGAACTGTAGAGCTCAGGGACAACGCCCAGGCCCAGGGATAGGGAGGTAGCCTTGAACTAAAGAGCTCAAGGACAGCACCCCTGCAAGTTCAAGCCCCATGACCCACCCAAAAAATATAAATAAATAAAAATGTGATTCCCCTCTCGTAACTGCTTGATCTTTTTTCTCGCAAGTTAACTATAATCTTTCAAAAAAAAAAAAGCCTTAATTTTGTCAATCTGATGATATTTCAGGAAATTCAACAGGAGACAGATATCCCTGAAAGAGAGCTTGTTAGAGCCCTACAATCCCTCGCCTGTGGTAAACCAACGCAACGGGTTCTTACAAAAGAACCTAAGTCAAAGGAAATAGAAAATGGTCATATATTCACAGTTAATGATCAATTCACATCCAAACTACACAGAGTCAAGATTCAAACAGGTATCTGAAATTATTTTTCTCTCTGAAAAATTATATGTTTTTCTCTGTAGAAAGAAATGATCTGTTCTATTTCTTTCTTTAAAAAGTAATAAAGAGAATGAATGCCCCTGGTGCTGCTTGGCCCTTAGTTGAGAGAAGTAAAGCAGCTTTCTTTGGTGTTGCTGCTGGCACATGCCGCTGAGTCCAGGCGTGGTAAAACTGATTCCTAGTGGGACCATAGTGCTCCATGTGTTCTTCAGCAAATGAAACACAACTAAGAATGTTAGGGCTTACAAGAAATTGTTCTTAATGGAAGCTAACTTTTGCTACACTTGATCTTATACAAAAGATTGTAAAGCAGCAGAACTTACTTTCTAAAGCAGTTCTACAAAAGATTATTCTTTTTTAACAGCTTTTGTATGGCCTTTTGACACAGAACATCCTATTACATATATAACCTAATGCAAGATTTGTGTTTTCTGTGTAAAGAAGGCAGATGCTAGATATTAACACATTTTGCTGCTTGGCTTAAAAAATTTGTGTTAGTACTGCTAACAGATACCTCCATTACAGCTAATACATGTATGTAATAAAATGATGTTTTAAAATGTTAAAATTTTACTTGTACATTAAAGAAAGAGTAAAAATTCTCATTGTTAAGTACACAATTGTTTATCGATGTACTCGAACTTTATGGGTACACTTATATTTGTTTTCCTTTCTGACTCCAATTCTTTATGTGTGCTTAGTGAACTGGGGTGATAACTATTCAGGTGTTGCCTCTTTGTCCCATAAATATAAAACATAGCATTTTAAACTTATAAATTGGATTATGTTGTTGTGATATGCTTGAATGTTAACAGTGAAACTGCTTAAATGTATGATGAAATTAAACCCATTTTTTTCTGTTTAGTACAAAACTTTGGGACCATAAATTTGGGGCATGTTTTTTAGATTTCAGAGCTTACTTATGTTACATTTGGAAGAAATATAAGTGGGTAAATACCTGAATTGCCATGTCCCACATTAATATTATCAGGATTGATATTACCAAAAATTAGTCTCTATGGTTTTAGTTTTTACTGTAATGCAGCATACATCGTGTGTGTGTGTGTGTGTGTGTGTGTGTGTGTGTGTGTGTGTGTGTGTGTGTGTGTGTGTGTGTGAGAGAGAGAGGGAGAGGGAGAGGGAGAGGGAGGGGGAGGGGGGGCGGGGGAAAGGGAGAGGGAGAATTTTATATGTCTATGGTAGTTTAGTTTGTTTCAGATATAAGTCCAGCATTGGTGGCTTCATGCCTGTTATCTTAAACTTAGGACTTAGGTGGCTAAGATCCTGAGGATCAATGTTTAAACCCAGCCCGGGAAGGAAAGGCTATATATAATTCTAGCTACTCAGGAGGCTGAGATATGAAGGTCAGGGTTCAAAGCCAGACTGAGCACAAAAGAACCTGAGACTCTTATCTCCAGTTAACCCCTAGAATACAGGAAATGAGATTTGACTCAAGAATAGGCAGTTGTCTTGAGCTCAGGAATAGAGCCTAAAACCCACCCCCAAAAAAGTTCTTTTCAGTGATAAAATTTTGTCCCCCAACCCCCCCCCCAAAAAATAGCTTTTCATTTGAGGGATGTTTGTGGGGGAGGGGTCATAGGGCTAGAACTTAGCCTGGGCGATGTCTCTAAGCTCTTCAGCTCCAGGCAGGCTACCACCCTACCCTTGAGCCAAGCCCCACTTCCCATTTTCTAGAGGTTAATTGCAGATAAGAGTCTCAAGGTCCTATTGGTCCTATTGTACCTGGGCTGGCTTTGAACCTTGATCCTCTGATCTCAGCCTCCTGAGTAGCTAGGATTACAAGCGTGAGCCACTGTGCCTGGCCTTTTTTTTTTTTAAAGGAGATCTTGGCTCATACATTTTAAGTGGTAACTTTCCTTTGCTGGAAAATATTGTAACCACTTTCCTTAAAGAAGCAACATATGCAAATAACTCATACATATTTATACTGTTCTACCTTATAATAATTACCTTAGTAGTAGAATTGCAACGAGAAGGATTTATTTTATTTATTTATTTATTTTGGCCTGTCTTGGAGCTTGAACTCAGGGAGGACCTGGGGCCTGGGCCCTGACCTTAGGTTTTCTCAAGGTTAGCTACAGCATCACTTCTGGCCTTTTCTGTGCGTGTAGTACCAAGGAATCAAACCCTGGGCTTCATCCATCCTAGGCAAGTAGTCTACCAGTAGGCCATGCTTCTGACCCCCACAAAAATCCTGGTAATCAGCATTCACACAGTTGGCCGTGGCCATCATCTCCATGACTACTCCCCTTTCATGCCTCCTGCCCCACAGAGTACATGTGGATGCAGGTGTGTCACATCTGGCCATGCCTTCTCCTACGCTGCTCTTGATGCAGAGGGCTGCCTTACCTGGCTCCAAGTGAGCCCCTCTGTTTTAGAAATACCCTACTGGCCTTGTCTGTCGTGCAGTATCCTCCTGTTCATTTTTCTTTGGGAATTTAAGAAGTACACCTCCTTAGTTGGCCAAGTCTGAATGAACCAAATAGATCATTTAAAAATTAAGAGTTTTTCTCTCTAGCTTTCTGTTTTCTTCTCCCTAATTTCAAACCCATTAAAAAGGTGAAAAACACAGTTAGTGTTTTAATGGACATCCTGGATATCACATATGTTCGCCTAAACAATCATTAAAGTATTTACACATTAGCCTTCTTTCCTTTCTCTCTCTCTCTCTGTGTAATTATTGGTATTTGTAGGCATGTATGTAGATATATGCTTGTTACCACAGTTGACAGTACTGAAGTATACACATCTTAACACTTCTAGTATTTCAACACATACCTCCTTTGACTAAGATACCGTGGTAATGTTTATTCTGTCAGGAGAATTAACAGTCTCTCATTACCTATATGCCACCAATATTTGTTTTCAGCTGTTTCAGTCTTCTGTGTATTTCTTTATAGATCCATGATCCTATGAAGGTTTCCACATTTATTTTCTTCCATTAAATCTATAACTTTTTCCCAGAATATTAATGGTTTACAAGAAAAGTGTTCTTGTCTTTGTTTAGACTATTTTCATCTGATGGGTTCCTTTTTCCTAAGATTATCTTATCAGAGGTCACTAAATGTACTGTTTGTCTCTCCACCACCCCCTTTCACCCCACCCTACTAGGAGTCTGAACTTAGGGCTGGTGTATTCTTTTTTCTGAAATAGTATCTTTGCAAAGGTACTGTTCTATTCTATCCACCCCACCCTCATCCCCAACTGGAGCCTCAACCTAGGGCCTGGGTTCCCCGCCCCCCCATCCCCCAAGGCTAGCCACAGTTCTATTTCCATCTTTCAGGGTGGTTAATTGGAGGTAAAAGGTTTTATGGACTTCCCTGTTCGGGCTGGCTTCGACCGGCCATTCTTCATCTCTTCGCCTCCTGGGTAGCTGGATTCAAAGGCATAAAGCACTGGCACCTAGCTAAAAGTACTATTCTTAATAATATTTTTTTTTAAGAATTGTAATTGGAAACCATTGAATGATGATGCACACCAGAATGATTTCTAAGTCTTGTATCTCATGGCTTCAACACGTGCCCAGGTCTAAGTCACCAAAGTTCCAGCTACTATGTTGTAATCTTCCAGTTTGGAAACCTTCTTTGTAGATAACTTCTGTATGTCATTTGTTCATTAAAGAAGGTACCAGTTTTCTTTTTCTGCTACTTTAGTTAGAGCAGAATTGTACAAGAAAGGGTCTTCTATATTTCATCCCCCATCAGTTGCTTTGCAGATTAAAGGGCAGACTATCCTATAGATTAGAATATAGTGTATATGTGTGGTAATGACTCTATGCCAAGGTTTTGGCAAGAGGTGCAGGTGAATTACTTTCCTATTGCTGTTTATAATCTTTGTGGTGCTTTTCAATTGTTTATCTAACAAACTCTTGACAGTACTTGGTTCTTCTTCACTTTGATGTCTAAGAGTTAGCATTAAACAGATGCCCACCTCTCTGAGCTACTTTTGGTGAAATATAACTTCATGTCATGATGGTAAAATACTCAGTGATCAGTGGAATGCAGTGCAGAAGTCACAATAATGCAAAAGGATATTTATTGCTCATTTTACTACTGAAAATATCCAGCTACCATTTTCTTCAATGGAAGGAATTTAAAAATAAGTTCATTTTACTATTTGTTGAAAAAAACTCCAGGAAATCACAGCATGGGTTTTTTGTTGTGATGATGAGAATGATGATAGTGTTAATTTTGCATTTTTGTTGTTATTGCTTTGTTTTGTTTCATTTGATCTTTTTTTATATTGTTTGGGGGGAAAAGGGAAAGTGCAAAAAAATGACTGGTGCTCTTTTACTTGTGTGTGTGTGTGTGTGTGTGTGTTTGTGTTTTATAGAAGAAAATCTAATACATGGTTTACAATTTTATCTTCCTGGAGATTATAATTTCAGAATAAAGATGATGAATGCAAAAAGAAAAGTTTTTTCTCTAAAGTTAATAATCATAATTTTTTAAAAAGTAATTTACAACTGAACATAGACTGTTTGCTGAATACTTGAATAAGCACATGTGTGTGTATATTAATAATTATATTAAGTTTTCATGTAAACCATTTTGCCCATTATACTTATGGTAAACACCTTTATTTCTGTTTTAGTTGCTGCCAAACAAGGTGAATCTGACCCAGAAAGGAAAGAAACGAGGCAGAAAGTAGACGATGACAGAAAGCATGAGATAGAAGCTGCTATAGTGAGGATAATGAAATCTAGAAAGAAGATGCAACACAATGTGTTAGTAGCAGAGGTAAGCACACTGAGAGACTGATTAGTACTGAAAAGGCAAAATAGCGTTACAGATGTTAGGAAAGTATTCAGTTAATTGGGATTCATCATATACATTTCACATTTAAAAAACACTCACTTGATAGCAGACCCAAACATCAGTCTGTGTGTACTATGAGAACTGAAGATATTCATAATGCAATTGCTAATGTGTGAAGAATAAAGAAAAAATTCATGGTTAAAAATCTGTAAACTTGGCCGGGAGTTTGGCCTAGTGGTAGAGTGCTTGCCTAGCATGCACAAAGACCTGGGTTTGATTCCTTGGTACCACATACATAGAAAAAAGCCAGAAGTGGTTCTGAGGTCCAAGTGGTAGAGCTCTAGCCTTGAGAAAGTCCAAGGACAGTGTTCAAGCTCTGAGCCCAAGCCCAGGACTGGCAAAAAAAAAAAAAAAAAAAATCTGTAAACTAAAGTTGCTTGTATTTCTGAAAATTAGTGATAGTTATCATTTATTAAGTACTTCATTTTTGTATTATGTAAGAGGGGGAAGACCATGAACAGCCATTGACGTAGTCAAAGATGAATAGAAGAGAAAAAATGAGGCAGACGTTGAGCAACTCAGATTTCTGGCCTAAGTGACTAAAGATTGGTTTCTAACCACAAAGAGAGTTATATGTTTATAGTCTGGATATCAGTTAATAGTTTCTTGTGTAGTTGACTTTATTGTACCGAGTTCAAGCCCAAGGACTGGCAAAAAAAAAAATGTGGATATGCATAAATATGGAGTGGAGGGGAATTAGAGGGATTTCAAACTAGTCTCTTCCTTGTGTAAAAAAAAATAGGATGTGGGGCTAAGAGTTTGGCCTACTGGTAGAGTGCTTGCTTAGCATGCATGAAGACCCGGGTTTAATTCCTTGGTACCATATGCATAGAAAAAATCTGGAAGTGGTGCTTAGGCTCAAGTGGTAGAGCTCTAGCCTTGAGAAAGTCCAAGGACAGGGCTCAGGCCCTGAGCTAAAGCCCAGGACTGGCGATAGATAGATAGGTGGGTGGGTGGGTGGGTAGGAAGAGAGAGAGAGAGAGAGAGAGAGAGAGAGAGAGAGAGAGGGGGGGGGGGGGGAGGGGGAGGGAGAGGGGGAGAGGGGGGAGGGGGGAGGGAGGGAGAGAGAGAGAGAGAGAGAGAGAGAGAGAGAGAGAGGATGTAAGATTATGTCAGATACAGCACTTAAAGCAAAGAGCTTAAGAAGCTTGTCAGAAATTGGAAGCAGTATGTCTTGGAGAGTGGTGTTCAAGAATTCGACACATCTATAAATTTGTATTAAGCAGCCTTTTCCAGAGTTTGGCCAAACTTTTCGTAAATAGCCATCTGTGGAATGAAAGCAGATAGACAACATGTTACAAACGTGCATTGTATATTTCAGTGACATTTTTTAAAACTTAAGCATTAGATGATGTTTAGACTCTGACTGCAGTGTGTTGACTCCTGACCTATACAGACCCTACTCAGATTTACTCAGCAGAGACTCTAGTACATTGAAAATGAAATGGTCGGTACAGAATATAGATTGGATCAAAAGATGTTTGAAGCATAGGAATCAATTACATTAACTACAACTAAAATGGTCTAGAATGCAACCTACTTTCCCTGTAAGGAAGGAGAAAAATGTTAAAGGAGCTGGGAATTCCAGGGGGCTGAGAAGAGTAATTCTAGAAGGGTGATAGCTTTGGTGATACAAGCTAAAGTGCTACTTAGTTTTAGAAATTCAAGGAATTTCAATCCACTCTGGCTTTGGGAGAACACATGGTCCACAATTAAAGGGAAAAAAATAAACAACCTAGTTTATGGATGGGTAGATGATATACAAGAGAAGTAGGGTTATTTTGAGGTCACAAAGGTTTAAATTCATCTCTGCTGGCTCTGTCATTTATGGCTCTGTTCATGTTGCTTCTGCCTTATTTTCTTCCTTCATTAAATAGGACAGCCTACTTTGGAGTAAAGAGAATTAAATAATACAAAATGATTGACACACAATGCATAGGCCATTTGTATATTTATTTCTGTGAACTGAGAAAGTAACCACGGTGTCAGTAGATAGTATTATCAGAGTGATTTCACATTCTGATAAAAAGGGGTTTGTTCTAGCCATTCATTACATTCAACCAAAACCTTTAAATTTTCTAAACTTTTAAGTCACCGATGATATCTTTAAAGTTTGACAATATGAATTGCTCTGTGTTTATATGGAGCTGTTATAGATGATGAAACTTTTCTGATAAGAATCTTTTGCCCTTTTCTTTTCGTAGGTAACTCAGCAGTTAAAGGCTCGATTCTTACCAAGTCCAGTTGTTATTAAGAAACGTATTGAAGGACTTATTGAGAGAGAATATTTGGCACGAACACCTGAGGATCGCAAAGTATACACATACGTAGCATAAAATGCGTTCAGAAATTCAGTTTATTCTCGGACTGTACTCTTCGCATGGACTGGGAAGTTCTTTTAAATCATTAATATTAAGACGACCATCTCTTCTATTAAATTGCAGTACATGTTCTAGACCATTCAGATCAAGCCTTTACTCCCTTTGAGAGTTTTCAACATCAGTTGATTGAGCTTCAGGCTTTTCAACGTTTATCCCTGTAGAGATCATCTTTACAGTTCCTCGGGAAAATGTGAATGTGCCGCGTTCTGTTCTCAATACTGTGTGAAAGCAGGAAAAATAAAACAAAAATTTAGAAAATACAGCTCATTAAAATAAAATTGTTGGATTTCATTCCCCAGGTCTTCAGTGTTGACGTAAATGTGTTTCTGTAGTGTTGCTTATTAGCACTTTGCGCATTGTGTAAGTTGGGTAACAGAAACGACAAAAGAGATACAAATTCCTAGTTATCTTGCTCTGCTTATGACATTTCTTTAGCTAGTCTTGTTTAATTTAAAGGTTTGATTAAATATATACAATGACCCAAGCATTCAATTTGAGCATGCTTTATCCTCCACTTGCACTTACTAATCTTATAGCCTTATGACCAAGAACTTTTGTTTTGGGCTCAGTACATACTCTGATTTGGTTTTTCCCTATTGTAATTTGAGATTTCCCAAATGAAGTCTTATAATGATTAGGTTTTGTTCTGAGTTATTTCTAGAGAAAGAAAATATTTTAGTATGTATAAATTGTACAATAATTTTTTGCTGTTGTACTTAACTGCTAATAGTGGATTGTATAGGGTGGTGTTTTCATTTATTATAGCAAAGAATAAATGAATTTAGGATACACATACCCACTAATTCAAGTACGTCAGAGCACAAGTTGGCAGCTGGTTATATTTAATTCAGCCCCTTTGAAAAGCACATGTAGTCTACACATTGTCCATAAATATCTTAGGCCCCTCCCTATACACAGTTTAAATATATATTTTGGTGAAGCTGTGGTACATTAATTTTGTTTCAAAATGCAGTCTAAAGATGCAATAAATATGATTACCTTGATAGTTTTAATGAAATCTTCAGTTCTTGCAGCTGTGTTTTGGAAAATGATTGAGCAATATTTTCAGACCTGATGATTCTTGTCCTCTGACGAGTCATCATTTCATGTTTGCAAAGATGTGCTTTGTGCTGAAGACTCATGTTGTTCTGTGCTTCCAACTGTCACCAATGTTTTTTTTACCTGATTGATCTGCCAAGGATTATAGTTTGCTTTCACTTCAGAGTATTTTTATCTTAAATTTTATTTAATTTTGTTTCATTTTTGTTCTTGTAAGACAATGTTTCAGATATGTAATTGGGGCAAACCACTATAGTCTTCTGTTAGAAAATGAAATGTTACTAATAAGTTAAAATAGCCAACCCTCCATTGACTATCAATGCTGTTGATACATTTATTAGAATGTATGTTTCAGACAATGGTTTCTGTTGAAATTTATGGTAAAGTTACAACAACTGAATTCTAATATGGATTAAAAGCTCCACATAAATATTTTCCCCCCTGCGTCTTGGATTATAATTTTCCTTTTAGATTTGCAAATATGCTTTTATTGAGTATAACTTTGCTTTTATCTGTATTATAAAAAATTATAAGCTTTATGCTCTCAGCCTCTGCATTTTCAACATTTATATGATGCAATTAAGATGTGCCAATGAAAAATGTCAGTCATTAATTCTCATGACACTTAGCCATGCCTGAGCAATACCATGGAACAGTAAAGAACTTCACTCTCTGGTCTAATTGAAATTTTCCTGAAGGGAGTGTATATTAAACATGAGTATATTGAGAAACTTTTGATTGTTCTCCATTCCCAGTTGGGAAATGGTCATGTTCAGACTATCAAGTTAACAAACACAGAAGATGCAAAAATTTTAACTGCTGCATTTGACATGTCCTAAGTGAGACATTAAAACAATTTTGTTGAAGACCCAAGGCAGAGCATTAAAAATCAGTAAGTTGCTAAATACTAATGACTCATACCTATAGTGTGAGCTAACCAAGAGACTGAAATCCAAAATACCCAGTTTCAAAGCCAGCCTGAACAAAGAAGTGTGAGACTCTATTTCTAAAATAGCCATCAAAAAGCTGAGCTGGAGGCCTACCTCAAGTGGTAAAACACCAGCCTCTGAACAAGTGTGAGTCCCTAAGCTTAAACCCCAGTACTGACAAAATATCTTAAATGATTACAGTTAAAATTATCTTAGTGTAGGAAACTTGTGAAGAGTTCACAAAGACTCAGCATGAGTGTTCATGCTTGTGGATAATTACAAAGAATATTTAAACAGAACTGAAGTAGAGCTGAGTTGCCTTAGAAGGCTGGCTGTGCTACCTTGGAAAATCTGCTTACTGAAAACACTTGTTTCAAGAACCTAAGTATTATTTCAGCTTACATAATGTTCTGATGTTTCTTTGGGGCCTTGATGATACTGTGCTCCAGTCTTAGGGTTTTAGTAGTTCGAAGAGAATTGGGTGTTCTAGTTGAACTGGTTGGTATGACTGAATTATTATGAATTAAATTTTAAGGAAGGGGTTTTAAATTTTTCCAAGTGCACAAATGCAATTTCTGCTCGGCAATCGCTAAATTATAATTGCAGTCATTTTCATCCTAAGATGATGATGATTTTTTGGTAGTCATGGGGCCTGAACTCTGCCTGGGCGCTGTCCCTAAGCTCTTCAGCTCAAGGTACCGCCCTACCCCTTGAGCCACAATGCAACTTCCTATTTTTGTTATCTGAATATTGAAAGCTGATTGTAGTTAGGAAACAGCCTGGCAAAGTAAAAAGTGGTTGTGAGCCAGCCACTGGTGAATAATGTCTGTAATCATAGCTGTGCGGGAGGCTGAGATCTGAAGAATGTAGTTCCAACCCTAGGCTGGAGTTTGTTGAGATTCTTATCTCCAGTCAACCGCCAAAAAGATGGAGGAGAAGGTATAGCTCAAGTGGTAGAACACCAATGAAAAAACTTGGAGACAGCAGGACAACTCGGGTCCTGATTCAAGTCCCAGTACTGGTGCACACACACATATTTGCACAACGTGGTTGTTATTGCAAGGTGATTCTTTTAAGTCAGTAAGTTTAAAAAGTGGAATGGAGAGGTGTATGCTGTGCTACAAAGTACATGCTGCATGGCGTTGTTAGCTTGGAGAGCAAACCTTACAGCTTCCCAGTGTGGAACATTTTAGTCAGAATCCTTACCAGCAGGGTGCTGGTGGCTCAGGCCTGCCTGTAATCCTGACTACTCAGCAAGCTGAAATCTGAGCATCATAGTTCAAAGTCAACCCAGGCAGGAAAGTCAGTTGAGACTCCATTTAACCACCAGAAAACCATAAGTGTCACTGTGGTTCAAAGTGGTAGAGCACTAGCCTTGAGCAAAAGGAGCTTAGGACAGCTCCCAGGCCCTGAATTCAAGCCCCACAATGAATTAAACAGTGAGACATGGTTATTCACCAGGTTTGCTATATAGCAGGAAAGGACCAATGACCTTTAGGATATACCTGCCACTATATACTATAGGGTTCTTCAACTTGGAAAATACGGTCAATCCAAGCTATACTGTTGGTTTCTGGAGTTTTTTTTGAATATTAGTATTGAATGACTAATAACAGGATTTACTTTTGTCTATAGTACTTTTGGGAACAGTCAATTTTCCTAAGTTATAAAATGTTTGCTACTGGGTTATATTCTTCAAGGCTGATGCCTGATAACATTGTGGATCATACAGTCCTTCAATAAGCACCCTCATTTTGTTGATAATGCAAAAAAAATTTCAGGTTAGCAAAATGACAATTTCTTCTTCCAAGAGCAGAAAGAATCAGTAATGCTGAGCCATACAAACAAAGGCTGTCATGTGCCAGGTCACCGAATACTTTCTGTAGTTCATGTGGGCATCACATTAGCTATATGGCAGCCATTACACAAACATCCCTCAAAGTTACTGCTGTTTTTGAAATAATTTTGGACCTGGAATAGATCCTGCCCCTCGAAGTTAACCAATTCTATGCTACAGATGGACATGTTTTCCTGTTATTCCAGATGACGTGCTATGACAGAGGATACAATGTGAGTATTTCAACAAGGAATTCTGCATTTATTTTGTTGGCTTCACATTTACTAGTACTAACCTGCAGCAAAGGAAGCAGTGGATGTCTACTATTGTGGGATTATCTACTTAAGAGAAAGCCACTCCTTACCTATACAAAAGTTTTTATATACCTAAGTGAGTCCTACATATGTAGACACTTACATTCTAGTACACAGATTATGTAGGGTTCTTTATTGTGTGTTTTAGCCATACTAAGTCAATTATTTAACAAAAAGCTATAGGACCCTAACAATGAATGGAATTATATTGTTCATGGAGCTAGTTCTCAGGAAAAGATGAACAGCCAGAATGTTTAAAAGCCATTTAATAATTTTAGAAGTGTCTGTAAACATATCAGTTAAGTGATTTGATCCTCAGTATTTAAGTTCTTCAGTGAGCTATGCAAAAATAGCTTTAAAATTACACATGAGGAACTCCAAGGTAGTACTTACTTGTCTAGCAACTTAAATAGTCAAATACAGTTAGCATAGAAAAGACTAACATCTTTGAGAAGAATTCCTAAAATTGTGATTTGTAAATGGTTCCCCACAGTGTCTGCTGTGGTGCATGTAAGCATTCAGGAAAGCTCAGACGAATGTGCTTAAAAATCAGTATTAAGTTCAAAAAACTGCATTTCATAAATTAAAATGTCTTAATTTTATGTCACTGACCACACCAGGTATGATCATGATCATAGTATTAACGACTGCATTTTCCACTTTGGTAAATTGATGTCACTTGATGTTTGGTTTTTACCTAGGTTAACACTAGTGTTAAGCAGCTACTCTCCTGATGTGTCAGTAGAGATAAGCACTTTGCTAATACAGTTAGTCTAAATGTGTTTCATTGTACAAGGTTTAACTATATTGTTTTGTTTTAAAATTCCAATGTGACATACAGCTCAGTTGACGCAAAACAGTCTGACCACCCATGTTCCAGTGAGTTGTTTAAAATCCGCCTCCTGAGCATTTTAGTAGCTCCTCAGCAGCCTTCCTGGAGCCTGTTCTCATGGAAAACACATGGATATGGGTTCCTATGGAAAAAAAATGCTTGCTGCACGGTCCTGGTAACAGTGGAGTATAGGGGTACTTTAAAGACTGTTGGAGTGTCACTAATACCTACTGGTTTGGTCAAGTGAGACAGAACTTTCTATGAATTTGAGTCTTAAGGGAGACTACAATGGCAAATACTTGGGAAAGTTTACATTGGCTCATTAGTGGGTTTTGATGTGTGACTTTTCTGGGGCCTACACTGAAAAAGTTGGTGATGGTCATTAACCATGTATGTCAACTATAGCATATAAAAAAGCCTAGATAATTGACATGCTGTAGTACCTTCAGAATTAACCTTGTTTTAGTGTCCCTTTCTATAGAATGCTATAGTTTGTATTTTGAAAATTATCACTAGCCTGATCTTTAAAATGGCATGGTAGACAAAAGGAGACTGAGAAACTTGAGTGTGAAGTGGGAAAAAAAGACTAAGTCTTCGTTTTATTCCAATACAATTTCAGCAAATGTGCAGCTAATTTAATCCATAGTAGCATAATAAAAAATAAATGTGGGGTTTCCTGCAATATCCTTTTAAAAAGACTACTTTTTAGGCCAAGAGTGTGGCCTAGTGGTAGAGTGCTTGCCTAGCATGCATGAAGCCCTGGGTTCAATTTCATGGTACCTCATACACAGAAAAAGCCAGAAGTGGTGCTGTGGCTCAAGTGGTAAAGCATCAGCTTTGAGAAGGCTCAAGGACAGTGCGTAGGTCCTGAGTTCAAGCTCTGGGACTGACAAAAAAAAACCCTTTTTGGCCTGAGTTAATATTATGCAAGTTTGTGGATGCATATTGATTAGATTTCCTTTGAGCTAATTAAGAAGGATATAGTTATTTTCAAAGACATGAAGGTTTGTAATCTTTATAGTTGTAGTGTGCCCAGACTGAACATCCTTTCCAAAAAGGCAGTAAAAGTTACTTTTTTTTTCTTTTTTCTTTCTTTTTTTGTTTACCTACTTGCACATTAGAATTTTCTTAGGGAAGTTTTTTGTTGTTGTTTTCAGTGTCCTTTTTTTAGATTATAGTCTGAGGTGACCCTTTTGGGCATCTAAATTTGTGACAAAAGTGTTTATAAACTCAGTTTCACTAATTAGATAAGATTGTTTATTTGGCAAGATAATGCAAGTTGTAAGCTGGTTAAAGCAACCTGTTCAACTTTAGGGCTTTGTTCAATTCAAGTGGGCCAGTTCAAAGCCAGTCATAGATAACATTAGTTACAGCCACTAGACTGTTCTAATATAAAAGCTCTTCTACAATCTCCAGTTCTCAAGGCTGATGAAGCAGTCTATGGATACATGCACAGCCTAATATTAGTTACTTCTCTGCCAGCTGCACATTCTCCATGGGATTCAGCTGTGGATCCAGTGGCAGGTCTGAGTGATGGAGGCGCCGCCCCTCCCCTATAAGACTTCTCCCTGGAAGAGTAGAGCTGCAGTTGTTACCATGCTGGCACTGTAATGGCCCTTATCATCACACATGTAAGGTTGGTTTCCTTATTGTTTTTTCAAATTTTTTTTTCCAGTCCTGGAGCTTTGAACTCAGGGCCTGAGCACTGTTCTTGGGCTTTCCTCGAGGCTGGCATTCTACCACTTGAGTCACAGCACCACTTCCATGTATTCTATATACCTGGTACTGAGGAATCAAACCCAGGCATTGGTGTGTGCAAGGCAAGCATTCTATCACCAGGCCAAACTCCCAGCAATGTTGGTGTTTTCTAAAAAATGGCTAACTTCATTGTGACCCACTAATAATAACAGCATTCATTTATGCACAATTTAAAAATAAAACCCTCAGCCCCCTTCAGTGTTCCTGTATATGGAACCAAGTTACCGATCTGCCTTCTTGCATGTTCTAATCAACGGACCTTATCGCCTGCAAACTTTGATTTATAGACAAAACCAGATTAAAGTATTACCTACGATATTTTATACAATGTAACTGGCCAAAATTATTAGCTAGGAATAAATCTCACTACCTTCTTCCCACAGTCCTTAATAATTGTGTCTTTCTTACGATTTATGTTTTACAGTCAACATGACCAACATACAAGTTATAGAGGTGGGTACAAAGCAATCTTGTCGTTGAAATCTTGATTTTGTAATGTTTTTGCATGTGTATGTGTGTCCATGCGTGAAATGGGAAATGGATTTAGGAGATAGCTGGATGGGAGATAATTTCTGTTATACATGGGTGCATATAAAGATCATGAGTTGTCAAACCACACAGCAATAAAATGATTTAAGCCTCTGATTCATTTCAGTACCTTTGCTAGGAAACCGTTGATTACTAAATATCGATTGTGTTCTACTAGCCAAAAAGAATAGGCATGTACAAATAAACCCACACACCTGAAGGTTTAGGAAATTTGCTAAGAAATAATGGATTTATATGTTAATTTCCCATTGTTAAATATATCATTACTAAATATATTGTGACTATCTCCCTTTACTAAAAAAAAACTAAATGTACTAGAAAAGCATAAAGCTACATTATATGCATATGTTTACATGTGTACAAGTTAGGTGTATCTAGTGCGGCCAAAGATTAACTTATATTCCCATCCTAATTTTTAGTGTCAATTTTTAGCAACTGTAACTACAACTTAAAGTTGCCTCTCCATGTTGACTGTAATTAAGTTTCAGTCCAGGTTTATTAGGAAAAACTCCTTTAGAAAGGAACAAAGAAGTCAGGTGCAGATGGCTCACACCTGTACATTTAGCTGCTCAGGAAGATGAGATCTGAGGATCATGATTCAAAATCAGCTTAAGTAGGAAAGTCCATGAGACTCATCTCTAGTAAGTGATGCTGTGGCTCAATATGGTAGAGCACTAGCCTTGAGCCAGATGGCTCAGGGACAGCTCCCAGGCCCTGAGTTCAAGCCCCAAAACTGACCCAAAAAAGGGGGAGGAGGAGGAAAAAAGATGTTGAAGGAGGACCACAGAGGGTTGGATGGCTCCCACAAAGAGTTCTAGTTTCTTGCTGAGCCACTCTGCAGTATGTGTATTGAAAATCATCTCGCCTGCTTGTGTGAGGTGCCCACCTGCTCACATGCTCCACAGATCATGGCTGCTCTCTTTCCAGCAGTGTCTGGGGTTGGGCTGGGGCTTATCCCTTCTGCTTACCCCTGCCTCTTCCTTAGTTCACCCACTGCTTCTCCTGGCCTCTACCCTGAAAGAGAGATGCCTAGACTTGACAGGAGGGGCACCACATCTTTCAGCATGGGCACCTCCATGTGGCCCTTGCTCCCACAGCGTCAACCCGTTAACACCTGCTAACCTGCCTTGACTCTGAAGCCTCAGATTGTTTGTTATTCCTGGTTTCCAAATGAGGGGCTTATTTACTGAAGGTTGAATTCCCAAGCTCTTCCTTAAGTACTCTGCCTTAGCCTTAAAGTACCCAAGAGAATGCTATTGCCATTTGTATGTCTTCCCTCCTCCCCAACTGTAGCTTAAACTTCACTTTAAATAATTGAATAATTACTCCTTGGTCAGAGTTGAGAAGATCCTCTAGTAATAGAGGAGTTAAAATCAACCAGAACAATTTAAAAAAATATATCACAAAATTTTTATCATGGCATTTTCAGGGACACTAATAAAAAATAAGACTTATCGATGGAAACAATCCAGATGCCCTACTGCAAAATATGTGTATATGTATACACAATGGAATTCTACACAGCCAACAGACAAGATGAAATAATGGCATTCTCTGGGAAGTGGATGAAAATAGAGCAAATCACGTGAGAGAGATAAGACCAAAGGAACAAAAGGTGCATGGTGTCCTTAATATGTGGATATTAGATCCAAACAGTACAAGAGCGATGACTCAACATTTGGGTACCCAAGGTTATGGACATGGTCTTGGAGATATAAACATAACTACATAGACATAAAAATCTATGATGGGGGGGCCAGGAGTTTGGTCTAGTGGTTAAAGTGCTTGCCTAGCATGCACAAAGACCCGGGTTCGATTCCTTGGTACCACATACATAGAAAAAAGCCGGAAGTGGTGCTGAGGCTCAAGTGGTAGAGCTCTAGCCTTGAGAAAAAGTCCAAGGACAGTGCTCAGGCCCTGAGCTCAAGCCCAGGACTGGCAAAAAAAAAATCTATGATAGGCTATATACTCTATAGACATATGTTTTATTACATAGATTAATATGTATCTATGACATACAAACCCTCAGCTTAATTTTAATCATATTCTAAATTCTGTGTGCCAGTGATTGTATATAGAGATTCCCTTCTTGAATACTTACTTGCTAAACATGACATTTGAAATGTGATGTAAAAATCAATGTTAATAAATTCTGTAATTAAAAAAATTAAAAAAAAATAAGGCTTATAAAGAACATGACTAACTATCAAAACTCAATGAGAATTTAGAATTAAGTGTGGAATTCAGTAATGGTGAAATCATCTTTCCTATTCACAGAATATGAAGAGTGCCTGCCCCACTCACACCCTGCACACAGGACATCTGGGACACACTTTCCACCACAGGCGTGTATACCTGTGGAATGCATAACTTTGTTTGGAATATCACTAATTACTTGTTAAGTTTAGAGCTTGATACTGTTTTAAAACAATGAAAGCATCAGTTATGTAAACTTACAAAGCATAGAATATTAGAATATGTCTCCCAGTAATTTCAGACGAATTAATTTAAGTAGTATTTACTGATCATCTATTATGGAAGACATTGTTTTAAGAAGATGGGATGCTGAAGGAGGGAATGTAAGAGTTTGTCTTCAAGGTCACATTTTTGAAGGTGAAAACAGGCATTAAACTTGGAAAGAAATATTTTTCTAGTTTTGGAGGGATTCTTTTTTTTTTTTTTTTGGCTGCTAGTATATATTTGTACCAGGGGTCAGGAAAGTCTTGTTTAAGCACAGAGCATTGAATTAATACGTAGCCTAGAAAGGAGGCAAAGATCCTTTTGGGTATAGTGGTTGGCAAATAAAAAGGAGAGGCTTTGTAAATTCTATGAACAAAAAGAGGAGATAAGTGAAATAGTATAGAATCTGGGAGAAAAGACCAAGGTGAAAAGCGTAGGCTTGACTTCAGCTCACATGAAATTAACTATGAGATGAATGCAATTCAGACCCCATGAGATTAACCTCTTTGCCTTAAACCACTAGAAATCCAGGCCGTTATGAGATTCCTACTGTGAATAAAAGCTGCTTTTCTATCAAAAGCTTCCTTTCTGCTAAATTTGTGTGAATCATTTTTTTGAATAGTTTCTGCTTTGGCTAGGTAGCTTGGCATCTGTTACATCCTTTTCCTGCAGCACTGTAAGATATCCTTTTAAACGCTTTTAAAATTTTAGTTACATCATGTTATTTAAGCCACATCCTTTTGCAGGTTGTGAACCTGAGCTCAGCCAATGAGAGCAGAGGGGCTGGGCCTGCCATGTTAGGGATAAAAATTGGAAGCTGCCTACTGGCTCTGTGTGCTTGCCTGCTAAAGTTTTGGTTGATAGAGCACCCTTTGGTAGAAATCAACTTTGCCTTGCCAAGTTACCTTTAGTGTCCTTTTTTCTACATGATACCCCAATATCCCAAGCCATTTCTGATACTGTTTTGAGTTTTTATTACTACATATTAATTTCACAGGAGCATTTTACTGTAATATTTCCATATATGTATGTAATATACTGTCCAGT
The DNA here is from genome assembly GCF_031878675.1 of Megascapheus bottae. Lineage (NCBI taxonomy): Eukaryota > Metazoa > Chordata > Mammalia > Rodentia > Geomyidae > Megascapheus > Megascapheus bottae. The sequence continues at coordinate 29,230,835 of NC_143529.1, read as the reverse complement.
CCTTCTATCTCACTTTGTTCCTGCTCCCCTGAGACTACTCTGTCTTTGTCTCTATCTCTGTCTCTTTCTGTCTCTGTCTGTCTGTCTGTCTGTCTGTCTGTCTGTCTCTCTCTCTCTCTCTCACATACACACACAGACACAGCTGGCTTTACCGTCCCATGATGATTTCCTTCTGGACTTAAAACTTGGAAGTCTGGCTCAAGAGATAGAGTGCCAGCTTTTAGTGAAAAAGCCAAGCAAGAGCAAGGGGCCCTGAGTTCAAGCCTCAGTACCAGTACCAAAAGCAAAATTACTGTTCATTTTCCTGCCTATCAAATTTGTAATCATTCCTTCCCTGTCTCCAGATAATCCAAAGCTTCTTATATATAAAAAAAGAGCCTTATAGAACATGCCTTCTCAATGCATGTCTGTATCCTGCCATGGTTTGCTTGTGTGTTCCTCCAAATTCGTCTGTTGAACCCAAGGTGCTAGTAATAGATGAACTTTTGGGGAGTGATTAAGGCAGGTCATGAATGAAATTAGTACTCTCATAAAAGAGCAAGGCTGCTCCTTAGACCTTATGAGAATGCACAGCAAGAAAGGGTCAGGTATGATACATACACCAAGCTCTCTCCAGAAAAACCTGCTTGCACCTGACTTTGTTCTTCTCATACTCTAGGACAGAAAAAAAAAAGAATTTTCTGTGTTGATAAGCTTATATCAACTGAAACACACTAAAACATTTTCTTTACCATATGTAAACACAGTTAAGGAGCATTGCCAAATTCAGCGATGGAATGTGACTCTACTTTAGCCACCTTCAGTTTATGCACTGGCATTTTCTTGAAAAGTTCTGACTTACACAGAGTCACATTGGCATTTTCCCCTGGTGTAATGGATTTCCAGCCCTTGTAGATCATTTCCTTGTGATCTAGCTATGAGTTGTTTCCTATGGAAACATGTCTGCTTGTCCTTCCCAATTCCTAGACATATCTTTTCACACACACACACACATTTGCTCTTGCTTGCTGTTGTTACTTTAGAGTCTTGTCTCAAGTTGAACATTCTTACTCAAAGGCTTCTTTTTGCCTGAGTGTGCATTTGGCAGCACTAAGGTTGGTTCCATGTTTTGTCTATATGCCTGTCTCCCTGCTTCAATGTCACATCACTTTCTGTCTGGTTCTGACCCCTCTCAGTTCCCTTTTCAGGACTGTAAGATTATCTGTGGCTGCACTGGATATATGGCTCAGGATTATCTTTCTACTCAGGATTCTTAATCACATCTGCTAATAGTCATGTGTTCTGAGGGTTAGATAATGGCCATGTTATAGTAGCCATTGTCCTGCCTACTACATCCAGGAAACTGCTCTTTGTTCATCTTTTATAGGTGTGGACAAGTGTGTGCCAGGGAACACCATTCTGCGGCCCGGTCCCTTATGCTCTATCTTTTCCTGGCTTCCTGTTTGCTTACAAACAGATGCTAATCTTTTTACTGCCTCTCTAGTTCTCCCAAGAGTCCTATGATTGGGACCCAGATAGCATGAGGCTTCTCATACTAGATTTTTTTTGTGTTTTGTTTTCGTAATTGGGGGCCTTAGTGCTGCACCAGGTAAGCCACATGCCTAGAGCACTTTTTGCTTTACTTGGTTTTCCCAGTGTCTTAGGCTTTTCCCCTGACTACCTTGGACAGTGATCCTTCAACCTGTGTCTTTCCTATAGCTGGGATCATCGGCATGCCTCATCATAGCCAGCTAGACTTTAGGATGAGGGGTCGTTCTAGCTTCCCCCCACCAAACTGACCTTAAACCACCATCTTCTTTCCTGAGACCACTAAGTGGCTGAGACAACATGAATAAGCCTCTGTGCCTGGCTGATAGCCCATTCTTCCCTTTCCCCAGGGTACTAGATTCTGCCTAATGCAAGTATCACAGTTTGTTCATGTGTTCTCCAACTAGGTTATCTTGGCTGTGTCCAGATTGTACTGTAGTGGGTAAAACTGTTATAAATATTAGTATATGGATTTGAATGGAATCAAGCTTTCAAGTCATTTGGGAAATGCCAAAGAGGTGGATCTTGTGGTAAGAAACTGCCTTCGCTGTCTTCCAGAGTGGCTACTCCATTGGTCTTTCCACCGGCAATGGGTGACAGGCCTTGTTTTGGTTTTGGGTTTCCAAAGCAGAATCTCACTGTGTATGCAGGACAGCCTCAGTCTCTCCCTCCTGCTTCTGCTGGGATTACAGGTGTGCACCCAGCTGAATGAGAGTTCTTGTGGTCCATGTACTCATGGGTATTTGGGAGGAGGGTGGTTATTTCTATTTTAAGAGACCTGTGATAGTGTAATGTTAAGAATCAAATATATAAAAAAGTACTCAAGTTTAAAAATCTCAAGTCTAAAATGTTCAGCCCCATCGTGACATCTGATGTTGACTATCTACTCATAGGCACATTTCCAGATTTCCCTCCCATTTAAAAATAGGGTTTTTCTTGTTAAGTGTTCAATTTTCTTCATACACTTTGAATTTAAGTTCTTTATCAAATAAATGCTTTACAAGTCTTGACTTCCAGTCCGCTATCTCTAACTTTTTATTCTTTTAACAATGGGTTTGACAGAGCAGAAGCTTTATATTTTAGTAAAGTCCAGCTTTGGCTTCCCTCATGGATTGTGGTTTTGGTGTTAAGTCTGAAAACTCATTTCCAAACCCATAATCACATTGGTTTCCTTCCAAGTAATTTTCAAAAAGCTTTATAGGTTTTCATATATAATCTATTTGAGCTAATTTTTATACAAAGTCTATGTCTAGATTCTTTTTATTTTCTTTGTGCTTTTAGCATATTCTACTTCAAGCTCCACTTTTTTTTATATTGAATTGTATTTGTTTTGTTGTTAGAAATCAGTGGAGAATGTTTGCATGAGTACATTTCTGGCCTTTCTGTTTTGTTCCATTGATCTGTGTTTCTATTCTCTTCTTTTAAAGAATACTTTATTATTGTTTTAGAGATGATATGCAGCAGGCCTAGCTTTACATACAAGAATTAAGTATATTTCCTTTCACATAGTGTCATCTTTTCCTTCCTTCTCCCATTCCCTTCCCTTCTCCACCCACAAATTGCATAGATCACCTTCATCAGTGACTATTGAAGCCAGTGTACTGTGCCCTCTCCCCACCCACCCACAGACGTGCACATGAATACATTACATATAAGGTAAAGAACACAGAGAACCGAAAAAGAAAAAAAAAACAAATCTAAGATAAAAGTCCTTTGTGTCCATATCTTTGAAGTTCATTTCAGTATGTATATTATTTTACATACCGATGAAGGGATTCTTGGGTATTGGACCTTTCTGATTCTCTCCTAAGACTATCTTCTTTTGGTCTCTCTTCGTGTGGGTATCTGGAATTCTGTGACATTTGCCATATCTCACTGCATTTTAAGTTTAATATCCAAGTATCAGGGAGAACATGCCTCATTTGTCTCTCTGATCTTGGCTTAGTTCACTTAACATGCAGTTCTAGTTCCAACCCATTTCCCTGCGGATGACATTATTTTATTCTTTCTGATGGCTGTGTAAAATTCCACATTTTTTGGATCTATTCATCAATTGCAGGGCATCTAGGTTGTTTCCATATCTGGCTATTGTGAGAAGTTCTGCAATAAACATGGATGTGAGAGTGTTCTTATCATATCCTGGCTTGTGATGCTCAGGATAGATGCCCAGGAGTGGTATGGCTGGTAGGGAAGGTCTATTTTTAGGTTTTGGAAGGACCACCAGACTGCTTTCCAGGGTGGCTGGACTAGATTACATTCCCACCAACAGTGCAGTACAGTTCCTCTTTCCCCACATCCCCACCAGTGTTTGTTGTTACTACATGTCAAGATGTTGGCCAGTCTAACTGGAGTGAGATGGTATCTCGTGTGTTTCTTTGCCATTGTTTCTTCTTCTGAGAAGTCTCTCCTTAGCTCCCTTGCCTATTTAGTAATTGGTGTAAGTCTCTCCCATAAGTTTGGGAGAAGTTAGTTTCTTGAGCTCCTTGTATACATTGGATATTTGGCCTTTATCTGATATATTGTTGGTAAAGATCTTTTCCCAGTTGGTTGGCTGTCTTTCTAGTTTAGTAACTACCTCCTTAGCTGTGCAGAAACTTTGAATTTTAATGTGGTCCCATTTGTCAAGTCTCTTTCCTGCCTGTTGTGCCCATGGGACTCTATTCAGTAAGTTCCTGCCAAGACGTGTAAGTTCTAATGTTTCCCCTACTCTCTTTTGCAGTAGTTTCAGTTCCAGGTATGATGCTGAGTTCTTTTATCCATTTTGAGTTGATATTGGTGCATGGTGACAAGCAGATTACCACGTTTAGTTTTCCCAACACCAATTGTTGAAGAAGCTATGATTTTTCCACTGTATGTCTTCAGCTCCTTTGTCAAATATTAGATTATAACTATGTGGCTTTATTTCTGGGTATTCTAATCTGTTCCATTGATCTTCAGGTCTACTTTTGTACCAAGCCAAGCTGTTTTTGTTATTATGGTAGTAGTTTAAAGTCTGGTATTGTGATACCAGCTGCACCACCTGCATTCCTTTTTTTTTTTTTTCTGCCTAGAATTGCTTTGGCTATTCTAGGTCTTTTGTTCTTCCATATGAATTTTTGGATTACTTTCTCTATTTCAGTAAAGAACGTCATTGGGATTTTGATGGTGATTGCATTGGATTTGTAGATCATTTGATTTCTTTTTTCATTTCTTTTGATTTTTTTGATCTTTTACATCTTTGGTTAAGTTAATTCCTCATTTTTAAGGCTATTGTAAATGGGATTGTTTTACACGATTTTCCTTTCTGCTTGAGCATTGTTGGCTGCATAAAGGTTACTTTTTTGGTTAATTTTGTATCCTGCTAATTTGCTGAAGTGATTGATTAGCTCTGTGAGTTTAGGGGAGTTTTTTGGGGCCTTTAGGTATAACATCATGTCATCTGCAAATAAGGATAATTTAGTTTCTTTGTTCTCTATGTGAATCTTTTTGATGTCCTTTTCTTGCCTTATTGCTCTGGCTAAGAATTCCAGAATTCTATTGAAGAGGAGTAGAGAGTGTGCATCCTTGCCTTATTTGTGAATTTAGGGGAAATGGTTTTAGGTTTTTTTTCTCATTTAGTATGATGTTGCTGTGGCTTGTCATATATAGCATTCATTATTTTAAGGAATATTCCTTCTATACCTAGTTTCTCCAAAGCTATTAATATGAGTAGATGTTGTATTTTGTTGAAGGCTTTTTTTTCTGCATCTGTTGAGATGATCATGTGGTTCTTGTTCTTGACTCTGGTGATGTGATGAATTACGTTTATTGATTTGTGTGTATTAAACCAGACTGGCATCTGTGGGAGAAAGCCTACTTGGTCATAATGTATGATTTTAAAAATTTGTTTCTCGATTCTGTCAGCTAATACTTTATCAATGCACTTTTCATCTGTGTTCATCTGAAAAATTGTCTTCTGCAGTTCTCTTTTTTGTTGTTGTTGTTGGATCCTTACTTGATTTTTGGATGATTATAATGTTGGCTTCATATAAGGAATTTGGAATTTCTCCCTCTGTTTCCATTTCATGGAAAAGCTTGATGAGTATTGGTATTCGCTCAGCTTTAAAAGTATTAGAGAATTCTGTGGGGACTCCATCTAGGCCTAGGCTTTTTCTTATTAATAACTTCCTGAATCTTGTTGCATATTATTGGTTTGTTTAGCTAGTTTATATCTTTGTGGTTCAGTTTAGGGAATTTCATGTTTCTAAAAATTCGCCCCTTTCCACTAGGTTTTCCTTCTTTAGCGAGTATATAGGTTTTGAAAGTAGTCTTTTATAATTATTTGGATATCTTGAATGTTTGTTGTAATGTTGCCTGTGTGGTCTCTCATCTTCCTGACTTGAATTTCCTCTTCTTTTTTTCATTAGTCTAGCAAGTGTCTGTTGATTTCATTAATTAAAAAAAAACAACAGGTTTTTGTTTCATTTGATTTTATGTATGATTTTTCATTAACATTTCATTATTTTCTGCCCCAATCTCTGCTACCTCTCCATCTAGCAGTTTTAGATTTGATTTTTGTTCTTGTTTCTCTAGCAGTTTTAGATGCATTATAAGGTTTGTTTATTTGAGCTCGTGTTTTCTTTATATGTACACTTAGGGCTATGAATTTTTCCTTTAGTGCTGCTTTTGCTAGATCCTAGAGGTTCCATTATGATGTGTTTTCATTTTCATTGAACTGTAAGAACTTCCTAATTTCTTCTGTGACCAGGTGTTATATAGTAATGTGTTGTGCAACCTCCCTGTATTTGGGTGATTTCTGCAGCATGTTTTGTTGTTGAGGACTAGTTTTATTCTGCTGTGGACAGATAGGAAGCTAGGGATTACGCCAGTCCTCTTTCATTTGCTTAGGTTCTCTGTGTGACCCATGATATGATCTATTTTGGAGAATGTTCCATGGACTGCTGAAAATGTGAACTGAGTCACTGTTGGATGAAATACTCTAGAGATGTCTTTGAAGTCCATTGGGATTATAGTGTCATTTAGTTCAGAGGTTTCTTTGCTTATCTTTTATTTGGTTGACTTGTCTTTTGTTGAGAGCAAGGTATTAAATTCTCCCAGTATTATTGTATTTGAATCTTTCTTGTTATTTAAGTCCAAAAGTATTGGTTTAACATATTTAGGTGCACAATTGTTTTGTGCATAGATATTTATCACTGTGATTTCTTCTTCATGGACTATCCCCTTTATTAATATGTAATGATCTTTGTATCTTTGTACTGATTTTAATGAAAACTCTATTTTATCAGATATCAATATGGCTACTCCTGCTTTCTTGTGGGTTGCATCTGTGTGGAAGATCTTTTCCCTTCACTTGGAGATTTTTTTTTGCCAATCCTGGGGCTTGAGCTCAGGGCCTGGGCACTGTCTTTCAGCTTTCTCAAGGATAGCACTCTACCTCTTGAGCCAAGGCACCCCTTCTGGCTTTTTCTGTGTATGTGATACTGAGGAATTGAACCCAGGGCTTCATGCATGCTAGGCAAGCACTCTACCAACTAGGTAAAACTCCTGGAACAAGATTTTTCTCTCTTAAGAGTGGGGAAGTGAAAGACAAAATATGCTAGTGATGCTGAAAGGTGGTGCTGGTATGCTACTCTAGAACTACTAAATAAGAACCTTCATTTTGACAGATTCCTAGATAAGAAGATTCATTCATTTTTTTCATATATTTTTTATTGTAACTAATAGAAGGGTTACATTATATTCACCAGATAGAAAGTACATTACCTCATAAACATTGATACCCTTTCTCATGTCTTGGTCCCCATTTCCCTCCACCCCCCCTGCCCCTCATCTTATTTTCCTCCCTTCTGTATCCGACTTCAAATAACTAAATATGTATATGTACAATATATCAGATATTAAGGTGAAATACTGTAACACTATGAGATAACCAAGGGGCAGCAAAAGAGATGAGAGGTAACATAGTACATTAAGGACAACAATCACTCATTATATGGCTTTTGTTTCTATATCCTGGAGGTCCTTTCATTTAGCTTCATCCTATATGGCTTTATGTATCTAGGTTTGTTCTATTGTAAAACTCTGCTAGCAGAGCCCAAGGTTTCCCTAATTATGAAAAATGAGGGAAACCATTAAGCCTCTGTTCCTTTGAGTCTGGCTTACTTCACTTAATATGATTTTTTCTAAGTCTTTTCATTTCCTAACAAATGGGACTATGTCATTCTTTCTGACAGTAGCATAGAATTCCACTGTGTATAAATACCACATCTTGTTGATCCACTCATCAACTGAGGGACATCTGGGTGGTTCCATATTTTTACTATGGTAAATAGTGCTGCAACGAACATCTTTGTGGTAGTGGATTTAGTATGTTCTTGTTTGTGGACAATAGGATAAATGCCAAGTAGTGGAATTGCTGGGTCATAGGGGAGCTCTATGTTTAGCCTTTTGAGGAACTGCCATACTGCTTTCCATAATGGTTGAACGAGTTTGCACTCCCATCAACAGTGTAGCAGTGATCCCTCCTGGCCACATCCCCTCCAGCATCTGTTGTTATTAGATTTCTTGATCCTGGCCATTCTAAGTGGAGTGAGGTGGAATCTTAGAGTTGTTTTGATTTGCATTTCTTTTATGGCCAGAGATGTCGAGCATTTCTTCATGTGTCTATAGGCCATTTTTGTTTCTTCTTCAGAGAAGACTCTCTTCAAGTCTTTGGCCCCTCTTTTAATGGGATGTTGTTTCTTTGGAGATTAGTTTTGGAGTGATTCAATTTTTTGAGCTGTTGATTTATTTTAGATATGAGGCCTTTGTTGTATGGTTAGTGAAGATCTTCTCCCACTCTGTAGGCTTTCTAGTTAATTTGCTAGATATGTCCTTTGTCATACAGAAGCTCTGCAGTTTAATGCCGTCCCACTTATCCAGACTTTCTTTGATTTGTTGTGTTTCTCGGTTCTTATTAAGAAAGTTTCAACCTGTGCCAAGGAGACCTAGTGTATCTCCTCTTCCTTCTTGTAAAGTTTTCAGTGTATCTGCTTTTACCTTGAGGTCTTTGATCCATTTGGAGTTATTCTAGTGCATGGTGACAAAGAAGGATCCAACTTTAGTTTTCTGCAGGTGCTTAACCAGTTCTGCCAGCACCACTTGTTGAAGAGGCTGTCTTTCTTCATTCTATTTTTTTGGCTCCCTTATCAAAGATTAGGTGGCCATAGGTGTGTGGGTTAGTATCTGGGTCCTCAGTTCTATTCCATTGGTCTTTGGGCCTGTTCTTGTGCCAATACCAAGCTGTTTTTGTCACTATAGCTCTATAATAGAGTTTAAAGTTTGGTATTGAAATTCCTCCTGTGCTGTTCTTTCTGTTGTTTTTGCTATATGGGATTGAGAAGATCCATTCTTAAAACAAGCTTGAACTGGATGCCCATGGCTCAGGCCTGTAATCCTAGCTACTTAGGAGGCTGAGATCTGATGATCATGGTTGGCAGACAGGGGGGCAGAAAAGTCCATGTGAGACTCTTATCTCTGAATTGGTGCTGTTTCTCCAGTGGTAGCTCAAGGCATTAGCCTTGAACACGAAGAGGCTTAGGGACAGTTCCCAGACCCTGAGGTCAAGCCCTACAACTGACCAAACCATACCCCTGACCCCCCCAGAAAACGTCTGAACTCCCTCATAACTCCTTTTGCTGAGTGATGGAAAAAAATTTAAATTGTAGTTTGATTCGTATCCAGGTATGTTCACCTCCGGGTATACAATCGCCAGGCTTCACTCAACTTGATACATGATTGTACTTTTTTGTTATTGTTTTGACATTTTTTGTGCATTCCAGTATTGGAGTTTGAACTCAGAATCTCTTACTATCATTTGTCATTTTTACTCAAGACCAGCACGCTACTGCTGTTGCCCACCTCCACTTCTGACTTTACCATCTTACAGTAGAATTATTCCATCTTTCTTTGTTCTGCCCAGCGTGATCTGGAATATCAGTATTATAAGGTCCATGGAATCTCATGCCTTAAAAAGGAAGCTGAGAATTGGTCCTTGGGCCTGCACTGGCCGGCATCTGCCTGATTCTGGGTATCCTGGGTGTGTTTGACCTCTGGAAGAGATGCATCCATAGGCTGTTTTTCTAAGCTCTGTTAAGGCCACCCCTTCTTACTGCCTCTCACCTTTGCTCAATTGTCTCTGAGGCTGTAGATCCCTCTTCAGCCCAGCAGGAGCCCTGGCAATCCACACTACAGCCTTGATCCCTCCCTGTGGTTTGCCAGCCCAGCATCCCCACTGTCAGGGCTGAACGAGGATGGGGCCTAACTCCAAGTGTTAGATTACTACCTGCTCCTCCCCGCATCGCCACGCACACATACACTTTTACGCACAGAGGCCTCTTGGTGAGGATAGGACTGGACCTGCATCTCATGCTTGTCTCCATCCTGAACAGGAACTTTACCAAGTTTACAAGGTTCCCTCACCAAGACATCCCATTTACTTTCCTCCTCCTCTACCTCATTCTCAGCCTTTATGTTTGTTTGTTTGATTGTTTGTTTGCCAATCCTGGGGCTTGAGCACTGTCCTTGGGTTTTCTCAAGGCTAGAGCTCTACCACTTGAGCCACAGCACCCCTTGTGGCTTTTTCTATGTATGTGGTACCAAGGAATTGAATCTGGGTCTTCGTGAGGCTAGGCAAGCACTCTACCACTAGGCCAAACTCCTGGCACCCATTCTTAGCATTTTGTCTTCCTCTTCCCACCATGGGAGAAACTTCCTTCCAGGCTAATCCCACAAGGTAGAAAAGATTGTTTTCTGGAAAATTCTTCATTTTTCTGGGACAAGCTTAGCATTTGATTCATTGAGAAGGAAAGGATTTTTTTTTTTTTTTTGGTGCCAGTCCTGGGCTTCAGCTCAGGGCCTGAGCACTGTCCTTGGATTTTCTCAAGGCTAGAGTTCTACCACTTGAGCCTCAGCACCACTTCCGACTTTTGTCTATTTATGTGGTACCAAGGAATTGAACCTGGGTCTTTGTGCATGCTAGGCAAGCACTCTACCACTAGGCCAAACTCCCGCCCCCCCTTTTTTTGCCAGTCCTGGGCTTAAGCTCAGGCCCTGAGCACTGTCCTTGGTCTTTCTCAAGGCTAGAGCTCTACCATTTGAGCCTCAGCACCACTTCCGGCTTTTTTCTATGTATGTGGTACCAAGGAATTGAACCTGGGTCTTCGTGCATGCTAGGCAAGCACTCTACCACTAGGCCAAACTCCCGGCCCCAGGATTTTTTTTTTATTGCCATTGTTTTCTACTTTGAACTTATTTGCCTGTTTTCTTACTGCAAAATTCCATTTAAATGTCAGAAACTGTAGACTCTTTGTTCATCTGTGCATTTCTTTTCAATAGAGGAATCTTAACAATCTTCATTATCCAGCATTTTTGGATGGTGGATAATGAATGAACACCTTTGACTCATATGTGGAAAAGCAGAAGAAATGAACATGCATTTAAAAAATATATTGTTTTCTGCTACTTAAATTTTACTGTGGAATGTAAATAATGATTTTCCTAAGATGATTATGAAGTTGATGTGTGGTAAAAACAGAATTTAAAAAATAAGAATGATAGGTAAGATGGCATTGTCCAAAAAGAAATATACTGTTTACCAGACTAATATAAATGTAACCCCCTCTGTACATTACCTTTATAATAACAAAAAGTTTAAGTATAGGACTGACAGACTATAACAAAGAAAACATAGAAAAATTCTTATAAGCTTACTTTCTCTTGTTGAGTAGTTAAGTTCAATATTAATAAAGAAAAGCAAAACAAAAGCAAATTCTCTTTGTTGTTGATTGTAAGGCTTGAACTCGGAGCCTTGGCACTATCCCTTGAGCCTGTTTGTGCTTAAGGCTAGCTCTCTATCACTCCAGTGACAGTGCCACTACCCAAAAACTATTTAAATATAGAAACTTTAACACTGTTCTTTCTTTTTATTTTTCCTATAATAATAATAATAGTGGTTATTATTATTATTGAGTTAGGGTCTTACTATGTAGGCTAGGTTGACCTAAAAGGGACAAGAGTGTGAGTTCAGCCATATCTTCTGAAACTATGAGCAAAATAAAGCTCATTTATACTAGTTGAGGTATAGCGATAGAAATCAAAGAAAGACACTTGTTAAAATCAACTATAATGTGTGAACTCCTCATAGTACTGAATTAGAACCTAGGATTTTTCGATTTGAACCATATTTACCAAGTTTTCTTTTCTTTTTTTTAACTTTTATCTAGTCCTGGGGATTGAACTCAGGGCTGGGGTTGCTATCCCTAAGCCTTTTTGTGCTCAAGGCTAGTGCTCTACCACTTAAGCCACACGGCCATTTCAGCTTTTCTGAGTAGTTCACTGGAGGTAAGAGTCTCACAGACACTCTTTTTTTTTTTTTTTGCCAGTCGTGGACTTGAGCTCAGGGCCTGAGCATTGTCCTTGGACTTTCTCAAGGTTATAGCTCTACCACTTGAGCCTCAGCACCATTTCTGGCTTTTTTCCAAGTATGTGGTATCGAGGAATTGAACCCGGGTCTTCGTGCATGCTAGGCAAGCACTCTACCACTAGCCCAAACTCCTGGCTCACAGACATTCTTGCACGGGCTGGCTTCGAATCATGATCCTCATATCTCATCCTCCTAAATAGCTAGGATTACAGGTGTGAGCCACCAGCACCCAGCATCACAAAGTTTTCTATTGCTTGCTAAAATGTGGCAATATTATATTAGAGAACTTCTAATGTATGCCTGGGCACTGTCCCTGAGCTCTTTAGCTCAAGGCTACCACCCTACCCTTGAACCAAGCCTCACTTCCCATTTTCTAGAGGTTAATTGGAGATGAGAGTATCAGGTCCTTTTGTGGCTGGGCTGGCTTTGAACCTTGATCCTCAAGATCTCAGCCTCCTGAGTAGCTAGGATCACAGGTGTGAGCCACTGTGCCTGGCTTATATGTAATTTTTTTGATGGAGAATCTTTTGAATTCTACCTAAGAATCTGATTATTTTATTTTATTTTTGGTTGCATTGACATTTGAACCCAAACCCTTGTCCTTGCTAGGTAGATATTCTAATGTTGAGCCACGTTTCTTCTCTTTTAGGTACCAATTATATTTTAAATATGATCTCACTTCCTGTCTGGACCTATTTTTGGCTTCCTGTCTTAGCTGGAATGACAGACATATGCCACCATAACAGTTTTCTTCCACTGCGATGACAACTTACAGCCCTTTCTGCCCAAACGGCCTTAGAACCACAATCCTAGTCTCAGCTTCCCAGGTAGCTGACAAGTGTCAGGTACCATATCCAGACATTATTTCAGAAGTTAGGGGTGCCTGAACTTCTTTGCCCCGGCTGCCCAGGAACCTTAATCTTCCTGGTCTCAGTTTCTGTGTAGTTAGGATGACAGTGGGAGCCACCAGTACTTAGCTTGTATATGTATTTTAAATAGTCATTTCTCTTAGACAATTTCAAGCCCATCAAAATATACATATATGGACGTGTGCATTTATACATAAAACATCTGTTTCTCAAGTTTCCTACTGTACCATAAATTTTGTCAGCTGTTCAGGTAGTGGGGCTAAATAATGGGCTGTATAACAAAATATAGGATTGGGGCTATATAACAGAGAATAATGAATATGAAGGGAGGAGAACATGGGAAAAACCTAAGAGCCAAAGACTCCATTTTTTCCCAGAGTGAAGACTGGATTGGAAGCTTCCTCTGGGATGCCATATTCTACTCTGTGGGCTTGTGCAGCATGGGGAAGACCTAGAGCTGGGAGTAGATGAGAAGACACATTTTCTTGAGTGATATGGAGAAGCCTAGAAGACTGACATTTCAAAAGCAGAGGTGGGGACTAGCTAGGACTGGTTTTGGGTAGATGATAGGGAGCTACTCAAGTTTTGAAGAAACACCAGAATCCCTTTCAACCACAGTGAAAGATTATATATCTCTTAATTATAATTAATTTAAAGCATAATTTGAATTTTTTTAAAACATAGGATTTTATTCCAGAATATTACTGCCTTTTATTTCATACAATCCATTCTTATTCTAATTATGCTCTCTGTTTAAAAATATCCACTATTAGGCTGGGCTTATGCCTATAACTCTAGCTCCTGAGGAGGCTGAGATCTGAGGATCTTGAAAAGTTTCTGAGACTTTTCTCCAATTAACGCCTCAGAAAAAGCTGGAAGTGATGATGGTGACTCAAGTAACTGAGCATTAGCCTTGAACAAAAAGAAGCTCTCAGAGACAGTGCCCAGGCTTTGAGTTCAATCCTTAGGACTGGCATAAGATACATACATATACTATCAGGATAGGTTTCTCCATGGAAGTTACTCAACTTTTAGCTGGTCTAAAGGGTAGGTTATGGGGTGGACAGCATAGCCTAGTGGTAGAGTGCTCGTCTAGCATGCACAAAGCCCTGGGTTTGATTCCTCAGTACCACAAAGCCAGAAGTGGCTTTGTGGCTCAAGTGGCAGAGCACTAGGACGGGCCAAAAAGAAAAGTAGGTAATGAGTTTGGCTATATGATATCTAAATTATATAGAGCAGAGAGTTTTCTTTTAACTGAAAATGTAGAAATGATACCAACAAATTCACACTGAATTTTGCCAGTAAAAATCTAACAAGCCCATTGTAGTCTTAATGTATGTTTGCTAAATTTTGAACAGTCAGAGTGGGAAGAATTTTGCCAATCTGTTCACAGATGAGCTTTGGATGTAACCATGGGAATGGAGCGCTTCTGTTAGTAACTTTAATAGAGACCCTGAACCAAGAACTGCATGGCCCAATCAAGCTCAGGCTCTGAGCTACACCCATCTGTTTATGTTTTCCCAATGCATTTAAGACATTCATTTTATGTGCCTTGGGTGGAGCCTGCCTTATCCAGTTTTGCCTCATTCATCACCATGATCTTTTGTCACGCACAGAGTTATGTGCCACATTTGCATAACCTGGCCAGCTTCTGAAGGCCTTTGAGTCTGTGACTCCTGTAATAAGACCTAGTCTGACTCCGGCCTGCGCAGGAAAATATGCGAGACACTTCAATAGATCACAGAACAAAACAAAACAAAACAAAACCAGAAGTGGCACTGTGGCTCAAGTGATGGAGTGCTAGCCTTGAGCAAAAAGAGTCCAGGGACAGCGCCCCAGGAACTAGGAAAAAAAAATCAACAAACATGTATCTTGTAAATAATAAGTAATCAGATGGCGCCGAGACAATAGGGACGCTGCCTAGCTCTCTCTCACAAAAAGAGAGAACCAGGGAGTCCCACGAGCCAACTACCTTAAGAAATCCACAACAACAAACTCAAGAAGCAACGGAGAAGGACTCAAACTGGAAAAGAAATCCAGATAAAGCAAATAATAAGTAATAATAAATGGCTAGAATAACAATTTTGATTCTGACAAAATATACTTTATGCGCGGGAGGGAGTGACCATGTAGCTAAAGAATGAAATAACTCTTGATTCCTAACTAAACCAAAGCCAGTACAAGGTAAGGTTATAGGTAAATGACATGTGAGCTAGCTGCATAAATTTTTGTTACCATCCTAGCAAGTAGCTTTCAGGGTGATAGAGCTTCAGGAGGCCCAACAGATGCTTTCAGGCCTTTCTGCCCCCTCTGCTGTTTGATCTTGGTCACATTCAGGAAAGGAGTTACCCTATGCCAGCAGGAAACCAGGACCACTGGGGGGTGCTATAGGAGGCTGGCAATGACGGTCACACACTCTCTTTGGTAAACTAAAGCTCTACATGGCTTATAAGCATTTATTTTAAAGACATCCTTGTAAATTACTCCACTTTAATTTTAAAAATAACCTTGTTGTTTTGAGAGAATTCTAGACTACCAAAATGCATCTTATAAATAATGTAAGAAACTGTAAAAGTCACTGATTCCATTCACTCTCTGTCCAGTTTCCTGCAATGGTTTCATCTTGCAAAACTAAAATATCACAACCAGGAAGCTGACACTGATACAAGAAACCAAGCACCCTTACACCACAAGGGGCCCTCATGCTGCCTTGTAAAAGGTTTCAAAAACCCAATTATTGTTTAATCCCATGTGTTCAGCCAAGGAGTCACTTTGATTCTTAGGATGTGATTTAGGAAACATTTTAGTCTTCAGTTGAAGGTGATATGAAGGAATATCTCAGGAACTAGAAAACACTTGGCAAACAACATCTTTGTTTTGAACTTAGCCCTTGTTGGGTCCGTAATAAATAGCTGATCTGGTCTTGAGGTCCAAGAATAAAAGCCCTATCAAACACCATCTGATTTCCTTTCTTTCCAGGGCTAGACGCATTCCCTGGAAGGCAAAAATCTCTGGCTATGGGCTCAGATTCCCAAGGAGATTTGGAGACAGCTTTCCCCAGGGTGTCTAAGCTGTGTGGGAGGTATTTTAAACTTAAAACTACATCCACTACAACTCAAAATAAAAAATTCCTGTAGAGCTCTGTGTTTGGATTCATCCGTCCCACCTCCACCTCTGGCATCTTCTTCCAGAACACACTGAGTGGCCCTTCCTAGACCACCTGATGCTACTCTAAGAAAATTAATAATCCACACTTAGCCTGGCTATGGCTTTTATAGGTGGAAGATAGCTAAAGCTTCTTATAAAACAAATAACTCATAAAGCTGTCTCTTTCCAGTAGGCAGCACACTTAAGTTCCAATTCTCTCCAGAATGATGACGACTATAGCTCTAGCTGAGAATCCAGCTTTGCCCAGGAGAAGACTTTGAGGATGAGGAGGAGGGCACCTCTAATTCAAGGATTAGAGAGCAACTCTGTGTCAGACTTGGAAGAGAGCAGTCAGAAATATGACTGAAAACCTGAACACCTAACTTGAACATTCCCTTGTCCTTTTGTGCCACAACATTGCTGAGTCTATGTTGACATTTGTTTTAAAAAACAACAACAACAATAACTCATGTCCCTCTAGTTTGTTTTTTATTAGTACCCATTAGTTATACAGGGCAGATTTCATGGGGACATTCGTAACATTGGCTTTAAAAAAAATCACCCCCCCCAACACACACATACTTAAAAACATTATTTCCAGAGCCATTAAAAAAATCCCAGTCTGACTCAGCTGTTAGGAAAATGCAGTATCTTTCCTCTGAATAGTGGTATAGCTGACTCCACAAGAAACAGAATGGGGAGCAGAGAAGAGACCCATCTAACAGGAACAAGTCTGCACACTTGGGCAAGACTGTCTTCTGTAAGAGTTAACAATGAATACACATTAGCATGCAAAAATGCCTTGGAATTTGATTGATCTTGGGAGAAAGGAGGAAGAATAAACCAATTAAACAGTGCAACTGGGAGCTCTTCAATCCTGGGAACCGCAATGCAGTTTATTCAGGGGAGTGGGTTTCTGAGGTGACCTTCATTCTATTTCTGGGGTGGAGGGTGAGTGAGGAAGAACATTATCTTTACCCACGCTCCAGCAGGTCGGAGTCCAGGAAGGAAAGAGTGGGAAAGGCCCATCAACCGGGCACAATGCTGCAGGTTTGGGTGTCATTGTGCTGGCCATGAAAAGCTGCAGGTTGTTCAAAGGGTATTGCTTAAGGGTGTGTGTGTGTGTGTGTGTATGTGTGTGTGTGTGTGTGTGTGTGTGTGTGTGTGTGTGTAGGGAGAGAGGGGGGGAGAGAAATTGTGAGACTGTTTGAGTGGATTAGGGAGAACAGGTAGAGGAAAAGACAGTAAGATGAGGGTAGATAGGTAATCAGTAAACAACACCGAAATGCCTTGAAGGGAAATAGCAAATGCACTCACTGAAAGTTACATAACAGAGGGTAGTGGGGATTGGGGAAAATGAGGTTCATGAAGGCGCCTTATGTGCAATACCTGGATGAAACCCCCACGAACAATTAGCATACCCTCAGAATGAATGCCAGGACTGTGACTGTCGTTGTGGTTACTGAGAGGCAACAAATGGATGTAATGAAGACAGGTGAGTGTGGTCAAAGTACTTGATGGACCTGTGCGAAAATGGAACACAGACACTCGTCGAGATTGGTTTGGAAGGCGGGAGAAGAGAGATCACGGCATATTGTGTACATGTAGGGACCTGTCAAGATGAAATCTCCTTGTACAGCGCCTCCCCTCCCAACCCCCCTGCCCCCAGACTGCCCACAAAGGTCCCCCAAGACCGGCCTAGTGGGCTAGAGCCCCGCCCCTTTGAAGGAATTCTCACCAGGCCGGCCACGAAGAGGCTGACATCTGAACCCCACCCACCATCTTTGGTCCAAGTTTGAGAAAAATCCACTCACTGGCCTCACCCCTGTTTCTTCCCTTTGTGATCAGGACTCCATCCCTCCCCCCACCCCAAGCTTTAGGTGTCAGCCTTGTGGCTGGAGGAAAAGGAAAGCAGGAGGGGTGGGTGGCTGGAGGGGAAGTGACTGTCCCAACCAAGTGACCTTCCTGTGCCTGCGTAGTACATGCCACCGAAGTGAATGTGCTAGGTTTGCCTCCGAAAGCCACCCATGATGGATCACTTCTGTAATGCTAATTCAGTGACAAGAAAAATTCAAACAGAAACTTGCCTGTCAAGTTAATGCCTTAGCAAATAATGGTTCAATGTAGAGGGGGCATGTGTTCAATATTTTCAATATTACAATGAATTCACAAGCAACGTCGGTGTCATTGGCTTCATTAGTCAAATACTGCTGATCTCCTGGCTTCTCTTGGTATTTGTGGCGATTGACAATGACAGATTCATTTGTTTTCATCTTAATTACTAATGTTAACATTCCACATCACACTATACGTATATATACATATTCCACTTCACAATTCATATATATATATATATATATATACTATGTAGGACATATATATAGCACGTATAAGTTATAAACATGTTTTCTATATGTGCGCATATATGTTATAGAATAGCTAAGAAAGAGTTGTGGAGTTCACAGGGGCCTTCCTTACTTAAGGCAAGAGCAGACCTGAAAATAGATGTCAAGAGCAGTCACCTGCAGGTGCTCAGATAAGGTATTAACGTAAGGAACCAGTTCCACAGCTGTTATGGTACAGGGCTGACAAAGCCCAGAGATGGTGCCAGTCTGGGTCCAGACAAACAGCAATTCCATTGGGTAGGCAGGGTATCATGTTAAGCTGGGTGCAGTTCATGGGGGCCTGTGCATGACACATGCATGAGGACCTGATGGTGGATTGGATTTGTGGGTGCTGCCGTAGCCCAGGTCAGATGGTTCCGGTGAGAGAGTGGTAGCATTCCCGGGTCTGGTGTATTCCACAAGCCCTTCTGTCCATGTGTTTCTTTCCAGCTCAGTAGGTTGTACTGGACAGATGGTGGTGAGCATTTAGTCATTTTGCCTCAGCATTTCTATTCCAAGCAAGTGCTGTCTTATAAAGCAGAGACACTTAGGGCAGGACCCAGCTTCATCTCCACAAAGAGGGAAAACTTTGTTTTGAAAGCACAGTCTCTTGTTCAACTAAGGAATGAAGAAAGGCAATTGTATATAAGCCCAATTAAAACAATGTACATATATGCATACATGTATACATATATACACATGCACATATGTATATATACATATATGTATAGTATATGCGTGTATGTATACATACATGCTGACTATATGTATGTATATATACATAGATACCTCTGTGTTTTTGTTTTGACTTCGTTAAGTTCATAGATGATAATACTTTCTTTGTAGAAATAAATTGTAAATCTATCCTATGGTTTGTACTGCACAGATGGTGAACATTTACCTGAACAAACTAAATATAGTGTCTGTCAGTCTGTCTGTCTATCTATCTATCTATCTATCTATCTATCTATCTATCTATCTATCTATCATCAGTTATGGAGCTTGAACTCAGGATCTGGGTGCTGCTCCTGAACTTTTTGCTCAAGGTTAGTGCTTTACCACTTTGAGCCACAGCTCCACTTCTGGTTCTCTGGTGGTTGAAATAAGAGTCTCACAGCCTTTCCTGTGTGTTGGAGAGGTTGTAGGGGGGGTGATGGTATTGGAGCTTGGGGTTTCCATTTTTACAAACATTTAGCATGACAAATATCTCCAGGCACAATTGTTTCTCAACATTTCTAATATTTGCTTAAAGTTGCTTCCTAAAAGGATCGAGGGTGTAGCTCAATGGTAGAGCACTTGCCTACCATGTATGAGGACTCTAGGTTTATGGCCTCAGCCCTACTAACACAAACAAATAAGCCAACACCCACAAACCCAAAACAAAATAGATATAAAAAGTAGCTGTCAGGGCTGGGATGTAGCTTGGTGGCAAAGCGCTTGCCTAGGAAGTGCAACGTCCTGGGTTCGATCCCCAGTGCCAAAAAAAAAAAAAAAAAAAAAAGAAAAAGACAAAAAAAATACAGTTAACAAAAAAGTAGCTGTCGGTTGCTGATGTCTCACATCTGTCATCGTAGGTATTCAGGAAGTTGAAATCTAAGGATGGAAGTTTGAAGCCATTCTGGACAGGAAATATCATGAGCTTCTTACCTACAATGAACCACCAAAAGGCTGAAAGTAGAGATGTGGCTAAGGTGGTATAGCCTCTGACTTGAGGCAATAGAACAAAAACAAAACAAAAAACCCAAACAAAAATAAAACCCAAGGGAGATCTCAAGTCCCTGAGTTCAAGTCCCAGTACTGGCACAACAAAATAAAACAAGAAAAGAAGAGCTTTCGAGAAGATTAGAGTCAAAGGGTATGAACATTTATGAAAAAGTAGTTTTCCAGGAAATCACATGTACATTTCTGCTATTTTATCATTCCTCTTTAGGCTGAAATCTGAGCAAAGTAGACTTATCTGGGAGTTGTGCCAGAGATGTGTTCAAAATATAAGCACACCTTCATTCTGGACAGGTTTTCATTCAGAATGACCTGGAAGCATGGATACAAATGGTGGTATTCTCCTGTCTTCTGCATACTTATTTCTTTATGACTTGAGAAAAAAGTGTGAGACTTCAAATCTGGTTGCTTGACCTTTATGTAGGAGGGAAAGACAGGGGAGACGTGTTGATTTAAATTCTAAGAGCATTCTTTCTTTCTTTTCTTTTTTATTGTAATTAATAGAAGGATTAAAGTTATATTTGCCAGATAGAAGGTGAATTACTTCACACACACTGATACCCCATCTCATGTTTTTGTCCCCATTTCCCTCCTCCCCACACCCTTCCCTCATCTTGTTTCCCCCCTTCCCTTTCCTATTTCAAATAAGCAAATAAACATATACAATATACCAGATAACAAGGTAAGATACTGTAACAATATGAGAAGAACCCAGGGACAACAAAAGAGATGAGAAATAACATAGTACACTAAGAACAACAATCACACATTATATAGCTCTTGTTTCCATATCCTGGAGATCCTTTCATTTAGCCTCATCCTATATGCCCTTTTGTATCTTGTTTTGAGCTATTGTAATCCTCAACTAGGAGAGTCCAAGGTTTGTACTAATTATGACAAATGAGGGAAACCATTGAGCCTATGTTCCTTTGAGTCTGGCTTACTTCACTTAATATGAGCATTCTTTCATAACAGTGAAAAGCTACACTTTTTGAATAAATACCTGTGTTTTAGCCAGTCACCCCAGGGCCTGAGGAATTTAGGGCATGATTAAAAGAAATGAGAGGAAATCTGCCTGAAGTTCTAGAAAATCTAGTCTTCAAGTTAGAAAATCAGCTCTGCACATCCACAACTAGGCATCGTCACACTCAGGTCAAGGGGTAAATATTGTTGGAAGCCAGTGTTGAACTTGACATTTAAGTAAGAAAGTAGCCTGAGACTAAGGGAACCAAGATTCCAAGGACTGAGAAATTTTCTGGCAAGCAGTCATTTTATTCTTCATGAGATAGACTGTGACTCTCGTGCCCAGTGAATGTTTATGGCTTTACTATGTCTTGAGTATTTAATTTTGACTACCTTTTGACTGAGCACAATGAGAATTGCTTAGGGCTTTGATGAGGTGAAAATGCAGTGAATTAATAAGTAAATAATGTCTTTGAGTTGTATGTGTGTCTGCGTATGTCTTTGCCATATTGTATGTGCCTGTGTGTCTCTGTGTGTGTTGTATCTGTGTTGTATACGATGTGTGTATGTCTGTGTCTGTGTATTATGGATATGCTATATTGTGTGTTTATGTGTCAGTGTGTCTGTGTCTTTGTGGCTGTATGTGTCTTTGGGTGTGCCTGTATATGTGGTGTGTCTATGCTTGGGTTCTTTGTGTGTATGTATATGTCTGAGTCTGTTTGTGTCATGCATCTCTATGTGTAATTGTGTATATCTGTGTCATGTGTCTGTGTATGTATCTTTGAGTGTATTTCTGTGTCATAGGTGTGTTTCTCTGTGTATATATATATATATATATGCATCTCTGTGTATGTGTCTGGGTGTTGTTTATGTTATATATGGGTCTGTGTGCCTGTGTCTGTTTTTGTGTGTGTGTGTGTGTGTGTGTGTGTGCATGTGCATGTGTACAGACACACTATGCATTCTGTGGACCAGGCAGCGCAGGGCAAGCAGGCAGGTTGACAGCTTCCTCCTGGGTCTCTTTCCAGTCTGCATGGTGACAGGACTCCAGCATCTCCACCACACTGGAAGTTGGCCCAGTTGCTTAGCAACAGAGCAGTGGCTGCAGTGGGGTCAAATGAACAGCACCAAGTCCTGCTGCTCTGGCACTGGCTGGGCTCATGTCAAGCTGGCTTTGGAAGGCAGGTGTGGCTGTTCATATTACAAAGGGACTATTATTGCTGAGTTTGTTAGAAAGCATGTTTGTGGATACTGTGATGATGTTATTTCTAGGGATCTTTTCAAGCAGTTTTCTACTTGTTTCTGAACAGAAATGAAATGGCTGAGCGTGGCTGAGGGAAGCAGGAATCAGCTCTGTCCGTGGAACTGTAGGGCTACTGGGGCAGAATTCTGAGGACCAGATAAAATTGGCACAGACAATTCTCACCTTCACTGCCAATCTTAAACTGGTAGCTATTTCTAAGTTCTATAATGTAAAGTCTCTTATTTCTTTAAAGAAATCTAGCTTCTATGATACCAGGATAATGGGACAAATGGACATGTTTAACTGATTCAAAGAATGTCACAGAATAGCTGTTTTTTCTTCTCCTAATGAGCTCTGAAGGACTGTTTCCTTGGGTGGCCAAAGGGCTTAGCAGAAAAAATGCTTGTTTGGTAGCTAGTTTATTTCACCTGTGTCTCAGAGACTGTAACATTTCTCTCTTAAGTATGACTGGACATCCCTAAAAAGAAAGGGCATCTTCTGCCCAACTACCATCTGTCCCAATATCACCTTGACAGAAATGATAGTAATTTTCCTGGTAGTAGCTAACTTTCATATTTCTTTCACATCTCCCTGATTCATATTAGCTTATTTGTGTGAGCTAAAAGCCAGGTAAGTTCATATGAGCTAACTCTGTCTCAAGCCTATTTTACTCTAAAACAGCTCTGTTGCCCTGCCTCCATGACTTGAAGAACTGTAGGTGTTTGTTTTGTAACAATTAGACTTGTATTTATCAAAAAGCCAGCAGCAATGGCAATCATAGCTTTGTGATTGTAATGAAATGGATTGTTTTTATTCTATTACTGATGATTTTGATCTAAAACTCAACATCAAGGGAGGAAAAAAACAAAAACCAACAAACATACATGACCTTGGCTTGAATCGGATGGGATGTGTGGCAGGTATGTAGCAGAATGCCATGGCTCAGGTCTGCGAATTCAGTGTCACTTGTTACCCTTCACTGCTTAGGTTCCAGTTACTGTGAATGTCCAGGTGATTTCCTTCCACCTCCTCCTGGTTCTCAGTTCAGTTTTCACCCAGCTAGCAATCTCTATGTGGGGGTTGATTTGGGGGAATATATGCAATCTCCATTGGCTCTGTAAGGTGTCTCCCGAGCACGAGACCACACAAAGTAGAGTAACGCTGATAGACTTTCCTTTCTACCTGGCTATATCTAACCTTTTTCTTCATTTGTTTTCTCATATGGAAATGAAAGCTCTTGTGACAGAATGACAACCAGTACTGATGTTTGCTCTAGTGACCTTACATTATACAACATGTATATGTTGGGGAATGGGGCTTAAAATTTTACACTGTGAAAGGAGACTGCTGTTAAAAAATTCAAACTTCTACATGAAAATATAGAAACTGATATCACGTTGTCATTTTGTCTAAGTTAGCTGTTACACCTGTAGGATTCCAGTTCCAGTTATGTCATCAAATGGGTCACCCAGGGTAAGCCATTCATTTTTCCCTCACTCTCTCTTGCCTCCCAGCCTCAGAGAGTTTAGACTTGTCTTTTCCAGCACGTGAGCTCAATGATGTCATCTAGTTAATAGCATCTTCAATTCCCTCCATTTCTCTTCTCCTGCCACTAGTAACCTTTTCTGATTGATTTTTACCTCTATGCACTCCAGGAGTCTCTGTAATGAGTAGGAAGCCATGAGTCAAGAGACCCCAATTTCAGTACTCAAGTATGACATGCCAGAACAATTCATTTGTGTCTATATGTATTTGCTATCAGGTTTCTCCTGTATGCAAATTACTCCCTTTTCTACTTTAGCTCAATGGCAAAAAGTACAGTTATTTGTGTTAAAATATGGGTTTCCACAAAGGTGCAATGCCTATGTGCTTCTGATTATATACAGTATCTAACAAAATAAACTCCGGGAAATGGGAACAAGATTGTTGTTGCTTTTGTTTTCCTTTCTTTTAGTAGTCTTTGGGAGGGAGGGTCATGGAGCACAGAAATGGAGGGACAAAGGGTGAACAAATGTAGCCACTGTGTTGAAAATGAACAACCCAACTTGTGAGTGGGGAAAGGAGGGAGAGCAAGGGAAGGGGTGACATCCAAAAAGAGATGTACTTCTTATCTTATGTATGTAACTATATCTGTGCACCAGTTTTATAATAACAACTTTAAAAACTGCAAAAATAGGTGGGTTGTTTAAAATTAGTTGGGTTCAAAGAATAAAATAAGCAATGTAGTGATACTGCATGCCAAAGTTGACATTTAGCCCATGTTCTGTCTGTACTACGTATAAAAGTGTTTTGTGGGGTCTAAATCTGGGTAGGCACATGCAGATCCATTACCTAACTAAGGACAATGACAAAGGGGAAAGCTGGCCTGCCCATTTGGGAGTGAACAAAGCTCCTTAACCTTGTGTGCAATGTGATAAGGATTTAACACAGGTCTTGCTGTCTCAGACCAGTTCTCTTCCCAGTGTACATCTACCTGAGCAATATTATTATTTATCTTTACATTTTGTTTAATCAAGAGCTTCTCCCCCTTTTCTTCTCAAGTAACATGTTACATAATAGACAGCACCAACAAGTAAATTTAGAAAGTGTTTGGGAAGGATTCGTAGTTGGAGAAAGATCCAACCACAAGATATGTGGACAAGCCCGTTGTAGAGACCACAAGCTCAAGTCGTGTCTGATGAAAGTTCTTTTATGAAGCTGAATGGACCAAAGTTTCTGCTTTGTGTTTTAACAGTGGAGCGTGTATGCACATCTATAGTCTATAGTCTCTCTTCTTTTCTAATTTTTGCTGTCTGTCTGGTTGGCACAGTCGCAGTCTTTGAAGCAGCTGGGGGATAAATATAAAATGGAAATTGAGGCCCGTCAAGTTCAGAAAACAGCTGAGTAAGCAAAGCAAGGCCCCGGGCTCTTTAGGGCTGACAGACCAGCCCAGGCATGCTGGTTTCGGTCTGATTGACTTGTTGGCTTTATGCTGAGCTTGCTTTAATGACTTAAAGGTTGGCATAAAAAGCTGGGTTTCTTGCCATGAGTCACTCTAAATCTATTTGTAACCTACATTGTAATTAAAGCCAGACTTTTGGTTGGAGAATCGTCTTTGGCAGCACTTGAGGTGTGGTAGTGTATCACATAGATTATTTTGATCTTATTTTTAAAAGAACATATTATATGATAATAAAATGTTTAAAAAATTGTCTATGCTCCAGTAAGCATTGTCTTTACAAGTTTATAGAGGCATCTATCTGTGAAGGAACTCCTCAGGGCAGCCAGGTCCCAGTGGCTCCAATTCACTACCAAAAGCCAGAAATGGAGCTGTGACTCAAGTGGTAGAGCACTAGCCTTGAGCAAAAAAGTTCAGAGATAACATTCTGGCCCTGGGTTCAAGCCCAAAGACTTACATGAATACAAAAGAAAAAAGCCAGGCGGGTTTTCTAACATTATGGTTCATTCTGCACCTGTATAAATATGTATGTGTATATACATGTATATAAAATGATACTATAATACAATATATATCCTATATAGGTATATATATCCTATATATAGGTATACATGTATATATCCTATATATATGCATATATATATACATGTATGTGTGTATATATACATATCTAGCATATGTGTATGCATATGTATATAAGTATATCCTATGTATGCATATGTGTATTTATCCTATACATATATACATATATAAGTATATATAGGTATATATATACATATAGCATATATAGGATATGGATGTATATATATGTATGTGTGTGTATATATATATCCCACCAAAAATAAAACTGGGTCTACTGGCACAATGTGTGGCACCTAGGGAGCAGTTCACAAGTGTTTGCTATAGTCAGCTATTTACTGAATTTCTTTCTTTCTTTCTGGGTGATGTATACTGGATTTCAATGGTTATATGGCTTGCTTGATTGGCTGGTACTACTTGAGCCATGCCTCCAGCTTGGCTTTTTGTTAGTTAGACTGGAAATCAAATCTCTCAGACCATTCTACAGGATATGTTTCCAATTGCCATCTTCTAGATCTCAGCTTCTTGAGGAGTAGTATTTCAGCCATGAGCCGCCGGCACCTGGCTGGTTAGCTGAATTTGTAAGAAGAATTTTCTACTTGAATTTTGTCTTCTGGGGGAAAAATCAAGTTAGTTTTTTGTCACCAACTTGAGATGTAAAACATCTATCATCATTACACAATAGCAATCATCCCTTGGGAGAAATTTAGAAAATGACTTCTAAAAATAATCAATAAATAAAGGCCAAGCCAAACAATAAAATCAAAACTCTTGCCAGAGTTTGCAAAAAGAATCATAACGTTCAAGATGCTTACCTGGCAAATGGTCAGACAGGTCAAGTCAGCTGGAGGAAGCTCAAGATTTGGTCTTGAGGAGTCCAAGGGGCAGGGGCAAAGGTCACTCTTGCATGAGGAACAGCACTGCAAAGGCTTTGTGGCACGTGGGAATCTAACTGAGTGAAGAACTGACTCATTATTGGTGGTACCATGTGGTCAAACTGGAAATGTTATAAGAAGTTTAGCTGGAGTATGATAGGGAGGACTTTAGTGAATGGAAATGTCATATAATTAGAATGTTGGAAAATTATTAGGCGGATGATAAGAACATCTATATGTTCATTCTTATTAAGCATGTAATCAGTACCAGACACTGTTTTGAACATACATATTAACTAATAGAATCCTGAAAACAACATCCTGAAGTAAATACCTTCATTATTCTGACTTTGCAGATGAACTAATATATTTAAAGCCAAAATAGGGTTGAGCACATAGCTCAACTAGTAGAGCCCCTGCTTAGCAAGCACAGAGCCCCAGCGGGTGTTGTCCTGAACTTGTTTGTTAAAGGTATCACCCTAGTACTGGAGCCACATCCCTACTTCCAGTTTTTTGGTGGTTAACTGGCTGTAAGAGCCTTGGGGACTTTCCTGTCTGGACTGACTTTGAACCGTGCTCTTCACATCTCAGCCTCTGGGATTACAGGCATGAACCACCAACACCAGCTCCCAATATATTTTTGATCGGGTGATTATTTGACTAATATTTCTATCTTTTACCATAATATAAGTTCCTTTAGACCCGAAAAGTATCTTTCTTTTTTCTTTACCATGGTATCCCCGTTGTCTAGTCCTATCCCTAAATGACAGGTAATAGACATTTGTTGAAAAATGAACTCGAAAGTCATCATGCATTAGCTGAATATAGATTATATAGTGCTCATTATTTAATTACAAGAGTAGATACACGGCGCTTGCAATACTGATTATTCAGTAATAACTTGAACTAAGAAATGTTCCTGTCCCTACCTGATCTCATATTCCTCAGATATGCACTATTAATCCAGCTCAGCAGACATCTTTCAAGACATTACCCCCCCACCCCCAGTCACACAAGGAGTCACGAGCTGTATAGTTTTTGTTTTATTCAACACTCTAGTTTTATACAATTAACACTAGAGACTTCCGTTTCTAGGTCTGCCGATAATAGATTCTATTTATTAAAGTAATTATGAAATACTTAGGAAAGGTCTAGGAGACAAGAAAATGAACACTCTTGAACATTCCACCTGGCTTAGTAGAGATTTTCACTACATAGATCACATTCCTCCCTTATCTGAGGTGCCCACCTCTTGAATTTGGAGTTTCTCATTCTCCCGCTACACCCAATTCTACTGCCATATCCCCGACCCTCTTTATTCTTCCATTCCTCAGGTTTTTCTCTAGAACCATCAGGGTCTTTGCGTATTTCCAAATTTTCTATCAACAGTAGAATGCTGTGTGCGTTATCTTTCTTTATCTTGCTCTATTCATTTGACACTTCGGGAAATTTATGCAAAAGTGAAATGGGTAGCTCAAGTTCATCCACCTTCCCCTCCTTTACCCAGACGAGTCTTCAGTGAGAATGTACTATAATTAATATTCTGTTCTTCTGTTGGTGTGGCTTTAGATAGTGCTTTTCGTGACTGCTGTAAGTCTAAAGACCACTCTGGCTGTAGTGCAGATGAAAGAGCACTTCTCTAGATAGTCAGCTTGGGAAGGCAAGTATTGGAACACAGGATAAGGATCATCTTGGCCCATCCTCCAAGTTTTTCAGTTGACTTTCTTTTTCACCCCTGCCTAACAGTCTATGGAAAATCATGTATACTGACATATTTCTCATTAGCCCATGAGGATCAGGTACACGAACTTATTTATCTTTCCCCCACTGCAAATTATTTTGGGTTTAAAACACTAGAAAATGTAGAGTCTTTCATATGGGGATACTTGAGTATATTAGAGATGCATTAGAGATACATTAAAACCTCTCCTTGGAGAGAGGGAGGTTAATTATTATCATTGCTTCTGTTTTATTATTATTATTATTATTATTATTATTATTATTATTATTTTTCAACAGAACCTGAGGGATTAGGACTCCTGGGCAGTCAGGATACACAACACAGGCAGGTGGTGTGCCCAGGCCTGTGGCTCACAGCTTGTTCTGTGGCTGAATCCTGACTGGCCTGGGCACCAGAAGTGACACAACTTCTAAGTCAGCAGCGGACTACAACAAAGAGCCAGGAGGAAACATTCTCTCTTTGTTTGCACCTGAGAAAACCAGGGTATCAGCTCTCTCTACCCTGGCTCCATTGTCCCTGAAAAGGGGAAACAGATGGTAGTTTAATCGGAACCTGATAGCATTGTTTGGGGTTGAGCAGGAGCTATCTGGGGAACTGGGAGGCATAGTTTTGGGAGGGGCTTATTGCTGCTACTTCCTCCTCCCTCTCCACCTCTGCCCTGGTGGAGCTACACAGCCCTCCATTGTGCCTGCTGCTCTTCCTGCCAGAACTCCCCTGAGAAGCCAAGACCTGTGGCCCAAGGGCTTTTGGGGTGTGTGTGTGTGTGTGTGTGTGTGTGTGTGTGTGTGTGTGTGTGTGTGTGTGTGTGTGTGTGTGTGTGTGTGTGTGTGTGTCTGTCTGTCTGTCTGTCTGTTGTTTATGTGGATATTGGGGGAAAGGCTGGGGTAGGCGGATGGTTAGGACCATGACAGCATGTTAATAAGCTGAAGGGCTTACAGTAGTTCAGCATGGACACAGGTGTTACAACTCTGGGAAGAATCCTGCTGCTTGCTTGATCTTCCTTTTTCCTTTTGGTGTTTCACGACCTTCCAAGACTCTTACCCGAGCAGCCGCAGGTGCTCATGCTATCCCCCCTGGGCATGGTGGGGAAGTAGGATTTAAACCCCAGAAACCTACTCTCTGCCAGCTACCAGCTTGGCATGTAGGGAACATCTGTCAGCCTTCCTGGGAGTCTCATTATGGTGGAATTGGTAGACTCCTTTACCCACACCTGACAGGACATTTTGTACCCACTGGGCGGCTGCCAGCAGTTGAAGTGATATTTATGTGATTTCTTTGTCAGTTACGGCTTCGAGTTCCACAGTGCCTCGCACCTGGAAAGGAAAAGAGAGAATTAGACAATGAATGTTAATTAAGAGCAAGCAGCAAACAGAAGCTTGCACGACTCTGGGCTCTGCTGTTGGGAACAGCTGCTTCTTCCAGGTTTTCCTGATGAGAAGGTATCAGAATGAGCCGCCCATGTTACTGTGCAAAGCCATGTCCTCCAACCCCTGGAACCTATCACACAGGCCAGGGTGATTGCCCTCCGTATAATTGAAGTGCTGTTTATTCTCGACACTGAGTACTCCCAGGATCCTCCCCCTGCTGTCCCACACCCATTTTGTGTCCTCTTCCTGGGGACCTCCATCCATTTCCAGGGCCCTCCAAAGACCCGTGTTTCCATGGTCCACATTCTGTGGTCAGCTGTCTGCTCATTGCCTCCATCCTGGCATCCAACAGGCATCTGCTCAACACGTCCACACCCCATCCCTCTCCTCACTTCCCGTGGCCCCTTTCTCCAGTATTTCTTACCTGGGGTCTGGCAATTTTACACAGACACCGGGTAGCTGAACTCTAGGAGGTTTTTCTGGTCTGGCCACTGTCATTGTCTGCCCACATCCTACCAGCTTACAAGCTTTGCATATGTCACTCTGATCCATTGCTTCCTGTTTCAAGCTAACTCTCACACAAGAACAAAGCCCAGACAATTCCTGACTTCCAGTTTCTCACCCATCTTCCGCCCAGTTTCATTGTCTGGAGTTTCTCCCAACAGCTCCCCACTGCTCCAGTTCCTAGCCAGTCCTTTGGCTTGATCTGCTTGATCCCAGGACTTGAGTAGCATCTCTCCTTTGGGCCTCCCATGGCTCAAACTGAGTAGCCACTCCTAGAGGTGTTCAGGTCACTCTAAAGAGCCCTTGACCCCAACATAAACAACAGTGGGACCTGTGGGGACTGCCTCTGGCACTAGGCTAGGCTCTCAAGACTTGGTATAAACATATCTTAAAAATTAAAGAGAGAAGAAAATATCTACTTTCTTGAGAATTATGGCTTTAAAAACATTTTAACTATTATTAAGGAGCTTTACAAAGAAATTACAATTCCGTAAGTCAGGTAAGGAGTACAATGCTTCTTGGATAATATCACTCCGACCTTCCCTTTCTTCTATTTGCCTCACTTGTCCTTGCCCATAAGTTGCTTAGTTCTTTTTTGACATTGTGTATATTGAATATCATGACTGCATTTGTTCACATCTCCTCCTGAGCCCTCCTTTCCCCTCATAAAAGGACAAAAAAAAAAGAAGAAGAAAAGCAAACAACTATACCAACACCACCAACAAAAATCATCTTTCCATTTCCTGGAATTTGTTTTCATAGGAAGTATTCCAGATGTTCATAGGAGTTATATATTTGAGTCCTTCTTATGAGTGTTTCCTCCACTAGTGTGTGTGTGTGTGTGTGTGTGTGTGTGTGTGTGTGTGTGTGAATGCATAGAGCCCTGTATAAATTGTCATGCCCAGCTCAGTTTTTGCTCTAGCTTCTGCATATGAGAGAAAACACGAGGGGGTTGTCTCTCTGTGCTTCTCTTACTTCACTTTGATTTGTTCTAGGTCCATCCATTTCCCTGAACATGACATAATTGTATCCTTTCAAATAGATGAGTAGAGTCCCACTGTGTATTGTGCATGTCCCAGTGCATCTGTGAGATGTGTAGAAGGACCAAATCCCTGAGGACTTCCTCGTCTTCCACAGATGCTCCTAGGGGTAGATTTTCTAGAGTTCCTTACCCTGCCTGTCACCAGCCAACTCCATTTATTTTTCTGAGGAGTAGAGCATCTGGCTGCTATCCAGGCACTGATAATGGACAAGAACCTGGGCATCCATGCTCGGGTTGGGGTAAAGAAGATGGAGAGCCAAGTGCTGGCTCCCTGAGGTGCTGAAAGTCAAAGTGGAGGGTGATCCACAGGATGTGTATGCATAATGAACTGTATGCAGTTCATTATGGAGCTCAGCTGAGATGTCCACATGGTGGGGGGGGGTGGGGGGTGAAAGGGATTGAAGGAGTACAGTCAACCACAGCAAGCACCGGCGTTTTACGCTGTTCCTGAGAACAGAACTGCAGAGACAGACAGCAGAGGGATAATGATAGTCCCCTCACCCCAATTTCTTGGTAGTTTGGCTATCAGTGGATTAAAGCAGTCTTTGATCCTGACAGAAACCATAACACCAAGAGGACAAAGTGTGTTTTCATCACTGGATGGAAACAAATTCCAGGCAATGGAAATGTTTTTGTTGTTGTGGTTGATGGTGAAGATGGTATAGTTATTTTTTGTGTGTCCTTTTATGGAAGCAAAAGGGGAGCACAAGAATGGAGGAAGGGTGAACAAATGCAGTCATGGTATTCAATACACAATATGTCAAAAAAATGAACCATCAAGAAGCCAAACCATTTCCTATGGAAGAGTACAAGCACTTGTTTTGCACAGAATGTCATGAGTCAATGTTTCTGTTTCAGGGTTTAAATGTCTTTGCGTCTCTAGTTGTTAAAGTTATTTCTGCTATTTTCAGAATTTCCAAATGATGGTTTTGTCTAAAGTGACTCACTAGAGTCAGTTTTCTAAGCAGCTTATACTAAAGAAAAGACGTTATTGTCTTCAAATGCTAGCGTGTGACAGGAATGAAGGCTTTTTTTTCCTGCTGAAATTCTTTTTTTTTAAAAAAAAACCACCATCAAGAGTTTTTGAAAGATAAAACAAAAGGAATTAATCATTGAATTGCCCAAGGCAATTTAAAAGCAATTCTTCTATTGTAATTATATATTTATGTATTTTTCAGTGAAGAAACCATAAGAATTATGAAACTCAAATGATTAGATTAGTGATAGATGTGGAAAGTAAACCTGAATAAAAGGGATTCCTTGGATAATATTTTTTAACTTCAAATTACATTAAAGTTTCCTACTTTTATGCACATACATGAAATTAGAGCAAGTTATAATTTGCATCCCCAAAGTGGTTTTTTATTTATAAATTTAAGTCAGACACACAAAAATGTGATGTTTGAACGTTAATAAATTGCTTCCATTTTAAGGAGAATTACATTTAAAATATTGTGTCTGTCCACAGAATTTTAGGAGTGCAGCTGTCAGAATAGCAAAAAATTTTGGTCTGCAGGTCCTGGAGCTTGAACTCAGGGCCTGGGTTCTGTCCCTGAGCCTTTTTTCTGTGCTCAAGGCTAGCTAGCACTCTACCACTTGAGCTACAGCACCGCTCTGGCTTTTTCTGAGTTATTTATTGGAGATAAGAGTCTTGCAGACTTTCCTGTCCAGGTTGGCTTTGAGCCTAGATCCTTAGATCTCAGCCTCCTGAATAGCTAGGATTCCGGGTATGAGCCATGGGGAGTCTGATATTTAGAACATGTTAAAGGATGGGGCTCAAAGCTTGACAGCCACTTATTGAGAATTCATTCAGCTTAAGATTCAACAGCACATAGTGGCTAGCAAACGTGAGGCAAAAACAACTAGAAGCTGCTCTGGCATTCTATTTATTTATTTATTTATTTATTTATTTATTTATTTATTTACTTTTGCCAGTCCTGGGCTTGAGCTCAGGGCCTGAGCACTGTCCTTGGACTTTCTCAAGGCTAGAGCTCTACCACTTGAGCCTCAGCACCACTTCCAGCTTTTTTCTACGTATGTGGTACTGAGGAGTTGAACCTGGGTCTTCATGCATGCTAGGCAAGCACTCTAC
Source organism: Megascapheus bottae (assembly GCF_031878675.1). Lineage (NCBI taxonomy): Eukaryota > Metazoa > Chordata > Mammalia > Rodentia > Geomyidae > Megascapheus > Megascapheus bottae. Next base: position 29,197,404 of record NC_143529.1, on the reverse strand, counting down.
CACTAAGCGAAACTCCCGGCCCCTGGCATTCTTTTTTTACCCCCAGGAAGGAAAACCTAAGGTAGAACTTCCTTGACCCAAAGGAGCTGGCTGTACAGCATATGAGTCTCTCAGGTCTTGGGTTCAAATATTCTCTTAACCACTCCTTTATTGTGAAATCTTGGACTTAACTTTTCTTTCTTTTTTCTTCTTTTTCATATATTTTTTATTGCAATTAATAGAAGGGTTACATTATATTCATCAGATAGAAGGTGTATTACTTCACAAACATTGGTACCCTTTCTCATGTTTTGGTTCCTATTTCCTTCCCCCCACCCCTGCCCCTCATCTTGTTTTCCCCCCTTCCCTATCCGATTTCAAGTAACGAAATAAACATATACACACTATATCAGATAGCAAGGTAAAATACTGTAATAATATGAGTGGACTTAACTTTTCTATGTCCTAATTCCCTATCAATAACCTCATTGTAGGTTTGTTGGACGATGATATACATTTCTATAACTGTTTTAGAACAGTTTATGACCACACAGTAGATTCTCAGTTGGTATAAGTAATTATTATTAACAATGAACCACTCTCCCTTCTCAAGAATGTGCATGCCTGGAAGTCCTATGACTCACACCTGTAATCCTAGCTACACAGGAGGCTGAGATCTGAAAACTGCACTTCAAAGTCAGCCCTGGGTAGAAAAATCTCAGATATTCCTATGCCCAGTGAACCAGCCAAAAGCCAGAAGTGGAGATGTGGCTTCAGTGATAGAGTACCAGCCAGCCTTGAGTGAGAAAGCTAAGAGACAGCATACAGTCTTGAGTTCAAACCCCACCCAAAGAAAAGAAAAGAAAGAATATACATGAAATGCATACAGAATAGCTGACTTGATTCTTACTTTCACGACCTTTTCTTTAGTACACTTAAACGCTTCATTCACTAGAGCAAGCAATTTTCATTGAGGCTGAAGTTATTTAGATAAAATATCTTGTCTTCATGCGCTAGCATAAATTACTAAAAAAATATATATATATATATGTGACAAAGGGAAAGGGGGGCTTGGCAAGGGGACAGAGTGGGGAATGGTTTTGGAGCAGTGGCTGTGCTTTGTGGCCTGGCCAGCCACCAGAAGCACCCGGATATGTAACTAGGAAATCAGAGCTCTTTGTGCGTCTATCAGACGTTTGTCTTTTCAACTAAACAGATGGCTATCAGCTGCACAGGGCCCACTCCTGTTCCTCTCTCTGCCTGGTCATTTCCTTGACTGAGCTGTCTGTAAGAACCACCCAAGGTTCTCAAGATTATAGGTTTTTAGGTCAAACAGAAACTCTGGGGAATGCCTGAAAAAAGCCAAACAAGCAGCTCCATTGTGCACAGGCTGGATGACGTGGAAGCATCTCTGGTGTGCCCAGCCCGAGCTGTGGAGTTCAGACTTGTGTGACATTCCCTTGCTCAGGGATCTGCTCAGAGCCAGCTGTTGTAGCTGAAGCCTTGCTGGCGGTTGAAGGCTTGGCAGGATCTCCACTCCTCAGATCCTCTTGGAAACCTCTGCCCTGACCTGCTATGGAGGAGACACAGGAGCCTTTGGCTATGACAGTTCATCTCCTTGCTGATTCTGGACATGGCTGGCTTCTTCAACAGGCCCTAGACCAGCTCCTGGATGACATCTGTCCAGAGGTGCGTCTCTTCCAGGTGTCTGAGCGGGTGAGATCTGTGAAATGCCCTGGCAAGTGCCAGCCCAGGCGCTGTGAGTTCCCCAGGACGTCTGTGTTGCTCTTCCTGAATGAAAGTCTGGGCCAGCAGAGGCTGCTTCGTATTGAGGACTCCCTGCAGCGTCCCCCCTGGCAGGGTTTCCCCACCCAGGTGGCCCAGGGGAGGTACTGTCGTTACCTCCCTGTCAAGCAGGAGCTGTACAGTCTGGACGACCAGATGCCCCCGTGGACTGTGAGGCGGGGCCGGGACGGCCCAGAACTCCTCAGGTTCACGCTCTGCTGCAGTTTTGATAACTACGAGGATGCCGTCCGACTCTACGGGATGATTTTGCAGAGAGAGGCCACGGAGCAAAAGCCCAACGCCTGCTTCTTTGTGCTCTACGCCACCCCTAGCTTCTCCCTGCAGCTCTCCCTGAAGCAACTGCCCCCAGGAATGTCAGCGGACCCCAAAGAGTCTTCTGTGCTGCAGTTCAGGGTTCAAGAGATCGGCCAGCTCGTGCCTCTTCTGCCCAACCCCTGTGCTCCCATCAGTCGCACCCGCTGGCAGACCCAGGACTACGATGGTCACACCATTCTGCTGCAGGTATGTTGCTCTAGCACTTAAGCCACACTTCCACTTGTCGCTTTTTGGTGGTTACTTGGGGATAGATAGGACTCTCATGGACTTTTCTGCCTGGGCTGGCCTCAGATCTCAACCTGTTGAATAGCTGGGATTATAGGCGTGATACCCACCAGGCCTTGTGGATGGTTTCAAACTTTTCCCACCCAGCTGAACCCCAGTCCAAATAACCCACATTAAGACCCAGATTAAAAACATTGACAGTGACATGAGTTGCTTTTTGGGCGCAAGTTCATCACCCAGTCAGAACTTCCCTATCTGCACACCAGGAGGCTTTTGGGGTTTTTGTTTTGTGTTAGTGAGATCGGTGCCCCTTAACTCATATTAGAATCTGTGAGGAACATTTTGTAATGGAGTCAGACAGTGCTCTCTCCTGAGAATTGCACTGAACACAACTACCCATATTTTGTCCAAGTCATGAGCAGCAACATTTTTTCCCCATTGGACCTACGGGACGTCCATTTGAGACTGCGATTGGGAAAGGTTAAGTGTTGTAGTATTATCATCTTCAAACAGTTCATATCACTGTCACTTTTTAAAATCTCCAGTCGACTTAGATGACTAGAACCCCTTAAAAAGAAAATCTTGAAATTATACCTCCTTTTGTAGCCATCAAAGCATGAGTAGAATTAGACACAGTGCGTGAGTTTGTTTAACTATACCAGGGATGTGGCAACTGAGCTTGGCCTCAGTTTCCCTATCAGCTCAGTGTTGACTCTTTTATTTGCGGACCGTCGGCATCTTGCTAGACTGGAAGTGATTATCTACAGGAAGTGTTCTGACACAAAACACATCTGTAAGATGGGGACCTACATTAGAATTATGAAATTAACTATTTTCTTTAATCCTTATGAAAACTTACACTGTTACTATTTTTCCTGTTTTTCAGGTGAGAAAACAGGTGTTCAGAGCTCAGTTCTGTTGTCTAAGACACAGTTAGCAAGTGCTTCTCAGGCCTGGAAGTCTATGTGGTTAACAATTATAGGCCAGGTGTGGTGACTCACACCTGGAATCCCAGCTATGTGGGAGGTGGAGGCAAGAGGGGGGTTAAGTCTGGCCCTGGGCAAAAGGGAGACCCTGTTTTAAAAACATCCTAAAGCAAAAAAAGAAAAGAAAAAAGAAAGGAAGAAAAAAGAAAACTTGGCTGGGAGTTTGGCCTAGTGGTTAAAGTGCTTGCCTAGCATGCACAAAGCCCCGGCTTCGATTCCTTGATACCACATACACACAAAAAAGCCGGAAGTGGTGCTGAGGCTCAAGTGGTAGAGCTCTAGCCTTGAGAAAGTCCAAGGACAGTGCTTAGGCCCTGAGCTCAAGCCCAGAACTGGCAGAAAAAAAAAAGAAAAAAGAAAACTGGGGTGTGGCTCAAATGATTGAATGCTTGTCTAACAGGTGCAAGACTCTGATTTCAAACCCCAGTATTGCTAAGACAGACAGACAGGAAGGAAGAAAAAAAGAGAGAGAGTGAGAGAGAAAGAAAGGAAGGAAGAAATAAAAAAAGAAAGGAAGAAAGAAATCAAAAAAGAAAGGAAGGAAGAAAAAGGAAGAAAGAAAGAAAGAAAAGAAGAGACAATTGTGGTCCAGTAGCCATGGCATACAAATATGTTCACAGTGTGAACAGGAAAATATCCCAAGATTTCAGTCCTTGAGAAATGATTAGAAAACCCTTTCAGCTCTATCAAATAAAGTAATAACAAGCTAAAACAAGTTATCCTTCTCTTCAATTCTGTCTCTTGGTCAATGAAGCAAGACTCCTACTGATTCTATAGTAAAAGATTTCAGAATTGTTTACCTATGGTCCAGAAAAGATGGGCACACATCCTTTCCTTTAGATGCCCATTACATCTCGTGTCTAAGGTTTCTCCTATAGTTTCAGTCTCCAGAATTTAATGTCACCATCACTGGCAAACAACAACATCCTATGTATCTATGCCCTCATGTATATGTGTTTACACATTTGTGCAGCAGGACATATGACCTTATATATTCTTTTTTTTTTTTTTGCCAGTCCTGGGCTTGGGCTCAGGGCCTGAGCACTATCCTTGGACTTTCTCAAGGCTAGAGCTCTACCACTGGAGCCTCAGCACCACTGCCAGCTTTTTTCCATGTATGTGGTACCGAAGAATCGAACCTGGGTCTTCGTGCATGCTAGGCATGCACTTTAACCACTAGGCCAAACTCCGGGCCCTGACCTTATTTATTCTTATTTTAAAGTTTACATGATATTTCTTCGGAATCACTCATTTTGTTGTAAAGTCAAGTCACGTCTGGGGGTGTGAGATGAAGGGGAACCCATGAGTAATATGATAAGAGCCCCATCTTCTCAGGATTGTCCGGCCCTCATGTTGTGCAGAGCCTCCATTCTTTTGGGCCCCCAAAGTCTCCCCAAACATTTATGTTCCTGCTTCTGAAGCCAGACCTCGATCCCCTCTTTTTGACACTTGATGCTTTTGCCAAGAGAATTAAGGGCTGTCTTCTGGGAAATTCTTCTCTGCCTCCCCAGGCTCCTCACCAAGCCACCCATCACTGGTTGAGGTGGCATGGCTCTTGTCAGCACGTCCTCCACTGGTAACTTCCCCACCGCCATGGACTAATGGAGAGCCTTACTTCACTCCTGAAGACAAGCAGTCAAGTTCTGTCTTACAAAAAGAGAATCAGCCTGCATTAGTTGGATAAAGGGGGTTATTGTGATTTTTGTATGCATGTATATAACGTACTTTGGCCAAACGCTTTGCCTGTGTATTACCCTTTCATAACACCCTCCCTTTTTTCCCTTCCTTTCAAACATTTGATGGTTTCACTATGTCATTTTCATACCTATAGATAACGTATTTGGCACATCTTCATCCTCCATCACCTCTCCACTGCTCCTCCTCTGTCCTGCTGTTTTCTCGGAACAGTCCCCTTCTTACAATTACATCTTCTTATTAGGATTACTATTGTGATTATGGATACTTGGTCTCGATTCTGCACATGAGTGAAAATACACACTATTTCTTCTTCTGAGTTTGGCTCATCTTGTTTGACTCGATGACCTCCAGCTCCATCCATCCTCCTTCAGATGACAACACTGCATTCTTCTTTGCTGCTGATTAATGCACTACTGAGACTCAATGGCGTTTTCTTCAACCACTTTCCAGACACTGGTCTACAGCTTGTGATTGTAGAGTGTCCCTATAAACATGGATACACAGTGCTGACCTTGTGTGAGAAATATGCTCAAAAATAGTATAGCAGGATCCCATTGTAGTTATATTTGTAATTTCCTGAGGAATTTCCATACTAATTTCCATAGTGATTGTATTAACTTACAGTCTTACCAACAATGTATAAGGACTCACTTTTTTTTTGTTCTACATTCTTGCCAGAATTGGCAATGGCGATTGGTGACTGAGAGGGGATGGATTCTTAGTGCCAATTTGATTCATATTTTTTTCATAGCCTAGGGTGTGAAGAATGTCATCATATGTTTACTTACCATTTGTACTTGTGAGAACTGTTCAATTCATTTGCCCATTTTTTAGTTGGATTAACTGTCCTTTGGGTATTCAATGTTTTGAACTCATATATTCTGAGTATTAATCTTCTGGGTGAGAAATGGCTTGCAAGTATTTTTAGCCTGTTCTCTGGGTTGTCTATTTGTTCTGCTAATTGATTTGTCTTTGCTTCAAAGAATTTTAAGCAAATCCATTAGTTAATGATTTTTTTTATTCCTTGAGCTATTTGGATCCTATTCAGAGAATTGTTGCCTGTGCCTCTCTCTCTCTCTCTCTCTCTCTCTCTCTCTCTCTCTCTCTCTATATATATATATATATATATATATATATACACATATATATGTATATATATGTCATGTATATGTATGTATTATATATATGTTTATCTTATGATTAGTAATATGTATTTAGAGTTCTTCTGTACTAGCTATTTTATTTTATCTTATTTTGCCATTCCTAGGGCTTGAACTTAGGGCCTGGGCACTGTTCCTGAGCCCCTTTGTGCTCAATGCTAGTCACTTTTTCTCAGTATTACATTGGAGGTAAGAGCCTCAAGGACTTTACTTCCCAGACTGGCTTTTAACGGTGCTACTCAGATCTCAACATCTCCAGTACCTAAGATTAGATTATAGGTATGTGCCATGGGCACTCGGCTATTTTAAAAAAAAAACTTTTCTAAGCGTTGAGCCAGTCATGGATAGGTCCTGAATACCAAAATCTGTTCCACGTATTTTTAACGAGATGGAGAAAAATGATCTTTTCCAGAACTGTTTTGGGAGAGAGTGTAAGGGGTAGGGCACGGAGCTCTGGAATCCCAGGACAGAAGCTGCACTTGTGAGCGCCACCCTCTGGAGGGAGACGGCAGCTACCTGCAGGCCGGGAATTACACTGAATGAGGTGGATAGTATTGAACCAAAGCAAAAATGCCTGTGACTAAAACTCCAAGAGCTTCTCTAATGACCTTCTCTTTTGTTCTGCATTCCCAGCCTCTACTCTACATAAATGACACTCGGAAACATGTAAGGGATATTTGTTTTTAAAAGATTCCAGATTACTGGCCTGCCTGGATTGCCCACGTATTTTAGAATAACCCAGACGACATGACATTATTTCGACGGGCAATTTTAAAAGATTGGACTCATTCCAGTCCTCATCTCAGCTGTAATCTCACGTGTAAGGCTTTGAATTTTTTTGGTGCATTGGCAGCCTATCATTTGTAGCCTTCAGTGAGGTCATCAGACAATAGCTGTGACTATCTTTTCACGGTGGCAACTGTGAGATCTCTCAGCAGACATGTGTTTCCTAGAGTCTAGCCTTGTGCGCAAGTTAATGGAGGAGAGTGAGCTGTTTGGAGTGGATATAATCACATTGACTTGTCACCCCATTGACTTGTCTCACTTTACTCAGTCTGCCATGGGTGTGTGTGGTGTGGCAGGGGCAGAGTAGACCATTGGTGGTATTTGGGTAATTTTTTTTTCTAAGTACCATTTCTTTCTCCTTTCTTGACCCATAGGTCCAGCTGAGTCCAGGACTTGGTGTTAAGAATAGTGAACTTAACTTTCTGGGCACCCTGGGATCCAGGCTAGCCTCCGGGTGTGCACACAGAACCCTGGAACGAAGGAACCAGAGGTGCCGGAGCCGGAGCTTGAAGGCGCGCTCTCTGGAGGTTCTGGAGCCTGGTGGCACAGCAGGCAGCGTGGATGGCTCTTTCTGGACGAGTCCGGTCAGGGCCTCCCAGGTCAGCAGCTCAGCCAAGAGCACTGGACTGCCTGTGCCTTCTCACGCCCTCAAGCCTGCGTCTGGAAGGAAGGCCCTCAAGGAAGACGGCTTCCAGAAGCTGGAGGCGGAGACCAATGTGGACACAGGATTCACCCTCATCAATTCGGAACCTTTTCTGAGCAGATTTCCAAGGGACTTGCAAACCTGCCAGCCTCCATCTAGCTTAGAGGAGGCCACCTCCCGAAGTGAAGACGTTTCTGACCCAAGAGTCTACCCTTTGTCCCTTGCTGGCCCTGGGGATCTTGGAGCAAGGAAGATGATGCCAACGCGTTCCCATTGTCTGCCAATCCGGGGTGAAGAAGAAAAAGAAGAATTCTTCATCTAGCCCCCAAACGAATGGCTTTCTCTATTCAGTTGGATAGAGTGGAGAAGTAAATGGAGCTTAGGCTCAGTGAAAGGGAGACCCAGTGCTTGCCATGTATAAATCTGTATTGTTTGTACTTCAAACGTTCAGAGCCCACAGATGCTGAAGGGACCACTGCCACACAGCAACGAAGCCAGGCCAGGGCCAGGTTTCCTGGGAACACACGCACCCAGCCCAATGCTGAGGTCAGCATCTGTCAGGATACGGGCGCTGTATGCAAATGAGCTGGATGCATTATACATCCGTGATTAGCATTTGTAATTGGGCCTTCTTTTTTACATGGGTTTGCAGAGCTTATCCCCTGGACAGCACAGACTACTTATTCTTTAGTGCTTTTTAATTTTTATGTGACCTCCTTTGGAAATTAGGCCAGGCCTGTTCACCCCATACCCTCCTGTGATTTCTGCCTTGAAACAAATGTGCTTGCATTTGCAATGAATGAAAATTCATAGCGTTCTGAAAAGTATCTGCAGTGTTGGATTTTTTTTCTGTTTAATGAGCAGAAACATTGGCAGCCAGAAAATCAGGTTAACTGAATGCTACACCCTCTGCATTTGCTGTTTTTCTATCTCCTGTTTTTGTTTTATGCTTTTACGAGACAGCAGGTTTTGCTACAAACCAAAAATGTCCCAGTATGGGGGTGGTGTGAGATCTCTACTGAGCATATAATCTCTACTGGAGATTGGGCTGACTGGGTAATGGTATAGGATGTGGATTCTTTTAACCATATTTCAGTTCTGAAGGTCCTTTGAAATACTCATCATTCATTCATTTATATGTGTTCACTCAATAAATATGTTACGGGACATTTCTGCTTAAATAAGGTGTTCGTTGCATATATGGTAAAAAAAATGTTCCGTGTTTATCACATCCAAATAATACTTTTCTTCCTGCCTGGCTGACTTCCTTCCTCCCTCCCTCCCTCCCTCCCTGTCTTCCTTTCCTTCCTCCATCCCTCTTTTCTTCCCTGCTTTCCTTCTCTTTACTCTTCCTTCCCCTCCCTCCCCTCCCTTCTCTCCATCCTCCTTTTCTTCCATCCTCACCTGGATTTCTTCTATTCTCCTCTCCTTCTTCTTTTCTACTTTTCTCCCTTTCTCCTTCCTCTCTCCCCTTCCTCCTTTTATCCCCCCCTGGCTTCCTCTTTCCTTTTTTCCCTCCTTTCTTTCTCAGTACTAGGGATCAACCCCCAGACTTCCAGAATGCTTGCAACTGCTCTTCCATTGAGCCACCTGCCTAGACCCCAACTGGATCTTCTAAGACCTGAAATATTTAGATCCAAATGAAAAGCTACTATCCAGATCTGGAGACAAATCTTGTAAAAGCAAGTGTAGGCTGGGCTTGCTCAGAAAATGCATGGTGACGAGATTTTTCAGGGCTAGAAAAGAATAGCTGGGGAAGTTTTAGAATATCATTCTCACTTTTCTCTTTAGTTCTTTCTTTCTTTCTTTTTTACTGTTCTCTGAATGTCTCTCAGACAGTCAGACAATACCAGAGTGAAAATAACTAAATGGAAATCATAAAGAATATCGGGAAATTTGAACAAGTACCTTATGAAATTAATTTGTAAGGTAAGACACTCTTAAAATGCCACCTACTATGGTGTACAGAATGTAAAAACTCAAATTGTAATATCATGGGTTGGAAAGGTGAGTGGACTGGGTGGGAGAGGCTCAGATTTTGCATTTCCTATTTATGTGAACTTGAATATGCCAGGCAGGCTCTTTAATCCTCTGGAGCCTAGATACTGTAACAAAGGTCATTAGGAGAATCAAGGTGATGCTTATGATGGCTTTCAGATATTACTAAGCCCTATAAATGTGGGGGATTGTATTTACTCTTATTGTCTCAATATTATTATATATTGTCTTAATAATACAACTGGCTCTTCAGGCCCACAGTTTAAAATGTGTCATGAAGATAGTCTCTTTTATGATCAATGAAACTGTAAAGAGATACATCTACCTTCCTAATATATTGCTTTTATTTTTTTTTTACTATGGTGCAGTTGTTGGTGATCCTATAACTCAGAGGAAGTTTATGTGTAGCAAAATATCAAATACATTCTGAAACTTAGTAAAGAAGATATGCAATAAGAATGAACTAGGAACTAATTTGATCCAGTTTGTCAAACCAGGCTTAACTATAGTTATATTTTATTGTCTGAAATGTGAAATGTATCACCTGTTAAATCTGAAGGTCACCTAATGATCAGAATATTTTATTTGTCTTTATAGGTGCATTAAGAATCAGCTGCATTGTAATTGTTCAGCTACGTTTAACCTTATTAATAGTATTTTACATTTTTGCGCAAAAGCCATTTGGACGTTGTTAAGCGTGAAGAAAATTAATAATATCTGGAAGCTTGAGAAGGTATCTGTCAGCAAAAGTAGAATGAACGTAAGATTAGGAGTTAGCACGGTGAAGACTTGGAGATGGAGACATACTTGATTCGTACCAGCAGGTGGCACTGTTGCCTGGGTTCCCCATGGGCCCTGGTCTCTTTCACACCCAGTCATCCATTCTCAGGGCCAATTCCAGTTACACAGGAATTGGTGGGAAGAGACCTTTCTTCCCTCTGGAAACTAGGGGTTGGAGCCATACACAGCACATATCGAATTTCCTATTGATTAAAAAAAGTTTCATTTCCATGACACAACATGTCTAGAAAGTCCTGAAACCACTCAGTGCTGCCTGCTGCTCCAGCGCTTTCTCCAAACCTTCTTGTCTTTGCACTACTGCGTCTGCTATTTCTTCTTTTCCTTCTCTTTCATTCATTTCTTGTTCCTCCTGTTTCCTTTTCTTTCTCAGTTGGGCACTTTTCCTCCTTTGCCTGGGGACAGAGGACCTCTCACAGCCAGCGGGGCAGTGGCTCCTTCCTGGCTACTCCTCTTTAGTCCTTTCCCTCGAGTTCTCTAAATTCACTGCTGGGGTCTGGCCTCTTCTGCTATTCCATAGCCTGTCCTGTGTGCCAGATCCAAGGCTGGTCTGGGTTCACCGCAGAAGCCCCAGTGTAGAACTGATGAGGAAAGAAAGATGCTTGAGGGCTTGAAAGGGTCTAGAAGCGCTGTCAAAGTCAAGGGCGACACTCAAGGGTCACCTTGAAAGGATGCTGTCACCTACCCCAAATGCTGCTCGAATTTCAGCTAATGTTACTGTAGTTGGTGGTTCCTTTCATCTCTCTCACACAGGACTGCAGTGGAATTTCACAACTGCCCCGTGTCTTTTTGCAATTAACAAACCAGGGTAAGTAGCACTGAATTTCAGCAGTTTGCTTTTTAGGAGGTGTTCTGATTACCTTAAAACTAATGAAGCCTGATGCTGAGGGCTCACACTTGTAACCCTGGCTACTCAGGAGGCTAAGATCTGAAGACTGCAGTCCAAAGCCAACCTGGGCAGAAAAGTCCATGAGACTCTTATCTCCAGTAAACTACTCAGAAAAATCTGGGCGTGGTGCTGTGGCTCAAGTGGTAGAATGATAGCTTTGAACACAAAGAGGCTCAGAGACAGTGCCTCTGGGCTCAAGGACAGGCCATAAATAAATAAAATAAAATAATCATAAATTCACCACTAGAGGGCAATGCTGTAATACAAACTAAATTATTCCGGAGTGTGTGTGTGTGTGTGTGTGTGTGTGTGTGTGTGTGTGTGTGGTGTGTGTGTGTGTGTGTGTGTGTGTGTGTGGTGTGTGTGTGTGGGGAATTGGATAGAACGTTGCCAAGAGCAAACATAATAGATATTTAAATAATTATTTCTAGTTAGGAAATTTTCCTCATCAATAAGAATCATCATTTAATTATATCTGAAAAGACTTCTTCAAGTAGCATAGCAGTCACAGGCTCTGGATTTTAGGATGAGGACAGAAACTGAGAGGTGCAAGTGGCTATCATTCAACTCAAGACAGAGCCTGTTCCATGAGAAGGCTTCTAGGCTTCTTCCATTTGTACAATCCATCACCCTCCTGTGTACACTCATTGCTGGTTCTCTCTCTCTCTCTCTCTCTCTCTCTCTCTCTCTCTCTCTCTCTCTCTCTCTCTCTCTCCTCTCTTTCTCTCTCTTTCTGGTTTAATACATTGTCTCTGAGGCTAGTTTCATAGTTTCACAGGTAATCATTTCTGCCTTTTAATCCAAAGCAATCAAATGAATGCACCAAAGAATGTACGAGATGCTACCATAGGAATTACTAAGAAGGACAGGTATAACTCACAGCCTGTGGGCTGCATAGTTTAGTATCTTAATTGCCTCTCTCCTCCCAATATTTTCCTCACATCCAATTACAGACTCAGCTACCAGCTGAGTGGCCAAAGCCAGCACATATTTTTTCCTGCCTCCTCGTCTTTCTCAGCCTCCCTTCCCAGTGTATTTCTCCTTTTCTTTTCTCTTTAGAATGATCTTTTCGTGGTTGTATAAGGAGTTACCACTCAAGCAGGCACTGTATGCGTGCAATACATCTGCCCCAGTATCACTCCTTTCACCGTTGTCCCCTCTCTCCCAACCCCACCCCTTCCTTCCATCTTCTTAATTTTGTAGGCTATACGTTAATTTTATGATCACATTCCCCCCTTCCTCCCTTTCCAGTATTTCATGTCCTGGTGTTTATTTTGTTGGCCTGCGAGTGCACATTCTAGTTCTTCTTTCTCAAAGCTATCACTTCCCCTTGGCTCGGAACAATAGAAGGGGAGCCTCTGCTTTGTGTCCATGGAAAAGCTCAGGCTAAACAGCAGTTCGGGGCTTCCTTCAGTCTAATCATTTAAAAGACCCTCACTGACTCGATCTATCCCCAAGTGGCAGCCTCACCAGCCTGCCCAGCCTCGGGAAGAGGTGATCATGAGGTGATTTCTATCGGACACTTCACGGGCACAGACAGAAGGCAGCACCAGGGCTCAGAGCCTCCAGTATCCACGCATGCCCTCCAACAATCGCCCGCTAGCTTCTCAGATGACTTTACTGAGCCTTCCCCTGCCAAGCAGCATGAGATACTCTGGAAAACTTGCCTGCTTCAAAACCACAGGGACTTGAATAAATTCCTGCAGCTTCATCAGACAACACGTCTCCCCCCTCTCCCCCTTAAACAACAAAACAACACAAAGAAGTAGTCAGCTGAGCCGGGGATGGGGTTTCAGTGACTTCACACGTTGCAATGCAAATGGTGCACACTTTCAGACACCACAAAAATGCCCCCCCACCCCCGTGTGAAGGCACAGAAACAAAAATGTGTGATTGTAAATGTTGCCCTACAAAAACACCTGCCATAGGCATGAAAACCTGATTGGAATCATTTTCCTAGGATACAAACTGGCTGAGGCAAATCACCTGGGTAGAGCCTTGGTCACTGACCTGCAGACACACCTGTGGACCTCTGGGCATGTCTGCTATCATTTCCCAGGGCTTCAGACTTTGTGGCTACTGAGAGTTCACTAGGATTACAGGTGTGAGCCACAAAAGTGATCTTTCCCTTTATGAATCTTTGGTATTGAAAATGTTTCACTGCACAGAATAATGAAACACAGAATTCATGAGGGGAAAATAAGGTTTGGCCCATCCATAGTGCATCTTTCTTCTTAGAATTGATCTCTTCATCTCTCATCCTCTCAGAATCTCCGTGTCCTGCCTTACTTGTGTAGTCTGTACTGTGGTCCACTAATTTTACACTGCTCATATAGCTGGACTTTTCTAAAGGCTAATAAGACCACATGGAACATTGTTTTGATTTTATGTATTCCTCTAAAAATAAAAAAAATAGGGGCAGGGGTGTAGGTTAGTAGTTGAGAGCTTGTCTAATATGTATGAAGACTTTGAATTTCATTCCTCAGTACCACATACACAGAAAAAACCAGAAATGGTGCTGCGGCTCACGTGGTAGAGTGCTAGGCCATGAGTTCAAGCCCCAGGACTGCCATTTTTAAAACAGTAGGAAGGCTGGACCAGCAGTCAATGGCTAAGTCAGCATAGAAAAAGGTCTTGGACTATGTTGAGAGACACAACAGAGCCACCGTGGGAAGGAGGGAGGCAGCCACAAACCTCACAGTGTCAGAGCCACTTGTGAGTCACTGAGGATGCACCTTGTGAGGGCTCAAGGGAGGGGCTGCATGCTGGCGATTGGGAGGGTGGGGTGCAAGTCAGACACCTGGGGTTCTGTCACTGGAGGTGTAGAGAAGGAGTGAATGGACTGGTACCAAGCCAGTTATTTGTTACAAGGCAGCCAATGTTAGCTGCTCTCATTTGAGGAAATGCCAAGATCTTGCTTGATTTGAGGTGTCCAAGCATCTGCAGCCCAAGGCTGTGCCAGAGGTCCAGACCCATGTCTGTCAGCAGCTAGACACTTAAGCCATGTGCAAACACTGTCTTGAAAGTTCCAGCATCCAGGGGCTTCCTGCAGAGCAGCATGCAGGAAATACCCACCCAATAATTCCATTGTATTGAAAAGAGAAGTGTCTTGCGTTGCTCATGAACAAATTGTCCCATCTCTTGTTAAACAGACTCTCAGCTTTTTCATGACTTCACACTTTCCCAGCCTTAGGCTCAATGGGATCAAATGAATAGGTGCCTGGCGCCACCTTGTGAGCAGAAATGGAAGTGTTTTCACTCAGTGCTGGTTATGTAATGGTTTAAATATGGATTCTTTTCCAGTGTTTGCTTTTGATTTTCTTGTTCTGCTTAAACTCACTTACCAAATAAAAACAATCATCTGCATTACTTTTAAATGTCCCCACACGTACCAGTTCTGAACACATCTACTGCTCTCAGGTAAACCAAATCCAGTAGCTTGGGGTTCAATGTTAAAAACAGCATGACACTTTTTAGATGAATTCGGAGGGCTGCAGGCAACTCTGTAATCATTGTCATGTGGATTAGTTATTTCCTGCTTTGATATTTTAGTATGGCATATTTGGAGGGTGGAGGAGGTGAGAAGGTAATTACAAACTCAAGCTACTGTTGAAGTAAGGAGGTCAGGTCTGGCTGTCTCCATCTTGGCCACATGGTTAATGGTAGGGTGTGGCATCTTGTCTTCATGGTGGGTGAATGTGACACCCCCACCTCCACGTGATGGGAGTGCTTGAATCCCTAGAGGTGGGGACAGGCCGGGGACTGAGAGTTTTCTGTAACCCTGCCTCTTGACTTGCCCTCGTTTAAGTCTGGACCTGCTCAAGTGCCGTGAGGCCACAGGTTTTCCTGTCCTGTCTCCTGGCTCTTTTCCAGCCACCATGGCATTCTAATTCAGCTCTCCATCAGAGCTGAATTGGTTTGTTGGTATAGTTTTTTGTTCTTTCTTTCCTCTCTGGTCTTCATGGCACAGTTTCCTACGTCAAGTGTATTTGCAGGCTGTAGGCCTTTGGCTACTTGAAGACTGCTACTGCTCCAATAAAGACTCCAAGATTGGACCTTTCAAAATGTGGCTTCTCAAACAAAAATGGCCTATAGACACATGAAGAAATGCTCAACATCTCTGGTCATAAAAGAAATGCAAATCAAAACAACTCTAAGATTCCACCTCACTCCAGTTAGAATGGCCAGGATCAAGAAATCTAATAACAACAGATGCTGGAGGGGATGTGGCCAGGAGGGATCACTGCTACACTGTTGGTGGGAGTGCAAACTCATTCAACCACTATGGAAAGCAGTATGGCAGTTCCTCAAAAGACTAAACATAGAGCTCCCCTATGACCCAGCAATTCCACTCGTTGGCATTTACCCAACCATCCAGAAACAAGGGCATAGTAAATCCACTAGCACAACGATGTTCACTGCAGCACTATTCACCAAACAAAGATATGGAACCAACCCAGATGTCCCTCAGTTGATGAGTGGATCAATAAGTTGTGGTATTTGTACACAATGGAATTCTATGCTGCTGTCAGAAAGAATGACATCGCCCCATTTGTTAGGAAATGGAAAGACTTAGAAAAAATCATATAAGTGAAGTAAGCCAGACTCAAAGGAACATAGACTCAATGGTTTCCCTCATTTGTCATAATCAGTAGAAACCTTGGGCTCTCCTAGCAAAGATTTGCAATAGAGCAAAACCTAGATACATAAGGCTATATTGTATGACTAAATGAAAGGACCTCCAGGATATAGAAACAAAAGCCATATAATGAGTGATTGTTGTCCTTAATGTACTATGTTATCTCTCATCTCTTTTGCTATCCCTTGGTTAACTCATATTGTTACAGTATCTCACTTTGTTATCTGATATATTGGATATATTTGTATTTGGTTATTTGAAATTGGATAGGGAAGGGGGGAAAACAAGATGAGGGGTGGGGGTGGGGGGAGGGAAATGGGGACCAAGACATGAGAAAGAGTATCAATGCATGTGAATTAATGCACCTTCTATCTGGTGAATATAATGTAACCTTTCTATTAATTACAATAAAAATATATGAAAAAAAGAAAAAAATGTGGCTTCTCCTCATGTTCTTATCTTATGACACTGTCACCTTTCTCTAGAGAGAATATTTGCAACCACTGGAAATTAGAACAACAAAAACAGCACCTACAGGAGGAAATTTTAGGTTGGCTTAAACTAATATCAACCTTAATACCCCTTCCCCAAATCAGAGAATTATAAAAATTAAAAGCCTTCTGTGTCACACTGCCTCTGTGGTGGCAAATTGCCTCTTGAAGGCTGCTGGTGGTGGCAGGTGAGAGGTAAGAGGTTATTGTTACAATATTTCTTCCTGGCCTCCCATCATTTCTACTAATACCATTCCCAGCACCCTCTCACCTTTTCATCCCCAATACCCATATCCTTGGCTCACTTTAAGTCTTTGGCCCATTTTTAATGCAATAGTTGTTTCTTTGAAGATTAGTTTTGGAGTGATTCAATTTTTTGAGCTGTTGATATATTTTAGATATGAGGTCTTTGTCTGTTGTATGGTTAGTGAAAATCTTCCCCTACTCTGTGGGCTTTCGATTTAACTTGTTAGCTATGTCTTTTGTCTTACAGAAGCTTTGCAGTTTAATGCAGTCCCACTTATCCAAACTGTCTTTGATTTGTTGTGTTTATGGATCTTTATTAAGAAATTTTCAACCTGTGCCAAGAAGACCTAGTGTATCTCCTATTCCTTCTTATAAAGTTTTACCTCGATGTCTTTGATCCATTTGGTGTTAATCCTGGTGCAGGGGGACATGGAAGGATCCAACTTTAGTTTTCTGCAGGTGCTTAACCAGTTCTGCCAGCACCAGGCTGTCTTTCTTCTATTCTATTTTTTTTGACTCCCTTATCAAAGTGGCCATACGTCTACGGGTTGATTTCTGGGTCCTCAGTTCTATTCCATTGGTCCTCAGGCCTGTTCTTGTGCCAGTACCAAGCTGTTTTGGTTACTATTGCTCTGTAATAGAGTCTAAAGTTTGGTATTGAAATTTCTCCTGCACTGTTCTTTCTGCTAAGAATTGTTTTTGCTATACGGGATCTTTTATTATTCCATACTAAATTTTGGATTGCTTCTTCTATTTCCTTCAAGAATGATCTTGGGATATTGATGGGAATTACATTGAGTTTTTAGATAACCCTTGTCAAGACTGCCTTTTTCACGACGTTAGTTCTTCCAATCCAGGATCATGGGAGGTTTTTCCATTTCCTCAGTTCTGCTTTAATTTCCTTTTTCAAAATTTTAAAAGTAGTTGCTTTCCTGATTGCTGCTTCAATGCTCTCATTGTTGGCATATAGGAAAGTGGTTTGGAATCAGCTCTAGCAGCTTGGGAGTGGAGTCTATAGGGTTCTTTAAATACAGAATCATGTCATCTGCTAAATGGGAAGTTTTACTTCCTCTTTCCCTATTTGGATCCCTTTTATGCTTGCTTTTTGCCTTATTGCTCTGGCTAGGAATTCTACAATAAAGAGGAATACAGAGAGTGGGCATTCTTGTCTCATTCCTGATTTTAGAGGAAATGGCTTTAGCTTCTCACCATTAAGGATAATGCTAGCTGTGGATTTGTCATACACAGCCTTTATATTATACTGAGGAATGTTCCATGGATTCCAGGTTTCTCAAGAGCTTTTAGCATAAAGAGGTGTTGGATCTTGTCAAATGCCTTTTCTATATCTATTGAGACAATCATGTGATTCTTGTCCTTGTTCCTGTTGATGTGTTGAACTATATTGGCTTGCATATATTGAATCAGCTTTGCATTCCCCTGATGAATCCTGTTTGATCAAAGTGTATAATTTTTTGATGAGTTGTTGAAGATGGTTGGCTAGTATTTTGTTGAGCAGTTTTGCATTAATATTCATCAAAGATGTGGGTCTATAGTTCTCTTTCTTTGATGATTCCCTGTCTGGTAAGGGTTATGGTGGCTTCATAGAATGAGTTTGGCAAAGAGCCTTCGCTTTCAATTTCACTGAAGAGTTTGAGGAGTATTGGGGTGAGCTCTGCTTTGAAGACCTTCAGCTGTGAATCCATCTGGCCCTGGGCTTTTCTTGGATGGGAGGTCTCTTATTGTTATTTCTGTTTCAGTGCTTGAAATAGGTTTGTTTAGTTGGATTAGGTCTTTTTGGCTCAGTGTGGGTATGTTAATATTGGCTAGAAATTCATCCCTGTCTTCTAGATTCTCAAATTTGTTGGCATAAAGGTTTGAAAAGTATTCTCTTATGATACTCTGAATTTTTGTGTCATTTAAAAACATTTCTTGGGGCCGGGAGTTTGGCCTAGTGGTTAAAGTGCTTGCCTTGCATGCATGAAGACCCGGGTTCGATTCCTCGGTACCACATACATAGAAAAAAGCCAGAGGTGGTGCTGAGGCTCAAGTGGTAGAGCTCTAGCCTTGAGAAAATCCAAGGACAGTGCTCAGGCCCTGAGCTCAAGCCCAGGACGGGCAAAAAAATAAATAAATAAAAAATAAAAACATTTCTTAAAATTCCTCATAGGAGAAAACATGTAATAATTGTCTTTCTGAGCCTAGCTTATTTCACCTGAGAGTCTATTTTAACATTTAACAGGAGCATCTACTTACCATGAGGCTTGCATTCATCTTCCTGCAAATGACCTGGTTTCATTTTCTTAAGGGCTCATACTACACTGTGAATATATGCCATGGTGTAAGTGTGTGTGTGTGTGTGTGTGTGTGTGTGTGTGTGTGTGTGTGTATCCCATTTTCTGTGCTCACTTTTCTGTTGGTGGCCATGCGTACTCATTCCATAATTTTGCTGTTAACACAATAAACACAAAAGGACATCTCCTACCTCTAACTTTAAATGACATTAGTTTCCATCACACAGGAAGTACTTATTTTTTGCTAAACATTTTTGTGTGTTTATAGAGAATATGGGATTTTTAATTTTTATTGGCTAAGAATAGAAACTAGGTCTTGATTTCAGTTTTCTCAACAAGATCAGGGCTGAATTAGACAGGTTATTAAAATACACTTGCTACGTAGTTTTAAAAAATCATTGCCTGATAAAGTGAAGGGATCTGAACAATTGGATTGAGATTCATCTTAAAGAGTGATAGTTTTATATGTAAAAGATTATTTTTAAACCTGCACAGTAAGTAGAAAACTGTGATATTTTTCTTTATGTAGATTGCTAGAGCTTAACTTTGAATGATTTGCCATATATATTACTCTTTCTTTCAGACTAAATGTAAAGAGTTAGGTTGTTAAATCATGTAACATGCTCATTTTTTGCTGTAATTTATTTGCTGTAATATATGCTCATACAAATCTTCATTTTGCTAAAACTTAGCAAATATATAGCTCCTTTCAAAGTCACAATTTAAAAATTAATTGTAACCGGGGGCTGGGAGTTTGGCCTAGTGGTAGAGTGCTTGCCTAGCATGCACGAAGACCCGGGTTCAACTCCTCGGTACCACATACATAGAAAAAAGCCGGAAGTGGTGCTGAGGCTCAAGAGGTAGAGCTCTAGCCTTGAGAAAGTCCAAGGACAGTGCTCTGCCCTGAGCTCAAGCCCAGGACTGACAAAAAAATTAATTGTAAGCAGAGAATAAAATATCTATGTATAATAAATGAACAAGTGTATTTAAAAACTCCTGCTCAAGGTTCTGAAAATATTTAACATATCTTTAATTATACAGTAGACTCATTTAAAATATTAAGTATTACATGAATCTTTACAACATTTGCACATTCTTGTTGATAAAAGTAATTGTGTAAATAATAAAATTAATAGGAGTTATATACCTTAAAATGAGTGAAGTTTTAATCTTATGGGGAAAAATATTAAGAGCTTCAGTCAAGATGTGTACTGATGGGAGTGTGGAGTCATTACTCGCTGTTCTAATGGAGTTCAGTGGACCAAGAGATGGGGCTCATGGAATCTGCATGGGGCTAGAACAGAGAGATGGAGCTTGGTTAGCTGGTCTGGAGTAATTCTTGGACAATGGCATCTTTCTGGCTTCTTGGGACATGGCATCTCACTCACTCAATACCAGTGTATGTGTGTATCACTGAGTCACAGGAAAGCAGACATGTTTTTTTCTTTTTCTTTTTTATTGTAATAGAAAGGTTACAGTTATAATCACTAGATAGAAGGTGCATTACTTAGCAAATATTGCTACCCCTTCTCATGTTTTTGTTCCCATTTCCCTCACCCCAGCTCTCTCCCCTCATCTTGTTTTCTCCCTTTCCCTATCCTTTTTCAAATAAACAAGTAAACATATACAATATACCAGGTAACAAGGTAAGATACCATAACAATGTGAGAATAACAAGGGACAACAAAAGAGATGAGAGATGGCCTTATGTATCTAGGTTTTAATCTATTGTAAATCTCTGCTAGGAGAGTCCAAGGTTTCTACTGATTATGACAAATGAGGGAAACCATTGAGTCTATGTTCCTTTGGGTCTGGCTTACTTCATTTAATATGATTTTTTCTAAGTCTTTCCATTTCCTTACAAATGGGGCCATGTCATTCTTTCTGATGGCAGCATAGAATTCCATTGTGTATAATACCACATCTTGTTGATCCACTCATCAACTGAGGGACATCTAGGTTGGTTCCATATCTTTGCTATGGTGAATAGTGCTGCAATGAACATTGTTGTGCTAGTGGGTTTAGTATGTCCTTGTTTCTGGATGATTGGGTAAATGCCAAGGAGTGGAATTGCTGGGTCATAGGGGAGTTCTATGTTTAGCCTTTTGAGGCACTGCCACACTGCTTTCCATAGTGGTTACCGAGTTTGCACTCCCATCACCAGTGTAGTAGTGATCCCTCCTGGCCACATCCCCTCCAGCATCTGTTGTTACTAGATTTCTTGATCCTGGCCATTTTAACTGGAGTGAGGTGGAATCTTAGAGTTGTTTTGATTTGCATTTCTTTCATGGCCAGAGATGTGGAGCATTTCTTCATGTGTCTACAGGCCATTTTTATTTCTTCTTCAGAGAAGTCTCTCTTTAAGTCTTTGGCCCATCTTTCAATATTTTTATTGTAATTAATAAAAGGGTTACATGATATTTGCCAGATAGAAGGTGCATTAATTCACATACATTGATACCCTTTCAACATGTCTTGGTCCCCATTACCCTCCCCCCTACCCCCCATCTTGGTTTTCCTCCTGGCCCATCTTTTAATGGAATGGTTGTTTCTTTGAAGATTAGTTTTGGAGTGATTCAATTTTTTGAGCTGTTGATATATTTTATTTTTTTATTTTATTTTTATTTTTATTTTTTGCCAGTCCTGGGCTTGAGCTCAGGGCTTGAGCACTGTCTTTGGACTTTCTCAAGGCTAGCACTCTACCACTTTAGCCTCAGCACCACTTCCGGCTTTTTGCTATGTATGTGGGGTACCGAGGAATCGATCCCGGGTCTTCATGCATGCTAGGCAAGCACTCTACTACTAGGCCAAACTCCTGGCCCCTGTTGATATATTTTAGATATGATGTCTTTGTCTGTTGTATGGTTAGTGAAAATCTTCTCCCACTCTGTGAGCTATGTAGCTTGCTAGCTATGTCCATGAAAGCACACATCTTAAGTCCAACTACTGATTTCTCAGGCACCCCCAAGTCAGATCTCCCTAGAACCACATCCTCATGCCTTACCTTGCTGCAGTCCTTACCTTTACTGCACTTCTGGTCTGGAAAATATATGTCAGCAATTGATTGCTGGAAGGAGGCAGAATTCTTGCATCATCAAAAAGCTGCCAGGACTACATTGACCTTTGGCCTTTATCTCTGACCATTTCACTTCCCTAGACAGACCAAATTCTGCCTGGTTGGAGGATGCAAGGAGAACCAGCTCTTTTGATTTGTCTGGGTGGATCCATGGTGATGGTTATTAGAACACAGTGACTTCTCCCTCAGCACGGGTTCATTCCATGCTTTCGAAAATTCTCTTTCGGCTTTTTACTCTCACACTGAAACCAGAAGCTCCTTTAGGAGTGATAAGTATAAGCTTGGTTTTCCCTTAGGGAAGACCTAGAAATCTGCAGGAACTCAGTACTTGTATGTGTGGATAATCAGAGGACAAAAAGAAAAAGATGCAAAAGAGAATTCAAAGAAGAGGAAGGAGTAAAAGATAGAGGTTGAGATATTAGCCAGGTAAAGATCTGAATAGGAGAGGGATATCTGAAGCACCAGAGACCCAAGTTTCAGAAGCCCTGGATTCAAGAAGACCACCCCCACAGAAGCTCTAGGTAATGCTGCTTCAGCAGTACCTCATTATCTTAGTTTTGGTGTTTTGGGGGTCTGCATGAGGACATAGAAGAATGAAGCAGAATTGTTTGCAGAATAGAGTCATGGAGACAGCTTAGTTTATTAGAGGATAATTTATCTTCAGCATTAATCAGCTCTTAACATACTCTATGCACGCAAACTGGATTTGTTCCTGTGTTGAATGAGACCCTACGCAAGCAGAAGTCTTGTCGGGATCTAAGGTCACCACCCAAAGGGACAATAGAGTCATTTGATAAGGTCCTTAATCCAAGATGGGCTTCGTGTCCAGACCTGTCAGATGGGCCAGATGTTTAAATGATGCATCGCTTCATTCTGAAGTGAGATGGGAGACTGTTCTACCTGGCCTTCAGTTAGCTGACTGGACTCAGTGATCAATTCTGGTTTTCCTCTGAATTCTTCTTCTATTCCTCTCAGCTAGAAGGAGCAAAATGTTTTCACTTTTGGATTCTGTGCATCTATCCCTCAAAGGTTGGCAGGACTCTGCAATCACAAACCCAAAGCATACCACTAGTGACACTAATCAGGAAAAAGTGCTCTTCAAGCCGAACACTCATGCTGGGGGAGAGAAGTCATGTGGTTCTGTGTGTGTGCTGAATGGCTTTCTGGAACTATCTCTGTCTCCTCAGCAATGAAAGATCTGCAACTGAAAAAACAGAGGCTTTCCTCGCTGCATGATGAAAACCCAAATATTTAATACACAATTTTAAAATTAACTAAATGTAACTAATACAAAAGTATGTATCACCTACAGAGAGTTACAGAGGTCATAAAATCATGATATGGAAATAGGTACTTTTCCATGTTTTATTACAAATTTATTGAAGTTTAGAGAAGTCAACCTTTGTAAGTTAATGATATGGTTTACTACATATATCAAACTATTTTTAGGTCTTATTTTAAAAATGGGAACGATATTGAATTTTATCAGATGACTTTGAGAAAGAGCATGTTATCTTTCTGTTTCTTAATATGATGTTAAATTATATAAGCAGATTTCCTAATGCATCTTCAGATAGGGCTACTATTTAATTGCATTGGTATTTATTATTAAAACTGCTTTTTAATTTCCTTTGTCATGGGCTTTCTGTCAGATTTGGGTATTATTATATAACTTCAAATTGGAGTAAAACAAAGGAAAGGTTTCTCCTTATTCTGTGCTTTGGAACAATTTTGAATAATATTGAAATAACCTCTTTCCAGAAATGTTGATTGAATCAATTTCTTTCTCATTATCTCTCTGTATCTTCCCTTCCAGCTTTGTGTCCTTGCTGGTAAGTTGTTTAGATAGCCTATCATTTCTGTCCATCTCTTCATTATAGTTATTATCAGTAATTACAAACAATTCTTAAAGTTATTTTGTTAGGATTTGAGTGAAACATTCTTAAAAAAATTAAGTGTCTTTCAATTAGGTTATTTATGTTGACTTCTTACCCTTTCTTTGTTAGATTAGGCCAAATTTTTTCAGCCTTGACACTACCAACATTTTGTGTGCAATGCTAACCTCTGTTACAGGGTCTGTCTGGGCCTTACAATATGGTAAGCATCATTTTTGATCTCTACTCATCCATTTGCATCCAATTGCAGCAACTTCTTCTATGTTGTATCAGGCAAAAATGTCACCAGAACCTGCATGGCCCACATCTCCTGGAGAATAGGATGGGATACCATCACCAACAGTGAGAAACTGAGATAAGAGAATAGTTTGTGCCTATTAAAAATTAATTTGCTTTTCAAGAAAATTAAGCTCTTGGGTTTGTTTTTAACTCTATTGTATTTCGGCCTCTGAATTTACTGTTAATCTTGATTACTTCTTTTGAGCATTTTCTGGCTCTATTTTGCTTAGATGCCTTATTCATTGCATAGTTTGGAGTTTTGGTGTTTGCTATTTTCCTCACAGATTGAGTTGCCACTTCTCTTTATTTTCTTCATTTTGGAGTTTAACTTACTTCTTAATTTAAAACTGAACAATACAATCGTATGGAAGCTGATCTGGGTCAACTACGCTGTTGGCTGGTGATTGTCAGTTAGTGTGTAGTCTGCAAAGATGGTGACCTGCAATGTCTCTTGCTTTGCCCAGTGCTAAACATTATCATTGAAATATTTATCTTTGACCAACTAAATTCTGCTTTCACTCTGTTATGAGAAATACTCAACGAATTCCACGTGTCATGCATTAATTCAATAGAATACATTTCTTCCCACAAGAGCGCTTCTGAAGTGAGGAGTAAGGGAAGTCTAATGTTCCTCCTCCATGTATCCTTTCCAGTGACCAGAAGTGAGAAAGCTGCCTCGAGATCATGGCGGGTGGCCAAGGGGCATTTCCGGTCAAGGAGCTTCTGGTGAGTGAGTGAGATAATGAGTACCTGGAGCCCTGTGTTTGCTTGTAAGAACTCAGATTTTATGGACAAAACGGCTTAAGTGGCACACTGACAAGGTTTTGGTACTTTAAATAAAATAGACTCCTTATGTTTTTAGGTTGGAATCTCATGTTCCAAACTTAAACTTGAAGTGACACCTACTATGTCAGTCTGGAAAATTTCTCCTTAATGGGAGGATTTGAAATAAATGAAATTTAAACTCTGAAAATAACCCAGCCCTCGGAGGCAGTAGTGACCATTTTATTAAAAACAGTTTGTCATTGTCTCTTGTCAGCTTTTGACTTTCAGTGGTAACCGGTAACTGCATAAGGAAATGTAGTTGTTCTTCAGGATTTTATTCTTCCTTCCTGGTATTATTGTGTACCGGGATGCTTTTGAAAACTTATCATTAGATTGATTATATGGAATCAAGCAAACAAAATGAAGCATAAAGTGCTTCTGAAAGCTGTATAAATTTTTTTAATCTAAAACCTTTTAATCTCACTTCAGCGAGAAGCATGCATTGCTTTTTAAAACCTCATGAATGTTATTAAAATGTCAGCAAAATGATATCTTTATTAGGTGCCTTAATTCTTGGTACCGTTTAACAGTTTAAAACTATTAATAACTTTAGGTTAATAGCATAAATCTCTCGCTTTAAAAGAAAGGTGATTTTGGAACTCTGAGTCACTAACTTTCTTATAATGATGTGTTGTCAGTCCAGTAATTTTGCCCATTCTCTTTCCTCCCCAGAAACTTTGATCTGAGTGTAGGTGTTACTAGAACTTTGATAATCTCTAAAAAAAGTTTTAATACCTTTCTGTATCTTCCTGGAACAAACTTGCATTGACCAATTTTATAACTTATTTATTTTTTCTTGTATTTTATTGTCGGGTAATGTACAGAGAGGTCGCAGTTACATTTGTTATGTAGTGGGTACATTGCTTCTCAAACACTGATATCCCTTCTCATGTTTTTGCCCCCCTTTCCCTCCCCCCACTACCTCCCAATCATCTGAAGTTACAACTTTTTAATGAAGACACAAAACAATAACTACTTATGTTCTTAAATAGTCTGTAAAATATCAAAGGGACCCAGCTGATTATTTTGAGGAGGATTTAGTTTTTCATTAGTGGGACAAAAGCTAGCAGCCATCAGTGATCAACACATTCCTTCCCTTGCTACATGAATGCACTTACCAGCCAAGCCTCTTCTTCTCTCCTGCCTTCTCTCCCCTCTTGGCAAATGGGAGAAGCTCAGGAAACTTGCAAAAATGGAGTTTGGGCCACCTAAAAACTTAAGAAAGAAAAAAACAATGTCTTTGAAGTGGAGCTAAAGAGTGTAAGGATTTGACTTGTGAGAATTCTCTAACTGGAAATGAGAAAGAGAAGAGACTTTTGAGAAGCTTTCAGGTGGGTTATGACTTCCCTTTCTTTGCTTCTCTCTCTCTCTCTCTCTCTCTCTCTCTCTCTCTCTCTCTCTCTCTCTTTCTTTCTTTCTTTCTTTCTGTGGGTAATGGAGCTTGAACTCGGCCTGGGCATTGTCTCTGAGCTCTTCAGCTCAAGTATACAGCTCTACCCTTGAGCCAAGCCCCACTTCTCATTTTCTAGAGGTTAATTGGAGATAAGAGTCTCAGATGCTTTTGTGCCTGGGCTGGCTTTGAACCTTGATCCTCAGATCTCAGCCTCCTGAGTAGCTAGGATTTCAGGCATGAGCCACCACGGCCGGCTTGACTTTTATTTTCTTTAATGTTTTTTGAGTAATCTTTCCCAAGATGACATTTCCCTTTTAGTTACTGTACTAATTGTGTATCTTGTAAATATGACTTCAGAGGCAGAGTCATAATTAATAAACAATACCCCTCACCATCGTCACCAGTTTGAGTGACTTTCCTTTATTTGTTCAATTAAACTTCTCCTCTCCTCTTCCTCCTCCTCCTGTTCCTCCTCTTCCTCCTTCCCTTTCTCCTTCTCCTTCTCTTTCTCCTTCTTCTATTGTGGGGCTTGATCTCAGGACCTGGGGTGCTTTCTCTGAACTCTTTTCTCAAGGCTAGCACTCTACCACTTTGAGCCATAGCTCCACTTCTGGTTTTCTGGTAGTTTAGTGGAGATAAGAGGCTCACAGACTTTCCCGCCTGGGCTGGCTTCAATGGAGATCCTCAGATCTCAGCCCTCTGAGTAGCTAGGATTCCAGGTGTGAACCACCACCACCTGGCTAAATCTCAAAAATAGTCAGGATTTTTTATTTTTTTCCAGTCTTGGGTCTTGAACCCAGGGCCTGGCACTGTCTTTGGGATTTCTCAAGGCTAGAGCTCTACCACTTAGCCACAATACCGATTCCAGCTTTTTTTTTTTTTTGCCAGTCCTGGGCTTGATCTCAGGGCCTGAGCACTGTCCTTGGACTTTCTCAAGGCTAGAGCTCTACCACTTGAGCCTCAGCACCACTTCTGGCTTTTTTCTATATATGTGGTACCAAGGAATTGAACCCGGGTCCTTGTGCATGCCACGCAAGCACTTTAACCACTAGGCCAAACTCCCGGCCCCCCAATTCCAGCTTTTTATGTGCATGTGGTACCAAGGAATCAAACCTGGGGCTTTGTGCTTGCTGGGCCAGCACTCTACCACTAGGCCAAACTCCCAGTCCCAAATAATCATGATTTTATGATAGATGATTTATCATATACTGTGATACAAATTCTTACCATATGAATCCTTGTATAAAATGTGTAAATCATATCATAAAGCCCTTTTTTAATGTTTTGTTCATCTCTTTTCCTGATTTTATAATTGCAATTTCTGTGAAAAGTATAGACTATGATGACTATATTAAGAAAAAAAAGCAAAATGTTATTTTCTCAAAGATAATTGTTACATACTAAATCCACTAGCACAACGATGTTCATTGTAGCACTATTTACCATAGCAAAGATATGGAACCAATCCAGATGCCCCTCAGTTGATGATTGAATCAAAAAGATGTGGTATTTGTACACAATGGAATTCTATGCTGCTGTCAGAAAGAACGACATTGCCCCATTTGTAAGGAAATGGAAAGACTTAGAAAAACATCATATTAAGTGAAGTGAGCCAGACTCAAGGAACATAGGCTCAATGGTTTCCCTCATTTGTGATAATTATTAGAAACCTTGGGCTCTCCTAGCAGAGATTTACAACAGAGCAAAAGTTCTATACCTATAGTCATATAGGATGAGGCTAAATGAAAGGATCTCCAGGATATGGAAACAAAAACCATATGAGTGATTGTTCTATATTATCTCACATCTCTTTTGCTGTCCCTTGATTATCTTATCTTGTCACAGCAATTTACCTTGTTATCTGATATATTGTATATATGTTTATCTGGTTATTTGAAACAGGACAGGGATGGGGGAAAACAAGATGAGGGCGGGGTTGGAAATGGGGACCAAGACATGAGAAAGGGTATCAATGTTTGTGAAGTAATGTGCCTTCTATCTGGTGAATATAATGTAACCCTTCTATTAATTACAATAAAAATTATATGAAACAAAGATAATTGTGACTAAACTTTTGACCCTTTCTTGTTATAGATAGATATTATATATCTATATCTATATTTTTCATTTAGGGTACTCTTTGGCGCAACAAGATTTCTTTTACCCTCTTACATAAAAGTTGAGAAATAATATAAGAACAGCTTCCAGGGTGCTATTTGCTTCGGACTTGCATACCCTCTCTTGATAAACCCCTGCTTCCACAGACTAGGGACTTGCAGCCATCCCACCCAAGTTCCAGTTAGCTTGGTAAAGACAGTGTGAAAGGGGGTGGGTGCTCCTCAGTTAGTATAGGGTGGAAGAAAATAAAAGCATCCGGTGATGGGGAACGTCTAGAATTTCTCCTGAGTGCTCTCCCTCCTGCTCTGCTCCTGAGGGGAGAGGGTGTAGTTGGAAGGAGACAGGGATAAGGCGGATGGATCGCTAAACACCAGGTATCCTTCCACACCTCACTGCAGAAAGATTTCCGGAGGAAAGAAGTCTCAGCATGCAGTCAGTGGCATCTGTGTTTGGATTCTGCGTTATCTGTTGTCATGGCAACAGGTGACCCCCCCCCCCAGGCCTCATGGCCTTGAAACCTCAGCAGCAGGGCACCCCCACAGACCTCCCCCCGCTTGCACACTTGCATGGAGGGGAACGCCAGCTCACCAACCGTCAGGTTGGGCGGCTCGTGCCCAGGATGCCATGCTGTGTGACTGTTGACAAAGCACATCATGATGTCGGCTGCAAGGGTGGCCAGCGGAGGACCCACCCAAGCAGAAACTGGCTTTCCTGGTGAGCACAGGAAATGCAGAGAGCTCTTTTCTGAGAGGTTCACAGACGAGCCCATCCAACGGGTACAGCTGTGTCCCCCGACCCCAACGCGAGGTCTCAGGGCCGGGAGAGACACTCACACGGCCCACGCTTTCAGGTACCCTCATCAAGCTTAGCCAGGACTGCCCGGATTGCCTTTTCTTTACGTGGGTTATGTTCAAAGGGTGGTAAGAATATTGAAGTCAATCACGATGTAGAATTGCCCAAGAAACCATAGGAAAGCCCTTATTTTTTTTTTAAATGAAATTTTCTAATTTCAGACTTGTCTTTTAGTTCTTCTCCTTTCTGTCACCTGCAAAAATGAACTGGGTCAGGACCGGTTGTGTGTAAAGAATGGGCTGGGATTGAGAGCAGGGGAGGCTGAATGTGACAAAGCACCCATCGAACCTCTAACAAGGTATTTCCAAGGGCAGGGATTTCAGGCGTACCCAGGGAGCAATTGTTCATAACATTTAATGATTCACAGGTGGGTGAACCAGTATGCCTTAGCATGGCATCTCCAATGCCTGTCACCCTACCTGTATGCTGACTGATTTTCAGTTTATTAAGTCCCTAATTTCAGGCGTTGGGCTCCTGGTATGTTGGGAATGCAGAATTATGTCCCAGTTGGATTAACTTATCGGAACGTTAGGACTGCGTCTGTACATCTCTGTTCTCGTATTGTCTTTTTGTTTTATTTCCTGACAAAATCATTTAGTTGGTTTTTGTTTTCCTCTGTTAAGAAGGAAGCTGGAAAACTTAGAGAAATGACACTGTTCTTGAGTTCACATGATCAGAACCGATTCACATTAAGCAACCTTGTTTAATTTTGCTTTCTAAATCCTAGCAATACTTGAAGTCTGATTTTCTGGGCACAGAGAGAGCCTCACATGCCTTGCAATGGTGAGACAACCTTCCCTTGTCATAGTAGAAATGCGGAAAGACCCAGAAAATTCCAACAAGCTAATGAATGATAGGAAACAATGAATTATTACGTACAAGAATGCACAGAAGACATATAGGCTTAAGTTTTCCACCATCGCTAACATTTGTAAATGAAAGCCTATTTTCTTGGAGAAAGCCCAGCCTTCCAGTGAAGTTTGGCACGACTAACAACATGTGACAATTTATCACCAAGGAGAAGAGGATCCTTTTCAATTGACTATAGCTACAGGGACCAAAGGAAGA
Organism: Megascapheus bottae; assembly: GCF_031878675.1. Classification (NCBI taxonomy): domain Eukaryota; kingdom Metazoa; phylum Chordata; class Mammalia; order Rodentia; family Geomyidae; genus Megascapheus; species Megascapheus bottae. The sequence goes on along the minus strand of NC_143529.1, from coordinate 29,166,948 downwards.
GATGCTGGGTTCCACAACAGAAAGTTGGAAGAGGGCAGAGGAGAGGAGTGCTATCAGGAAGCCATCTGACAGTCCCCTGAGATAGGAGACACATTCAGAGAGGATGGCATGCCACCCCCATACAATCCAAACCCCTTACACTCACTAATGACAGGAGTTTGAGATCCTGAAATTCTAAGTTGGTTCAAGGTGTCTGATATATACCAACTTTTGAGGGTTTTATTTTTCCTCTTTGGGTTTTGGTCTGTTGCTTTGAGTACAGATGAGAGCAAATAGCTTCCTCTTTTTTTTTTTTTAAAGGTTGGGTCTGTTGAAGGGAAGAGTGTGGAAGGAGAAAACAGGATGTAACTGAATGATATAAAGGAATGGTTTTCCTGTTTCCTTGAAGAGTGATGGAATCTCTGTCGTCTTCTCAGGGAGAATTCATTTTTATCATAAAAGTTACATAATTCAGGTAATGAATACATTGAACAGTGTCATTTTCCCTTGTTTTCTTCCTCACGACCCTCCTCCTCCACAAGTTGTGTAGTCCATTTTCAACCTAGTGTCTAGTGAGTACCACTGCTGCGTTTGTTCAACCTTTGTCAACAAGGCCCGAGAAGAGTTTATTAGGTCAAATGCTAAAGACAAGTCAGCGAGACACTTGTGAGATTTTTCTGATGATCTGTCTGGGAAGATGAAAGTTTAGTATGAAGCTCAGACAGCTCATATTCAGACTTTGCCATCTCTTACTCACATTTTTTTATCCCCTTCTCTGTTCCTCTAGGATAATAAAAGTCACCAGTCTGGCAAAGGCTCTGGGTGGCGTCAGGGAACCCATTTTGTGATCGTACGCTTTCTATGTGACCAAGGTCACCTGGGCAGTTGCAGCAAGAGCCAGATAAAAGGTTCATTCTGTTGAAAGACAGCTCCTTTGTCTTTCAACTACATAAAGATAATTTAAAATGTTTTGAAAAATAGGAAAAAATATTTTGGTGGTTTTTTTTAATGATGGCTCATCAACTAGTTGGATTGTGTTCAGTTAGATTGTATAACTTAAAAGCTCACAGCTTGTATGTAAGGAAAATCAACAAATAAAAACACAGGGCACTTCAGGGTGGTTCTCATGAATCATGCTGGCACAAAATGCCACAGAACTATTAAGAGAAGACTTTTTTTTGCCAGTCTTGGGGCTTGAACTCAGGACCTGGGCACTGTCCTTGGGTTTTCTCAAGGCCAGCACTATACCACTTGAGCCACAGCACCATTTCTGGCTTTTTCTTTGCATGTGGTACCAAGGAATCGAACCTAGGGCTTTGTGCATGCTAGAAAGCAATTTTACCACTAGGCCATGCTCCTGGCCAAGGGCAGACTTTTTAAAATCAGATTAAGTTCAAGTTTTGCAGTCTTTTTAAAAGTGTCACAGTCAGTTTAAACTTGTCCAAGTGAAAGTCAACATTTAAACCATTGTTTCTGACTTCATGGATCATGAACCTAGATCTTATTAATCCTCTTAAAGGTTCCTTTTAATGACACCCCAGAAGTCAGCTTCACCCCTTAGACCCTGTCCAAACCCTACCAACTGTGTGGGCATTGATCTAAATCAGTCATTGGTACTCAGCCATCATACTAGGACTCAGAAGCATTGCTTGGATAAACACTGGGGTAAGGGAAGGAAGTGTAGTAGAATCAGCACAAATCTTTCAGGCCTGGAGATGTCATCTTGAGTCCTTGACGTTAATTTCTGAAGGTTTCAATGAACCCTCAGTCTCCTCCTGTCTTCTGGCCTGTGCTAATGGAATCCTAGAAACTGGACCTCTCCTGGACCAAAAAGGACATTCTTTCTAGTTTAGAGCTACTGAAACTCTAGCCCAAAGTTCTTTTTGGCTGTAAGATTTCAGGATGTCTTGTTGAGGTTCCAACTACCAGACAGGGCCAAAAGACAGCTTGTTCCATAGTGGCAAAGACACAGTACCAAAGCTGAGACTCCATCCTGAGATCCATAACCAAAGCTACCTTCAGAAAAAATCCACAGGGAACTCATGAACTTACTGCTGCTAACAAAAGTTGGTTCTTGTATTCTAGGAGTGGAGAATGTTCTGGGAAGGTCTGGAGACCCCCGGTGTGAAGTCTGCCTTAACATTGATTCAGCTCAGGTAGGCTGCAAGGGTATCATCCAGTGGTTTGATTTTTAAAGTTTGGGCTCCAGAAGGCCAGGAAATTCTGGTCCTTCCCATTTGGCCTGACCTCCCGTGGAATGTTGAGGCAGGAGCATGTGCAGAGCCACAGGGCATGGAGCGAATGTGGGCTTGCTTGAGCTCTGAAGCAAGGCTGTAGCTGGGACTTCCTGTAGCCCCAGTTTGCAGAGGGCTTGCTGCCAGAATTACCCGGAGCCACCTATCAAGCTGGTCTGGAGCTCACTAAATGGATGAGTGGGACTTGAAAGAACATCAGCAGGGATGTGGAACAAAGGAAAGGGAGCTTTTATGTAGTTGCTTTAATGTTTAAGGCTTGGCATGTGGTAAGCACAAAATCAATGATGTTTTATTTTGGTTATTTGGTTATCGCTATTATTTCTCTTGGCTAGGATGTTGCATGCCTCATGGTTATGAGACACTAATTGATTCTAAGGCAATCTCATGAGGCAGTATTGAAGGCTCTCTTTTCCCTTTCCCTCCTCAAGCGAAAATAAAATTATGTTAGGTGAAGTAAACCATGGTTTACTCATTGTATGGTTTCCCTCATTTGTGGTAGCTAGAATGTGCCTATAGATTTACAGGTAAACACACTGAATGATCTCTGTCTGTCTGTCTGTCTGTCTGTCTGTCTGTTTTTGTCTCGAGACATTCACACACTGAGATCAAAGGAGGATATACATAGGAGGGGATGATGAAGGCTCAAGAGCATATGATCATATAACATATGAAATGAACTCCAAGAAAAGGAAGCAAAATTTTTTAGTTGCTGTTTTTGTTTCCTTTTCCTTTCGTCTTGTTTGTCTGTTTGATGTGGGAGAGTAAAGGGGGCACAGAAAAGGTGAAGGGGCACAAAGGGTGAGTGACTACAGCGGTGGCACTCACTAGACACCTTGTGGGTGGGGGTGGTAAGGAGAAATTGGAGATAATGAGGGGAGGGGAGACATGGTTCAGAAAGGATTGTACCTCTTCATTACCTGACTCATGTACCTCTAACCCTCTGTATGTCACCTCTACAGTAACAATAAAAAATAAAAAGTAAAAGGAAGTCCTCAATAAAATTAACATCAACAGAATTGCCAAAATGGAGTTAGGAGGACAATACAGAAAAAAAAATCTCATCATTGGCCCAGACAATGAACTGGGTGGATCTTTTTCCACAGATGGCTGGTCTGCCCAGCAATTACAGCTATATCTCAAGAGCTTGCCAACTCTTGCTGTATGGGCTTTTTTAAAACCAAGGTGTGTGTGTGTGTAATTCTCTTTACCTTCTATTTGTTATATAGCTCTTATTTCCTATTTTTGTAGATGTTTCTCTTTACACAATCTCAGTGAGCTCTTAATAGAAAAGGTATATTTTACCAATATAAACCCTTATTCTCCTCCCTCCTTTGAAACACTGACATAGCTATTTGAACCTGCAACTCTCCAACTGCCATTCTTCAGACCTCAAGTGAAATTCTTTACTTTCACAGGCTTTTTATTAAAACTTGAGTTTGTCAATGCTGATTACTTTAAAGTTCTGCCCTGGCAATTCCTTGTTCATGCATGGTAAATGTGGAAAGATTTTTAGTCTCTCAGGGTTTACAGTGATTTAGTTTCTCTTTAAGGGCTTACCTAGCAACCAGGACCAACAAGAGAGCTTTGAAATTTCTGAAATTGAATGAAAACTTGAGTGTTTATATGGCTATTTCCCTGGAGAAAATGCCCAGAGGTATTAGAAAATCCCTGGGTACGTGACCTAACAAAGGTTGATGGAAGTCTGATGTAAAAGTCTCTTTACCACAAATGCCTAATGGTCATTGATGAGCTGAACTTTTGCATTCTTCCAAAGAGCTGATTGATCATACTTTACTTGATGATTGAACACTACTCTTGCCCCCAACTGGATCATTGGTGGGGTAGACTTGAGGAAGGATCTCAAATTGTCCACACACCTTCCTTCTGTCTCTGCCATGGATTCTGGGAGCATACTTCATTCACAAGGCCTTTGTGACTTCATGGCCTCCTCCCCATCATCCATCCTCCACCACCACCTCTTCTTCTGAGGTAAGAAAAAAGAAAAAGGAATGCAAACGTTGGTGAGATGGGTGAGAGACAGAAAACGATAGGCACATGTTCTTTCAAGGGCTGTGGAAAGTACCAGTGGATGAAAAATAAGGCAGCAGGGTCTGTTTTCTCAGATGCATAGGTCTCAGATGCTGTCTCCTTAGAGACAGCATGGACAAATGCACACCTGTGGCCCAGAGAAGCACTAATTATTCCGGAAAAGACTGGCATGAGTTCAGTGGTGAGCACATCATTTACTGCATTATTTCCAGGTCCCACATTTTATTCATCTTCTATATTAACATACTTAAAAGCCATTTTTCAAACGTGAAATGATTACTACATGCCAACATGCATATAATTTTATAATCATTCACATGCAATGCTCTGGGAAAAGATCCCTATTAGCATGTGAAATCATAAACTTAGTGTGTTATTTTTTTTCTTTAAATTCATAAGCTTGTCCCTTTTACATTCTAAATAACTCCTGTACTTGAATTCCTCTCCTAAGGATAGCTAGAGCCAATGGAAGGAAAACAACCATACTGACGTTAATATGGGCAGTAGACTCTTAGTGCTGGCAACACAGGATGACAGTTTCAAAGGGCCTAAAACATATCCTGTATTTACTTTCACTCCCAACCAAAAACACTTGGGAGAATTTTGTGTGACTGACTAAGACCATCATTCTCGTCTTCCTATTGGAAGAAGATATCTTCCTCTTTCCCTAGGATAGATTTGGCAACTGCTGGATAGTTTGCATATTCATGGATTAGTTTCTATACTTGGCACAAACCTCTCTATCACTTTAAATAACTGAGTTGACTAAATTGCTTTTTATCAATATGCAAAGCCTACATTTTATCAGCAAAAACATCCCTGCAGTTAAGTACAGGAAGTACTTCTTGGCTTCTTTTTCCCATGTATTCCTAATTTCATACCTGCTAATCTTCACTTCTGATTGGAAAGAAGATGCTTTTTGCTTTATCACTGGATTATTAGGTCTCTCAGTTCAGAGGGCAGGAGCTTTTCACCAAGATGGCAATTGATTTAAGATTTACTGGCGTGATTTAAGTCTCTAGTGACTTAAAAAGCAATTGAGAGGTTTCTTTCCAATGTGGACAGAATTGTTCTTAAACTGGGTGGATCAATTCCACATGTCATCAGATTAAAGCAAAGACTCTCCATGTATTAGTGGTGGTTTTTATCCCTTCATGTGTTTTCCTAAATTACTAAATTAATTCTCACACTGTCATGGGGATGGCGTTTTTTTTTACTGAGTACCAATTATATTCCAGACATGCTGCTGGACAGTTTCACAAACTTTATCTCATTTGTTTGAAATAATAGTTTCTGAAGGGAAGCCCTTTTATCTCCAAAATTCTAGGTTAGAATATCAGTGTACAGAGTGCTAATTTATCCACAGTCACACGGCTGACTAGGGACAGCTAGCCAATTTGAGCTGCCCCTGCTGATGGCACAATGAAATGTTCCTGGAGCTTATGGTGTTATTGATGAGCCAATGTTCTAATCTGTATTTAACTAATCAAGCAGATTTTCTCCTTCAGGATACCTTTGTTTATTTATTTTTTTCATATATTTTTATTGTAATAGAAGGGTTACATTATATTCACCAGATAGAAGGTGCATTAATTCACATACATTGGTATCCTTTCTCATGTCTTGGTCCCCATTTCCCTCCCTCCCACCCCCAACCTTTGTTTATTTTTATTTATTCATTTTTAAAGAAACAACACCTAATTGTTTTAGGGTAGAGTTTCATTAGAAGTGACTAAATGGGACAAAAAAGACAAGAATTTCCCCACCCACCTATAATTTTTTGTGTCAGTTGTGGGGCTTGAAATCAGAGTCCCTGAGCCTCTGTGTGCTCAAGGCTAGTGTTCTACCACTTGAGCCAAAGTGCCACTTCTGGTTTTTCAATGGATAATTAGAGAAGAGTCTCAAGAAGATTTTTCTGCCCAATCTGGCTGAGATCCTCTTATCTCAGCCACCTGAGTGGCTAGCATTATAGGAGTGAGATAGGCTCCTGGGCTATCTATAATTAAAAAAAAATCTGTAACATATACTTGTTTTTCTCGTGAAAGGACTACATACATTCCTTAAGTCAGAAAAATCACAGAAGACAGTCTTGGATATGTGAATTATTACCTGCAAATTTTAAATCTCTGGTATGTCATTAAGGAAATAAAAATAAGTCAAACTTTCATTGACAGAATACATGAGGAATAAACCTGGAAGTTTCTTTTGCACTGAGGGATAGAAATGTGTTTGAAAGTATTGTAACTGTCTTTATCCTAAGCTGAATGTACCTTTCTCTTGTAAAAATTAACATTTAGCCAGGTACTGATGAGCTCACACTTGTAATCTTCACTCTACAGGAGACTGAAATCTGAGGCTCCTGCTTCAAAGCCAGCTGGGCAGGCAGGTCTGTGAGACTCCACCAATTAACCATCCAATAAAAACAAAGGAGTAAAGCTGTGATTCACATAGTATACTTCCAGCAATGGCACCCAGACCCTGAGTTCAAGCCTCAGTACCACACACACACACCTTCACAAATTAATATCTGTCCCTAGAAAGTCTCAGGGAAGAGAAGAAAACCAACTAGTTCCGTGAATGTAGAACAGTGCCATTGGTACACTGTACAGCTAATGTGTGATTGAGCCCCAAGTCCCCAGTTCAATCATAATGCCATGGTTTGTAATAGTCTTATGTTGTAGGCCAGATCCCTAGAGACCCCAAGGTATGGAAGTTGTGGTAAATCAACCTGGAGGGAGTGGAGTTTGGCAGCTCAACCATCCTGAAGGTAATGAAACCAAACTCAGGCTGCAAGGGTGTTCCAGATTCACTGAAGCTCAGCTGTACTGCATAGCTGAACACAGGGATGGATGAGGATGAGCAGAGTCCACAATTAGATGCTCATCAAGTGTCCCGCCCGCCCCAATAGAACCCTTTGTTGCCTCCACCCACCTTCCAGATCTAGCTCACTTCCGGGCTCTTCCCCAGCAGCCTCCTGTAATCACAGTCCCATGTTTTCCTGTCTGCAAGGCTCCACCAGCAGTGAATTTCCATGTCATTTGTTGCTTTATGTCTTTTCTTTTTTTTCCCCCTTGCCTGTCCTGTGCCTTGAACTCAGGGTCTGGGTGCTGTCTGTCCTTGAGCCTCTTTGTGCTCAAGGCTAGTGCTCTACCATTTCAACAACAGCACCACTTCTGGCTTTTTTGAGTGGTTTATTGGAGAAATGAGTCTCATCAGGACTTTTCTGCCTGGGCTGGCTTTTAATGACAGTCCTCAGATGTTAGCCTCCAGTGTAGGAAGGATTAGGAGGGAAACACTGGCACCTGGCAGTGTCTTTTCGTCTTTATGTTGCATATGTCCTTTCCTTGTATGTTGCATATGTCCTTTCCTTGGCTAGTTTGGCTCTGGTCAGCCAAGCTATCTTATGTTTCTCTTTTGTACCCCCATTTAGAGAATGTGCAAAAATGAAATCAAAGTCTTATAAACAGAACATTTTGGAAATATAGTATTTATTCACAGGTTAAGAATTCCAGGGATTCTAGGTCATTGCTAAAACAAATCAGCAGTTGCACAAAATGTATCTCAAATAAAAGAATCTTGACATTTTTCTTGACTTTTTTTTCTTTTAATACGCCCATTATTGCACTTCATGACGTGGAGACTTTTGTTTTTAGAAGTTTCTTCCACAAGGTTGAAAACCAGATGAACAATAGCTGTGTATGTCCCATCATCTCTCAGACCAGTGACCTGGAATTCCTTCCTGGAGGAAACTGCATTTATTTTTAATCCTAATTTGTGAGTTTTTCTTTAAAAATGTATTCTAAAAGTGATGACTAGAGGGGGTTACAGTTATATGTTAGGTAATGAGTAAATTTCTCCATTTTTTTCCAGTCCTGGGGCTTGAACTCAGGGCCTGTGCAAAGACAGCTTTACCACTTGATCCAGAGCGCCACTTTTGGCTTTTTCTGTGTATATTATAGGGAGGAATTGAACCCAGTGCTTCATGAATGCTAGGCAAGAACTCTACCACTAGACCACACTTCTTGGCCAGTACATTTCTTTCTGAACAATGTCAGCTCCTCCCTTATTTTCTCCCAGTTAGTCCTCTGCTGACCCTGTTCCACCCAAGTTCTTTTTTTTTTTTTTTTTTTTGCCAGTCGTGGGGCTTGAGCTCAGGGCCTGAGCACTGTCCTTGGACTTTCTCAAGGCTAGAGCTCTACCACTTGAGCCTCAGCACCACTTCTGGCTTTTTTCTATGTATGAGGTACCGAGGAATTGAACCCGGGTCTTCATGCATGGTAGGAAGCACTTTAACCACTAGGCCAAACTCCCGGCCCCTGTTCCACCCAAGTTCTATAGTTCATTTCCAACTATCACTGCTGAATTGATTCTCCCTTTGTCCCTTTGTCTCCTCCTCCTCCTCAAATCCAGTAAACTTATGTAAAAGACAAAGGGTACAGAAAAAAAAAAACAACAGGGACAAAAGGGAGTAAACCAAATGGGGGAAAAAAGAACTACAAACAATATAAAACTTCTTGTTTCCATTTTTTGGAGCTCATTTCAGTATGCATCCTTTTATATGATCATAACTTCGTTTTATTTGTATCTTTCCTAGTTGTAAATAATCATTTTAGATACTTAAAATAAGTTTAAAGCTTAAATGTTGTCTAGCCGTGGAGTAAGTTCTTTTGTAAAACAGAGGTTTAATTGACATTTAATCTTTTTAGTGCACACTTTTGAGATTTGGCAAATCCAGGCAATCAATTCACCACTACTAAGATGTGTTATTCGCCTCACAATCACAATAAGTTCTCCAAGTCTTTTAGAGTTAACTGCTTCCCCAACCCCCAGTGAGTCACAGTCCCTGGAGCATCCTGTCTCGCCGTGTTCTGTCTATATTCCACAGACACTACAGCTGTGGAGACTACCAACAAACTTACCAGAAACTGATTCTGCTGGGAAATGACATTATCTCTTTTATGTTCCATTGACTTTCGACATGCTCTGGAAATCATAAGAGACACCAGTGAAGGTTAGTCAGCTGTTTACATTAATGACAGCATTAATATTCATCAACTTTATTAATAGTCATAATAGTTATAAGCTTACATTAATAACCATTAACATTCATTAATTCATAATAATAATTACTGATGCTTATAGCGATTCAAATGAATCACCTTATTAAATATTGGATGTAAATTTATCTGCAATTTCAGACAATGTGACATTTGGCTGCATTATCTGGAATTTTGTGTAGATAAGCTGGAAGGCTAGACAGAAGACATATTCAGCAATTTATCTGCCTTGTTCTTAGTGCAAGAAATTCATGCGGGATTCAAGATTCATTGTCTGAAAATTTACTTTGATTTGTTGAAATTGCTGGAATAGGCAGTAAAATAATCAGAATAATCCATGTGGACATGTTTTGAAATATGTAAGTGATATTCTCATCCTCTTGCAAAATAAAGGTACTCTGTTGTGTTTGCAAAGCTGGATTTGTAATTTCAACCCCCAAAATACCCTAAATGTCTGCAGATAAGTCAAGTACAAGTGCCTAGAGGGGACTCCCACATTTCTAGATCACTGAGAAGTCAGTGCGGGTAAAATGCCTGCCAGCTCAATGGGAAGCCGCACCTGTTATCTCTACAAGGCATAGTGAAACTAGATCTTCCTATTTATAGGTAATTTGTGTGTGTGTGTGTGTGTGTGTGTGTGTGTGTGTGTGTGTGTGTGTGTGTGTGTGTGATGGGGCTTGCACTCGACCTAGGTGCTGTCCCTGAGCTCTTCAGCTCAAGGATACTGCCCTACCCTTGAGCCAAGTCCCACTTTCTGTTTTCTACAAGTTAATTGGAGATAAGAGTCTCAGGTCCTTTTGTGTGGGGGGCTGGCTTTGTACTTTGATCCTCAGATCTCAGCCTCCTGAGTAGCAAGGATTACTGGTGTGAGTCACCGTGCCTGCTTATCAATGCATTTTTAAAAAGCTAAGTGAATGCTAAATCATGATCAGTATTGTGGGAGAAGGCTTTAAGGCTTATCTTTTTTTTTTTTACAAGCATGAATTAGATTTATACACATATGTTGATGCAATTATCTGTTGGCACTTAATTGCTTTGCTTTGCTTTTGGGCAGCCCTGTGCTTTTCTTCTTGCCTTCACTTGCATTTTATTTATTATTTTTTTTAGATATTTTATATTGTAATTAATAAAAGGGTTACATGATATTTGCCAGATAGAAGGTGCATTAATTCACATACATTGATACCCTTTCATATATCTTGGTCCCCATTACCCTTCCCCCCCATTTAAGGCTCATCTTATGCCATTTTTGCTATTTGGTAGTTTCTCTTGACTTCTGTGACTCCATTAAGTCTTATTCTCTCTTGACCTCTCTGTTCTAATGAGTTTTACAAAAGTCTCCAAGTATGTGACCTTCACTTTTGGTTCATTTCTTCTCGAAAATAAGAGATCTGAGACTGGCAGGGATATCAAATGGTGGATCTGTCTAGTTAGTGCAAGGTCCTGAGTTCCAACCCTAGTAACACTAAAGAAATAAATAGAAATAAGAGAAATAAACATATTTAACTAAGCAGCTTCAATTTCTACAAAATCATAAACCATTCTATTGTTCTTATGTTTCATAGCAAGTTCCTATTTAGAAATGGCAGGAATCTTATTTTTTATTAGTCTCCTGAGTTGAAGAATGCAGTTGATTAAAAATATTAATCTCTAAGATGATAAGATTTGTCACTTTCCTATAGATTTCACTAATATGTACTGTTTTGTGATTAGTATACACAATAAGCTTTTTTTTTGGCCAGTCCTGAAGCTTGAACTCAAGGCCTGAGCACTGTCCTACGTCTTTATCAAGGCTAGAGCTCTAACACTTGGGTCACAGCACCACTTCTAGCTTTTTCTATGAATATGGTACCTAGGAATTGAAACTAGGGTTTCATGCATGCTAGGCAAGTACTCTGCCACTAGACCAAACTCCTGGCCTACAATAAGTTTTTTTTTTAAATAAGAAAATTAGACTAATCCAGTGAGAGTTCCTAGATATTATATTGGATGTGTCTTTTAAGAGCTTATAGATATGTCCATGTACAGCTAGGCTTATAAACAGTTGGTACAGTGTCTTTCCCTTTCATATTTCCAGTGATGGCAGTGTGAAAATATGTATGCAGCCCACAGTATGACTTAATTGAACTAATTCAGGCATATGAAAACAATCTGTGTCCTACAAATTAGGTAACTGACAGACAGCAGCAATTGTTGAGGAAGAAAAATTCAAATAAATTCTATGAAAATATCCCATTCCTTTCTTGCTAAAGCACAAAGCCACTCTAAGGATGGAGTTAGAATCAATAGAGGATCAGTCGATGTAGATTTTAATTGCAAGCATACAAGGGTGTGTGTGTGTGTGTGTGTGTGCGCGCGCGTGCGTGCGTGCGTGTGCGTGCGTGCGTGCGTGTGTGCGTGCGTGTGTGTTTGTGTGTGTGTGGGTGGGTGTGTATTTGGGCCCAGATGCTTCACTGTGCATCCTTGATACCAGCGCATTGGGCAATAGATCTCCTGTGCCCACATCAGCTAATTGAATCTCTGGGTGATACTGGCCAGTAGGCCTCTTAGCGCATGAAGAGTGGTACAGCATGATTGCAATGCCAGTGAGAATACTGATCAAAGTGCTGTCTATGCCAGCTTATTTACAGTTCTGAAAAGACATTACTGGGAATGTATCTGAAGGAATGTAACAGCATACAGGAGATACCTGCCCACCCATATTTACTGAGGCTTATTCATAGTACCCAAATTATGGACTCAGCCTAGTGGATAGGTGAGTAGACAAAGAAGATAGAATATATGGAGTATATGTATATCTACACAATGGAGTACTAAAGAAGAATGAAATTATGTCATTTGCAGAGAAATAAATAGAACTGTGTAAAAAGCTAGGTTCAGAAAGATAAACATCATATATTGTCTTTTAAGTAGAATGTAGATCTATCTATCACCTATCTATGGCATCAATATAAAGTGAAAGTTCTTGAGAGGACCAGTAGGAGTGAAGAGAGGGACAGGAGGTGACGGAGGAGGGTGAATTTGATCAAAGTACTTTACATGTATGTAGGGAAATAGCATAATAAAACCCATGATAATTGTAAACTCAGAGGACGGGGGATGAGAGGCCAACCTGAGGGCTGGAATATGAACAAAGAAGATTATATTTGCATATGGAAAATCACAGAACCCTTTTGTATAATGAATATATGCTTATAACAGTTTTGAAAGATCATGCTTTGACAGCGGATACTCTTAGAAAGTGCAGTATTGTTATTGCTAAGTCTTACTCAAACTTGAAAGCTCAAGGAGATAAGCTACAGAGGGCTTTTGGTATCTGTACATTGAATCTGGTATTTAACTGGGTGTTTGACATATATCAAGTCTTAGATCATAGCTCACTGTCTCACAGCAAAAGATTTCTACCTGCTAAATTCCTACAGCGTTACTTCATACCAATCATAGTAGTAACCACATTCTCAAAATGAAGCACCTTTTGTCCACTATTGAATTTCAAGCAACCCGCAAGTTTTATTTCATATTGTTCTTCCTGTGGGGCCTTTGATTGTAAGGTGTACTTAAGTGAGATTTGCTGAATGAACACATTTATTCTAAATGGTATTTTCAGAAAAGATGGAGATAATGAAGAGGCACTTTGCATCCACTTCGGGTAGTAAATCAGGGCTACTGTTACTGCCCAACAGCTCCTCAGAGATCTCCAGTGGACCAAATTAATGATAATACCCATCAGGGTCAATCAAGCCTGCCACTTACTAGGTTGAATAGTTCCCTTTTTATGACCAAGATAAGAGGCAGTTTTTCAGTTAAATGTGGGTTGTGCCCATTAAACTGTAAAACAAACCCTATCCCATATCAGTGGAAGAATCTGGAAGAGGGGATTCCAGAGAGAAATGACAAAGCTCTGAATTAGGATAAAGCTTGGCTAGCTGTGGTTTTCTTCTTCCCCTAGAGCCTTCTCACTGGTTTTAAGAGTTGCATTTTCCCCTACTTAATCCCTTTAAGATGAAACTGGAATTAAGAGCACGCTTTTAGAAATGTAAACTATATAGTTAAATACATTTGGTTAATCTTCCCAAGCGTATGGATTCTAATTTACAAAAAAAGTCTTGATGCACTATTTTTCTAGAGATCTGAAAGTTACAAAGATAGTCACAGCCGGGTACCAGTGGTTCATACCCACAATCATAGCTACTCAGGAGGCTGAGATTGGAAGATCAAGATTCCGACTTGCTGAGCAAGAGAGTACATGAGATTCTCATCTTTCAGTTGGCCACTAAAAAAAGCCAGAAGTAGAGCTGTGGCTCAAGTGGTAGAGCACTAGTCCTGAGCAAAAAGCTCAGAGACAGTGCCCAGGCCAATTTCAAATCCCAGGATTACTGTGTGTGTGTGCGTGTGTGTGTGCGCGTGTGCGCGCGCACATGCGCGCACACACGCACACACACGCACGCACACACACACACATATTTAATGTTATCTTTAGATTTGTCTGAATTTCAGTGGGAGCATAAGCAAGAGCTACTCAGGTGTCCAACCGTGAGAACCATTCTCTTTAGGTGAGGAGAAGAGTGTGGATGCCACCTGTGGCAGATGGAAGTTTGCCTATCCTTTGGAAGCTGTTGTTCATTTGTTTTCCTATCACACAGAACCTTTGTTTTACTTCCTTATAGTTAACACAGTTGTCCAAATTGTTAAACTCTAGCAGACTGTTTTCAGTAGGACCTTGTATGCCTTATTTCCTTCTGCATTACAAAAGCCTTCCTTCACTGGCCTCCTCCAGGCAAGAGAAGCCAGGACCCCCTGGAGGAGGGGAAAGTAGGCCACCTTCTCATTTCCCTGGGCTTTGGCTTTTCTCCTCTGGCATGCAGACCCCTCCCCTCTTCCATGAGTAGATCTGGGCACAGCCTGCTACCCACCAGAAAGCTGAAATGGCCATGTGCTTGCTTCTCTCTCCTTGGAAAAAGAAGCCTAGGAACACAGCTCAACCTTGACCAGCAAGTCTGTCCATTGGATCTGAAACCAGGAGGATTTAGTGTCCAAAACAGCTCGGGGGGCTGTTAGTGGCACTGCAGGACAGAGTGTGGGGTCACTGGGGGAGTTCCCAGCATACAGCCTCACAGGCCTCATGCCACCGGGCCCTGGTCACTCAGCCTCGCTTTGTTTTTGTGTTTTCAAAATGTCCTTTTCCAGCTTTATTAGCTGTTTAGGGAGTTTCTAGAGGTGTGTGTGTATATATATATATATATATATATATATATATGCATATGTCTATGAAGTATACGCATCTGTATGTACTTGATCTTTTGGCACATTTTATATATATATATATTTTTATTGTAATTAATAAAAGGGTTACATATTTGCCAGATAGAAGGTGCATTAATTCACATACATTGATACCCTTTCACATGTCTTGGTCCCCATTACTCTCCCCTCCCCCCCCATCTTGGTTTTCCCCCCTTCCCTATCTAATTTCAGATAACCAAATACAAATAAATCCAATATATCAGATAACAAAGTGAGATACTGTAACAATATGAGATAACCAAGGGACAGCAAAAGAGATGAGAGATAACATAGTACATTAAGGACAACAATCATTTATTATATGGCTTTTGTTTCAATATCCTGGAGGTCTTTTCAATTAGCTTCATACTATATGGCCTTATGTATCAAGGTTTTGCTCTATTGCAGATCTCTACTAGTAGAGCCCAAGGTTTCTACTGATTATGACAAATGAGGGAGACCATTGAGCATAAGTTCCTTTGAGTCTGGCTTACTTCACTTAATATGATTTTTTTCTAAGACTTTCCATTTCCTAACAAATGGGGCGATGTTGTTTTTTCTGACAGCAGCATAGAATTCCTTTGCTTTCGGCACATTTTTAAAATATGGAAGTCTCCCTTCCACCTGAAAACTATCCTCTGCCCCCAAATCCACCTGCCGTGATCTCACCCCCTAATGGGTCTTTGTTACGGCTCTACCATATCCCCTTGAAATGTGCACACAGGGTCTGCACCCTGAAACCCTCATTACTTCCCCCAACTTGACTTCTAATGGCACTGCTTGGTGCTTATCATCATGAACCTCACAATATTATTTTCATAGATTAGGTTGAGTAATATGAGATTTGTTTTGATTCATTTTTGCCCCCATGGAAATGGCCATTTTCACATGGGTCAGCTAGATGAACCACACTCATCTTTTCCTGTTCCTGTTGTAGGCTACCTATGAGCAGAAATCTGTGCTATTTCAACAAGTTTATTTTGATGCAGTTGACATACTATAAACTGCACATATTTAAACAGTATGTTCACTGCAAAACAATGAAACAGTTGCCTCCAAAGAATACAAGCAATATCCATGTGGGAACTGGAGAGCAATGAAGCAGGAAGTTGTATGCGAGTATGCCTTCCTAAACTCTGAGTGCCTTGAAGGAAGTTGGTGTAAAAGGAAATTTCAGATGGGAAAATGGAGACATTTATGTAACTATTTAGTTCATTGGAAGCAAGTTCATTGGCCTCAGGCACCACAAGGAGTTGGTGACTGGAGAATGTCTGATGGGAATTGTAATGAATGCTCAAGAATCAGCTTTGATATAAAGATCCATGCATATATATGCGGTGCGTAATGCTTGGGGCATATATAAAGAGAAGAAATTTCTTGTGGGCCTTTGGATTTGACTTATGTAGTGTTTATTTCGGACAGAGAGGTGTGGGTTATCCCTGCCTCTCCTTTGTCTGCATCTGACAAAAGTAGTTTCTCTCTGGATTTCAGCAACTTTCATAGGTAGAATTTGTCAAGTTTTGATTAGGAAACTACCACTGCAGTTTTCTTGTGCTCTGTCCTAACTTTTATCATCACCCAAATACTTTTCTATCCCTAGACACACTATTTTCACTACAGACAGATTTGTTTTTTTTTCTAGAATTTCATTTAAGATATATATTTACACATTTAATATCATTTAATATATGTGCTTTTTTGGTTTGGCATCTTTTATTTTGAATTTCATTCACATTCATGTTATTGTCTGTATCGCCAGTTGATTGGTTTTAATCCATGTATAGTAATCCATTGTATAGATATACCATCTTTTATTTATTCTTTCATGGATGGATACTTGGGTTAATTGCAGTTTGGGGCCATTACAAGTTAAGCTACTTAGGAATCTTCATGCAGAAATATTTGTTTAGATCTAAGTGTCAGTTTCTGTTTAGGAAGCGTGAAATATAAGATATCTTAACCTTCCTTTTATGGAAGGTTATTTTTTTTAATGCTTAAAGAAGTTGACAGTTTCCCCAATGTTGTGAGCCATTTTAGGTTCTTCCTGGCAGCAACTGGGAATTGCAATTGGTCCAGCTATTTATCAGGACTATATGCAGATGGTCTGTTCTATAAGTGATGGTATGTATCTGATTTGTAGAATGACATCGCACTGAAGCGTAATGCTAGACATATTTCCCATACTCAGCTTCTACGTCTGAACATCATCTTTACTAAGGATTTGTTCAAGTCTTCTGCCCATTTGTATCACTACTTTTGTTTTCTAATGAAACTTGGTTATTAGGGCTTTATATAGTATACATGCAACTGTTTTGTCAGGTGAAACTTGTGAATGTCTCCCAAATTGTAGTTTATGTTCTAATCTTATTAATAATCTATTTCAATGAGCAGAAGTTCTTGACTTAGGCAAAATCACCTGCTTTCTCTAATGCATTATGATTTTAGTTATAGCCCAGAAAGAAATCTTTTCCCAACTCAAGGCTATAGAATTCTTGGGGTTTTTTTTGTTTTGTTTTTTTTTTTTTTTTAGTGTTTCTGAGGTGAAACACAAATGGTGTTCTAGACTACCCATCACCGAGTGACTCCCCAATACTGCCATGGAAGTTTTCCATGTTTCAAGAAGGGCTATGCTTTACTATGAATTAGTTTTATATGTATTTTAAGGTACAGATAAAATCCTCCAAAGGAAGCAAGCATATCAGAAATCGTAACTATGTGATGGAAAAGACCTTTGATTTGAACTTCTTGTTTAAAGCAAAACTAGTTCAAATGAAGTTGGGTACTTAAATGTAGAAATAAAAGTTACAACAATATAGCAGGAGGATGTGGAAGGGAGAGATGAAAGTGCACTGTTATTTATTACAAGAGATGCACTTGAAGTTGAATACACTTCACCTTAATCTACAGTGTGACACTATGAATTCTAAAGCAAGTTAAAGTATATGCTATGAATTCTAAAGCACCCATTAAAGAACAATGCAGAGATTTATAGCTTCTGAGCTAGTAAAAGACCAAAAAGCAGAAACCAAGGAGAAAGAAAGCAAAAGCAAAGGAAGAGCAGGTAGAACAAATAGAAAACAAATAACTAGATGGTAGACACACATCTAACCACATCAGTGATCACATTAAGTCTAAATGACCTAAAGGCACCACAAAAGTTATCTATTCTACTTAACCAGTAACTCCCAAAGCTTATCCGTTGAATGCAACAACAATGTTATGACAATTTCTGGGAGCTAAGAATCTGGAAGCAACTTAGCTGAATGGCGCTGACTGAGGGTGTTGCATCTTGCTGAAGGTCAAGCTGCAAGATTAGTTTCTACACTCACATAGTGTGGGTAGGATGACATGATATAAAGTTCTTCCTCTTTGGGCTTCTCTGATAAAGTACCTAGCATACACCTAGAAAGGTGGATGAGAGGAGAAGCTAAGGCACAGGTCACAATGTCCTTCAAAATCCAGTCTCAAATCTTCATCCTAACAGAAGGGTGAAGGGTAGATGGGTAGGTTATAGATGGTTTTATCACTCTATTAGAGATGGAAGAAGTTTCCTTCTTGATTTTTTATATTTTTCAACATTGAGTATAGCTGAGAAATGGTTGTCTAATTTCATTCTCTTCCTTCAAGCCAAGCATCATTCTAAATTTATGATTATTTTCTTAATTGGTCCCTGAAAAGGTAAGGCACAAAAAAATTCTAAAGAAATAAATACCGAACTTAATTACACAAAAAAATGGAGGTAGCCTAGTTTTGTTTTTGAGTACTCTAAATCTGGACACTCAGAAAAAATTGAATAACACACAGAGAGGAGTCTGCTACCAGTGAAGCTCCTTCGTTGACTCAGAACAATTACGGGGAATTCATATTAATGTGCTGGTTTCATTTAGACTTTTATAGCTGAAAAGCCTATTAAATCCTCACAACTGTCCCCAGTAGCTTTGAGAACTTGTGACTATCCTTGTGTGAAGTTTAGTTTTCAGACAACCCGTGGAAAAATGTTTCTTGAACTCCTACTGAAATGGATACTGGGTCTCACTGGTACCATCTTGGCAATATGGTGGATAGCAGGCATTTGGGTCTAACTGGCACCATCTTGCCTTCTTGGTGGATGAGGGTGAAGTCTAAGCATTGGGCAGGCCTGAGTTCCTAGAGACAGTGGTGGAGACTTGGACAATAGATTACTGGACCTACCAGTCCTCTGCCATGAACTCATGAGACTCTCAAGCTCCTGGGACCTTGTCCCCTAACTGTGACCCTGTTTAGGCCACCAGCTCAGCCACCATTTTAACACATGCCTCATGCCTTCTGACTCTCCTCAGGTCACCAGGGCAACTCACTTCAGCCCTCTGTTGAAGTTGATCTGGTTTGTTGGGATTGTCCTTCGGTTCTTTCTTTGCTTGTCTACCCTCATGGCTTAGTTTTTGAGCAGTTGTTAACTGTATTTGAGGCTGCAAGATTTGGGGGGACATTAGTGACTTTCTAACAAAGACTCCAAATTGCATCTCTCAAAATGTGGGGCTTCTCGAGATTGAATTTCTGTATAACACTGCCACGCACACAGCACCTGTTAGACATTTCCACTGTTGGGGTGTGTAGAACCCAACTTATCAGGAAGAAATGGAGAACTTTTAGAATTTTTGGTCCTTTAGAAAAGTCTGCAGAGTATACCTTATGAGGACCATAAACCCATTTCAGGATAAGTCTATCTTAACTGCCTTCTGTATTGGCCTTGTTTCAGAAGCTGTGGCCCTGTGTCTGTCAGGTGAGGGATAAGTATGAAACAATTACATCAAATGGGTCACAGATGTATCATGCTTGTTATCATAGCTACTCAGGAGACTGAGAACTGAGGGTTGTAGTTTAAAGCCAAATCAGGAAGGAAAGTATGTGAGACTTTTATTTCTCATTAACCACCTAAAAGCTGTTAAGGGGAATCTGTGGCTTGAGCAGTAGAACATAAGCCTTAAATTAAAACAAAAACACAACAAAACAAAAGCCAACTTAAGGACAGTGGCCAGGTCCTGAGTTCATACCCCATGGCCAGCACAAATACAAAGAACTACATCAGACAAAGCAGGACTGAGTGAGAAGAGATGAGGCCTTGTCTGGCTTTCTCTCTATTGGACAGAACATGCTGAACATCAAGCAATGCCGATTTATAAAGCAACAATTTTAACCTCAGTTATTCCATCTTGAGTATACTGCAGTGTAATGACTCCATATCTTGTTTGTGTGAGTAGATAAACCACACCACAAGGGACAAATTGATAGGAAATTTATATTGGAAAATAAAGATATCAAATAATATCAGAAACACCAGAGATACAAAATTATCACTCCCATCAGATGTAAGTCCCTACCTTGGACTATGAAAGAAGGAGCACTCTAAGGCTTCAATTGAGCAGGCGGATGAACCCTAATACTAGGTTACTCCTCATGAGTATTCCATAGGACAATTGACTTAACAGGGTCCTTCCTCTGCGTCTGTCTGGGTCCCAACTCACACATTTTATCTAGTCTGCTGCATAGACATTTCCTTGTGTCTGTGAGTTCTGAAGAGCTTCTCTACACTCTGTGGCTGCTTTAACCTTTTCTTAACAATTCTGTCACATACATTATGCATTCTGTAATATACACAATATATATGATATGCGACATATGTATGCCTACATACATAGGTATGATTATATTATACTTGTGTATGTATATAGGATATGTATATGTATATAATTGAGTGAAAAATAATGTGTGATTTGAGAGCTAATATTGGTCATTAAGACTGTAATAAAAGTGATTGAAAATGCCACAGCTAGCAAGTGAGGTCAGTAGCATCTGGTGAGATAAAGCAAAGGAAATGGACATAGCACGTGAATTTACTGCTATTCAAATTCTGACATTTTGAGTAGACCTAAGTAGGCTGGTGTATGTTTCTGACATAGCTTGCTCTCAGCATTGAACCTCCCTCAAACTTCCAGTGAGAATGCAGCTCACTGTCCTTTTGGTTCTCTGACCCGCACCATGGTAGTTGGCAAGAACAAGCTCCTTACGAAAGGCAGCCAAAAAGGAGCCAAGAAGAAAGTGGTTGAGCCATTTTCTGAGAAAGATTGATGTGAGGTGAAAGTCCCAGCCATCTTCAGTATAAGAAATATTGGGGAAACACTAGTCACGAGGATCCAAGGAACCAAAATCGCATCTGATGGCCTCAGGGATTGGGTGTTTGAAGTGAGGCTGGCTGATCTGCAGAAAGATGAAGTTGCATTTAGAAAATTCAAGCCTGATCAGCTTCCAAGGCATGGATCTCACCCGAGACACAATGTGCTCCGTGGTCAAAAAGTGGCCGACCATGAGGGAAGCTCATGTGGATGTCAAGTCTACAGATGGGTATTTGCTTCGTCTGTTCTGTGTTGGCTTTACTGAAAAACGCAACATCACATCCGCACGACCTCCTATGCTCAGCATCAGCAGGTTGCCAGATCCGGAAGAGGAGGTGGAAATCATGACCCGAGAAGTGCAGACCAGTGACTAAAAGAAGTAGTTGATATGCTGATTCCAGACAACATTGTGACAGACAGAAAAGGCTTGCCAGTCGATTTACCCACTTCACGATGCCTTCCTTAGGAACGTAAAAATGCTGAAGAAGCCCAAGTTTGAATTGGAAAAACTCAAGGAGCTTCATGGTGAAAATGGCAGTTCTGGAAAAGCCACTAGGGACGAGACCTGTGCTAAAGTCAAGCGAGCTGATGGCTATGAATCACCAGTCCAAGAATCTGTCTAAAATTCAGAGTTTTAATAATGATGAATAAAAGGCCTATTTGTGAAAAAAAGAATGCAACTCATTAATTTGACTATATTGAAAGATTATATTGAAAGATCCATTTGAAAAAGATACCATGTATTTATTAAATTCGGTTCCCATTTTAATGAGCAGTCTCAGTTCAGTTTTGTACCATTTAATTATCCTTCAAAAAGGATCATAAGTTTTAGAAAGGTTCATCATTATGAACCAAGGAAAAATCATCATGAAATTCTTCTCTTCATTTCAATTTTGTCTAAGAATTTCAGGGACTTTAGGTTAAGAATTTAAGAATTCTGTGTTTTATAAAGGATCAAACAGGAACACAACAAACTGTGAGTGTTGGCCAGACTTGTAGAGAAGAGATTGTTCTTGCTGTGTGAACCACCCACCTGACACATTTCAGGGACAACGGCTCACCTGGACACAAGGCAACACATCATCTCCAAGATGATAACTTTAGGATAAACCACCTTTAAAATAAACCCTGTTGAAAAATGCATTGACAAACAAACCTTCCACAACTTTATAGCCAGAATTCTATTTTCCACTGCCTTCTTTGTCTGGAGCAAGGAAAACTAAGAAGTCAACAGAAGAGCTCTTTAGGGAGAGAGGTTTAGAGCAGCTTACTTACTATTTTGTGAAGCGTGTCTGAAGTCTATGCTCTCAAGCCATTGAAAGTGGGAGAAACATGCAAATATATATCTCATAGAATCATACAGGTAATATTAAACTCTTCTATGCTCAGAAAGTTATTGGGGCTAATGACTTATCCTATATATTAGAAAGACAGTTATCGTTTACCTCAAGCTTTGCTAAATTCTCCTCCTCTTCAAGTGCCATTGCTTCTTTGTCATGAAAAAAGACTTGACTTTCAGAGACATGACCTGGCTGTCAGTCACTGTTCTTATGGCATCAGCTGCTAGCTTTATGCTATTCTTTTCTGCTTCCACGTTTTATCATTTTCATTCCCTCTCCTTAATGTACTCTAGAATTTTGTAGTTTGGGTACTTGATGATTTAAACTTGCGTACTAACTTTGTTGATTTCATATTCAGTCACATAGCCATATTTAGTGACCATGAGTTCTGCAAAATCTATTGCAGAATAATTTGCATACAACACAGTTTATCATTTAAAGTATACAACTTCAGTATCTTTTGACAAGTGTTACTGTCATGTGGGTAGAAAAAGATTTAGTGCATTCTCATCAACCCTAAAATTTTCCTGGTAAGTCTCATAGCAGTATTTTCCAATATTGAAACGACATATCCTTTACCAAGCATGTGAGGGAAAGAAAGGATCTTGTGTCACTTTTAAATTTTTTTTACCTTTAAAAATCTAATAATCAGCTTGTTCTGACCATCTCAGCAGCACTATAAAAAGCAAACAAAAAACAACATCACCACTTGTTTTCTAACATTATTTTTGAGGGGAAAAAAGAGCTATTTGGCTTCTTGAGTGAAGAAATTCCAGATCATGTAATGTAGAATGTAAAACATTTTAGACTGGGCTGGTGGTAGAGTGCTTGCCTAGCATGCACGAAGACCAGGGTTCAATTCCTTGGTACCACATACATAGAAAAAAAAAGCCGGAAGTGGTGCTGTGGCTCAAGTGGTAGAGAAAATCCAAGGATAGTGCTCAGGCCCTGAGTTCAAGCCCAGGACTGGCAAAAAAATAGGCTTACATCTGTCTTTAAATAGCTCTGAAATCTTGACCTTCTGGGGCAAAATATAAATGCCCATGTCAAGAAGCTATTGAGAAATGAGTTCTCACTGCTTTGCTTTCAGCTTCTTGAAGTTTTTGAGCCTTAGTGGGAACCAGAATTGTCCTGCTGCATAATAAAAATCAAATAATAGAATCAAGGTTCCTTAAAGAGAAATTATTTATTGTAATGCTTATGCTTATTTTGTATCTTTTTCTGCAGGAAAAGTTTGATATCCAAATACATATTTTAGAAGATCTAGAAATAGTGCCAAAAGAACATGTCTGAAGATATAATTAAGACAGTAGCTAATGCTACTATGGGACTTACCTTATACCAAGTATTGGTCTATATCCTCTTGTATGTATTATGTTATGTAATAAGTGCAGCAATCCTGTGAGAGAGAAATGACTATTATTCACACTCTACAAGGGCATATACTGTGGTCTAAGAAATGTAAATGGCTCTCACAATGTCAAACAGCAGACCTTAAAATACCAGGCAATTGGGCAGCTAAAGTCAGTTTAGGCTCTAAGTACTTGAAAAAGCTTGATCACACAAGATCTAACATGTCCTCACGTACATCCTAATACCATGTATATATGTGTATATACATAGTTATTATTTTAACCATTTTTTGCTCATGAAATATTTAAAATATGTAGACGAAAGGAGACAGCACTCTGTGTGTGTGTGTGTGTGTGTGTGTGTGTGTGTGTGTGTTTGTGTGCATGTGTGTACGGTCCACACTGGGACAATTTTGATATATCTGCTCACAACGCTTCTGCATTATATCCAGGAACTGGTCTTCAGTTCCTTGAGGGAACTGGCTTGGGGACATCTGAATGAAGCCCCAAAGTACCACACAAACATGAGCAAAGCACACCCGTGTTCCCAGTGGTCTAATTCAGAGCAGCCAGAGGTGGAGGCAACTGGAACATCTGTTGAAGGAAGACTGGATAAGCAACACGTGGCTACAGAGGCATGTGGAATATCATGCAATCTATAGACACATAGCTAAGTGAAATAAGCCAGTCATTTTCTATAAGACAGTTATGTTCTATAAGTAGCAATGATAGAACACATAAAATGGTTATATTTAATAGGAAAGAGTTAAACTTAGGAATAATACTGTCATATTTCTCTGAATGTTCTTTGTTTTGCAGACTGAACCCTAGGATCATAAAATGCTTTTTATGCTTGAGAAACAATTAAACCTGAAAATAAAAGATGTAGAACTCATAGCCTGTTACTTCTATGATTTATCCCTGGAGAATTATTAAAAGTGAATTTTAAATACAGTGTTTTGACTTGCTAACTCTCATGCAGTGAATTCTAAGATAATAGCTGTAAAGAAATAAAAATTTTAAACATCATTCCATCTGTCTTAGAAATACTGTTCTAACGTTTGCATATAATGTTTATAACTGAGAGGGGGAAATAAAGGCTCTAATATATTTTTTTGTCAGTCCTAGGCTTGGGCTCAGGGCTTGAGCACTGTCCTTGGACTTTCTCAAGGCTAGCGCTCTACCACCTGAGCCTCAGTGCCACTTCTGGCTTTTTGCTATGTATGTGGTACTGAGGAATCGAACTCGGGTCTTCATGCATGTTAGGCAAGCACTCTACCACTAGGCCAAACTCCCGGTCCCGGCTATTATATTTTTAGGAATTAAAAGATAGCAATTTTAGGAAATAAAAAAAGACAAGTGAATTCAGAATCCTACCTGACAAGGCCCCTCTGGTTCAGCAATCAATGCTTCAAGTAGCCAAATGAATCATAATATTCTCTAGTGAATTGAAATACATAAAAATGCATGAGTTCACAATAGCTTCACCCTTAAAAAAAAAAACACCTCATTGTCATCAGACTCCTGAAAGTTACTAAAGAACTGATGTATAATTTAAAAAAGGACATAAATTCAAGATGTGACACTATTTTTTTCTTTTTCTTCATGAAGTAAACCCCAGACAAACATATTCTGAACAAGGAAGAATTCTATAGTCTACATTACTGATTAAGTAGCTAGTAGATACTAGAAATAAAATGAGTTTTAAAGTTTTATCATTCTTGCAAATCCAGAAGATTGGGGGATGGACCATGTAATCAACAGATGACAATGATTGCTTTGAAACAGCAGTTGCAATCAGATTCGTCTAATATCATAAAAAGAAATAGACATTTTAATCCCATGTTTGATACAACAGGAAATCTGTTTTCCAGTAATGATATGAAGCATTCTTACAAAAGCAATTTTCAAACAAAAATATAATCAAACCCCTTGATATATGTGCTAAATTATTAAAAATACATAAGGAACAGAGAGATACATGCTAAAGAAAATCGCATACTGTAGCATACTATAATTGTAACTAAAGAATTCCTCTGGATAGAAAGAAATAAGGTGGAAAGAGGAGAGAAAAGTAAGAAGAGAGGGAGAAGGAGGGAGAAGGAGACAGAGAGAGCTTGTAACAATTTTGAGATCTTAAAAATACTTTTTGTCCTAGGCCTTGAACTCAGGGCCTGAGCACTGTCCTTGGACTTTTCTCAAGGCTAGTGCTCTACCACCTGAGCCACAGCACCATTTCTGGCTTTTATTTCTATGTATGTGGTACCGAGGAATCAAACTCAGGTCTTCGTGCATGCTAGGCAAGCACACTACCACTAGGCCAAACACCTAGCCCCAAGATGTTATATTTTGTGTGTGCTTACCAGTAAGGTAGCTATGAACTATGTATTGATATTGAATTCTTGATATCTAAGGAGCTAAATTAAAAAAATTTTAGTAACATATTCATTTATTAAATATCCTGTCTGTGGCTATTGTATTAAATGGCATAGAAAAGGTTAAAATCAACCAAATGCAATGGACAAATCTTGCTTGTATTCTAATAAAACAAATTAGCAAGATGCTCAAAGATAAGAAACAATAATAGGACTGTTTGGGGAATATGAAACCTAAATGGATATTTGATACTAAGAAATTCTTATCAGTGTTTCTATTTGTGTTAAAGAATTATGACTGATTTTTTAAAAAGTGAAAATACTCTAAGGAAATGAAGTGCATAGAATATAAAGTATTACTTTTTTTATAAAGTATTATTTTTTTATTTTACTGTCAAGGTGATGTATAGAAGAGTTAGTTACATTCAGTAAGTAGTTTGTACTTTACTTCTTGAACATAGTTACCCATTCCCATGTTTTTCTCCCATCACCCCTTTATAAAGTATTATGATGCATGTAATTTCCTCCAAAATAATACAATGGGATGATAAAGGAGGGGGTAGGGAGTGGGGGAGAAGGAAAGGGAGTGAAGGAGGGAGAAAATATATCCATCAAAGATTTAACATATATTGCTAACTAGTTGTTATAAACTTAGTGGTTTCATACGGCTCACCTTTATTCGACAGTGTAAAGGTGAAATCAAAAATCTGTTTCCTGGTGCTGAAATCAGGATGTCTGTAGGTTTATATTCCTCTTAGAGGGTCTGTTTGGAAGAAAGAATCTGTTTCATTGTTTTTTTCCACCATCTTGAATGATCTTGACTGGTGACTTTCCATCCTCAAAGCCAGCAGCATAGCACCTGTTGTAGCCTCTGTTCCTTATGGAATAAAACCTTCCTGGCTCTCTCATCTGTGAGGGGAGCACGAATGAGACATCATCCATTTGAGCAGTTTTCTGAGTTTTGGGTGGGACTGCCTCACTTGCAATCTCAGGCCTTGGGACCTAAAAGAACTATTTTCTTTCTGCAGAGCTATTTCTTAATCATTACTCATGGTCTAAGGGAAGGAGCCAGCAACAGAAAGGGTCTGCCCTCCATACAGGAAGAGGCAAAGCGAAATGAACTCCAGGATAGGGAATCAAGAGATTTATCCTTGTGGTGGTTGTTTTTAATGTACTATGTGAAGTTATATCTTTATTCCTTTTTTCTCTTTTTCTTTTTTCTTCCCCTTAGGGTTTATCCTCTGTTGATGCTGTATCTGACTTTGGTACCTGGTATACTGTATGTATATTTATTTGTTTGAATCAGGGGAGGGGAGGGAAAATAACAAGATGATGAGACAAATGACAAAGGGTGAACCAGTGTAACAGGTATATTCACAGGACAACATATTGGAAATGTACTCTACAACTTGGGAGGGAATGGAGGAAGGGAAAGTGGGAGAAAACCATGGGAAAGGGAAACAATAGTTAAGGAGTAATATACTCACTACTTTATGAATGTAACTGTAATCCATCTATACATCACTCTGATAATAAAATAAAAATTTTTAAAAAAGAAAGAAGCTGCCCTGTATTACATGTGCAAGAGTATGCTTCTTTGCCTGCTTCTGAACACAGACTTTGTAGGAATATCATCAGGGTGAGGATTGCTTCTCTCTCTCTCTCTCTCTCTCTCTCTCTCTCTCTCTCTCTCTCTCTCTCTCTCTCTCTCTCTCTCTCTCTCTCTCTCTCTCTCTCTCTCTCTCCCCCTCCTGCTCTCCCTCCCTCCCCCACCCCTCTCGCTCTCTGTCACAGAGCTTGAAATCTGGGCCTGGGCGCTGTCCCTGAGCTCAAGGTTAGTGCTCTACCGCTTGAGCCATAGCTCCACTTCTGGTTTAATTGGAGATAAGAGTTTGAACCCTAATTCTCAGATCTCAGCATTCTGGCTAGTTAGGATTATAGGCGTGAGTCACTGGTTCCCCACTGGTTCCTGGCTTATTCTCTTCTTTTTCGTGCAATTTTAACTCTAAGTATGCTCCCCCTTTTTTAAAACAACATCAAATATCCATACATTCTAATTAAAAAAAAAACCTGCCAGTAGAG
This sequence comes from Megascapheus bottae, assembly GCF_031878675.1. Lineage (NCBI taxonomy): Eukaryota > Metazoa > Chordata > Mammalia > Rodentia > Geomyidae > Megascapheus > Megascapheus bottae. The sequence goes on along the minus strand of NC_143529.1, from coordinate 29,139,024 downwards.
AACCAATACCATGGACACAGATAGGATAACTTTTCTGGTTTGGTTGTAAAGTATTTTTAAATAAAGTTTCTTTTTAATAAAATAGAGCACTTATGTACAATAATTTCATGGATTTCTCCTGAACACATTTAAGAAAAATAATATACCTATGAATGCCATTTCAGTGGGATTGTAAGCCAGGAAAATTACTCTTACTGTAAAGTGGAGAGAGGATCTTAACGCAGAATGCCCGTGGTAACCAGACATCCTGCTAGGCTTCAGGCAATACTGGCAGAGGAAAAAAAAATACCACCAAGATTATAACGCCTATTTTTGCCTCAATAGTTTATTCTCTCTCCCTATATTTTTGCTTCTGTCAGTTTAATTATACATACTTAACTTAAGTGTTTGCAATTATAAACTGTTCATTGCATGAAGTCAACTAAATAGAATGAAGTATATAAAGTGCCTCTGAAAGTCACAAGAAGTCTGCTGTCATGTCAAAGCCTTTTATTCTCCTTTAAATAAGAAGTAGGATTTCTTTTAAGAACCTTGAGAATATGATTAGCATCAGTGAAATGATACCTTTATTATATGAGTCATAATTCTTGGTGCCATTTATCTTGACAGGCCAATAATAACTTAACGTTCCACCAACCTGTTCCTCACTGTGACTGCACAAATATGATTTCTGGATTCCAAGTCACTTAATTTTTTGGTGATAAGATGACATTTCAGTAATTATATAATTTCTACATTTTTTATTAGAAACTTGAATTTCTGTGTGGGTGTTAACAATATTTGTTACCGTATAAAGAATTTTAGATCTGAGTTTTCTTCATCTCCCTAAGGAAATAAAATAATTTACAAGGAATAACTAGTATTGAGTGAAATTAAAACTATTTTTCATGTAAATTGTCTTCATGAAGTTAGAAGTTCTTGTCAAAATTAACCTTTAATTTGATTACCTTTTAATCAATTGTTTGGGGAAAGGGATAAAGATTCTAGCATTCTGAATGCATTTTCCCTCAACTGCTAATGGAAGTCATTTGTTTATCTGCCCTCCTGCTCATTTCCTGACCAAAGTAACACCAGTGTGAAAGATGAAAGATTTTCTTCTTGCTGAGAAAGATCCTTAGATTTTTGTTGTCAGAAAGAGTTTCGAATTTCCCAAGCAGGCACCTGGGAAACACGAGAAGAGGATTTTGAGAACTTTTATTTGTTATGCTTGATCACCTTCAATTGTTTTTGAGAAGGGCCAATATATAAAAATATTTATTCTATTAAACTATGTGTCTCTCAGTTTCACTTCGTATAGAGAATTAACCATTTACCTGGTTCCTTCAGTGTTACTCCAGCACCCATCCAGAATCTGAATTGCAAAGACGTTTTTTTGAGTCATGCTACTCATGAAATGAGCAGTTTCTCAAGACAATTTTTTCGAAAAATCAAGCAATGTTTGATAACTATCAATGCATTTCAACAAAAAAACAAGAAGTATGTGTTCATCACTACGACAGCAAGATAGATGTCCTATTTTGGCTATATCATGGGAACTCTCTAAGAAGGCGTTAGAAAGAAGTGAGAGTACAGCTGGGGCATTGTGGAGTATTTAGGGGAAAAGTCTAGTAACATGGTAATTTGTTCTGGATTGGATGTCAGAAAGAAGGCAGGAAGATAAATGAACCCAACATTTGAGAATTCCAACAAATCTTATCTACCTTTTTCTTTTTTGTGGGTCAAGGGGCTTGAACTCAGCCTGGATGCTGTCCCTGAGCTCTTCAGCTCAAGGCTACTGCCCTACCCTAGAGCCAACTCTCACCTCCCATTTTCTAGAGGTTAATTGGAGTCTCAGGTCCTTTTGTGCTCTGGCCGCCTTTGAACCTTGAGGCTCAGATCTCAGGCTCCTGAGTAGCTAGGAATACAGGCGTGAGCCATGGTGCCTGGCGCAAATCTTATGTATGTGGTAGAGAAATAGCAGTCTCTTGTTTGGGGCCTCCCCAAAGGTATGTTTAGTATTTCATGATTGGTATGTTTTGGACAAAATTTTGACAAAATTATGGAAGAACCTTGCTTGAAGGTGAATTTCAGTGACATTTTGGAGACCTTTTACCCAATAGATAACACAGACTGGTTATGAGTGTCAGGCTGGCTTCTAAATGTCAGGAGGAGCTGAGGTCTGGGTTCCTCTCATTTTCTAATTCTGTTGTCACTTTTTCTGGCCAAGGACAGACGAAGTTACATAGGAAGGCATTCATCTGTGATATCCAGGTTTTCTCCATGGTCAAACTGTATAGGTTAATGTGAGGTTGTGAAATCTGAACACGATCTCCTGGCCAAGGATTGGTCTTTCCTTCTGTTAAAAGATGTTGCTGAACTATCAGAAGTGACCATAGCTATAGCATAGCATTGAAGACTCACACGAGATGTATGTAAACTCATCCAACGTGCTTGTGCTATTATGGTAGTTCTTAAAGCAAGGGGTCGAGATTGTAAAACCAAAGCAATGAAATCATGTCCCAGAATCCAGCTTGTCTTGTTTCATTAAAAATAAAACAGGTGCTTTTATACCCCCCACCAAGCCTAGTTATGTACCTCTCTACTTGTTCCATGTGCAAGTAATATATACATTTCTCGTACTTACTATCTGTAAATCTCTTTGTACTCTAAGGCAAATCCCTCTGGCTGATGAAGAAAAAAATGTCAAGGACTGTAGATTATCTATGAAAATGGTGATTAATTGAGTTAAGAGAAGTTTATTGTGTTTTCAGAATTAATGTGGTATATTTCTGTCTTCTGCTAAGATTGGAGACAGATAATTGGACAGAGCTAATCATATTAGCTCTACCCTGGGAATTGTAGCTGTGGAACACAGATGAAGGCTGAATCTGTTATTCTTCTGAAAATGTTTCCAACTAAATTGTGCTTGCTTTAATTTAGAAGTGGGTAGCATTTTTTCTAACGTAACATAATTTCCTGATGGGATGGTAGTTCTAAATATCTGGAAAACAGAAACTGCAGATGCACAGACTACATTCAGGATGAGAACCACACACATTGTACAAGAAATAGCACACATATTATATTGGGATTATTTAGTGAAATAAATGGATATTAATGTTAAGGAGTTGGACACATCTTTAAGAGGAATGAAAGGATTCTAGCAAAAAGGCTGAAATGTCCTAAAAGAACAGACTTTTGTAGGCAGAATAGTACTAGTAATAGTTCCTAAGTAGGCCTTGCTGATAGGGCAGTGATGATGGCAACCAAAACATTTTGTGGATGTGTGCTTAAATCCCAGTATCACAAGACTGAAGGTTAAGACTAATGATGCTAGGAAATTTAAATGCCAGAGCAGAGCCTCTTAATGGGAATCTGCCTCTTGAAGCATGTAAAGGAACAGTTACTAAATTTTGTTAGTAGCTTCTGGTGATGAGTCCAGCCATCCATTTGATTCAAATGAAAACTCTTGTCTAGGGGAAAAGAAGAGCTTTTTCTTTCTCAAAGTGGTAGAAGTACACCATGGGAAGTCAAAAGGAAGTGCGTGAGATTTAGGGAAATCTCATTCATGTTTTCTAGTGCTCAAATAGAAATAATCGTCAGGATAAGATGCTGAGGAACCAGAAAATTTATCTTGCTTCATCTTGGACTGTGGTCCCTTCCTTTTATGAGTGGTTTTGAACAAGAGCAACCACTTCTGAATCCAGTGTCTTTCAGAAGAATGCTAAGACTCATCAGTGTGTGATTTTCAGATGGAGTGCATGTCAAGCAATCAGGATAAAGGGATGTACAGCTTTTGAAGTGAGAGCATCAATCTAAGGTCAACTGCTCTGTATGTATGTCTGATGGTGACCTTTCCCTTGACTCTGGAAAGCAGTAGCTCATGCAGAGGGTGAGATAAGTGCTAGCAGATGTAGCTCCTATCTAACTAATGCTTATAAAGCTGAAGATCTTGTATGTTTGCGGTGCAGACTTGTCTTCTTTAACTGTACTATTAAAATAAGTGTCTATGTGACTAAAGGGATACATAGGAAGCATTAGGCTGGAAAAACATTTTCCTCTATAGTAAAGCCTTATACTTATCTGCAAAGAAAGATTTAAATGCATATAAAATAAGAAATAACAGACATACGTTCAATCCTGGCCTATAAGAAAAATTGTTATTTAGAATATTTGTTTACTCTTCTAAAATATTGTTTCTGTGTTTAAATAAGTAGATGGTGGCAAGTAGCTAGTTATTAGACTTTTATTTCCTGGCATGATTTGATGTTTGGAAAACACTTCCGATAAATGCAGAAGAAAAAAAGTCCTAAATGTTTTTTTTTCTTTTTGCTTTTAAAAATTGTGAATACAAATCTCCTTGAACATAAAAATCTTAATGAACTAATTTCTTAGAACATATGTTGTGTTGTGTTTGAGAAGCAGAGAAACAAAACAACAGCTGTGTAATGATAGGTGCTTATTTCCTATGACGTGAAATTCTGGATTTGGGAAAACCATAAGATTGTGAGTGGAACTGTGACTACAGTTTCTCTGATCTGACACTCAGGGTGTGGAATATATTTTTCTGGCTCAAGCTGTAGTCTAACCACTTGCATTCCAGGCACATAAAAGAGAAAAATGTTTACTTCAACTGCCTTTGAATGATCTATTTTGGAGAGCTTGCACCTAATATTCCCTGTTGTATTTTACTGGCTTGAAATGGGTAGATGTCTGGCTGTAAGGGCTAATTGGATGTATAGTGTTTATTTTAGGCTGCCAGCTAAAATTCATGAGTTCAATTATCAAAAGGCAAAAGACAGAATAGATATTAGAAGAAAATCAGGAAGTTGTGCTGTGGGTTCCCAGAAGTGGAATTCCTCGGCCAGCCCATACATTTTGGTTTTAGAAGTATTTTTGATAGATGAGGACAAATGTCCTTCAGAAAATATCTATCATTTAATATATTACGAGTCGGTCTCATTATGTTCATGGCAGCTGTGAATGGTAACATTCCAAACAAATCTCTGCAAGTCTGACAGGAGAAAAAAATTATGTCATTCATAGTTACATTACTTTGAGCATAAAAAGAACTAAATTTGTATTTGTTTCTTGTGAACATCTTTCATCTACTTTTAAATGAACACTGAACTTGTTAAAGGGTTGTACATGTTCAATTGAGTGTGGTCACAGGGAAGGAGATTTTTCTTTGTAGTAATTAAGGATAAAAAGACCTTGGTTTTGCTGGGCACGGTGGCTCACGCCTGTCATCCTAGCTACTTGGAGGCTGAGATCTGAGGATTACGGTTCAAAGCCAGACAGGACACTAAAGACCACGAGACTCTTATCTCCAATTAACCATTATAAAACCAAAAGTGGCACTGTGGCTCCAGGGGTAGGGTGGTAGCCTTAAGGTGAAGAGCTCAGGGACAGTGCCCAGGCCAGAGTTCAAGTCCCACAACAGGCAAGAAGAAAAAAAAATAAAAGAATCTTAGGTTTACTATGGACTTACTTATAGAAGAAATATTATTGAATAGTTAAATATATAACAAATAATTGGTTTTCTTATGACTGAAAAAACTTAAATAGTACTTGTCTGACATAGTAGGCAAAGTAGAAAGATTGGAAAATAACATTAAATGTAATTATGTTTTTTCCCTTTATTCTTTAGGCATTTCAACTCCTCGGAGATGGTATAGTCTCTAAATCTGGGTAATAATTGAATGACAGTGGGGGCCGGGAGTTTGGTCTAATGGTAGAGTGCTTGACTAGCATGCACAATGATCTGGGTTCAATTACTTGGTACCACATACCTAGAAAAAAGCCAGAAGTGGTGCTGTGGCTCGTCGTAGAGCTGTAGATTTGAGAAAGTCCAAGGACAGTGTGCAGGCCTTGAGTTCAAGCCCCAAGACTGGCAAAAAAAAGTAATGGCAGTGGTTCCATTCAGTATATGAGGAAAAAGTGACCATAAAAGAGAAGTGAAGGGAAATCTATTTTAAAGAGACATTTCTGCTTCAAAGTTGCCTTTTAATTTTCCTTCCTATTGTCCCATTTGATGTCCTTAGGATACATATTTAACTTCCTTTGGGTTTCCTGTGTGGACAATGCTCCTGACTGGTATTTTGGGCCTCTATGCAGGTTCCTGGTAAAATAATAAAGTACACAATTTCTATCCCAACTTGCCTTGCAAAATAACAACAAAATAAAGCAAACAGACACATTCTGGGGGAAATCTGCTGTTCTATTTTTTAATGTCTCAGAAGGAAACTAATATTTAGTCACCAGTTCAATTCAGGTTTCTATAATTTGAATATGTTTATTTCTCTGAAAGTTTCTACAGAGCAAAGCCACTTCCCTGTTGATCAACAGATCAGAATATGAAAATAGGTCTGTTTTGACTGGTGACTTTTCTAAACATTTTGGGAAATGATTTACTTTGTGATTTTTCTCATATAATAAGGGAGAAATAATCACAAATTTCAAATAACTATGCCATATCAATCAAAAGAAGTGAATCTTACAAATGCAGTGATTATTTTTATTTTTTGAAATACTTTTAGAGTACTCACAGTCATTGAAAAGATAACGGTTACTGTAAACAATTGCGTCTTCAGAATCATTGTAGAAGTCATAAAATATTCCCACAATGCTGTAAACTTTAGCCAATTTCAAGGAAGAAGACCAAATTGTGTGTGAGAAAGTCTACGCCAAGATAGGATGTTATTTGAACATTGCATTGTTAATGTCCTTCCATTAAGGATTTATCTAAGAAGAAAGGAAGACTCAAATGGTTCTAGTCTTTTCTGAGTGTTTTTTTTCCTGATGCATATGCTTAGATCATCCAACAGGGAAGGCTACACGTAATTTAAAGAGAGAAGCAGAGGGAATGGCTGTGCTGGACATGCAGATGCTGATGGAAGGTAGGAAAAGAAGGAATGTCATCTTTGGTGTCCCTGGGCAATCTCCAAGCAACACAGAACACTTATCCCAGAGGAAGAGCGTTAATTAAACACCTGGGGACTCTGAGGGGCAAGCAAACCTCAATCCATGACCCTAGCTCCGAAGAGGATTTCCACAGAAATCAGGTTACAAGACATGAGGCCTTTCTGGAGCATCTGAAGAACTGTATTTAAAAAAATGTATTTTCCCAACACCTGTGACTCATGCCTATGACCATAGTTTCTCAGGAGGCTGAGATCTGAGGATCCTGGTGTGAAGCCAGCTCCAGAAGGAAACTCCAATTAACCACCCCCAAGTTGGAAGTGGAGCTGTGGCTCATCATGGCACAGAAGCTCAGCCATAGCACTCAGTCCTTGAGTTTAAGCCTCATGACCAACCAACAAACAACAGCATTCATACTTCTTCCCACCCTCACTGAATAAAGAAGTCTTTGTTTTTATACCATGACTGGAAATTTCCACGGTGTAGTGGTTGAAGTTCTGGAAAGCAGATGAACTCTCTGAAAAGTGAATTTGCCCAGGAAGGGAAGACAAGTCTTATCCGTGGAAGACTACACATGCCTTCCCCTGAACATAAGACTTCACAATGGACAACCATCCGAAGAAATCAGTTTCGCTCTGAATGGAACTTGTATTTTGGAGCAAATAAAGGAGCTCCTGAAAGCCAAAGAATTAAAGCTAGATCAAGCCAGGTGTTGGCGGAGGACGAGTGAAACTGGGCTATCAGATGAGTTGTTGGGAGAAAGTTTCATTGATGGCGCTTGGGTGTTAATTAAATTCGGATCATGATAAAAGTTGACCAGCAGGGGGTGCCATTTCCTAAAATTTCCTTTCTTGAATGGCAAAGGTCATTTCTCAAAGGTTTGGTATTTTCCCAGACAAGAAAAAAGAAAAGAAAAGAAGAGAAGCCCAGGCGTTCTGTCAGTGCCAGAGGGTCCACCAGAGACCACCCAAGCAGCTGGCTCCCAAATGTCAACCTGGGGCCACAGGGGCCACAGGAAGAAGAAGATATGAGTGGGTCAAGCAGAACCCACCACCTTTTCATGGAGCCATCTCTACATCACACTGTCTGCCTGTGCTGAGGAAAGCAGGGGGGGGTGCGGGTGTGTGGGGGGGGGGGAGGGGGAGAACTGTGTCTCCCTGAAATCCAAATCGCTTGAATAGCTGCATCTGTAAATGTTTGATGCTGCTTCAGGAGCAAGGTCTTAAGACCAAAACTCAGTCGTTTCCTTTTCCCTGGAACATGTGGAATTACCCACTATCCGTGAACTTCTCAGCAGACAATCCGGTTCAAGTCTTTTGCCCCCCCCACCCCCGTCCTGCCCAGGTGTCTACTGCTGTTCCTGGGATGCTGAGATGGCAGGGAAGGCATTTCCTGTTGCAACCTTGAGCCTTGGTCCAGGAAGGGTGCATGCAGCTGCTTTAGGCTCTGTTTGCCTCTGAAGCTCCTCCTCCCGAATGTTCCACAAAGGGTTAGCCTGAGACCTCAGCACCCAGGATAGGAAAAGAGGACCTGGAATTCTCGAGAGTCTCCTTATCTCAAGCTTCCATCTGTCTTATTCCCTCCGAACCTAGAACCTTTGCTAGCTTGGTTTGCACATCTAGCTCTTGAGGCCCAAAAGCTCCTTACAATCTGGAATCCTTTCTGGAGTTAAAATGAAACCTTCTGTCCTAGTCTCTTTCTTTTTTACTATGCCACACACCCTCCCATGCCATTTCATTCTCTGCTTTTACTTCTTCATGCTGCTATTTTTCCATTCAGACCATAATAAAATATTCAGAAGGCTCTTGACCAAATGAAGCTACAATTCTCACCTTAGACGAGGCTGGACTGTGGATGGCTTATAAACATACAGAGTCTGTCACCCCCCCCCCACACTCACACTGTACACTTGTTGGTCTAGACGGCTATGGTTCTGGAAAGCTCAGCAGCCCATTGTGTACACTCCAGGTTGAGAAAACCCGGAGGGGAACAATAGAATTCAGAGAAAGGTTAGCTCTGAAAAAAGGAAGAGTTAGTGACTAAGGAAAAGGTAACTGCCAGGAAAGGAAAAATGTTACCAGCATTGCTCGGGTTTAGGTCTTGAATGATTCCAAAATGACCATGTATTAAAGGCTTGGTCCCCACACCTCAGTGCCTTTGGGACGTGAGGGAGCCTTTAGGAGATGGAGTTGAAAGGAAGGAAACTGGGTCTTGACCTTGTATCCATGATGGGAGTGGGGGGACCCTAGTTCTTTCTAGTTTCTCTTCCCTAACTTCCATCTTTCTTTCTCTTCCTTTTCCTTTCTTCTTCCCCCTCCTCTCCTCTCTCTTCTGCCATCCATTTCCTGCCCTCCTCTCTTCTTCCCCCTCCCTTCTTCCCCTCTCCTCTCCTACTTCTGCTCTCCATTTCCTGCCCTCCTTTCTTCTTCCTTCTTCTCCCCTCCCTTCTTCCCCTCTCCCCTCCTACTTCTGCTCTCCATTTCCTTCTCTCCTCTCTCCTTCCTTTTTCTCCCCTCCCTTTCCCTCTTCCTCTACCTTCTCCTCGTTTCCCACTTCCCCATCCCTTCCAGTGGCCATAAGTACTTTGCTCCACACCACACATTCTAGCCACAATGTACGTCCTCACCAAAGGACCCACAGCACCACAGGCAACTGCACCTTAACTAAACCTTCCAGAACTGTGAAGCAAGATAAACTTTTCTTCCTTGGAAGTTGTTTATTTCAAGTAAGAGACACAGGAAAAGCAACTAACTGATGGGAGAATTAATCTTTCCTCTCTATGGATACCAATTGTCGTCTGTACCTTTTAAAAAATATGTGTATTTTTTTCTTTGCACTTCTCTCTCATCTATCTTCTTCTTCTTCTCCTAAATGGAGGTGAGGAGGGAGGGAAGAGACTGAAGGAACCTGGGTAGAATGGGAAAGAAAAGCTAGGCACCCTCTGTGTGAATGGAAGGCGAGAGCCTGAAGGCATAATTCTGGACCCAATAGCACAGTCTGGCCGCTGGCCACACAGAGATGAGTTTTGAAGATGCGGAATCTTTTCTCTGGGCTTTGGGCAACTTGGTCAAGTAAGAGAAGTTCTCTAAAACTATCAGTCCTTCTAGTATTCCAGAATCCCTTGCCCTAAAACTATGCCCTTTTCCTAAGGTCTCCTCCCTCCAAAGCTACCTCTCCTTGTACTTCCCTTGAAAAGTGTTCATGAAAAGCTCATCTAACTAACATGAACCTTGATGTGCCCATAAGCAATTAATTACCTTAGCAATCTAGCAGGTAGGCTCTGCCAGGGGTATTGGTAGCATAAACATTCCCAAGCTTTAATATGAATATGGGTTATATATTGCATATATAATATAGATAGAATAAATATTCCTAAACTTTAATATATATGTACCATATATTGCATACATATATACAATATATATGCATATGTGTACATTATTAGTGTGTATGTGTGTTATGTGTGTGTGTGATGTGTATGTGTGTGGGGGGGGTGTGTTGGTGTGTCCTGAGGCTTGAACTCAGAGCTGGAGTTGTGGGTCAAGTGTTAGAGAATTAGTCAGGCAAAAAAGTTAAGGGACAGTCACAATTCCATATCCATTTCTACTTCTGTGTGTGTGTGTGTGTGTGTGTGTGTGTGTGTGTGTGTGTGTATGTGTAATTAGAGATGAATCTCATAGACTTTCTTGCCAAGGCTGGCCTTGAACTTGATCCTCAGATCTCAGCTTCCTGAGTAGCTAGGATTACAGGCCTGAGCCACTGATACCCAGCTTATATTTTGAAATAAATGAACTTTGTGGAACTGGACATTTCTAAAAGAAGGCACCTAATAATAAATTCATAGACTTCTAGACGCTGTTCAGAGAACCTCCATACAGTACTATTTTTCTAGATACTGCCAGAAAACAAAGGGGCAGGGTGATTTTGTTCAAAAATCACAGGCTTGGGAGCAGAATTAAGGCTTCTGGTTTTCAACCCAGTGGTATTTATAATCAGACTTCCAAAGATACATTGAATTTTGTACCAAAGTTAATTCTCAACTGGCTGTGCATTTTGTAAAACTCAACCCTTTGGGCAGACATCTCGTATGTGTTATTATCCTGGTTATTAAGCAGAAACATGAGTTGGGAAAGCTTTTTATATCAGAATGCACCTATGATGACAATACAATCTCTTGTGTCTTACCATACACTTAGAAACCAATTTCTCTAGCACTATGAGTAGAAATTCATATTTTTCTCCCTTAGACTTCTTAGAAAAACAAACAGCAAAGCTAGCCACTGGTGGCTCATGCCTATATTCTAAGCTACTTCGAAGGCTGAAATCAAAAGATCACAGTTAGAAGCCAGCTCAGTAAGAAAGTCTGACTCTTCCCTGAATCACCAGAAAACAGGACATGGGGTTGTGGCTCTAAGCAATAGAGAGGGGACCCTGAGAAAAAACCCAAAACAAAACTAAAACAAAAAATCCCTCAGGACCAGTGCACACACAGGCCCTGATTTCAAGCCCCAAGATGGACAAAGACAAGAAAAGCAAATATCAATTCTATGTGACTGTATATCTTCTTACAGTAAGCTGAAATTTTCAAGTGTATTCATATCTACACAACATAGTCATTTGTTCATATGTGTCTCTCTCTGGAATATTCTGTTACACCTTAACAGAAGTTTATCCACCCATTAAAACCTTGGTCAAGTTTCCTCTCCAGACTAAATAGTAACAGTCTGTATTAACAGTACCACCATGACATCAGAAGGAGATGCTACATTCATAGACGTAAATGACAGCCAGCCTACCACCCATCCCTATGACTGGACAATGTGGGTTTGCAACAAGCCCTGTCTCCCTGTATCCTTGTAGACTACTCTCCTCGCTCCAAATGCTCCCAAGCTCTCCTTCATCTCTTCATTTCCCCAGAACACTGAACCCCATGAAGGATCACCTACCTCTCCACTTGGCTTTTCCTCCCTTTGTCTTCTATATTCCCAATAGAACTTGAGTTCCAGCAAAGATGTGGACTGTTTTCTATAGGACCACATAGTAGTGGGCTTCACTAACATTTATCACTGGCCATGGAAAAAACATGGGAATTGTGGGAAATGAGTAAATACACATGTGTTTTAACTATAAAGGAAAGCCAAGCAACAAAGATTTATTTCAAAATCAGCTTCTGTGTTTGTTCTCTCTCTCTCATATATATATATATACATATATATATGTCTACAACAATGTGTGTGTGTGTGTGTGTGTGTGTGTGTGTGTGTGTGTTTCCCACATGAATTTACAGGTGTGGAGGAGATGAAATGAAGAGCATGCGTTCCAAATGACCATTTTGGGTTCTTGGAGGAGATCTCAGTCCAGGCTTCTAGGACCACTCTATGAGATTGTGCTGATCTAGAAAATATGAAAACTATGATGTTGTACTATCTCGTTTTGGCTCAGATTAATTCCATGTGAGCAGAGCAATATAGACATTGAAGCCTGAAATGGCCTACCCCTAATCTTTCAACATCAAATTGAGTAGATGGATTTCCTGATGCATTAATAATTTTGAGTTAGGTCAATTTATAAAATGGATGTTTTAAAGTGCACTTGCTTTTGTCTTAGGAAGAAAATTTACATGTATTAATACTTACCGTACTAGCCTTAAGATTAATGGGTGCCTTCAATATTGGTAACTGAAGCTAAACATAAATTGAAATTTTAGATGGCTTTTGACCTAAGTTGAGTTCCATTTGAGGGAATTTAAATTCTACTGAGTGAGAAATTAAATATATTTGCTGGAGTTAATGCATGTCATGTGTTATTGGGAGACTGATATTAATGTTAAAATGGGATCATCTTAGCTGGTAGTTTTTTGTTTTCTCCCACTTAAATGTATTTTTTCTAGCTGGGTACTCGTGGCTTATGTCTCAGTACTAGTACTTGGGAAGCTGATATCTGAGGATTGTGGTTCAAAGTCAGCCTAGGTAGGAAAATCAATGACATTCTTAATATACAGCTAGCCACACAGAAAACTGGAAGTAGAGTTGTGGCTCAAACTGGCAGAGCTCTAGTCTTAGAAAACTCTGTCTCTCAGTGACAGAGCCGAAACCTTCAGTTCAAGCTCCAGGACCAGCAATAAAAAAATTCAAACTTACCTTAGTATGTAGTAATAATTATAATTGATCCTACCGGCTTATTTTTTAAAATTATTTCCCAGCCATAGGCCCAATAGTCTCCCTCATTTGTCATAATCAGTAGAAACCTTGGGCTCTCCTAGCAGAGATTTACAATAGAACAAAATCTAGAGACATTAGGCCAAAAAGTATGACACTAAATGTAAGGACCTCCAGGAGAAGGAAACAAAAGCCATATAATGAGTGACTGTTGTCCTTAATGTACTATATCATCTCTCATTTGATGTCCCTTGGTTATCTCATATTGTTACAATATTTCACCTTGTTATCTGATGTATTTTATATGTGCTTAGTTGGTTATTTGAAATAGGGTAGGGAAGGGGGGAAATCAAGATAAGCGGGGGGGGGGGGGGAGGGTGGAAGGGAAATGGGGACCATGTCATAAGAAAGGGTATCAATGTGAAGTTATGTACCTTCGATCTGGTGAATATAATGTAACCCTTCTATTAATCACAATAAAAATTAAAAAATATTATTTCCCAGCTTATTTGAGCATCTATAGCGACACTGAAATATTTTGAACAATAATTTCATAGAAAAGTATTGAAGGATGTTAGTTCATTTGTGCTGCTCTTTAAAAAAACAGCCTGGTATTGGATAACTTACAAAGAAACAATACCAGAAATTTATTTCTCATAATTCTGGGCTGAGAATCTAGGCGCACGTTTGTATCTGCCTTGGGGCTCACACTCTGTTTCTTAGGCAGCTCATTCTGTGTCTTCACAAGACAGCAGAGGAAGAATGAGGACGCATACTCCTCTCTCCAGCCCTTTTAGTTAACTAGTCTTGTCCCTTAGGGCAGAGCCCTCATGTCCTAAACACTTTTGAGAAGTGCTATCTTTTAATGCCATCACTACGGGTTTCATCTCTCTCCTGTGAATTTTTAAGGGATACATACATTCACATCATAACAGAGAGTGTCCCTGATTTGGTTTAACCATGCCTTCTATTTTAATTCCATATGAAGTCAACTTGGTATATTAGGTGATTTAGAGCTCTGAATGAATCATCCTAGAACGGTATTTGTGTAGTGATTCCCAGGATATTGTCATTGTTCAAAACATGGACAGGGTTTAGCTTCCTGTTATGATGGGGATCTGAAATATCCCTCATAGACCATATGCTCGAGCCACTTGATGCTGTTGTGGGGAGGGGTAGAAACCTTGACAAGCTGGGGCCTGGATAGAGGAAGTGGCTCACTAGAGAGTACTTGAAGGGTACAGGGGACCTAGCGCCCCCCCTCCCCCCGCTTCATGACAAAAACTTGAAAGATAAAAGTGGATAACAGCTGTGTCTCCAAACTCAGGCTTTGTCCTTAAGTTGAATTTTTTTCTCTTACTGATTTTACTCTTTTTATTTTATTTTATTGTCAGGGTAATGTATAGAGGGGCTACAGTTACATTCGTCAGATAGTAGGTGCATTACTTCTCATACATTCATACCTCTTCTCATGTTTTTGTTCCTGTTTTCCTCCTCCCACCCCTTCCCAATCATCTTGTTTTCCCCCCTCCCTTCCCTATTTCAAATCAACAAATGTATATACAATATACAAGGTAACAAAGTCAAATACAGTAACCACATGAGATTAACCATAAGGGTCAAAAAAAACAACAGAAAAGAAACAACATAGTACATTAAGAGCAACAATCATAAAGATAAATCTCTTGTTTTCATATCATAGAGTTCATTTCATTTAACTTCATCCTATATGACCTTATGTGCATAGATTTTGAGCTACTGTGATCCTCTGCTAGGAGAGTCTTGATTTTACTCATATCTGTTCTTTCTCTATAGCGTCCAAGATGGCTTTGGTTGTCCCAGTCTTATCTCATTCCTAGTGTAAGGAATACTCCTACCACTGGGCACCTGTGGCTCACGCTTATAATTCTAGCTACTCAGGAGGATGAGATTTGAGGATCGAGGCTTGAAGTCAGCCAAGGCAGGAAAATTTGTGAGTGAATTATCCTTAATTTACTACCAAAAGACTGGGAATGGACCTGTGGTTCAAATGATAAAGCACTAGCCCTGAACCAGAAAGCTCAGGGAGGAAGGTAAAAAAGAAGAAAAGAAAGAAAAAAGAAAGGAAGGAAGGAAGGAAGGAAGGAAGGAAGGAAGGAAGGAAGGAAGGAAGGAGAAAGAAATCATCTTATCAAAACAAGGGAATCGATGCTGGAAAAATAGTAAGAATATTAAGAGCATGTATTTATCCAATGTTTTATGTGGATTTATTTAGACCATGCTGGGGTTTGAACTTGGAACCTTGTGCATGTCAGGCAACTGATCTACCACATGTTTGGTATGTTTGGTTATTTTTGAGACAGTCTTGTTTTTGCCCAGGATGTCCTGGACCACAATCTTTCTACTTACCTTTCTCTTGTCTCAACA
This sequence comes from Megascapheus bottae, assembly GCF_031878675.1. Lineage (NCBI taxonomy): Eukaryota > Metazoa > Chordata > Mammalia > Rodentia > Geomyidae > Megascapheus > Megascapheus bottae. The sequence goes on along the minus strand of NC_143529.1, from coordinate 29,123,560 downwards.
ATGACAGGAATGTGCTACTATATTCAGATTTTTTTTTTCTACAGAGATGGGGTCTTGCTATCTAAAGGTTGACCTTGAACCTCAATCCTCCCAATTTCTGCTTCTCAGAAAGTAGCTGTAATTGCAGACGTGAGCCATTGTGTTTGGCCTTCCTGGTATTTTAATAATTTGTCATATCCAGCAAAGGGTTGTGAGAATTTGTGTTGAGGAAATAAATGAATGGCTACACTGTGCCAATGGCGTAGGGGTAACAATAGAATGAGGGTAACACTGCTTCTTACTGCGATTGTGCTCACAGCTAACTCCCTGTGTAGTTATAAATTGCTACGAGATTTTTCTGATCATTTATTAAAAAGCAATCTGAAAGGCCAACATTCTTGTAACTTTGTCACCCCTGTATATTAAAAAAAATTGTGTGTCTATTTGTGGCTTGCAGCTTAAGTCTGATTTCTGGCTTTGATTTTTCTCATCCTAAAACAGTTACCTGCTCTTTCCCAGTGTCCCTTGGGGAAGCTGACCAGCCTTTTTTCTCTTTCTTTTTCTCCCCCCCTCTTTATTTTTTATTTTTTTGCTATTTTAATGTGTACTTTGGGTGCTTGCTTAGCTTCTATCTGCTCATCTATTTTTCCATCTCCTACCCTTCAAGCTCTTTGGGGTCTTTTTATTACTCATTTGAAGACCATTCAGACTTACAAGACAAGTTTGCTATTTAAATTCTAATTTGCAGCCTTCCTAAGTTTATGAATTTTGGCTTTTATTTCATTACTAGATTATCTTATTTTCATTTCCCCATTTTTTGTATGTATTCTGAATTCCACAGTAAGAGCCTTGGATTTTTGTTTTATGTTTTTGTTTTTTCCTCCCACTGAATTTTAACCACCTTCAAGGTTATGTAGGTACATCCTTCAAGTGGGTTTTTGAAGTCCTCAAGATTTTGAACATAGATATATAGATTGACACAATTTGTAGAATAATGGTTCTCAACAGAGGTCAAGTTTATGACTCATGAATTTTTTTTTTCCTAGCAGTAGTTCCCACACCATAATATAGCTGATAATTTAAGAACTGACAACTGGATCCTCCTTGAAGAGATGAGGACAAGGGATTTGGGCCAAGTTTCTGTCTTGATGGTGGCTCTGTTCTGTATGGAGGGGGGATGGTTTCAGAAGAAGGCAACTCAGGCCACCAACAAATATCTGCCCTGCATCAGTGGATCCCGTAGGTTAGTCTCTCCACATGACACAGTCTTTGGGGCTTTCCTGCCCCTGTGGGGCCCTCCATTCCTGAATCACTGTGTCTGCAAACATGCTATGCCCAGTGAGGAAGACTGGACACATTGGTTATTGCCTTTCTCCTCCTTGCACTCATCTGGAGTCCCACATTTTTCTTGAATTGTTAGATCTCAAAACTTGTGTTTCAAAACAGGGGCCACTCAGCATAGCAACTGCCTCCCCTTTCTCCTTATGTCCTTGATTTCCTTCAGAAATGAAGTCACCATATTTTGTGTCTACGTTCTGGCCAAGACTAAGCATTTTCTGTCCCCACTACATGTTTGCCAGGCTGCTGGCTTTTACATCCCTCTCCCTCCCTTCCAGTTTTCTTATGCTGCTAGGCCAGGCGTCCTTCATCCCTGCAATCACCATAGAGCAGATGGGCTTAGGCATTGGACTGATGCCAAAAAGAAGAATTCCCACACCAGTCTCTCTGCCAAGGAGTCAACCAAGCTAAAGTTCAAATACAACAGATTCCTTGTCTACACCAAGGTCCTCATATTAGAGGGGAGGTGGAGGCCAGACTTACAAAAGCAAGTGTTCCGAAACTGGAAAAGAAATGATCCAAGGGTGATGGGATCTCAATGTGATGGGCGTGCAGGAAAGGAGATGCATTAAGATGGCTTCAAATAGAAGGGGCAAAAAGCATAGTATTTGTGATTCTTTCCTACAGGATTGTCTGCAGTGTGATTGCAGGGCTGGGGCTCAGGTAAAACATACTCAGTATATATACTCTGGGTGGTATGCCTGTGGGTAGCCATGTGGAATAGAATCTACACAGGCGCAGTATGGGAGAGTATGGCGGGAAGGACTACACATGCCATGTATGTCTTTATTGTTTAAATGTTATGGGAATGTGTTCTTAGAGAATGATTGCCCTGCATTGACAACCTTCCAGAGATAAGCATCCTTAACCGGGTGGTGTTTATCCTTCCAGATTCCTTCTGTGCATATATTAGAAGGCGTGCAGAGTATCCGCATGTATACATTTCATATGGAATGGTGCCACCCAAGTTCTGTATTTCGATGCCCTTGTGACTTTCTTATTCAGTTACAAATGTACCTTCAAGTGTCATCATGTTAAAAATAAACCTTGAAAACAGACTCTAGGAAACTGTTACTTGAAGAGCGTCAGACATGATTGCATCTCTGAGAAAACACCAGGAGGAAACTTAAAAGATTCTAATGACTAGTCTGAAAAATCACTTCTTAAAATCAATTATTACTCTCATAAACTCATTTTTTAAGGGGAACAGCATTCTGGCACAGAATCAGAGATCATTTGAATTTGCCCACTGTGACAGCCACCCTCTGACAACCGAGGAAGCATGGATGTGGCTTTGCAGTGCATCTGTCACCTTCTCCCAAGTTGAGATTTCTATATTACTTTCAACAAGATTTCAGTCAGACTAGAAATTATTAAGGTCCAGTCAGCATTAGATAAAGAATTGAAATCTCAGCAAGTTCTCCTACATGTGTTTAATATTTTTCTCCCGAAATGTCTCTGGAGATCTGTATTTGAAACCATAATTATGAAAACACGTTCATTCTGATATTAATTTAACAAGGGATTACATGCGAGTTATCAAGTTCAAAGGCTAAGACCACAAATGGAATAGAGACTAAGAGCTAAGGCTTTTGATTCTCAGCCAACCAACCAAGTTTCTGTCTGTCTGTCTGTCCGTCTCTCCCTCTCTCCCTCTTCCTCCCTCTCTCCCCCTCTCCCCCTCTCCCCCTCCCCCCTCTCTCTCTCCCCCTCTCCCCCTCTCTCTCTCCCCCTCTCCCCCTCCTCTCCCTCTCCCTCTCCCCTCTCCTCCCTCCCTCCCTCCCTCTCCCTCTCCTCTCCCTCTCTCTCTCTCTCTCTCTCTCTCTCTCTCTCTCATCTCTCTCTCTCTCTCACTCTCTCCTCTCTCTCTCTCTCTCTCTCCTCTCTCTCTCTCTCTCTCTCTCTCTCTCTCTCTCTCTCTCTCTCTCTCTCTTCCTCCCTCCCTCTATCTCTCTCCACTCCCCTCATGCTCTGTGGCTTCATCCAGTCACTGAATTCTATAACCAGTAAGGGCCAGACATACTCCAGCTCCACCCCAATACTTTCTAGTTACGCTCCCTCACAGGCATAGCCTTGAACCCTGGAAACCACTGACTGAGTCTCCATTATTATAATTTGATCAGTTCTAATATTGCACCCCTATTCTAGCCCTTGTTACTCCTCCATCCATATTTCTGGTACAGATCTTATGTGAAAAGTCCATCTAGTCTTGTTCAGGCTTCCCTGTTATCTCCTGATTGAACTCTGAAGATCCCCAGATGATCCGTGATGGATTCTGGAATGAGCAAAGCAAGTCGCTATAAAAACAATGTCTCTGAAAACCTGGCTTGATCTATTTCACCCTATTTTTTTATTTCTGCAACAAAGGACAATATGATTACTCGCTGGATATTATAAGCAGCAGCAGTTTATTGACTTATGGTTCTGGAAGCTGGAAATGTGAGATCAAAAGGGTTGCAGGACATCTTCCTTGTGAAAGTACTAGGGGAGGATCTGTTCCAGGCTACCTTCCTAGCTTCTGGAAGTCTCCTGTCTTCTGGAGGCACAATTCTACCATTCTTACTGTGCTCTCTCCGAAGTGTGTCTCCACACCATCAATCCCTGTCTTTGGTGTCCAAATTTCTTCCCTCTTTTTCATAAGGACACCAGTCATATTGGATGAGAGCCCAGGTAAGTGATCTCACTGTATGTAACCTGATTACCTGTAAAGTCAAATTTCCAGGTAAATTAACCTTCCACAGTCCTAGTGACTTAGGACTGTAATGTATGCTTATTGAAGTGAGGAGAGACAACCAGTCGGGCAACATGCATGCGTGCTCATGCACACGCACACACACACACACACGAACAGGGAAAATATGTGGGCATAGTAATAGAAACAGAAGGTGGCAGATCATAGAAATGAATACTTCCTAACCTATTAAACTCAACAGACTCTAAACTACCAGGATTTTACCTGAAAGGCACAGCCAGCAGGCTTGACATGCAGTGTCCTTTCACCTGCAGTGGTGGCTCTGCTCCAAGAAGCAAGTACTCCATTGCTTAGATCTCGAGTCCAACTATAACCTTTCTTTACTTTATCTGAATATAGATAAGAAGGACTCAGAAATGCCCTTTACATATACTGTGAAAAGGGCAGAAAGGATAAAATCCAGACCTTCAAAGGTAAGGCTTCACATAGCAGACATTTTGAGGGGCAAGTTTCAGATTCTACCCAGCTGTGCATCTTGAAACAGAAAGGAGAACTTAGAAAAGCTCTAAGCAGTCTGCAGAGAGATCTTCCTTACCTGAACATGAGGATGAAGGGGTCAGGGTTTCTAGGTTCCCAGATGCCTGATCCACACAAGGTTTTGGTCACAGGAAGTTCCAACATCATCTTCCAACATCTTATCAAGTGAACATTTTTGTCCCATTTCCACATTCACATCTTGAAACCCTAGACTCCCAATGTGACTGAATTGGAGATGGGACCTCTAAGGAAGTAGTTAAGGTTAAATGCGCTTGTAAGGGTGTGTTGTAGTCTGTTTTAGTCTGCTATAATAAAACACCACAGATGGGGTAATTTATAATGAATAGACTCTTAATTCGCACAGTTGTGGGAAGTCTAAAATCAATGTGCTGGCATCTACCGATGAAGCCTTTTTGGCTTTAGTTATTTTTTTGGATGGGGTGATTTGGGGATAGGTTTTTGCTTATGGCTAACCTCAGACTGTGATGCTCTCCCAAAGCCTCTCCAGGGGCTGAGTTTGCAGGCATGACCACTGCACCCAGCAGGGATAAAGAATTTTTATTTTTTCCAAACCAATTTTAATTGCACAGTTCTGATTTTTTGCGGTTCCCATGAAATGGAACTTTACTATATTCTCCACCCACAGGTTATGTGCACCTTTAGAAAGGAGCTCAGAAACGGACACACGGTTTTCCAGAAGTCTTGAGGAGTGCCCTTTAGGGAAGTTGGTAAGTCTGGTCAATTAGGAAAAGGTATATCTTATCAGGTAGGAAAATAAAGAAGAGAGACCATATGGAGGGAGAAGGTAAGCCCAAGTAAACATTTACTTGTCTCTAGATATCACCGATTAGTTATAGAGAAAAAACATTTTCTTAAAAATTAAATGATGACCAACATTCCAGTACTGGGTATCATTTGATTAGGAGAAGTTTCTTCTGAAGTCAGATGTAAATGCATGCTTTCTGTCAAATTATTTGAGGAAGTCACACTTTCTCTTCCTACCATCTTTTATTCTAAATATATTGAGAAGTTATATCAGAATAATAGAATAATGAATACTCTGTAGGGAAAAATTCAACCACTTCATTATCATCTTTTATTTTGAAAAGTTTAATCTCATCAAGGATGAGTACTTGACCTATATCATAGTAGTAATCATAAGTAAATAGGGAAGAAGCAAATTGTGTCTTCTGATGAGTAGAGATTAACACAGAAATTTTAATGATCAAGCCAATCTCAGATGCAGAAAAATAAAAATTTGAATGCAAAGATAACATTTTAAAACTCTGCTGATGAACTATGCCATGGAATTTAAAATAAAGAGTTTTCAAATAGAAAACTGAACTTTGAGGCAACTTAAAAAAACATGGCAATTTTGGAAGATGAAGAAGGAGAAAACAGAGATGAAGAAAATTCATGTTCTGAAAACAGGCACAGTTTCTGACATGAGGGGAAGACAAATGTGTTCCAATTTAGGCTGGGTCTTTATACCACTATGAATTTTGACAAGTTATGGATTCATAATAAGTTACCAAACACACACTGAAAAGCTCCAGGTTTGAAATTCTCTGCAGTCTGGAGTCGTTTTGAAGAAGGAGTTGCCACTACTTCTCGACAATACATAGTAGGAGTGGCAAGGTCATCTGAGACACAGAATCTCTTCTTTTCAGACATCATTTATTTTAACACTATTGAGGTGTGAATTCGGGGTATCTCACGTGTACTTGGCTTTTTCATTTACAGTTGGTGCTCCGCAATTTGAGCTATACTCCATTTCCGGCTTTGTGGTGGTTCATAAAAATAATAGTCTTGAGGATTTGTCTGTCCTGGGTGGCTACAGACCTCAATTCTCAGATCTCAGCCTTCTGAGTTATAGTTAGAGAGGCATGAGTCACTGGTGCCCAGTTTTCAAACATCATTTTAAGCACTTTCATAGCAGAATTTGACCACATTCATTTCCCCTATTCCTCTTTCTCCATACTCTGGGATATTTTAACTGCTTGGAATCAGAAGAGAGTTACATTTTCTTTCCTAGTTCTTTTGAAAGCAATTGATGAACACAGTTCTTGATTGTTTCTAAAGGATAATTCAAGGAAAGACTTGGCTTATGACTTGCATAGCTGGTACCTGATTTGCATATCATGCATAAATCTTTCTTTTATTAGCCAGAATATTTGAGTTGAATCTATATGCATTTTTATGTTTTTAAGGGTAAACAAGGCCCACATTTGATCAGAATTACATGGATTTGTTGGGGGGGGGGAGAGGGTAAAAGCATTTCTCAGTGATTTAATCAGTGGAGTAACATCCTGTCCTCCATAGTTAAAGGACTGGGGATTTGCTTTCTTGGTGAGCAGTGTGCTGTGTGTCCAGCTCAGCTGGCAAAAGCTCTCAGCAAAGATGGCAATTGTTGCCAGGCTGAGGAGCCAAATACTATGAGGGCAGCATTCAGTGATCCAGAAAAAGAGTTTAGAGGATATTTTTCAGACTGATAAAGTTGTACTGCAAGAAGGCCAAGTTCTTGTCATTTGACCTTCTGAGAGATTTGAACCAAAATAGGTTTGGTTTGCTTTAAGAAAACCCAAATATTCAAGGGCCTTGGCCCCATTCCGTATAGTTAGTACTGATATAAATAACATGGCAATAGTAGGGTTTATCTTGACTCAGACCTTTTTCTCAGCAGTTTACCCTTTACTGCTGGAAATTCTCACAGTGTCTGTGTGAGTCCAGTTCTACAAATGAAGAACCAGGCTTCAAAGATTTTAAATCATTTGTCTAAAGTCACAAGATTACTGAGTCGGGCTTCATATCTGACTGACTAAAAACCACATCTAAACTACTGTAGTCGCTCCTTATATATCTTCTTGACTACTGGGGGGGATCCTCTTCAAATTAATTGAATTGTTTCATTACACCCTTGTTTTATTTTCTTTAATCTTTCTGCATTAAATCTTCTCTGTAGCATGGAGAAATGTCAGATTTACTAAGCTTCCATTATGAGTTGAGGACTGTGCTAGACCTTTCTCTAGCTTGGTCATGTTTTTTCCTAAAAATCCTCATCTATGAGCATTTAATGACATGGGATTGGAAATTCAAGCCAGCCAATTTACATTACCTTGGTCACAGAGCTAGTATGAAGTGTGTCCAGGTATGTGCTCATACAGCATATGATAGCAAAATGGGGTCTTCCCTAAAATGCCTTTAAAGGGAGCTCATGAGCTTACTAGAATTGTTTGTTTTGTGCTGATTCCAGAACTTGAACTCAAAGTCTTTTTGTTCTTACTTAGCTTTTGTCTCATGAAGGGTACTCTATCACTTGAGCCATGCCTCCAAACCAGACTTGGTGAGTTTAAAACAAACAGACTCAGTAACTTCTTAAGTGTGCTTTTGAGTCAGGAAACTTTTGAAAGAGATGCATGGTCAAAAATAGAATTTTCCTATGAATACTTGTATTTTTTAAGTTCCTAAGATGATTGTAGTGTACAAGCAGGTTTATTATTCTTTTTGCTCCTTGTCTAAAATGTCACAACGTGCTTCGAAATGTGTGGGTTGAAACCATAAATATAAATATATATTCTTAGGTTAAAAATATAACTTTTATTTTGAGAAAAAACTAGGCATAGGAATTTTTCTTTTGCTCTAAGGGAAGGCAAGTACTTATATATAGCTGTGGTGTGACAATTAATATCTTCCCTTTGACGATCCTGGTAACAAAGTAGAATGTATGTTCATGCCTAGTGTACTGTCATGGAAAACTGATGTTTGAGGCTTCTTGCCTCAGTCAATCAAATACTGCTAACACATACCTTGTACCAGTGGGGTTTGGTTTTGGCTGTATCAAACCAAACAAATCTCGTGAAATGTCACTGTGTACATGAAAGTAGTTCTATTTTTCAATGTGAACATCTATATACATCCAACTCCACAAGCATTTCTCAAACTCAGGATAAAATACCACTTGTATGAAAATTACCTAGAGGGTGTATAGAAAACAGATTCCTTGGCCTCGAATCAGAAACTATAGAGTGGGAACCAAGAATTGGTTTTCTCAAGTGATACTTCTCCAGAATGGAGTTTAAGACTTTATCCTTCTAGGGCATGGTATCACAAATATGTAATACCAATACTCAGGAGTGGAGACAGGAGTGTCTCGAGTCTGAGGTCAACTCACATATTGTTAGTCAGCTTCAGAATTAATTAATTTATTCTTTGTCTTTCTCTATTCTTTCTCTTTCTCTGTCTCTGTCTTTTCTCTCTCTTTCTTTCTACCTTTCTTTCTTTCTTTCTTTCTACCTTTCTTTCTTTCTTTCTTTCTTTCTTTCTTTCTTTCTTTCTTTCTTTCTTTCTTTCTTTCTTTCTTTCTTTCTTTCTTTCTTTCTTTCTGTTGGTAGTGAGGTTTGAACTCTGGGCCTGGGGTGCTGTCCCTGAGCTCTTCAGCTCAAGGCTAGTACTCTACCACTCTGAGCCACAATGCCACTTCTGCTTTTCCAGTGGCTAACTGGAGATAAGAGTCTCATAGACTTTCATGCTTGAGGCTTTGAACCTCCATTCTCAGATCTCAGTCTCCTTAATAGCTATGATAACAGACTTGAGCCACCAGCACCTGGTTTCAGCTTCAGAATTTCTTTGCAAGGGTGTCCCAGTCCAAAAAGAATTCAATAATATAATTAGAGCTGGTTTTTGCATCATTTCCTCATGGCACAGAAGGAACATGCCCACATTTTATTGTGACTACTGCAACATATACCTCACCCATGACTCTCCATCTGTGAGAAAGACACACTGCAGTGGTAGGAAACATAAAGAGAATGTGAAAGACTACTATCAGAAATGGACAGAAGAGCAGGCTCAGAGCCTGATTGACAAGACAATGGCTGCATTTCAACAAGGGAAAATACCTCCCACTCCATTCTCTGCTCCTCCCCCTGCCGTGGCTATGAGCCAACCTTCTCCCAGTCTCCCCAGTCCTTTCCACCTGGTATGATGCCAGCATCCCTCCCATGATGCCAATATAGGGCCCACCCCCTCCTGGGATGATGCCCATGGGACCTGTTCCTGGAATGAGGTCACCCATGGGAGGCCACAGGCCAATGATGCCTGGGCCTCCAGTGATGAAGCCTCCTGCTCGGCCCATGACGGTACCCACTCGGCCAGAAATGACTTGACTAGAGGATAAGGAAAGAGGGGTAGGGGGGCCCTCTATCAGTTTTACAACATTTGTTCAAGTTCATCAAGAGATAATTGTGCTGAGACTCCGGGTATTTTCCAACTGCATGACAAGGAAGACTTGCTTCCTTTATCAAGATAATAGACTTGGAGGAGAGAAGTGGGACAAGAAATACAGATTTCATTTGCATTGTGAAATGTGAACATGAAACTGTCAGCTCTTTCAGTTAAAAAATATAATTAGATTTAGTTTACAAAGCTATAAGTACAGATGTTGGCGGTTATGCAAGTGTATACAAATGCATTAACTGGAATATGGTAGATTCAAGAGAGAACTCAAATAGTGTAGTTCCTTAGAAAGGCAAAGTCAAAGTTAGACAAAATAAGCACCAGAAAGTGGGTACTTAAATGGGATGGGCTGGGGGTCAAAGAGAAAAGGATAGGGAAGGAAAAGGAGAAGATGGGGGGTGGAGTCAAGAATCCAATGCATATCCTACAAAATTAAGAAGAGTGAGGGAAGGGGTGGGTGGGGAGGGCTGAGTGAGAATGTTGAAAGGGACGATATTGATCAAGATGTGCTGTATTCAGAGACTGCTTTGTTAAATGGCAACTCCTTTGCACAACTGCTGAAAGATACAGAAAAAAACAACAGCAACAACAAAAGAGCACAGGTATGCCTACCTGCTACCTGGAAGTATGGAAATTCAGGGTGCTCAAATCCCCTGTATCAAATGAGGAAGTGTTCACATGTAACATTGGCTCCACTTTCTATATGGGCCAAATCACTTCCAGGCTACTTAGGACAGCTAATATCATGAAAATGATAAGTTAATCGTCATAGGGTTACATTATTTAGTAAATAAATGACAAGAAAAAATAATGACAAGAAAAAAAATAAAATTCTTTTCATGTGTGTGATGGCTAAAGTTGGTGAATGCAAGTGGTTGGTGATTGTTTGGTGAGAGTTCACTATGTTATGTGATTAACACATCTGACCTTCACTTCTAATAAAGCTTTCCCAGCTTTTGATAAGTAGTGGGTTGGTAACAGTGGGTTTTATAACTCTAAAAACATTGCTTGTGCCTTTGATAATGAGAACGAACAAAAGCATAGCGTTTAGGCTTTCAAATAAAAGAGGTGATTGCGTGTGTTTGCACTTATGTGTATGCGTGCGCAAGTGTATGTGCATGCATGTATGTGTTTATGTGAATCTACGCATGTATGTGCTGGTGTTTATGTGTGTGAATGCGTTAATGCACATATGTATATGCGCCTATGTGTGTTGAGAGTGAGCATGTGTGCATATGAGTGTATGAGTGTGTGTCACCAACGCTGGTTAAGATGCTACATTGGATGGCACTGGTCCAGAACCCAGTCTGTAACCCTTCATTCGGTGTAATTTTTTTCCTATACAAAAGTACAGGAAACTGGGGCTGGGAGTTTGGTTTAGTGGTAGAGTGCTTGCCCAGCATGCATGAAGACTCGTGTTCCATTCCTTGATACTACATACATAGAAAAAAACCTGAAAGTGGTGCTGTGGCTCAAGTGGTAGAGCTCTAGCCTTGAGAAAACCCAAAGACAGTGCTCAGACCCTGAGCCAAAGCCCAGGATTGGAGAAAAAAAAAACTACAGGAAATTGGTTAGAGGTACTTTTTTTCCCCTAGAGATAAGAGATATTATCTGAGCATTTTTCTATTGGATGAATAAAAATTGATGGACGCAGAGAAAATGATCAAGCCAGAAAGTAATATAAAAGCTTTTCCAACCTCCTCTGCCAGTTTCACTCTATTTTGTCAGCGCTTGCTGGTGGAAGTAGGGTGGAGTGTGATTGGAAAGCCAAGGCACTCTGAAGTTGAGGGCCCATGGACTAGGGTAGCTCAGCCTCAGCTTCAAAGCCTGTCAGGGCCACAAAGCCCTGATTTACTGCTTAGCTGAATAGACTCCCCCCTGCTTCCTAAGGAAAGCCACGTGGTCTGTTTGTCATGAGCCATATTTCACTGTCAAGTCACTTCCTCTCTCTCTCTCTCTCTCTCTCCCCCCTCCCTCCTCAAAAAGCCAAAATCAATCCCCCAACCCAAACAACTCCCCCAGACTCTAGAAATAGCTGCACCACCATGACTAAAAAGGATGTCCAGAAAAGACACTCCCCGTACCTAATTAGTATGTTGTTAGCAAAGCATATTTTTCTTTCTAAGAATAACTGAGAGGGGACTGTTAGGACTTTTAACAAATGAGGTATGAAAAGTCAAGTCACGGATTTCTGCTTAAATCCCTTTCTGGGTGGACGAGGTCACTGAAGTTGGATGTTGGGGCAGAAAGGATATTTTGAAGTCAGCAGCTTATTCAGTGACAGAATGTGAGGACACTATGTACCCCCCCCCAACCCCACAAACACAACCAGAGTTCACCTCCTACTTGTGAGCTCATCCTTTCCTTTGCCTTCAAACCACCCACTTGTTTAAAAACACACAATCCCCATTCCCAGTTGTTCTGTGTGTTCACATTTTAATGTTTCATAATCTAGACACATTCTGTTTCCTTGTAAAACCTCAACTAAATGCTATCGACAGTGGTTTAATAAGTGTACTATTGCAACTTTTGCTTGAAGTCTTTGTTCCAGACACTGTTCTAAAGCTGAGTGCGGGGAACCTTCACCTCTTATGATATCCTCTGATTCACCTCTTATCATCCTCATTGAACGTGTGGGCAAACAGATGCTGAAGAGTTATACAATGCCCTGCAGGTCGCACATGGAGGCCAGTCATTCTTCAGACACCTTGCTGTCCTATTTCTAAATGACCTCCTCCTCCTCCTCCTCCTCCTCCTCCTCCTCCTCCTCCTCCTCCTCCTCCTCCTTCTTCTCCTCCTTTTTCTGCTTCTTCTGCTTCTTCCTCTCCTCTCTGCTGTTATAAACTGTCCAGGCATGACCCCCCATCCAGGGATCTTGGATCCTTTTCTCCACCAGATAAAAGAATTATGAGGCAGGACAAGTGGGAACAGAGAAAAGTATATGTGACAGTGAAAGTTAAGGTGCTAAGGAACTGAGGAAAGCCCCCAACCAGATTCCTTGGATGGAGGACTACCGATACTATACAGGGTCGTCCAGTCCACATGCTTCCCAGCAAGGAGGAAGAAGAGAAGAGAGAAGACTTCTCGGTGAAAGAGAGGGAGAAAGTGATTCAGACATTGCTAGCCTGAGGTACGCTTGCGAGGTGCCTCTTTTATAGCCCTTTGGAGTGAGTTCCAGCTATTCAGGCATCTGGTTGGGGTCATGATTCCTATCACCTGTGGAGAGAGGTGCGCATCCCTGCTCACGCCTGTCGTTGGGTGTGTCCTCCATCAAGGCTTGCCTGGAGGTTCCCACGGTCTTCAGAAACAGGAAAGAATGTAATCTTCATCGATGCCTCTACCTCTCAGGTCTCCAAGAGGAGGAGAGGGGATGTTAATCCTCTAGGTACTATATCTCCCTACCTGCCTCATCTTCTTTCCTTGGCCTCATATCCAGTCAACCTCAATGACACCTTCTCAGGAAAGTGGCTGTGGGGACTCTTCCCTGTTTTACTCCCTCCTTTACAGAATCCTCTGAGTAGCTCATTGCTTCTTTCCTATGCTGTCTTACCATCTTCTCCAGGAAGCTTCTAGAAGGTTGCCCTTGCAACCTGGACACTTGTCAATGGCTCGAACACTGTCTTTGCCACATAGTAGGGCTTAATTTAAGCATTCTCATTTGAAATCAAATGCCTACCTGCAGGTCACAGAGACTTTGGTAGAAGAAGAATTTTTATGAGCATTGGGCCATACACAAAGCATATCAATTTCCTTGCAGTAGAATGCACAACACACTCAGGCAAGATGGTAGTTTTAATGTACTGCTCTCAGGGCAAGTTGCCAAACAATATCTGCATTTTATTTGAATAAAAGCAATGACTTTAAGCACTTGAAATAAATTTTGAAAGTGAATTCCGTTTACAACCAAATATCACACTAGGCATATTCTTTTAAAGATATTTTGAGCTTTCATATTTGCAGGAAAAACAGATGTCTCTGGTCAACTTTGGTCTTTGTGAAGTAATAAACGTCTCCCAGGGCTTGCTCTAGGATAGATGCACAACAGTCATGTTGTGCAGCGATGCCCTGAAAATGGAACCAGTCTGTAGTCCTGCCAATTGTGAAGTTCTTGTCCAATCCCTACTGGGACCAGGTGAAGCATCACCTGGGAAACTTTGAGTTTTATTTTGAGGGTTGAGAAATATAAACATCAAAGCCAACAATTGGCATTAAACACTGCCAGTTATGAGGCTGGATTAACCATCATAAAGAATCAGAAGAGGAATGGTACAGAAACATTTTATGCAGAATGAGATGAGAGGGAGAGAGAATGAGTCAAGGAGCTGGCCTGACACAAGTTACGACCCTATAATAAGAGGGACAAAATAACCAAATGTGCATTGTTTCAAGAAAAACAAAGATATTCCTGTAGGATTTTTCAATACCACTCAAGCATTTCTAAAGGAGGGAACTGACATCAAAAGAAGTATTGACATTTAAACAATGGAAAGGGTGACATTCACGAAGATGCACTCATAATCTGATTTATGCAATTGTAACCTCTTTGTACAACTACTTAATTGTGAAATTTAAAAAATAGAGAACAGAAAAGAAAACAAGAAGCCAGTTTAAAACACAATAAAATAAAAGATTACAGATACACACCTGCAATCATAGCTAGAGGGAGGGATACTGAGGCAGAATGACCACAACTGAAACAACAGTCTAGGCTACATAGACTATATATCAAAAGAAAAGAAGAAATGTAATTTTTGGTTCTCCAAAGGATTTTCTTTTACAGCTTGTACAATATTGAAGATTTTGATTATGATCCTTGGAGGCTGGTTCTAGAGAATGTAAGTATGTCTGAGTAAGGTCAGACCAAATGGTGGTGAGAACAAATCGGTAGATGTTAAGAAATTGATTACTTTAGAAAACCAAATAGTTTTTCATGAGAATTTCTTTTTTAAAAAAGGCATACTTGAAGAATAACTTTTTATTTGGCCTCCTTTTCGGCTGAAGAAGTCTCTTAGTCATTTCTCCCTGTGAGATAAAACAACACTTTGCTGGGTGCAGTGGTGCATGCCTACATCCCCAGCTGATCTGAAGATGAAGATCAGAAAGACTCTGGGCAAAATGTTAACAGAATCCCACTTAAACCAATATCTTGGCATGGTGACACATACTTGTCATGGCAACTACAGGAGAAACATAAATAGGAGTGTCTCCTAGGGATTATTATGAATGGGAAAAAGCAGTGGTACTTTAATATTATATTGTGTTCACTGCTGTATCTCACTAGCCCTATCCAGTTTTTGTGTAACATGGCTGGTCCTTAAAGAAAAAAATAACTGGTTATCTCTAAATGATGTACTCCCTTCTTCAGTAGCCCCATGGATGGTCCAGGATCTGAGATCCCAGCTGTCTCAGATTTTCCAACTGACAAAGAAAAAGAGTAAGAGATTCCTGGTTCTCTAGAAGTAGTCAAAGGTTGATTTTTGACTTCCTGTTCTCTAAAATAATTTAGCCATTGTGGTGGTGGATAATAAGTAGATGTTGACCATGAATTATGGGAAATGCAAAGGCTATCTAAAGTGGAGAGGAAGATCATAGGATCTCTGAGAGGAAGCAGGGTAATTGAATTTCCATCTGACAATTACTCTTCTTAGGTGGCCACTAGAGACATAAAAATTCACAATAGTATTAATGATAGGTTTCATTCCAGCTTGGGGTGGGAGTGGGTTAAATAATTCTAAAATAATAGGTCTTTAACTTACCTACCCAAGCCAGTAAAACCATATGGTAGAGGTGAAATAACATAGTACATGAAGAACAAAAATCATACATCAGCATAGAATTCCATTGTATATAAATACCACATCTTTGTGATCCAATCATCTACTGAGGGGCATCTGGGTTGGTTCCATATCTTTGCTATGGTAAATAGTGCTTCAATGAACTTTGTTGTGCTAGTGGCTTAAGTATGTCCTTGTTTCTGGATGATTGGGTAAATGCCAAATAGGGGAGCTCTATGTTTAGTCTTTTGAGGAACCACCATAGTGGTATCCATAGTAGTTTCCACCAACAGTGTAGTAGTGATCCCTCCTGGCCACATCCCCGCCAGCATCTGTTGTTGTTAGATTTCTTGATCCTGGCCATTCTGACTGGAGTGAGGTGGAATCTCAGAGTTTTTCTGATTTGCATTTCTTTTGTGGCCAGAGATGTCGAGCATTTCTTCATGTGTCTAATAGGCCGTTCTTATTTCTTCTTCAGAGAAGAATTTCTTTAAGTCTTTGCCCATCTTTTAATGGAATGGTTGTTTCTTTGAAGATTAGTTTTGGGGTGATTCAATTTTTTGAGCTGTTGATATATTTTAGATATGAGGCCTTTGTCTGTTGTATGGTTAGTGAAGAGCTCCTCCAGCTCTGTGGGCTTTGTATTTAACTTGCTAGCTATGTCCTTTGCCATACAGAAGCTGTGTAGTTTAATGCAGTCCCATTTGTCCAAACATTCTTTAATTTGTTGTGTTTCTGGGTCTTTATTAAGGAAGTTTCAACCTGTGCCAAGGAGACCTAGTGTATCTCCTATTCCTTCTTGTAAAGTTTTCAATGTATCTGTGTTTACCTCCAGGTCTTTTGTTCATTTGGAGTTAATCCTCATGCAGGGTGACATAGAAGGATCCAATTTTAGTTTTCTGCAGGTGCTTAACCAGTTCTGCCAGCACCACTTGTTGAAGAGGATGTCTTTCTCGCATTCTATTTTTTTGACTCCCTTATCAAAGATTCTGTGGCCATAGGTCTGTGGCTTGATTTCTGGGTCTTCAGTTCTCTTCCATTGGTCCTCAAACCTGTTCTTGTGCCGATATCAAGCTGTTTTGGTTATTATAGCTCTGAAATAGAGTCTAAAGTTTGGTAATGAAATTCCTTCTGCACTGTTCTTTCTGCTAAGAATTGTTTTTTCTATATGGAGTCTTTTATTATTCCATATGAAATTTGGGATTGCTTCTTCTATTTCCTTAAGGAAGGACATTGGGATATTGATGGGTATTGCATTGAATTTGTAGATAGCCCTTGGCAAGATTGCCATTTCACAATGTTAATTCTTCCAATACAGGATCATGGGAGGTTTTTCCAATTCCTCAGTTCTGCTTTAATTTCCTTTTTCAGGATTTTAAAGTTTTCATTATAAAGGTCATTTACATTTTATACCCTGCTACCTTGCCAATGTTTTGAATAGCTCAAGTAACCCACATTTATTTCTTAATAAACTTTCTTTAACACAAAAAGACAAATAACCAAACTAGGTATAAGTAGCCCAGCCAGAAAACAGCTTATCCACAAAATAACAAAAGCCAAAAGGGATTGAGACTTGGCTTCCATGTAGTGTGCCTGCCTAGCTAGGGTAAGGCCTTAAGTTTAATCCTCCACCCCCAGAAACAAACAAAAAAACCCAAGGAGCACATCTTTCTTTACCTATCGGTCCCATTTTCCAGTTGACACATTGTCTTTGGAGTTTCACCTCCACTGATGTGCAGTTGCCTTCGGCTTCGGCCCTATCTTCACCAATACTTCCATGGCTTAGGTATTCAAACCACCAATGAGTTCTCCTTTCCAGAAGTCCCACAGACTTTTGGTATGGTCTGGGACTCATCAAGGGTATCTGTGAAGGCTTTTTCACTGTTTTCTTCAAAGAGAACACAACTGTGACCCATCAAAATCTCCTCCCCAAAGGGGAAAGACTTTAAGAAGCATTCATAACCTCTGGTGGCAACTGTTACTGAAAAGAACCACAAAAATATCTCTAAATATCTCCAGGGTGATAGGTAGACACTTTTGGCTTCACTCCTATATATAGAAGCCCTCTTTATCCTCAGGGGATGTACTCCAAAGTAACCAGCCCCCCACACCCTGGGATCACCTAAAACCCCTGAGGTTATTGAACACCTGTTAGATCGGTTTTCCTATAGCTACATATCTGTGACAAAGTTCAGCTTATAAACTGAACAATTAATAACATAATAAAACAAGAACACTATAATAGTTTTCTGTAATGAAAGTTTTATAAATGGGGTCTCTGTCTCTTGAAATACTACTGTGCTGATGGAAAAGGATGAAAAACCTACGTGATGACATTTAGTCAGGTGACTGGCATGGGAGTGTGATGTAGTTTTGGATTACTATGATATGGGTTCTTTGGACCAGGAAAACCATATCATGGACAGCAAATTTGATAACTGAGATCCCTAGTAGGTGACTAACGATAGGTAGCATGTACACTGTGGATATGCTACACAAAACCTGGGTTCTGCTTCCATCACACTACTCAGAAGATTGTACAATTTAAAATGAGTTCTGGAGAATTCCACTGAACGTTCTCAGATGGTGGTTGATGGAGGGTACAGTAAAGTTGTACTGAAGGTAAAAGAGATTTCTGTGTTTAATCACTCGTGCTTAGAAGTACAACACAATGCTCTGAACAGGTCTGCAGTACATTCAAGAAAGATGTGCATGAAATGAACCATTTAATTATAGCTGCCCTTATTGGTTTTCTTCCAAGAAGTTTATATGGTTTCAAATAATCAAGTGAAATGAGGGCCCTTTCTTCTGTGAATCTTGCTACTCATTAAAAGAAGTCATTTTGCCCAAGGGATCAAATGCAAGAGGAATGATGTACCCAGCTTAGTTTGTAGAGCAATAAGCTTCCTCTGATGTACAAGATCTTTCTGGATGATGTATTTATGTGTTGCGATGACCAAAGTTGGTTTCAAGATAATTTTAATAATCTATTTTTAGTACTGTATAAAATATGTATTTTCATAGCAGAATCAGAATCTGCTGCTTATTATGTTAATGTGATATTTACAAGAGCCATTGCTATGGTTTCCTGCACAAAGTCCCTCAAAGCCTGAAGTCTTGGTCAACCAGAAGTCAGACTCAAAAGCATATAACTCTCACTTAAAAAAAAGAGTTTTTTTAAATAATAGAGGAGAAACCTTCAAGAAGAAAATAGTTTTGGTGGAGGATATCAACAGTTTTTGTAAGTGAACCATTTACAGAGAGAGAATTAAATATTAATTTTGGTTCACTTCTAGATGTTTGTAAGTACTCATTGGTGAGTAATAGTCTTTTGTAAGAACAAGTATATTTTTGATGTATTATTTTGATTTATTTTTTATTTTTCTGTTTGATAGACCCTCTGTAGCTCCACATTTTATAAGTGCCAATACTAATTTGAGAAAAAAAACTTCCCAATGTCAACCCAGACATTTTTTCCTTTGTGATATTATTATGGTGTTTTCTAGTTTGCTTTTTACTCAATAATATCCCATGCACTGAAAAGTTCACATCATTGTCCAGGCATGGTGGCTCATGCCTGTACTCCTAGCTACTCAGGAGGCTGAGACTTGAGTAGCACACTTTGAACCCAGCCCCAGCGGGAAAGTTTGTGAGACTCTTACTTAATAACAGAAAAACTCAGAAATGGCCCTGTGACTCAAGTGATAGAGTGTTAGTCTTGATCAAAGGGAGCTCAGGGATAGCCCTCAGACCCTGAGTTTAAGCCCTAGAACCAGAAAATGAAAGGAAAAAGAAAAGAATGAAACCTAGGTGACATCTGGGAAGACTGTACTGTATAGCACTAGTACTCAGCCAGTGTGATGTGGGGGAGAGAGCCTGAATACTATGAAAATAAAATACTTGCTATAACTGCTTTGAGTGTTTCTGCCCACTAGACACTCTATCTTGCCAGACCTCCATTAACCATTAAAGTGTCACTTTCATTAACACTTTTTGTCTTTGAGCTTGAGTGTGTTTCTACCAAGTCATTCTAAAGATGTTCATTCAATTGCTGAAAAAGTATCTTTTTGTTTCATGTATAGTCAACACAAGCAATATTCTCCCCAAAGTTGATACTAAGGGTGAATGAGACTCATGGATAGCAAGTCAGGGGTTTGTGGTTTGATTTAAGGGTTTGGAGCAATGTCTAATGAGAAGTAGGTGTTTACAGTGTTTTGAGCAGGAGAGTGAATTAATGTGATGTGCATCTTGGGTGCATTCGGACTGTGCTGTGTAGTACTCATGAAAGAGAGGGAACAGGGGTAGAGAGCTACTAAGGTCATTGCAGAAATCCAAGAAGGAGGCTACAGTAGAAAGGAACTAATCTATTTACAAGTTAGTGAATGGCTGGAGATAAAGAGTGAAGAAGAATGAGCAACAAAATAGGAATCTTGTTGTCCTACTTGTAGACCTGAGTGGATGGTGAAACCCTTCCTGGAGGTGGTATCCAATGAGGATAACACAATGGAGAATGCAACAGAGACAAGGGCAGAAAAGAAATGAGGAACTCAAGATTGAGCTTGAGGTGCATGCATGATAGTTAAGTGGAAGAGAATAATCTGGAATAGGTACAAAATTTGAAAACATATAAGGGTCAGAACTGGAGGCCTAGCAATGGATGAGGTAGCCTTGGTAAAAAAAAAAATGCGCCATTCTACCATAAAAAGTTCAGCAAAAACAGTGTAGAGGATGGTTGTTAAAAAAAAGAATCTTACATTACTAGGGAAAAAATATTTGAAGATGTTAGGAAGATGTTACTGGGAGTTGAAGTAGTAGGAGATGGTAAAAAACAACACTGGGTTTAGACATCTGGTAAAGGCACAGATCATCTGATCAAAGTATGCATAGATACACGTGAGGAGCAAATGGAATTATCAAACCTAACCAACTCCACCAGGAAGAGGTGAAAGAGAAAACAACCCTCAGAAGGAAAGAGGATTAAGAAGGAAGTCTCTATTCTAGACTGGAGGCAGGAAGGGAATACAGCCAGCTTGGGATTCTCTGAAGTTGGATGGAGAGATTTTTATCATTCAAAAGAGATGTAAAGATTGATGGGAAATGAATTAGATCTACAGGCTCAGCCACAGGATCATTAGAAAATGTTAGAGTTGGTTGTAATAGCAGTCATACTGATCCCATTTTTCCCTTTCTTCACAAAATCCAGAACTTGAAACAGTCTGATTCTGATTGATCTCTTCACTTGGGACAAATCAATGACATCCACCAGCCTATATCACCTATTCTGAATCCATCTGATACAACATGTCCTCCCTCCCTCTCATTGTGTCTTCTGAGCAGAAAAGAAAGGTCATTTGGGTGGATAATGGAAAGACACAGAGTCATTAGTACTCATATATTCTCTGCACATGAAAGTTAATTGTTAATGGAGAAAGTCGGCATTTTGCTCCAAAACTCATAATGATTTTCTTCTGTTGGCTCAAGAATGATAAATTCCTGCCTCTCCCTGTTTTCACAATGTGCCTTAACCAGGACAAGACCTGTGGTTCCCACTTTTTCTTTCTCCTGCAGAGATGTCAAGAATTAGATCAAGGCTCCAGGGGAAATTACAGTTCCCGTAGGGACTTTTTCAGTTGAAAGACTGGGTGGGATAGTTTTCTTAGCACCACAATCAAAGCCAAAGAAATGTTCTTTAAGTTGGTTCATGTTTTATGTCTGGAGGGTAGGAAGCATTCAGGCTTAAAGGGATTAGTGGAGCTTCCTGGAAATTCCAAACTTTAGAGAGGATTTTTGAGTTCTCTGTTCTTTGTCCAAAAGAGATGTTCCAGTTTTTCTTGCCAACATGGGCCACGTTTTGGTTTTGAGTCACACTGCCATGGATGTATCTAGTTTGGGTTTCCCATGCTGCCTGTGGTGGGACTCATGAAAGTCCCTATTTTAACTGTTTCTACTTCTTTCTTTCCCTTCAGAAGGAAGGTCATCATTCAAAACCAAACAAGGTATGTCAGCTCAAACATGACACATAGGATGATATTCACGAGCCAAAGAGTTATGTTACTATGTAAGATGTCAAGTGCAAAATACTCAGCAGAAAGCCTGACAGTTCACAGGTGGGCACAAGATGGTGCCCTTATCATATCCTGGGTTATGAAGCTCAGGGTAGATGCCCAGGAGTGGTATGGTGGGATCATAGAGAAGGTCTATTTTCAATTTTTTAAGAAACCTCCAAGTTGCCTTCCAGAGTGGCTGAACTAGTTAGTATACAGTGCAGTAGGGTTCCTTTTTCTCCACATCCTGCCAGCATTTGTCATTGTCTGAGTTCAGAATATTGGTCATTCTAACTGGGGTAAGGTGGTATCTTAGGGTTGTTTTTATTTGCATTTCCTTTATGACCATGGGTGATGAACATTTTCTCATTTTTATTGTCATTTTAACTTCTTCTTTTGATGTCTCTCTTCAGTTCCCTTGCCCATTTAGTGATTGGTTTGTTGGGTTTGGGGGGGGAATTAGCTTCTTGAGTTCCATGTAGATACTGGATATTAAGCAGTTGTCTGATGTATTATTGGTAAATATCTTTCCCCAGTTGGTTGGCTGTCTTTCTACTTAATAGCTATGCTTTTATCTGTGCAGAAGCTTTTTATTTTTAGGTAGTCCCATTTGTCAAGTCTCTCTCCAATCTGTTGTGACCCTGGGACTCTGTTCAGGAAGTTTTTGCCTGTGCCTAAGAGTTCCAGTGTCTCTCCTACTCTATCATGCAGCAGTTTCAGGGTTTCCGGTCTGACATTGAGGTCTTTGATCCACTTTGAGTTAATGCTTGTGCATAGCGATAGGCTC
This sequence comes from Megascapheus bottae, assembly GCF_031878675.1. NCBI lineage: Eukaryota > Metazoa > Chordata > Mammalia > Rodentia > Geomyidae > Megascapheus > Megascapheus bottae. The sequence goes on along the minus strand of NC_143529.1, from coordinate 29,101,174 downwards.
GGATCAATGTTTAGTTTTCTGCATGTGGCTGTCCAGTTTTGTCAACACCAATAATTGAATAGGCTGTGTTTGTTCCACTGTATATCTCTGGCTACTTTGAGAATATAAGTTGACTATAGGAGTGTGGTTTTATTTCTGGATCTTCTATTCTGTTCCATTGAGCTTCTGGTCTATTTTTGTGCCAGTACCATACTGTTTTTGTTATTATGGCTCTATAGTAAAGTTTGAAGTCTGGTAATACCACCACCTGCATTGCTCTTTTTACCTAGAATTGCTTTGGCTATTCTAGGTCTTCTGTTGTTCCATATGAACCTTTGTATTACACCTTCTATTTCAGTAAAGAAAGTCTTTGGGATTTTGACAGGGATTGCACTGAAATTGTATATCAATTTTAGCTGCACAGCCATTTTCACTATGTTGGTTTTTTTATTCTTTTGGGGGCTATTGCAAATGGGATCATTTTCTTGATTTCTCCTTCTTTTTGTGTATTGTTGGCATACAGAGAAGCTATTGACTTCAGATCTTGTATCCTGCCACTTTGCTAAAGTGGTTTATTAGTTCTAGGAGTTTGGAAGTGGAGTTTATTGGGTCGTTCAGGTATAAAATCATGTCAATGAATAGGGATAGTTTAATTTGTTCTTTCCCTATGTGGATCCCTTTGATGTCCTTCTCTTGCCTTATTGCTCTAGCTAAAGGTTCTAGCACTATATTGAAGAGAAGTGGAGAGAGTGAGCATCCCTGTCTAGTTCCTGATTTTAAGGTAAGTGGTTCTAGTCTTTCTCCATTTAGTATGATACTAGCTCGTTTACAGCTTTTTTTTTTGATGGATATCACACAGACTTTTCTGACCAGACTGACTTTGAATCTTGATCCTCAGATTCCAGCCTCCTGAATAGATAGAACTATAAACATGAGCCTCTAGCAGCCAGATCAATTCCGTCTGTGTTAAGTATTTATCGTTAAGGTAGTTTTTCAGAGGAGTTTCTATTTAATGAATCAGTTTAAAAATAGAATGCGGGCCGGGAGTCTGGCCTAGTGGTTAAAGTGCTTGCCTAGCATGCATGAAGACCCGGGTTCGATTCCTCGGTACCACATACATAGCAAAAAGCCGGAAGTGGTGCTGAGGCTCAAGTGGTAGAGCTCTAGCCTTGAGAAAGTCCAAGGACAGGGCTCAGGCCCTGAGCTCAAGCCCAGGAGTGGCAAATAAAATAAAATAAAATAGAATGCATCTTAATGTCACCCCTTTCAACATTCTCACACATCCCTCCCAACCCATTCCTCCTCTCACTTTAAAAAATATTAATAAAGATATCTATGACCCCACCCCACCGCACCCCTTTCAAATACCAGTTTCTCGTTGCTCATTTTGCTGAACTTTGACTTTGCCTTATAAGGAATTGTACTATTTGACTTCTTCCTTGCACCTACCATATTTGTATACACTTGCATACCACCCAATAAGTTTAGTTAGAACTTTATAGGCTAAACCTAGCTCCCATATGAAAGGGAAAAACATGTAATCTTTTTCTTTCTGGCCCTGACTTACTTCATCTACCATAATTTTCCAGGTCTTTGCAAATGGAACAATATTTTTCTTTCTAATGGATGAGTAAAATTCTATTGTGTATAAAGACAACATTTTCTTGATCCATTCATTCACTGAGGGGGAATAGCTGTTCACTATGGTGATAGCTGCAATGAACATGGTTGTGCTGGTAGCTTTCTTATATCCTGGTTTGTAATATTTAAGATACATGCCCAGGAATGAAATTACTGGAGTGGTTGGGTTTCATTTTTATGAGGAACCTCCACATTGCTTTCCAGAGTGGTTGAACAAATTTACATTTCCACCACATAAATATGTGGTGCTGTTTGTTTGTTTGTCTGCTTGCTTGTTTTTTATAATAGCCATTTTAACTGTGGTGAGATAGAATCTCAGTCCTGTTTTGGTTTGCCTTTCCTTTATGACCAGAGATGCTGAGCATTTCTTTATATGTTTATTTACAATTTTTACTCTCTCTTCTGAAAAGATTCTTTTGTTCTTTAGTCCATTTAATAATGGGGTTGTTAGTTATCTGGGGGTTTAACTTTTTACATTTTTTATGGCTATTCTGGATGTTAAACCATTATCTGATGTGTAGGTGGAGCAAACTCCTCTCTCATTCTGTAGGCTGTTTTTAGTTTGTTGGCCTTGATTTGTTGTGCTTATGGATCTTTGTTTAGAGAGTTCCTGGCTGTGCCAAGGAGTCCTAATGTATCTCCTACACTTTCCTGCAGTAGTTACATGGTTTGATCCATTATAAATTGATACTGGTGCAAAGTGATAGGTAAGGGTACAATTTCAATTTTCCCATGTGTATATCCTGTTTTCCCAGCACCATTGGCTGTCTTAATTCCCTTGTCAAATATGGTATGTCTATAGGTCTTTGGGTTTATTTCTGGGCCTTCTATTCTTTTCCATTGCTCCATACCTGTTTTCTTCCAGAACTAAGCTGTTTTCATTACTTTAGCTCTGCAATGAGTTTGAACTTTTGTATTATTATATTTGAAGCACTACTTTTTCTGCTGAGGATTGTTTCTGTAATAAAGGACTTTTGTGGTTCCATATGAATTTTTTAATTGATTTTTCTATCTTGTTGAAGAATGAGGTTGGAATTTTATTGGGTATTGCATTGAATTTGCAGATTTTTCTGGACAGCATTGACATTTTCATGATATTAGTTCTACCAATCCAAGAGCATGAAAAGTTCTAATGTATTCTTTGATTTCCATCTTTATTTCTTTTAAAAAGTTATATTTTTACTATCTTTAAGTAGTTGTACAAAGGAGTTACCATTCAACAAATTTATAAAGTACAAAGCATGTTAATCAGTGTTGCCCCTTAAACATCCCAAGTCAACCCCTCCCTTTAATTTCCTAGTTTTATAGTATATGCATTGGTTATTACAAGTGCATTGATTTCCATCTTTAATGTTTTTATACTTTTGCTGTAGAAGTCCTTCACAGCCTTGGTTAAATTGATATCTCGGCTGTTTATTTATTTTTATTTTTATTGTAATGAATAGAAGGGTTACATTATATTCACCAGATAGAAGGTACATTACTTCACAAACATTGATACCCCTTCTCATGTTTTTGTCACCATTTCCCTCCCCCAAACCCCTCCCATTCGCTGTTTATTTTTAAGAAAAAATTTTTGGAGACTATTGCAAATGGAATTGCCTTCCTGATATCAGTGTTGATCTTCTCATTGCAGGCAAACAGAAATACTATGGATTTTTGTAGGTTGATTTTATAACCTATTTCATTACCAAAGTTTTGTATCAGCAATAGTTGCTTGGGAGAGGAGTCTATAATGTCCTAAAAATATACCATCTTGTCATTTGCAAATAGGGATAGTTTCTTTCCTTCTCTATTTGAGTCCTTTTTATGTTTTTTCTATTGATTTATTGATATTCCTATGAATTCCAGTATTATATTGGAGTAAAGACAGTAGATATCTTTGTCTCATTCCTGAGTATATTTTTTGTCTCATTCCTGAGTTTAATGAAAATGGATTTAGCTTTTCATCATTAAGCATAACTTTGGCTGTAGGTCTGTCATAAGCAGCTTTTATTATGTTGAGGAATGCCCCATGTATTCCTAGCTTCTCAACACTTTCCTTATAAAAAGGGTGTTGGATTTTGCTGAAAGCTTCTTCTCCATTTATTGAGATAATCATGTGATTCTTGTCCTTACTTCTGCTGATGTATTACATTTATTGATTTATATGTGCTGAATAAGTTTTGTATCCCTGGATCCTGTTTGAACATGGTTGATGACATTTTTGGTTAGTTGTTGAATTTGATTGGCCAGAATTGTAGTGCGAAGTTGTGTTTATGCTTATCAAACTGATAGGTCTATAATTCTCTTTTAATGTGTGCCTTCCTGTCTGGTGTGATTCATGCTTCATAGAATGAATTTGGTAGTGATCCCTTTCTATTTCATGGAAGAGTTGAATTCTCCTTTGAAGATTCCTTTATAGAATTGGGTTGTAAATCCTGGGATTTTTCTTGGATGAGCAGTCTTTTATTACCATTTCAATTTCATTGCTTGTTATGGGTCTATTTAATTGGTGATGCTGCTGAATGGAATATTGTGTAGATGTCTGTTAAGTCCAGCTTGTCAATGCAGTTGTTCAACTCCAGTTATTTACCTGAACTACTTCATGACAACAATCCTGTGTTAAAGTCACCAACAATCAATATGTTTGAATCTATGTGCGATTTTAAGTCAATTAGTGTTTCTTTGATAAAATTAGCATTTGGTGCATAGATATTTAGAATTGTTACATGCTCCTAATGAAGATTTCTCTTTATTAACATGAAACATCCTCTTTGTCCCTTCTAACTAATTTAACTTTGAAATGTTTTATCTGATCTTAGGATTGCCACTCTAATCTATTTATTGGGGCTATTTACTTGAAAGACTGTCCCAGCCTTTCATCTTGAGTATATATTTGTTTTTATCAGATACATATGTCTCTTATAAGGAGCAGGTATTTAGGTCTACTGCTTTGATTCAACTAGACACTGTCTTTTGATTGGATAATTGTGTTATTTGATATTGAGTGTTAACCGTGACCCTTCTGTTCTTGCTATATTTATCTGCTCATCTGGTAGGGTCTATTTTATCTGCTTGTATCATCTTCCTGTTGATTTTCTTTATGTAGGACATCCTTGAAGATATCTATCTATCTATCTATCTATCTATCTATCTATCTATCTATCTATCTATCTATCTATCTACATATATAGCCAGCCCTGGGGCTTGAACTCAGAGCCTAGGCACTGTCTCTGAGCTTCTTCGACTCAAAGCTAGCACTTTACGTGGTACTGAGCAATTGAATCCAGGGCTTCATGAGTGCTAGGCAAGCATAACCACTAAGCCACATTCCCAGCCTTGAGTTTATTCTGTAGTGCTGATCTTATACTGATAAATTATTTTGGTGTTTGTTTCTCATATAATGTTTTTATTTTCCCTTCAGTTATGAGTGAAAGCTTGACTGAATACCACATTCTCAGTTGGTAGTTATTCATGTTCAGTCCTTGGCAAACATCATCCGAATTCACCATTATTCTGGATGGTCTTCCTTTATAGGTAACCATCCTTTCCTCTCTGACAGCTTTAAATATCCTCTCCTTGTTCTCTATTACATCAGTTAGGATCACAACGTACTGTGGTTGGAGTTTTTTCCTGAGTTTTGTTTCTTTGGTGTTTTAAAGGCCTCTTGTATCTGAATAGGCTTTCTTTGGAAATATTTGGGGAGTTTTCTGCTCTAATTCTATAAAATGTATTTCCTATATACTTAATAATCTACTCTTCTCCTTCCTTAATATCTATCAAAGATAAATTAGGTCTTATATATATATGTATGTATATGTATATATATATATATATGTGTATATATGTTTGCCAGTTGTGGGGCTTAAACTCAGGGCCTGAGCACTGTCCTTGGACTTTTCTCAAGGCTAGAGCTCTACCACTTCAGCCATAGCACCATGCCAGCTTTTTTTCTATGTATGTGGTATGTGGTGCCAAGGAATCAAACACAGGTCTTCGTGCATGCGAGGTAAGTCCTCTACCACTAGGCCAAACTCCCGGCCCATAAATTAAGTCTTTTCATATGTCCTGAAGTTCATGCAATTCCTTTTGTGTTGCTTGGATATTTTGCAGTATTGTTATTTCCTCTACTATATCTTCTCTGTCCTTAAGCCCTAAGACTTTATATACCATGGCATCTATTCTTTAAGAGAAACTTCTACTTGGTGTATTTTTTTTATTTCCCTGACTTCTGTTTGGTCGTTCTCAGTGTTTCTATCCCTTTGTTTTAGTCTTCCCCCTCCCCCACCATTAAACTCCACTGCCATCTCTTGGAATTTGTTCATCTTTTTATTTGTGTTCTCCATAAATTCTTTCATTATTCTTTGCTTTGTCTTATCACAGTCATGTAATTAACTGTAGTGGTTTCCTATCTTTCCACTGATCATTTTTACCAGTAGTCCTGTGTGAAGTTTCCTCTCAATCATTATCCCTCTGTTCTATTGTGGAGGGTTGTTTTATGGAAGGGTTGCATTTCGTTGATTTCTCATATTCCTTGTATTCCTGTGATGGGCTTTATGAATTGGAAGACCTTTTTGGTATTGACTTTCAGGTGCCCAAGATCTTCTTAGTGGCATGTTCTCTGTGTTCTGGGTCAACAATGCAGATGATGTCTTGATGGGTTGTGTCTCTGATGCATCACCGTTCTACTGGTGTGGGGTGTATATCAGTTTTGGCACCTTGCTTTAGTCTAGAATGGTTGAAATCTCACATTATGGTCGGGTTCCTTTGTTTAATCTGTCTATATGGTTACGAGCGTGGAGTTTTTCTCCTACTTGTTTAGGGCTGGTGAGGGTCAGTCATTCATCAGGTGGAAACCAGTCTCAGGCTCTGCCCCTGCTTGCATAGAATCCAGCTGGGAGGCGGTTTCCCATTCCCTGCTGTGATCTGAATAGGTCTGAATCTGAGCACTCCCCTTTGGCCTCATCCCTGTTGATGTGGTACATGGCTGGAGGCTAGAAGACTGTGCCTCCCTTAGCTATGGGAACTGAGGTCTGGGAAAGACTGGGAAGTTGGAGCCCTTCAGTCCCTGTCCCTGTTGGTTTGCAGCACCCTGGAGTCTGGCTCTTGACTCAGCACTGGAGACTGAGCTCAGGATTGAGGCTCTGGTTTGGAGCATCGTCCTTGGGCTTCTGACCATATCAGTTCCTGTTCCTATTGGTGTGAGTATCCTTGCTCTATGCCCCAGCTGGTAGGAGGCTTTTTTTTTCTTGTTTCTGCTTCCTCCTCTGCCTTCCTATGACTCTCATCTGCTTCTGAGCCTCCAAGGGTCCTGAGCTTGTAACTCACAAGTCCTGGCCACTTTCCTGAGTTTCTCCAGTGAAGTAGTTTTCTGTGTTGCCATTTAACTGCGGTGGCATGTGGTTCCTTGGTTGTCTGGGCTCATAATGTATGGTGATCATGCACAGCTGCCAAGTGGCACAGTAGAGCAAGTTTGGTGCTGTGCACTGTTGCTGCAGACCCGGTTCCATGTGCTTGGTGTTTTAGGTGCTTTTGTAATCTTTCCAAGACGCACGTTTAGATTTTCCTTGATTGCTGCTAAGCTGTAACTGCTTGAGCCATCACAACTCCACTTCCAGCTTTTCCTTTGATTAACTGGAAATAGAGTCTCGTGGACTTCCATGCCAAGGCTGGCTTTGAACAAATGATCTTCAGATCTCAGCCTCCTGAGTAGCTAGCATTATAGGTGTGAGCCTCTGGCGCCCAGCTATTCTATGTATTTTTAAGTGGAGGTAATTTTATTTCTATCAAGGTACCATGTATTCCAGAATCAATAAAAGTATAAGTAATAAGAGTAGGATCAAAAGTATAATAAAAGTATAGTACTTGAACCATACAATTTTTTTTAACCAGTCCTGGGCTTAAGCTCAGGGCCTGAGGACTGTCCTTGGATTTTTCTCAAGGCTAGAACTCTACCACGTGATCCTCAGAACCACTTCTGGTACCAAGGAATCGAACCCGGGTCTTCATGCATGCTAGGCAAGCACTCTACCATTAGGCCAAACTCCCGGCCCATGAACCATACAATTTTAAATTTAAAATAGCCATACAAAATAGATAAATTAATCTATGAATCCTTCTTTTGACATAAAAGGCTTATTAGCACATGTGCTCATATGTTTTTCATAGTGAATATATTGTATATTTTACTTACATACAATACATCTAAGTTAAAGAGCCATATTTCCAATATTTGAAAGCCATTTTGGCTCATGGCTGCCTTATTCAGTGGGGTAAATTCACACACATATAATCTCATTAAATCGTCTTTTCAGTTAAGTATTATTGCCATATTATAGATGTAGAAATTGATTATAACCATCGTGCCTATTGACCTAAGACTTAGTGCATTAAAACTGTTAGAACCAGATCTCAAACCCAGAAAATCTGAGTAAACACTCTTGGTTAGGCACCTAATAGCCTTCCAAGATGCTTGGAAGCATCCATTAATACATTAGGGTATTAAAACCCCACGTCTTAAAAATCCAGGAAAGCCATTGCAAGCTCATTTCTACCTCCTTTGTTTAGTTATTGATTGTGGTAGATGCTCAGTCTTCCTTGGCTTGCAGAAAGGCCACCCAACTCAGCCTTTGTCATCACATGACCTTCCTTCCACTGTGTGGGCCCGTGTGTCTCTTTTCTCTTGCAAGGACATTGGTCCTTAAGGCTCACTCTAGTCCTATACAAGGACTCTGTTCCAAAATAAGGTTGCATTAGGAGATCCCGGATGGGCATAGATCTGGGGAGCATACCATTCAACCCGGTACAAATGTTTACCTGTATCAAATGGTTTGTTGGGTGCTGGGGTGAGAGAGAAGCACACATGCCTTACCTAGTGAGGAAATGTGCACAGCCCCTCTCTTTTAACAACCACTGGTCATTTATGGAGACAGAGCAAGATTTTGACCAAATAATTATCATAATAATTTGGCCTGGGTAACAGATCTAAACAAGATTTAGAAGAAAGAGGAAGATAATTGAGGCCCTTTAAGGAATTAGATGATAAAAAGCAGTCACATTTTTGAATTCTTGGAGTTTGACTAAGCCTACTATGTTCCAAAATTGATTATAAATGAAAAATACCTATTATGTCATTATTCAAAACAAATGAAAAGAACTTGGCAAGAAGGTCTAATTGTTATTTTGATATTAGCTAAAGAAATGAGCATTTCTTCTTTCTGTCCTCTTCTCTCCTCCTCTCTCCTCCCTTATCCTCCCCTCCCTTCCTCTCATCTTCTCACCTCTCCTCTTTTCTTTTCCTTGAGGAGCCAGGAATGCAGTCCAGTGTCTTAGAACAACCTGAGCACTAAACTACATCCCCACCTCTAAGACCACTTGTTTCTACATAGAGAAAATGTCAAACCCAGATCCAGCTTTCATATTGCAGTACATCTTGTCCCTCTCACATCTGTCTCAGTATCTCATTCTTGTCTCGCATCAGATTGTTCTTATATTGATTACTTTTTTCATGATCTGGAGAATAATCATTTGACTCTTAAATCAATGAAATAAACTTGATTTAATAACCTGCTTTCTCTTTAGGAGTTTGTTATATTGGATATTCATTCTTTTGGTATATCATTTTTTATGTTCAAGATTTCTACTAATTAGAAGCTGCAAAGTAGGGGGAGCAATTCAGTGATAGATAAACTTAATTTTTATGTAGGATATGAGGAACTAAGGAGACTTAGAACTGTCGTGGTAGAGATTCAGAGCCTACAGAATTTAGCTGACAGAGGAATAGTGCATTAGTAGGGGTTATTATTTATTTATTATTTATTTAGTCAGTTGTGGGGGCTTGAACTCTAGGCCTGGGCATTGTCCCTGAGCTCTTCAGCTCAAGGCTACTGCCCTACCCCTTGAGTCACAGTGTCACTTCCAATTTTTTGATGGGCTTTAGTACCCAGGCTGGCTTTGAATTGCAATCTTCAGATCACAGCCTCTTGAGTAACTCAAGCCACTGCGCCTGGATAGTATTTTTTTGACAATGTAAAAATACATTTTATTTTATAAAATTTATTACATATTCTCTTTTTTTCTGATTTTACTGAAGATGGATGAAAAAATCATTACATAGCAGAGATGGGAGGGCTGTTATTTAGAAATCTGTAGAGGTCTATTCTGCAGGGCTTTTGCTGGGTCAGACCTTCTCGGATTAAAATATACTTGAGAACTCATTTTCCCTCCCAGTGTTATTTCAGCAAGTAGTGGACTCTCATCTAGCACACACCTTCTCAGTACTATCATCTCTAGTATTAGGGACCTCCCTATTTGTGAGCACTTGGATTCCTTTCCAAACTGATCTCTCCTTCCTATTCCCCTATCATACAACCAGCAGAGGAATACATACACATACACACACACATACACATACACATACACATGCACATACACATACACATACACACACATACACATACACATACGCACACACACACACACACACACACACACACACACACACACACACACACACACACACACAGAAAAACAAAGACAACCAGGAAATTCCCGTTAAGAATTTCATGCTAGAATGCTAATGATTGGGTTCTAACTTTGACTTACAAATATTGAACACACTCTGACATTGAGGAGTGCAGCTTTAACATCATTTCCCACATGCTCAATAGTAGCACCAATTGTCTAGTCTCTCTGACTCTGGAAGAGACTCTGAAGTTGCATTAAGATGTCTTTGTTCTACATCCTGTAAACTCCTCCTTAGGATGACCCTAGAAATATACTTGCATAGAAGAACTAGATGCTAGTCTATTAATAATTACATGGTGACTTTGTTTTCCTTCTATTGTTTGTTCTGTTCAGAGACCATTACAGAGTCATCTTCTGTAGGTCTGATTCCACCAGCATCATAACATAACTTACCTGACTTCGAAATTCTGTGCCTTTGTTTTTGCTACAGGTGATTACCAGCTATTGACTCTCATAACCCTTGATCTTACTTTCAACACGGTGATGTCTTGTCCCTGCCAGCTAGTTTTCCACCTGTCCTAAAATAGGAAGTCGTTTTTATTAGATTTTGTTTATCCTTCCTGCATTTCTTTTGTGAATATGATCACACGTGTTCTTATATCACCCTTCATAAACAAAAAGTAATATGTCACATACATTATTTGGCACCTTCCTTGGTTTTCTTATCGATAGGCATTGAGGATTTCTCAATATAATCACACATGTTCTTATATCACCCTTCATAAACAAAAAGTAATATATCACATACATTATTTGGCACCTTCCTTGGTTTTCTTATCGATAGGCATTGAAGATTTCTCATATCAGTGTGCAGGTTTCTCTTGTTATGTTTTATGGCTTTATAGCACTCCATAGTCTGTATATTATAGCTACTTATTTTAGCAACTTTGAACTCAATATGTTACATTATCAAAATCACACTAGCTGGATCAGTGACTATTTACAAACTATTTAGCTGATATTTAGCAGCATTTGTAGGCTAGAGGTTTGAAGACCAGAGTCAAGACAGGTTTGAGAGACATTTGAATAAACTGATTTCTATTCTTCTGTTCCCTAATACTTTCCTTGACAACTCATCACCATCTCTGAGCCTCATTTCTGACATCTGTAAAAATAAGGAATTGACAAAAATTTGAGACTAAATCAAATTTAACTTTTTAGTCTGTTTCTATCTCAGTCGAAAGAGCACTAAATATTCGATACGTCGCCTCTTCAGAGGAACTAAAGCCCTGGTCGGTTGCATTTGCCAATTTCCATGGTGTGAATACACCACTGCACCCCAGCCAATTTCTAACAGTTTAACAGTCTGTACTATTTCAAAAAAAAAAAACAATTGGCTCAGGGAGCAGTGAAAACTTTTGCAAATGAATCTCACTGACATTCAACATTGTAGCCTCCTTGGGTGGAAAGTTTATCCTAAAAGCTCAAGTTATATCATACTAAGATTAAAACAGGGGAAACTAAGGAAACCTTTCATTTAAGCCTGCCTAAAACAATCTGAAAGCATTTGTTAATTCACAGCACAGAGCCATGCCTATGAACAAAGCAACTTAGTGTCAAAAATATCATGTATTTATCCAGCTTTAGTCTATAAATCACATTTACTTCATTTGATCAAAGCTTGTTATGTTAGTATACAATGGAATTCTGACTCTTAAATAGAGCTGCAATTTTTTTCTGTTTTGCTGTTGTTGTTGTTGTTGTTTGTTCATCATAGGGCTTGAATTCTGGGCCTGGATGCTGCTGTCCCTGAGCCCTTCAGCTCAAGGCGAGTGCTTTACCACTTGAGCCACAGTGACCCTTCCCTGTTTTGTGTTTGATGGTATTGAAACTGTGGTTCAAAGCCAGGGCCTAGCACTTCTTAGACAAGTTCTTTACTACTTGGACCATGCTTCTACTCATTTTTGCTTTAGTTTTGACAGTATCTTGTGTGTTTGCTTTGGGATAGCCTCAGACCATGATCGTCCTATGCATGACTTCTGTGTATCTGGTACTACAGAATGAATCACTTCGCCTTTCTTACCGGTGAACAGGAGACTTGTGCTAACTATTTTCTTCTGTCTGCCCCAGAACTCTTCTCCACTCCTCAAGGAGTTGCAGTTACCTCTGAACCACCATGTTCAGCCTATAGCTCCATATTTGAATCAGCTTTTGAAAATCCTTCTCTTATCTAAGCTATACCCCATACTAAGTGGGTCAGAATTTCAGAAGAGCTGGACTGAAGACATTCTTAGGGAAGAGTTCCTGTAGATTTTGAGGTGCAGCCAAGTTGGAGGCAGCTGGCCTGGGGTTACTTGGAATGTAGGCTTTCAGATATATGCTCTTCTTTCTCTTTATAGGTAAAACACTGCAGATAAATATCTCCAGACATGTTTTGATTTGGCTCAACTAATGCAGGCAAGTGAAACAAATCTTCAAGAACCTAGCACTATGGCTAATATGAGAGATCTCTCTGATAAGTAAGCGGATGTCTTAAAAATCAGACATTCTCTTTTATTGTTCACATGAAAAACCCACTATGAGATTGAAATTGGAGAATTCCCCAAACTTGAATGTTTGTATATGAGACCTGAGTTTGCTTTGCTATGAAAAAAAAGCCCTGTTGTTCCTTCCCTTGCCAGTCTCCTTTCTTCCTGGCCTTGAGAGAGCGCAGCTGACCATCCTCGCACAGGAGAAATTAATTACCCTAGAGGACCAGGTGCAACCAGTTAGCAGTTGCCATGGGAACAGAAGCCATACATCTTACATCTTGGATTATCCAGTACAGTGTCTTATTTCATGAACTCTTCTTTAGTAAGGACCATTCATAAACATATAAACATACAGGTGATTTGATTACCTGGCTATGTACATTAATCACAAATGGAAAAAAAACAGTCAAATGACAAACCCTCATCTTCCTTAAGAGATCTAAAAATAGAACATGAGAGCATTAGGACAGAAAATTTCTTACTAATTAAATATCTTGTTTCTCTTTCTTCTAAAAAGAAAACAAACCAGAAGTTTCTAGAATCTTCTGCTTCTTGGAGGAGTGGTACTGATAGATCTGATGGAGCTGACATCTAGTCTAGAATGAGAGATACAAAATCTCTCATGCAAGGAAATTTATGATAAAGTAAATTCTGTCCAAATTAGTTTAATTTCAGTTCTTTTGAAAGGATCCCATTGTAAGCCTGTATATCCCATACTTAATTACCTTATGAAAGACATTTGCTTAAACTCATCATTTAAATAGTTTTTAGTTATTCCATACAATGGAAATTTAATTAGTGATAATATACCACCATAGTTAGTGTCTCAGTTCTAATAAACATACTCTGACTACCATTGCAAGATGTTAATATTAGAAGTCTCTGGGACCTTTCTGTATTACCTTTCCTAATTTGGAATCTAACATTATTCTAGAATAAAGAGTTCATTAGCAAGTAATTTGTGTTCATTAGTTGAAGTGGACCAATTAGTTATAGTGGACAGAGATAATAGTTGTATTGATTGTGTTAGGTTGGTAATGGAAAAAAATTGATGAAAATTTGAGATCTGTCATTACTTTGGGCATTTATCCTAAATATTTTGCATATTCTAATGAAGAATCCAAACCTAGAGTTTGGGGCATCTAGAACTTTTATAAAGTTATAATTTTCATTTTGTAAAAACCACTATGGATATCTAAATAACTGCATTAGCTATCTTTATTTTTTTTTTTTGCCAGTCTGGGGCTTTAACTCAGGGTATCAACACTGTCCTTGGGCTTTCTCAAGGCTAGAGCTCTACTACTTGAGCCACAGCACCACTTCTGGCTTTTTCTATGTATCTGGTACTGAGGACTCATACCCAAGTTTCTGTGTATACTAGGCAAGGACTCTACCACTAGGCCAAACTCCTGGCTCACCTTAGCTATCTTAGTATCGCTGAATGTCTTGACTTCAAGTATCTGATACATTATTATAGTAAATTATATTTCTAAAGCCTAATCATTCCATCCTGATCTGTTACTAAGGCAATAATTTTCATATTTGACTGACACATTTGCAATAAACTTCTATATTCCTTTATTTGAAAAACCCTTTTCCCACCCTACCCCTGCAACTTGTCCAAGCAAACAGCACTTAAAAATAAATGCATGATTCAAGAAGCATCTCTGAGTCAAGTTGTGGAGAAAGATGGGTTGTGCCAATGCTTTGGCTTCCTTTAGATGTATGCTAATCAAGACTCATTTTATAATTCATATTTAATATCAGTTAAAATGTGGTGTGAATAGAAACACTTTTTAACAAAAAAGAGATGTTTTATATACTTATGAGATGAAGAAGTGAACTTATTAAATATTTACCTGCTTTCTAAAAAATACTTGAAAATAAAGACCTAATCTCTTCACAGAAAAGTTTATTCCTAGGTGCTTATATTCTTAACCATATATGTTCCTACAGACATGTGCAGTCACTGGGTAAACCTGTACATAATATGATCCTCTTTCACAAATCCCAGATCAACCAGTCTGGCTTCCGTCGCCTCAGAATTTGAAACTCTTTGAGTTTGATGCTCTTTTGTTACTCTTTTTTTTTTTTGACTCTGTTTTTGGAACCAACCACAAAGATAAAATATAGCTTTGCAATATATGAGAGAAGGAAGATAGGTATATATATATATGTATATATATATACATGTGTGTATATATACACGTATGTATATACATTAAAAATCAATAGAAAGGATAAATTTGATCAAGATTATACATATATGTATATAATATACATTAATTTAAAGATCAATACAAAGAATAGATTTAATCAAGATAGAATTACAGAGCCTGTATTTTTCCCTCCAGCATGAAAGAATAAAGACCTTAGGGAAAAAAGTAAAAAGGTTTTTGTAAATATATTGATCATCCAGACATCAAAAGACAGTGAATATTTGAAGACTGGAAGCAAAGGAGGGTTACTAGGATCCCAGTATACAGTTCAGAATTCTCTGAACTAGAGTCCAGAGATCTATCTGAATTGAACCGCTGAAGTCAGGACCCTAAGGAGGGGGAGTAGTTTATAAGGCACAATACCAGGAAGGAAGAGCAAGAAAGAAAACTCTGGGGATTGGCAGAGGGACCCCTTGAGTCCTCTGCTGAATGCTGAGTAGGGCATGCATGTAAAAACATTGTATAAAGGAAGGATCCTTGGCTCCGCCCGCCTCCAGCAGGGTTTGGAGCACACCGCTGTTCTCCAGTGGGGAGTTGTTCACATTCCAATAGCCAAAGTGGAAAGCTGTGGAATTCATGGAGTCTTAGGTTAGTATTCAGGACTTCGGTTCTATAAAATGACTGGAGTGAAAACAAGCCTCGATACTCTGGAAAACTTAAGTCTAGACTAAAACAGGGCAACAACTTCCTTAGTGTTTAAAAAAGCAGTCTAAAAGAGTTAAACATGCACTTAGTGGTGCTTAGAACCAAAGTTCAAAAAGACTTGTAGAAATGAAATTAGTCACCATCTAAAAAATTCAAAATTATGTCTATTACTCACTTAAACCATTTTGAAAAAAAAGGAAATATGGCTCATCAGAATAAAAAGATATCAATTGATAGGTAACAATAGAAAGCCTATCATACACTGGACGTTAATTAGCTATCCTGGTGGTTTCCACATGATAACAAGTGAGAGAAAAGCTTCAATTTGGAGGATATAAAGAGATTAAGAAAAACATATCCAACTTCTAGAAATGGAAATTATATTTGTATTCTCTTTCAAAACTCTATAGATTTGTGAAATGTTGGAAGTATGGAGAGAGAATGTTCATTTTCTTTGGTAAAGCTATATAATGTTCTCATTCTTAATTATTTTCATAGGTTTCCGTAAAATAATTGAATAAGTAATATTTCTGCCAATTCTGCTGTCAGCCTTACTAAGTAGTATCAACATAGTTGAGTGAAATCTTATTTTTTTAGGATATGTAACTAATTTTCTTTGCTGTTTCTTCTGGCAGAAATCACCCTTTTTAATCAGACTCTATACTTTATCCTCAGAGAATGAATCAATTAAAGAACTTTAGGTATTTTCCCTTTTTCATAGTCAAAGCTAGAAATTCTCTGATTGAAAAAATATCTTTCCTTTCTCCTGTATCAGTTTTATCAAGTGTTCCTAGCTACATAAAAATATAGCATAATTTTACTGCTCAAAATGAGAGCAAAAGCAAGATGCTAAAACTAGATAATGAGAAACAAAGATATTTCTGAACTTTTGATATGTTCCACCTCATGTAATCTAATTTACAAACAACTGTAAAAATCAAGGTCAAGGAACTATTTCAAAATACGAGGTTTTGACTGATTATTTTTGTCATGCTGGGCCAGCATGGACAATTGGAAAGTTTTAAACTGTCAGCTTAAGACCAATGATGTTGGTTTGTCTCCTCAGTATTCTGGCAATGATTTAGGATATTGAGCCTTTTGAAGTTTTCTGGTACCTTACCCAATGGCTAAGCCTTTTGCAACTTTTTGAAATTATCAACTGAAGTTTTCTATTATTACAAAACATTTAATAAGCTCTATGTTAAAATGTTTTCCTCCACTTTTTCTTTTCTTCTTTTTAATCTAACCACTCCTTATCTAACCCACCCTTCTAAGGTTCCTTTTGCTAATATTTGACTTAGTATTTCATAAAGCTTTCTCTTTATTAATATTTCCTCTCATAAAAATATACCCAGTGGCTAATTGTGGAATTGCTAACAAAGACCTCTTTATAAATTATATATAGTGGCATTTGACTATGATTTGAATATGAATTATAATCTCATTTGGAATTTTTATGTTTGAAAACTGGAAAGTAGGACTGAGGAAGAGACAGAATTGAAGGAGGAAGTAGAAAATATTCTAATGGGAGCTTTTCTTCTCTGTTATGTCCTGACATACAGGATGACAACAAAGCTTTCAAATATCCTATTCTTACCTGCCTTCAAATAACTTTAACCCCTGAGGCCTGAAGGTATCATATCTAATTAGCTCCCTCATTCTTATATCCAGAAGCAACATTTAATTCAGGCTTCATCCTTTTTATATTGTATTTTATTGTTGGGGTAATGTATAGAGGAGTTAGAGCTACATTTTTCAGGTAGTGGGTGTATAACTTCTCAAACATTCAGTTTACTGAATAATGGTATATCTAATACACAAATACTCCAGGAAACCTTTGTTGAACTAAACTTTATAGAACTTAAAAATATGAATTTATAGCAGTGAATCATTTCTGTTCTTAGCAGAAAAATAGTTCAGGCAACTTTAAGATGTCTGTATATATGATTATTGATTACTAAGGATAACTATTTCTGGCTTATGTTTTTGTCTATACTTTTCGATTTCTTTGTTGTTATTTTGTTTTGTTAGTGCTAAGACTAGAAATTGAACTCAGGGCCTGATTGTTTTCCCTTAGTTTCTGCTCAAGGCTGATTCTCTACCACTTAAGCCACAGTTCCACTCCTTGCTTTTTGGTCATTAATTGAAGATAAGATCTCTTGGACTTTTCTGCCTGGGCTGGCTTCAAACTGCAACCCTCATTTCCTAGTCTTGAGTAGGTAGGATTGCTGGTAAAAGCCAGCAGTACTCAGTACTAGGAAATGTTTTGGGAACATTTAGAAAGAGAATGGAATTGGACACCCAAGTCCTTACCCTCTTAGGCACAGGAGTTATTTTCAAATTACAAAGAAGTAAGTGTTTGCTTATTCCTTGTTGTTAAAATGAATCACAACCATATTACGTTGAAATATGGCTCAGAGATTCTGGTTGGTCTCCATGCCTGTTGTTGAGAAAGTGGGAGAGGTGAGTAGGAAGGAATGATATCATATCCTGTTAGCCCTAAGAAACAAATGGGTAAAGAAGTGAGAATGATGGTCGAGAATAGAAAGGGCCTCTTGTTAGCTAGTGCTGAGAATTGCAATAGAAAGACATCCAGTGGAGATATTAGAATCTTCTGATTCACACAGTGAGGATTAGTGGGCTCTCTGAATCACAGAGTAATCACTCTTGGGCCCTACTCCAGTGTGCTCTTTCCCATTTCTCTCCCTGGAAGTGTCAGTGACATTTGTAACCAAGTCTCATATTGTCTGTTCAAAAATGAGACAGGATTCTTTTGCACAAAACAGGGTCTCAGCCTAGGATATGTACACATCAGTCACTTTGGCAAGAGGTGCTGACCTCTATCTCCTATTTTTTAGACTGAGCTGCCAAATTTCATAAAATAAGAAAGAGGTTCATGATGACAAACATCTTTCTCAGCTAGACTTCATTATTGTTATAATAGTTCTGGAACCCTAATTTTAAATGTTAAATGTGAAGGTCTTCTCCCATATTCTTTTTTTTTCTTTTGCAAGTCCTAGGCCTGCCTTGAACTCAGGACCTGAGCACTGTCCATGGGCTTACTAAAGGCTAGAGCTCTACCACTTGAGCCACAGCACCACTTCCGGCTTTTCTATATATGTGGTACTGAGGAATGGAACCATGGTCTTAGTGCATGCTAGGCAAGCCCTATACCACTAGGCCAAACATCTGGCCCCTCCCATATTCTTAAAAAAATAACAGCATCATTTTAAGATTTATCCACAACAGGTATTTTTTTTCATCTTTGAGACAAAAGTGTTAAAGAAAAGTAGATGTACATACCATTGGAATTGACCCATTCTCTATCTATACTTGTCTAAACAGCCTGGGGTGGAAGGTAGAGAAGGTATTGCTTCCTCTGCCTGAGACTTATTGAGAAAACCAAAGGCAGAGAAAGTGGGTGGCATTGAATTATTAGGGAACAGGTTGACAATTTTAAATGTGTCAGCTCTGGCACAACTTCAGTTATCTCTTAAGAATTCAGTAAGAATTAATCTATTAGGTCAGTACTTCATGTTTCCAGCCAAAATGACACTTGTGAAGTATCCCTCAACTTTTGCAGTCTCTTCACTCTGTCTCCAACTTATACAGCCAATGTGAGACATAGGTCACAATTCTCTTGACTGTAGGATCTTTCTGTATGTTTAAGTGTTCTTGTCTTCTCACTATTTTGAACAGTTTCAAATTGATCCTAACCCATAAACAGTTTGAAATTGATCCTATCACATAAAGCTGAGTAAACGGTCTAGATTTTTAGTGACTGGTGATAAAATTGGGGAAGGAATAATTAAGTCCTGAAAAATCTCCTGCAAAAGGAAGTACTTTCAGAGGGAATACAGAAAGGGAATTTTCAAATATTATTTTACTAGAATCGGTGTGGAAACATTTTTGTAACAACTAACCGGAAAAGCATCTGAAAGTTGTTTATGTTCCTAGCACAAGAAGGCATGCGGAATGAATGAACAGTCCTCTCGATCTTCAAAATTATCTCACCCACACACGTCGAGGATGCCGGCACTGACTGGTGACCATTTAGTAGGGTGTTGGGCTTTCCTTCCCTGTCCTCCACCCAGAGCCTGGACCAAAGTGCTGCCCTACATTGGGAAATTTCAGAGTCATCATGTCATTTGTGTTTATCCTTTCTCCCTGAGAATTGACCTTTTTGCCTTTGTGTTAGCAAGGATCTCTCCAGAGCAAGTTTAAGGGAAAAGTGAGACCTTTCAACTACATTGAAGAAGCCGCCCCCCCTTTTTTTTCTTTTTCTTTGTGGAACAAAAGTCAGTCCAATAACTTCTAATAGTTCTTTCATTGTTGCCATGTGGGGTGGCACACTCTTACAATCTCTGCCTTGGGAGGCCAAAGCAGCAGCTCATGAGGACATAGCCAATCTGAGTTATATAGTGAGTTTCAGACAAGCCTGGCCTACTTAGTAATATTCTATTCCAAAACTTTAAAAACCCAAACAAAAAAATTCACATTGTAAACGTAAGTTACCGTAGCAGAAGTAGACAGTTGTAGTAGAAGCATAAAGATCCAAAACAATAAAACAAGACAAAGTAAAATAATGAATTGTGCAAATCTGGGTGAGCCATTTGCTCTCACTGAATCTCTGCTTCCTCATCTGGAAATCAGCACTGCAGATGCTTTGATTGAGGAGATAGGGCGCTCACAGTGTCTGATGTGTAATGTCCAATCAATGCAGCTCTCTGGTCCCGTCCTTCTACATCATGAAGTTTACTCTGGATGGCTTTTCTTGAAACCATAAGAATCCTCTTTCTTCCTCCAACATTTGTTTTGAATTGTACGATAAAGGGGAGAAAACATCTGAGTAGGGCAATATCTTCTTCAAAGATGAAGAGAAGAGCTTCTTTGAACTGTGAGATTAGTAAGCCATGAAACAATGACATTTTCTGGTTGCAAGTCTGCCTTATCTTTATAGAATTTTCTTGAACAGCTCCAAAAATATGATTCATTTTTCTCTCTACCCAACTAATTACTGACTTACATAATTTTTTTTCCTCACCACATTTTTTGACAGTCTTCTGTTTCTCTGAGAGATTGAAGTCTCTGCTCAGGCAGATGCCAAATTGTCACAACTCTAACAAATTTCTTCGAAGTGAATCTCACTTTGATCAAAGATTTGGCTGAATTTAATAGAATGTTCCTATCCCTAGTCAGACATTAATCCTCTAGGAAGTCATTATTATGGAAGATGTATATGTTTTCCTTTCATCCAGAAAAATAAGTAGTTAAAATACACGTGCAAAAAGGGCTTAAAATCCTTTCCACAGCAATAGTTTATCTTGGATAAAAATTCCTTGGCCTCTCTAAGTAGTATGGATAAAGACAAGACGAAGTTCTTGTAGTACATTTTTTTTAATGATAACAATTCTATATTCCTCCCAGAATCCATTCTCTTCCCAATGTGACTTTGTCACTATTCTAATGAAAGAGTGGTCTTCATTCTTTCCTTTAGGTTGTTTCCTCTTGATCTATTTCAGCTGGTAGAATGTGTCCTCTCCTCTGAAGCAGGCCATCTGTGTCCTGCACACTGCTCTCTAGACCCCACACCCTGAGAACCATCCCCAGCTAACTTGTTGGGGAATGAGCCAGCCATTCCAGCCAAGACCATCATACACCAGCTAAAAGACAGCCAACTGCCAGGTATCAGGATGACCTTGAGCCAAGATGGGGAGAAATGCTGAGCCTATCCTAGCCAAGTTCGGCAATGTGGCCCAGCCAACTCATAAAGTCATGAGAGGAAATGATTGTTTATTGTTTTAAATCACGGAAGTTTTGTTATGCAGCATAATTTACAGCAGTAGATAACTGATATATGAACCAGGGAAGGAATGTTAGGAGCTCCTAGAGAATTCATGGATACTGTCACCCTCTGCCTTGGGACAGGAGAGGAGAAATCCTGTCTTGTCTGCCATCTGCCTTAAGAATGCTTTGGGCAAATCTTACAACTAAGACTCAGTGAGGATGTGAGTCACATTTTTTCTTTGTCTAAAGGTTCTACGCCCTTTATTTGAAGCGATTTAGACGTCAGAGCCCTGATTCTTGTATTACAGCACAAATGACCACAAGTGAATGAATACAGGGCCAAGCATGAGGTAGAGCCTTGCAGTTAAACATGGTGCCTCTTGTTGGAACGTGAATTTGAACTAAAGTAACACTATCAACATAAAAGATATGATATTTTTTAAAGAAAAAAATAATGCAAGGTTGAAACATAGCTTACTTCCTGGGTAGGACAAGGAAACAGGAGAAACAAGAACTATGTAAAATTACTCTAAGGTAAGATAAGGAGGACAGAGTTCTACTTCAGGGCTTTGGTCTCCCAGCAATATGTTTTCCCCATGTTATAAATGGGAAGCACACTAAAATTATTTGAAATCTGTGTTTAACTGGGCATATGGCAATTCTATTCCAAGATCATTCTCTATGTAGCCAGAGAGCAGTTCATAGGACTCAATCCTGCTAATGTACAGGAACCAGGATTCCAATCTCCCTCAAAGTGAAGTGCTGAGTCTTTGCACTGTCCTGTCTCTCCAAATCATCTCCTGCTATGCTTTGCCTTGTGCACTATAGCATTTCCTCCGAAGTTAAATTCTTACAAAGCATGCTTTGGCAACTCTTTCTAAAATCGCTGGTTGTATCTGAAAGCAGCTATGCTTTTGTTCACAGAAGGCATGATTCCTGACATAGGATTGTATTAGCATGCTGCTAGATTATTTATTAGAATGTGAGCTCAGCAAGATAAAGAATGCATTCATAGCTACCTCACCCGTCACCGAGCACTCTTCCTAACATAGAATTGGCTCTGCCACAGAGAGCTGTGGACAGAACAAGTGGCTGCAGATATTCTATTTTTTTTCCAGTCCTGGGACTTGAAATCAGGGCCTGAGTGCTGTACTTGGGCTTTCTTAAGGATAGAGCTCTACCACTTGAACCATAGCATCATTTCCAGCTTTTTTCTATGTATGTGGTACCAAGGAATTGAAACCGGGTCTTCATGCATGCTAGGCAGGCACTCTACCACTAGGCCAAACTCCCAGTAAACATGCAGCAAAGCATAAAGCTGACTAGCAATTAGTACTAACCAGTAATTAGTAAGTTGGGGTCTGCCTATCATTTAAAATAGATCAATTAAAAATAATTTTGAGGATGAACAAATTTCCTTAGAGAGCCAATATAAACTAGACATAAAAAACTTTAGCTGGAGAAATTAATAAGGACTCTTGTTGAGTCCTTCATATTTTTGGAATTCAAGCACTGTTGGTTGAAAGCACATAAAAGTCATGAGGCTTGAACTAAGAGCCTGAACACTGTCCCTGAACTTTTCTGCTCAAGGCTGGTGCTCTACCACCGTAAGCCACAGCGCCATTTCCAGTGTGCAAGTCGTTACTTGGAGATAAGAGTCTCTCAGACTTTCCTGCCCAGCTAGGATTACAGGTGTAAGCCATTGGCACCTGGCTACATAAAAATTCTTATTTGTCAAATTATAATCCTCAATCTCAACAGGCAGAGGCAGAAGGATCACAAACTTGAGTCCAGAGTCAACTACATAGAGAGTTCAAACCCATGACAACAAAGTGAGACCCTGTTTCAAAAACAGAGGGGCAGGGGTGGTATTTCTTATTTAAATGTGTTTGCATTTAAAAGAAAACTTGCTTGTTTCTTCTTATGTTAATTTGTTCCAAGCCTGTATTTTATAATAGAAATTTCTCACATTTCATAGATTGTGATAAATATAAGAAACATATTTCTTATATTTTCACATGAGTACTTCAAGATTTCTTCTTTCCTCATATATTCTAATTTTTCTGAGCTTCTGCAGGTTTTTTTTAATGCACTTATCTTTTCTTCTTTGGAGCAGGAGGTTGTTTTATCTAATCATTTAGAAAGAATGTACCACAAGAGCTGTATGATTCCAAAGGGAAGTGGAAAACAGAAAAGAATTAAAATCCCTAATTTGCCAAGCAACCCTCATCATGGCAGGAAAGAGGAAACTGAAAATAACAGTTATTGCAAAATGTAACGATCTTTTCCGGTAGTCCATTGCCAGCGAGCCTATGGGTCTGAAACCAAGATGAAGATAGTTCAGGATGTCTGATCCTATTCATTTTTGCATTCTTGTCTTGGAGCAACTGACGGTGACCTTCAAAATATAATAAATGGATTGTGTTGCATCACAGGGAGTGTGGGAGTGGAGGGAGGAGGAAGATGGGGAGGGGAAATGTCAGACTTGAGTGGGAGCTAAGAGCCCATGATTGCATTCATTTACTTCACACAGCTGAAGACAGCAATGGAATAGAACTGGGATAGACAGGGAATGATGAGGAATGATATACTTTTCCTTAATTAAATGTTTCTTGTGTTTTCTTCCTGACCTTGACTACTATTCATCTTTCTTTACTTGTATCAAAGCAGCATGACATTCTCAACGGGGGATAACATGGAATTTCTTATGAATTGTAATGAAAATATTTATTGGCAGCCAAAAGAATATGTTTCTCCAAGGGGAAGGCTGTGTTTGTCAAAGATTTGCTTGGATGCTGCCCTTCTTGCTGAGAGCAGTTATTTACTCTTAATTAGTCCTAAGTACAATTGAGAAGAAAGGCTTTATTTTAAAACCATCATTGCTGCTTCAAATCTGACTGCGATAGAAAGAAAAATTGACTGACAGTGATTAAAATGGAGTTGATGGGCACATATTAGAAATCATCATCAATAATAAAACCTGATGAGAGGGACAACATCTATTTTATGTTCCCGTAAACATAGATTTAGTGCAAAGAAACCCACATAATAGGACTTTGTAGCATGGGCTGAATTGCTCAGAATTCAATTTAGAACAACATAAAAGATCTAATATCAGCTTCAGAGTACCGGCCTGGGTTTCAGCTTGGGAGAAGCATCTGTTATGAGAACTGAATCAATTCTACAGTTTATACGCCATCCAATCAGAAAGAACCTCCTCAATACCCTGGCTTCTCTGAAGGTGACGTCAGCTCTCCATAATGCCAGATAATGCAGCCGACCTTCCCAGCTGCTACAGAACTTGCTCTTGACTACTTGTCTGTGTCTCTTCCTCTCTCTGTTTCTGTTGGTCTCTGTGTCCCTTCCCCTGTCCCTGCCAGCCATGCATGCACAAACGCACACATGCACACACATATGCCTTTAGGGTCAAGTGAATTTCTTTTCCTTATTTCCTGCCTGCTGAGTAAATAGAAGTGAATGCTCCTAGAGAGCCTTTGTACATCGGCCTCTTTGGGGACTAAGGAGTGACACTGTTACCTGTGCTGGAGTGGGAGCAGGGAGAACGAAGGTGCCCATCTTTCTACTCTTTCAGGACTGTCCTGAAACCACTAGCATTGGTTGGCTGCCTTCACGTCGGCTTGGTTTTCTATCACCTGAGGCTGGGTCTATGTCAGCATGGAAGCTTCTCTGATCCCAGGGCACATGTTGGGACTGTTTCTACCACTCCTATCACCTCTCACCTCAGTCAAAAGGGAGTCCTTCTTCCTCTCAGTCCCTAAGAGCAGTCCATGTTTCCTGTCCCAGGGCAAGTGATGATCTTTCATTGTAGAAACACTTCCCTTCATCTAAGCATGGATGCAAATCACATTGTCTAGCATTCTTGATCTAAGGGGATGAAAAGAGCTTATTTAAATCTGCCACAATTTAAATTAGATCTTTATTCAAGAAAACTGGTTTCATCACTACCCAGCACAGTCTGCCTAGAAGGATCAGAGCAACCTGGAGTCTCCCCAGGGCCTTCTAGGAGGGGTTCCCCAAAAGCTAATATGATCTACCTAGCACAAAGCCTCCAGCTTCACCAGGGTAAGGAAAAGTGGTGTGCTAGGCTGAGTTTTCCTTCATCCTTACATAAGATGTGAGAGGAATATTGGGAGAACAGGAGGTAGGTTTGTTGTAGATATCTTAAAAACACTAGTGATTTCCATATGTGTCTCAGTGTTTGACGTACAAATCTTAGAGAAAACAAAGGAAGTAGCTGGCTGCGTAGCATGAGTGAATATGCCTTAGTCAACCAGAATAACTAGAAGCCCCAGATCTTCAAGATGAAAGCTGTCATCATAACAATTGTTAAACATCTGCTCTTTGCATTTTGCTATACTCAATCCATAACCTTCTTCCCCCCACTCCCCACCCCCACCCTACGGAAACCCATGGAGAGATTTCAGTCCAATGTGCAGCCCCTGTGCAGAATATAACCACAGTACATAGCATTTCCCCAAGAAAATACAGGATGACAAGGAGCATTGACTTGCTATTTTGTACAACAGCTTCCATACATCTCTTTTAGTTCTGGGGAAATGAGCAAGATGTTCTTTGTGAAGTTCATAACTGATTAAGCAGAGGAAAATTTCTTTCCCTTGCATCTTTCTGTACACAATCTTAAGCAGATAGGACAGGGCTGCAGTGACCTTTCATAGCCAAGCCACAATGGCTTCAGGAAGTGAAATGTCTGGAATAGCCCTTTGGAGAAATGACAAGTAGAAATACACATCGTAAGTGGGAAACACAGTCAGTGGTGGAAAGGGCTGTTTGGCAGTTACGAATGGAAGAAATTTATGAAACTAGACTCCCTGGCCTCAGCTGTAAGGACAAGGCCCATCGGGACTTCACTGGACTGTGGCTGAAATCACTCTGACTGCTTGTTCTGATAAAGTAAATTGGTCTAACTTCTCAAACTCTCCAAATGGGGAGACTTGAAATCCAAGACATTCAGTTCCCTCAAGTCCATGATAAGGATGGTAGAAACCGGGTTCTGTCAGAGACCCAGGCCCTGATGCCACCGCGAGGGATGAAGAGCTCCACTTATACTTTTTAATGTATTCATTCAGCAAATGTCATGTGAGCTTTTCTATTTTCCCAGCTCCGATCTAGGCACTGAGAACAAAGAGCTAATGAAGGAAGACGCTCTCACAGGCTTACAGGGCACTCAAAAACATGGAGACAGATAATAGCGAAGTCCACGTGACACTTGTCAGGTTCATTGCTGCGTTTGAGAATAAATGGAACAGGGTGAAAGGGGAGAGCGTGTTGGGGGCCCATGAATAGAGATATGAATGTAACAAAGGAAACAATGCCAGGGAAAATGGGCTGGAATCATCTCTTAATATCAACTCAATCTACAGGACATCTTTCACCCCTGTACTGTGACAGGAGTGGGGGGTTGCTGAGAAGCACGCTGATAATATGACAGACATGGTAGACAGCTGTTAACGTGTGCTAAGCATTCTCTGTGGATTTTTTCATCTACTTAGGAGACTGAATGGGAGAAACCCAGAGAAGTTGGTGGATTTGCATTGGTCTCAAGCCAAGAAATTCTGTGATAGATTTGGGACTTGAACCCAAACTAATGAACTCTTCAGAGACTACCAACTCAGTTGGAGATAGGCGGGCTGGAGACTTGGCTCAAGCGCTGGAGCATCTGTTTGGCAAGCACACGGTCCTGAGTTCAAATCCCAGTTTGAAGGAAAAAAAGACTGGCTAAGGGATGGAACCAAGATAGCTGTGTGTACTGGTTGCAGCCTTCTTCAGATGGGGTGTGTGATGCTTTGCATTTATAGAGAAGGATTTGGGGGGTTCATGAGGGGAACCTGCATCCCCCACATACTACCCAGATCTTTCTTTGTCACTGAGAACACATTCCTCCAAACTTTGCATGCACTAAAGGTTACAAAATAAGACCACTCTGCTCTCCAAATAATGTCCTCCTAGTCCGAGCCAGTGGAACTGTCAATGTCAATCACGTCCCAGCTCAGTCTGTACCATGTTCCTCCTGGCCACACCTCCTTGTGGTTCTTTCAGTATGACAGGCAGACATCAACTGCAGGACATTGGATCTTTCTCTGCCCTCTGCCTAGATATCTACTTGGTTATTGCACCTTGTCAGCCAGATCCTGCTCAAGCATCATCTCACATGGCTATATTGACTGAGCAACAGTTCTGTTCTTGTCACCATATCTCTCATTCAACTTTAATTTTCACACAGCTCCTATCACCTCCCCACAGGTTGTTTTTGTCTTCATTTGTTTGTGTGGGGGGCTGAACTTAGGACTTGCTTGCTTAGCTGGTGCTATGCTACTTGATCCATGCCTACAATCCAGATTTCTGTTGGTTAATTGGAGTTTTGCAGACTTTTCTGTCACCACTGTCATTTAAAGGGAGGGGAGAGTAGTATGAGGAGAGATGAGGGATTGGGATTATTGCAGGATGTAGTCCTGGACACAGTGAAGAGCGGAGAGCAGCCGGTCTGCCATTTACTTGGTGATGTAGAAAGAGCAGAATGCTTGATGAAGCTAGGTTTAGTTTTATTCCTGGAAGATACATCTGAGAGACAGGCATAGGATCTAAGGGTGTTTGTAAGGCGGAAGTTATAGACTATTAAATAGGCACTAAGAAAGTAAGACAAAATACTGAGGAAATTCTTGGAAATTGTGGGATTGATTGTCTCAGTGGGTTTGAAAATATTTGGCAGTGGAAGTTTCATAAAGTCTAGAAAAATCAGACTCTGATAATTCAATGTATAGTTCAGGCACAGAGGTGGAAGAGAGCAGAAAGGGTTAGCTAAGGAGTTTTGAGTGTGGTGTAGATTATCTCCTGAGCACAAAAACTTGCTAGTAAGGAAGCCTAGGTACAAAGAAATCCACCAACTGGCAAGGATGATGCAAAGATGAACAAGTGACCGGAGATGAAACTTCTCAGTCCATTGTGAAAGCAGGTTGTGTGTAAAGCTTTCCTTTAAGAAAAATGGATACAAAAAATCCTTTGAAAAGTTCCTCCTGAGAAACTTCCACACACTATTAAAAATGACTGTGGTATTTTTTTATATTAGAGTTGATACTGATGTTAAAAGCAGAAATAAATGAGAACCTGTCAGAAGCCTGTGAAATGGAACTAATGTACCTGTAACTGGCTTACATAATGAGGCTCCTTTTGTTTCTTGGTATTTGGCCTCAGATAAATTGCTGAGCTGAGCCCATGCTCTATTGCCTGCTTTGAGCTGAGTCCTGGCTCATATAGCTCGACGAATCTCATGCAGACAAATAGAATGCCAACAATAGCTGTAACTGAAATGAAGAGCTAACTTTAGAATAAACACATTTTCTCATTGAGTTTTTCTGCAGTTCCTCTTTTATCTTCTTTTGGAGGAATAGGAGATCATGGTTTCATGAACTTTATTAATACATTCCCTGTAATTGACAATTAAGGGAATATGATTGTTCTATTCAGATACCTTCTTATTATTTATGGGTAAAAACAATTGGTGAATTGTGTGTCTTGGAATGTTTCTAGAAGAATCAGCAAAATGAAAAGGACTGACTTGTGAAAGATAGTTGATCAAAAATTGCTCACATTTAAACTAAGGTAAAAGTTGATACCATCATCTTTCCCGATATTCTTTCTTTCCTTTAGGCATCCTCTTATTCACAGAGAAACTTCTTCAAAACTTCAAAATTAATACATTACTCAAGCTCTAGGGTCTTGAGGTAGCCACTATCCAATAGAATATGTTTTATGTGTTGATGAAAAATTCCTGGTTAACAGTATAATGGAAATGATCTATATTCTGCTAGTATAAACCATTAGCCAAATATGCCTATGAAAACCTGAAATTTATTTTTTTGCCAGTCCTGGGCTTGAGCTCAGCATCTGAGCACTGTCCTTGGATTTTCTCAAGGCTAGAGCTCTACACTTGAGCCTCAGCACCACTTCGGGCTTTTTTTCTATGTGTGTGGTACCGAGGAATCGAACCCAGGTCTTTGTGCATGCTAGGCAAAGCACTCTACCACTAGGCCAAACTCCCGGCCCCATTCTTATTCTTTTTTTTAATCTTAAAATAACCACTTGTATTCAATGTCTTCCTTTCTGGACTATACAAGTAGATCATCAGTTCAATTTATCTAGAACCTGTATCTGTAAAGGAATATGAGAGAAGATGTGAAAGAAATGTGTGGCATGTTATCATGATAATTTCTCAAGTAGGTGTGCTTGTTGGGACAGCACCAGAAGGGTGGCCAATCCTCTAACCTTCAGATTTATAAAAGATCTGACCTACATAGCTGGATATAAGGTTGAGGCAAGATGGATGTGTAGCATAAGTAAACCACACTTTGCTTCAATATAGATCATAATTATCAGAAATATTGCTGTAGTTCAGAAACTCACAGGTTTAAGATGTTTGGCCACAAGTCTACAGATTATATGGGATTCTGCTTTTGCCTACAGAGTGGACTCAAGTTGGTCTATACATCTGCTCCTCCTGGCCAGTGGCTTCCTCAAAGAAGCTCTTGTCATGGCAGATGGTATGAGAGGATCAGCCACACAGCACATTTAACACTCACTTTATGTTACATGAGCTAACATGCCACTGGACAAAAAAAGTGACCTCATGGCTAGTAAGAGACAGGAATTTATATACCACCTACTTATGTAACATAACATGCAAAGATTATCCATGTACAATTTGTTATTGAGAGACAGTGAAGAGCTTGAAACACTGATAATATCTATCCCATATATTTTGAATTCCATGGTGAGAAAACATTTTCTCAGGGAATTCTTTTCTTCAGTTGATTCTTCTTCCTCCTACCTTTCATAATTTCCCTGGATGGAATCTACACACTGTGGTGACATTCAAGAACAGACTGAGTACCAAATGTATCGAGTGGTGCTGGGTTTTAGTTCCCACAACAAATAGTGAAGGCATCTTGTTGAAAGTTCTAGCCTAAGGAAACACGAGCTGTCCTGGCCTTCCTCAACAGCCACCACAGAAGAGAGTTGGTGTGAATTTTTCCAAACATTCCATATCTTGGTACTGACTGTGACATAACAAGTTTCCAGTATGAAAAATGTTTATCAGCTGACCCTTTGCAAATCATAGTGTGTGCTCAAAAGGCAGTTCGAGGAAAAATGTGACTGGAACAGAGGGCTGTGAGAAAAGCAGTATGAGAGAGATGGGAAGCCATGTTTCTTTTTCCTTTCTTTTCTTTTTGTGGTGGGACTTAACTCAGGCCCCGGGTTTTGTCCCTACAGCATTGTTCTTGCTAGGCAATCACTTTGCCACTGAGCTACATCCCAGCCCTGTCCCTTAGCATTTTTCTCAAGGCTAGCACTTTACCACTTTGAGCCACAGTGGCAGTGCCACTTCCGGTTGTTGGTAGTGACTAGGAAATAAGAATCTCACAGACTTTCCTGCACTGTCTGGCTTTCAACGATGATCCTCAGATCTCAGCTTCCTGGGTCGCTAGGATCACAGGTGTGAGCCACATTTTATGAAACTTTTATAAGCTGGGAAGTCACTGGCACATTTCGAGCAGGGGACCAGAATGAATCACACTTTAGAGGGAGAAGAGATATCATTCTGGGACAATGGATATGGTGTCTGCTACTTTCATGGAGACCTGTCCTCTTTCAGTTGAGCTGGACTGTAACTGTCCACATGCTTCATCTTGGCTCTCTATTTCTTAGGCCTCCGAGAATTGAAACCCTTATTCAGCTATTTTCTAATACATCCTCTGAGTCCATTGTTCCTAATTATTTCTCTTAAGCCAATCTAATTGATTTCCTACCTCCCGTATTTTAAGATGGAAATCTGATCAACAACTCTACATATCATTAATTGCATTCATGTGAATTGTACCATAGCTGCTCTCTGTGGTGTTTTAAATATGGACATAAGAAGCTCAGGTATAATTTGAAATGGACTATACTCACTTGCTTGCCAAAAAATACTTTACTACATTTAATATTAATGCAGTAAGAAGCTATACAATAGAGAGAATCCATTACATATTCAATAACATGCATTTCTTTTATATTAACACAGTGACTTTCATACAGTATTACTCCAGGACTGTAAATGCAATTCTGAATCTCATTGCCCATTCAATACAGTGGGAGAAGGAAATATGGCTGCATAAACATAATAATTCCATCATCATGTGTCTTAATCCACTTTGTGCTGTTGTACACCACAGATGATGTAATTTACAAAGAAAGGAAATTTTCATTTCTCAGAGTTCAGGGGGCTAGAAAAATTCCAGAGCCAGGTGTCAGCACCTAGCTAGAGATTCCTTGCTTGGTGATCCCATGGCAGAAAGAAGGGTGAGAGAGCAAGGCAGTGGGTGGGGGCCAAAGTTGCTTTTATAGCAAGTCTGTGTAGTAACTACTACTCCCAGGAAAATGACATTGCTCCATTCTTGAGGGTGGGGCCACTATGACCTCATCGCCTCCTGACAATGTTGCATAGGTTTGGGTTTTCAGCACATAAGCTTTGAGAGACTAATTCAAAGCATAGTACCATCTACACATGGGTCTGAGGACAGAAATGGGAACAGAACCCAACTCGCCCCAAACCTTCTCCTCTATTACTAGGGAACCATCTCTGTGCTAACAAAATACATTTATTACTTTTTTTTTAAAATCTAAAGTTCAGATTTTATGGATATCCCCAAACACACATTTTGCATAAGAGTCTGCATGACAGTGACCTGTAAGTGTCTGCTGAGCTCTTAATTCAATTGCAAGAAACTAGAGAAAAAAATTGGATGTATAAATTTGAAAAAAAAAAGAAAAAGAAAAGGCCAGAAGAGATCTGCAATAGAGCAAAACCTTGATACAAAAGGCCATATACTATGACGCTAAATGAAAGGATCTCTAGGATACAGAAACATAAGCCATATAATGAATGATTGTTGACCTTAAGGTACTATGTTATCTTTCATCTCTTTTGCTGTCCCTTGGTTATCTCATACTGTTACAGTATCTCACTTTATTACCTGATATATCGGATATATTTGTATTTGGTTATTTGAAATTGGATAGGGAAGCGGGGAAAACAAGATGAGGGCTGGGGGTGGGGGGAGGGAAATGGGGACCAAGACAGGTGAAAGGGTATCAATGTATGGGAATTAATGCACCTTCTATCTAGCAAATATCATGTAACCCTTCTACTAATTACAATAACAATATATGAAAAAAATGAAAATGCAAGGTGCAAGGCCTCTTCTTCCAAAACTTAGTAAATACCTCAAGGCCTTGAAAGTGGAACATTAAACCAAGTGAAGACATCTGATGGCCAGGCCCTGGGTGACTTGTAAAAGCAGGCCTGGAGCACCCTTGGGCACATCAAGGTGTCCAGGCAGCCACTACACATCCAATTCTCACTCTCCCAATACAACACATCACCTCTAGGCACCCACCACCCCCTCTCCCTGCCAGCCCTCCAAACGCTTTTCACACTGTCCTCTTTAACCCACCAGACATAGAATACCATTATTCCCTATTTACAATATGGAAATGGAGACCCCAACAGGCTTACTGACCTGTGAAGGTTAAGGCAGCAGAGAGAACCAGGATTATATCCCAGGTAGTTAGACCTCAAATCCCAGGCTCTTAACTTATACTCTGGGTCTCCTTCTCTAACAACATTAGAGGCATGTTTTCTGAGTGTTAAATGAAAATAATGAGAAAAATGTGATTTATTTCAGATTTTTCATATTGAACACCTACATTTCAGGTATTGTGGTACACAATAAGTTTATTTAATCTTTGAGAGTTTTGTCTGATCAGGAGCATAGCCTAGGGTAGAGTGCTCGCCTAGCATGCACAAAGCCCTGAGTTCAAGATT